>NC_089837.1:62416817-63064317 GCF_035609145.1 Eleutherodactylus coqui
AACTAGCTCCTCCAGTCTATAGTCTGGCTTATGGCATCTTATTAGGGTCTACCGTGATTGTGTCAACCCTACGGAGATTGTGCCTGCTCAGTGGTGATTGTGCCTCCTCTCATCACACTCACATGAAACTCACATTTTCATGTGCAGCAATGCACATTTTTTTGCCTGCCATAGGAAAGAATGGACGACTCTTACACAAGAATTACCCAAAAATAGAACACTTAGCAATTTTTCTATCTCGGACCATCGATTCAAGATAAAAATTGTTCATGTGAATAATATGATTAAAATCAATCGGTCATTGTCACGTGCAATATCTGATCATATAGCAATTGGTCAGATATTATGCATGAAAATCTTTGGGTAAAGAATTGGCTCAATGGTAGAAAGCAGATCGTGGTAATAAACGGTTCATACTCTGATTGGGCCACCGTTGCTAGTGGGGTGCAATAGGGTTCAGTATTAGGCCCCATTCTGTTCAATATATTTATCAACGACCTGATAGAGGGGCTGCACAGCAAAATATCAATATTGGCACATGACACAAAATTCTACAAGATAATTAATGCAACGGAGGACAATGTGCGGCTACAAACGGACCTGGATAAGCTGGGGGATTGGGCAGAAAAATGGCAAATGAAGTTCAATGTTGATAAATGTAAGGTTATTAGAGATGAGCGAACGTACTCGTCTGAGCTTGATGCTCGGGCGAATATTAGCGTGTTCGGGATGCTCGTTACTCTTAACGAGTACCACGCGATGTTCGGGTTACTTTCAGTTTCCTCTCTGAGACGTTAGCGCGCTTTTCTGGCCAATTGAAAGACAGGGAAGGCATTACAACTTCCCCCTGTGACGTTCAAGCCCTATACCACCCCCCTGCTGTGAGTGGCTGGGGAGATCAGATGTCACCCGAGTATAAAAGTCGGCCCCTCCCGCGGCTCGCCTCAGATGCCTTGTGAGTTAGCTGAGGGACAGTGATGCTGGTGCCAGAGCTGCTGTAGGGAGAGTGTTAGTAGTGAGTGTAGGCTTCAAGAACCCCAACGGTCCTTCTTAGGGCCACATCTATCCGTGTGGAGGCTGCTGTTAGCAGTGTTGCCCATTTTTTTTTTTTCAAAATCGGCTGTGCAGAGCATTGCGCCCTGCAGTAATACTACAGGGACAGAAGTGGTGTTTAGGCAGGGAGAGTGTTAGGAGTGAGTGTAGGCTTCAAGAACCCCAACGGTCCTTCTTAGGGCCACATTTAACCGTGTGCAGAACTGTGCAGGCTGCTGTTAGCAGTGTTGCTTTTTTTTTTTTTTTTTAAATCGGCTGTGCAGAGCATTGCGCCCTGCAGTAATACTCCAGGGACAGAATTGTGTAGGCAGGGCCAGAAGACATATATTATTGATTGAATATACGCAGTGGGCCTTTTCTTTAACCAAAAAAGGGAAACATTCTATTTGGCCTGCCTCTGACAGTCCTCAGCGTTCTGGGTACGTGTGTGGTGGGTGCAGAACGTAAACAGAAATCATACGCAGCCAGCTACGTTTAACAGCAGGCTTGCGCCAATTTCTTTCCTGCCTGGAAAAATCACCGCTCTGCTGTAGTTAATAACTCTGCAACCCTGCAGTTCTGTGACACATTTGCAGGGCCAGAAGACATATATTATTGATTGAATATACGCAGTGGGCCTTTTCTTTAACCAAAAAAGGGAAACATTCTATTTGGCCTGCCTCTGACAGTCCTCAGCGTTCTGGGTACGTGTGTGGTGGGTGCAGAACGTTAACAAAAAACATACGCAGCCAACTACGTTTAACAGCAGGCTTGCGCCAATTTGTTTCCTGCCTGGGAAAAATCACCGCTCTGCTGTAGTTAATAACTCTGCAACCCTGCAGTTCTGTGACACATTTGCAGGGCCAGAAGACATATATTATTGATTGAATATACGCAGTGGGCCTTTTCTTTAACCAAAAAAGGGAAACATTCTATTTGGCCTGCCTCTGACAGTCCTCAGCGTTCTGGGTACGTGTGTGGTGGGTGCAGAACGTTAACAAAAAACATACGCAGCCAGCTACGTTTAACAGCAGGCTTGCGCCAATTTCTTTCCTGCCTGGGAAAAATCACCGCTCTGCTGTAGTTAATAACTCTGCAACCCTGCAGTTCTGTGACACATTTGCAGGGCCAGAAGACATATATTATTGATTGAATATAGTCAGTGGGCCTTTTCTTTACCAAAAAAAGGGAAACATTCTATTTGGCTTGCCTTTGACAGTCCTCAGCGTTCTGGGTACGTGTGTGGTGGGTGCAGAACGTTAACAAAAAACATACGCAGCCAGCTACGTTTAACAGCAGGCTTGCGCCAATTTCTTTCCTGCCTGGGAAAAATCACCGCTCTGCTGTAGTTAATAACTCTGCAACCCTGCAGTTCTGTGACACATTTGCAGGGCCAGAAGACATATATTATTGATTGAATATAGTCAGTGGGCCTTTTCTTTACCAAAAAGAGGGAAACATTCTATTTGGCCTGCCTCTGACAGTCCTCAGCGTTCTGGGTACGTGTGTGGTGGGTGCAGAACGTTAACAAAAAACATACGCAGCCAGCTACGTTTAACAGCAGGCTTGCGCCAATTTCTTTCCTGCCTGGGAAATCAAATCACTGGTAATACAGCATGCTGAGGGGTAGGGGTAGGCCTAGAGGACGTGGACGCGGCTGAGGACGCGGAGGGCCAAGTGAGGGTGTGCGTACAGGCCGAACTCCTGATCCAGGTGTATCGCAGCCGACTGCTGCGCGATTACGAGAGAGGCACGTTTCTGGCGTCCCCACATTCATCTCACAATTAATGGGTCCACGCGGGAGACCTTTATTAGAAAATGAGCAGTGTGAGCAGGTCCTGTCGTGGATGGCAGAAAGTGCTTCAAGCAACCTATCGTCCACCCACAGTTCTGTGCCGTCCACTGCTGCAAATCCCAATCCTCTGTCTGCTGCTCCTCCTTCCTCCCAGCCTCCTCACTCCACTACAATGACACATGCTCAGGAGCGGCAACACTCCCAGGAACTGTTCTCGGGCCCCTGCTCAGATTGGGCAGCAGTGGTTCCTCTCCCACCAGAGGAGTTTATCGTCACTGATGCCCAACCATTGGAAAGTTCACGGGCTCCGGGGGATGAGGCTGGGGACTAACGGAAACTGTCTCAAGACCTTTCAGTGGGTGAGGAGGACGATGACGATGAGACACAGTTGTCTATCGGTGAGGTAGTAGTAAGGGCAGTAAGTCCGAGGGAGGAGCGCACAGAGGATTCGGAGGAAGAGCAGCAGGACGATGAGGTGACTGACCCCACCTGGTTTGCAACGCCTACTCAGGACAGGTCTTCAGAGGGGGAGGCAAGGGCAGCAGCAGGGCAGGTTGCAAGAGGCAGTGCGGTGGCCAGGGGTAGAGGCAGGGCCAGACCGAATAATCCACCAACTGTTTCCCAAAGCGCACCCTCGCGCCATGCCACCCTGCAGAGGCCAAGGTGCTCTAAGGTCTGGCAGTTTTTCACAGAGACGCCTGACGACCGACGAACAGTGGTGTGCAACCTTTGTCGCGCCAAGATCAGCCGGGGAGCCACCACCAATAGCCTCACCACCACCAGCATGCGCAGACATATGATGGCCAAGCACCCCACAAGGTGGGACGAAGGCCGTTCACCGCCTCCGGTTTGCACCGCTGCCTCTCCCCCTGTGCCCCAACCTGCCACTGAGATCCAACCCCGCTCTGACGACACAGGCACTACCGCCTCCTGGCCTGCACCCACACCCTCACCTCCGCTGTCCTCGGCCCAATCCAGCAATGTCTCGCACCGCACCGTCCAGCCGTCGCTAGCGCAAGTGTTTGAGCGCAAGCGCAAGTACGCCGCCACGCACCCGCACGCTCAAGCGTTAACCGTCCACATAGCCAAATTTATCAACCTTGAGATGCTGCTGTATAGGGTTGTGGAAACGGAGTCCTTCAAAAGTATGATAGCGGCGGCGGCCCCGCGCTACTCAGTTCCCAGTCGCCACTACTTTTCCCGATGTGCCGTCCCAGCCCTGCCCGACCACGTCTCCCGCAACATTGTACGCGCCCTCACCAACGCGGTTACTGCCAAGGTCCACTTAACAACGGACACGTGGACAAGCACAGGCGGGCAGGGCCACTACATCTCCCTGATGGCACATTGGGTGAATTTAGTGGAGGCTGGGACAGAGTCAGAGCCTGGGACCGCTCACGTCCTACCCACCCCCAGAATTGCGGGCCCCAGCTTGGTGGTGGTATCTGAGGCGGTGCATGCTTCCTCCACTAAACCACCCTCCTCCTCCTCCTCCTCCAACGCAACCTCTGTCTCGCAATCAAGATGTGTCAGCAGCAGCAGCAGCGCGTCGCCAGCAGTCGGTGTCGCGCGTCGTGGCAGCACAGCGGTGGGCAAGCGTCAGCAGGCCGTGCTGAAACTACTCAGCTTAGGAGATAAGAGGCACACGGCCCACGAACTGCTGCAGGGTCTGACAGAGCAGACCGACCGCTGGCTTGTGCCGCTGAGCCTCCAACCGGGCATGGTCGTGTGTGACAACGGCCGTAACCTGGTGGCGGCTCTGCAGCTCGGCAGCCTCACGCACGTGCCATGCCTGGCCCACGTCTTTAATTTGGTGGTTCAGCGCTTTCTGAAAAGCTACCCACGCTTGTCAGACCTGCTCGTAAAGGTGCGCCGGCTCTGCGCACATTTCCGCAAGTCCCACACGGACGCTGCCACCCTGCGGACACTGCAACATCGGTTTAATCTGCCAGTGCACCGACTGCTGTGCGACGTGCCCACACGGTGGAACTCTACGCTCCACATGTTGGCCAGGCTCTATGAGCAGCGTAGAGCTATAGTGGAATACCAACTCCAACATGGGCGGCGCAGTGGGAGTCAGCCTCCTCAATTATTTGCAGAAGAGTGGGCCTGGTTGGCAGACATCTGCCAGGTCCTTCGAAACTTTGAGCAGTCTACCCAGGTGGTGAGCGGCGATGCTGCAATCATTAGCGTCACCATTCCTCTGCTATGCATCTTGAGAAGTTCCCTGCAAAGCATAAAGGCAGCCGCTTTGCGCTCGGAAACAGAGCCGGGGGAAGACAGTATGTCGCTGGATAGTCAGAGCACCCTCCTGTCTATATCTCAGCGCGTTCAGGAGGAGGAGGAGGAGCATGAGGAGGATGAGGAGGAGGGGGAAGAGACAGCTTGGCCCACTGCTGACGGTACCCATGCTGCTTGCCTGTCATCATTTCAGCGTGTATGGCCTGAGGAGGATCCTGAAAGTGATCTTCCTAGTGAAGACAGCCATGTGTTGCGTACAGGTACCCTGGCACACATGGCTGACTTCATGTTAGGATGCCTTTCTCGTGACCCTCGCGTTGCACGCATTCTGGCCACTATGGATTACTGGGTGTACACACTGCTCGACCCACGGTATAAGGAGAACCTTTCCACTCTCATTCCCGAAGAGGAAAGGGGTTCGAGAGTGTTGCTATACCACAGGACCCTGGCGGACAAACTGATGGTAAAATTCCCATCCGACAGCGCTAGTGGCAGAAGGCGCACTTCCGAGGGCCAGGTAGCAGGGGAGGTGCGGAGATCGAGCAGCATGTACAGCACAGGCAATACAACAGTCTTTAAGGCCCTGGACAGCTTTATGGCTCCCCAGCAAGACTGTGTCACCGCTCCCCAGTCAAGGCTGAGTCGGCGGGAGCACTGGAAAAGGATGGTGAGGGAGTACGTAGCCGATCGCACGACCGTCCTCCCTGACGCCTCTGCCACCTACAACTACTGGGTGTCGAAGCTGGACACGTGGCCTGAACTCGCGCTGTATGCCCTGGAGGTGCTTGCTTGTCCTGCGGCTAGCGTCCTGTCAGAGAGGGTGTTTAGTGCGGCTGGGGGAATCATCACAGATAAGCGTACCCGCCTGTCAACCGACAGTGCTGACAGGCTTACACTCATCAAGATGAACAAAGCCTGGATTTCCCCAGACTTCTCTACTCCACCAGCGGACAGCAGCGATACCTAAGCAATACGTAGGCTGCACCCGCGGATGGAAGCATCGTTCTCTCTCACCATCCAAAACGGGGACATTTCTGCTTCATCAATCTGTGTATAATATTCCTCCTCCTCCTCCTCCTGCTCCTCCTCCTGAAACCTCACGTAATCACGCCGAACGGGCAATTTTTCTTAGGGCCACAAGGCTCACTCATATAATTTTTCTTAAAACTTTTTATACGTTTCAATGCTCTTAAAAGCGTTGAAACTTTAACTTGAACCAATTTTTCGTTAAACTGGGCTGCCTCCAGGCCTAGTTACCACTTAAGCCACATTAACCAAAGCGATTAATGGGTTTCACCTGCCCTTTTGGTTGGCCATGGCCAATTTTTTTGATGTACATTAGTACTGTTGATACAGCACTTTTTGTGGGCCCTCGCCTACAGTGTAATCAAATGAATTTTTAGCCCACCTGCATTACAGCTGACGTTACATCCGCTGTGTTGGGCAATGCAATGGGATATTTTTATGTACCGCCGGTGGGTTCCAGGGAGCCACCCATGCTGTGGGTCCACAGGGAATTATAAATGCATCTGTTTCCACTTCTAAAGAACCCCAGTCTGACTGGGGCATGCAGTGTGGGCCGAAGCCCACCTGCATTAAGCACGACATTACTACCTCAGCTGTGTTGGGCAATGCAATGGGATATTTTTAGGTACCGCCGGTGGGTTCCAGGGAGCCACCCATGCTGTGGGTCCACAGGGAATTATAAATGCATCTGTTTCCACTTCTAAAGAACCCCAGTCTGACTGGGGCATGCAGTGTGGGCCGAAGCCCACCTGCATTAAGCACGACATTACTACCTCAGCTGTGTTGGGCAATGCAATGGGATATTTTTAGGTACCGCCGGTGGGTTCCAGGGAGCCACCCATGCTGTGGGTCCACAGGGAATTATAAATGCATCTGTTTCCACTTCTAAAGAACCCCAGTCTGACTGGGGCATGCAGTGTGGGCCGAAGCCCACCTGCATTAAGCACGACATTACTACCTCAGCTGTGTTGGGCAATGCAATGGGATATTTTTTATGTACCGCCGGTGGGTTCCAGGGAGCCACCCATGCTGTGGGTCCACAGGGACTTCACAATAGGGAGTTGTACCTGCCTGTGTCTATGAATTAAAAAGCCCGGTCTGACTGGGGCATGCAGACACCTTGACAGAATAAATAGTGTGTGGCACATAGGTTCCCCATTGCTATGCCCACGTGTGCAGCTCCTGATGGCGGTGGCACAGGATTATATTTCTCATTGCTTCTTTACAGCATTGTGGGCTATCGCCCAGCCCCTTTTAAAGAGGGTCGCTGCCTAGCCGTGCCAACCCTCTGCAGTGTGTGCCTGCTTTTCCTGTGGCAGACGCACTTATAAATAGACATGAGTGTGGCGTGGCATGAGGGCAGCTGAAGGCTGCGCAGGGACAATTTGGTGTGCGCTGTGGACACAGGGTCGTGCAGGGGGGGTTGGGCAGCATGTAACCCAGGAGAAGTGTCAGTGGAGTGTCATGCAGGCAGTGATTGTGCTTTGTTGGAGGTAGTGTGGTGCTTAGCTAAGGTATCCATTGCTAATGAGGGCTTTTCAGAAGTAAAAGTTGTTGGGAGGGGGGGGCCCACTCTTGCCGCTATTGTTGCTTAATAGTGGGACCTGTAAACTTGAGATGCAGCCCAACATGTAGCCCCTCGCCTGCCCTATCCGTTGCTGTGTCGTTCCCATCACTTTCTTGAATTGCCCAGATTTTCACACATGAAAACCTTAGCGAGCATCGGCGAAATATAAAAATGCTCCGGTCGCCCATTGACTTCAATGGGGTTCGTTATTCGAAACGAACCCTCGAGCATCGAGATAATTTCGTCCCGAGTAACGAGCACCCGAGCATTTTGGTGCTCGCTCATCTCTAAAGGTTATGCACATGGGCAGGAAAAACGGATGTCACCAATATACACTAAATGGGGTACTGCTAGGGAAAAGTGAGATGGAAAAAGTACCTGCGGGTACTAGTGGATTGTAGACTAAACTGGAGTAACCAATGCCAGTCAGCTGCTGCAAAAGCTAATAAAGTCTTGGGGGCATTAAAAGAGGTATAGGGGCGAGGGGCGAGAACATTATCCTCCCACTATATAAGGCACTTGTCAGGCCTCACATAGAATACTGTGTACAGTTCTGGTCACCGGTGCTCAGGAAAGATGTTACAGTGCTTGAGGGGGTCCAGAGAAGGGCAACTAAACTAATACATGGAATGACAGGACTGGAATACCCAGAGAGACTATCAAAATTGGGATTATTTACCCTGGAAAAAATATGGCTAAGGGGTGATCAAATAACCATGCATAAATACATGAGGGGACAATACAAGGATCTCTCCCATGATCTGTTTATACCCAGGACTGCGACAGTAACAAGAGGGCATCCACTACGTTTAGAGGAAAACAGGTTTCATCACCAACATAGAAAGAGATTCTTTACTGTAAGAGCAGCTAGACTGTGGAACTCTCTGCCTGAGGATGTGGTGATGGCAAAATCCTTAGAGGAGGTTAAAAAGGACTTGATGTCTTTCTGCAGCGGAAGGATATTATAGGATATAAATCTTAGCTTAATTGTTCATCCGGATATACAGGCAGCTAGGAACTATTAGGGGTTGATCCAGGGATTAGTCTGATTGCCATTAGGGAGTCGGGAAGGAATTTTTTCCCCAAAAGGGCTAATTGGCTTCTGCTCTTGGTTTTTTTTTTGCCTTCCTCTGGATCAACAACACAGGAGGATAGACAGGCTGGACTAGATGGACATTGTCTTCATTCGGCCTTACAAACTATGTTACTATGTTACCCATGTGAAAGCACCCTTAGAAAATCCTGAGAGGTTCTATAAAGTTTTTTCTTTTTTTTTTCTAGAAGGAAAAATCAGTCTGTTAGGCATATTACATCTTTTCTAATCTCACTCTTATTTTACGAGTATTTTAGTTATGACAAAGTATAATGTGTCTATTTCATGCTCCACTTGCAAAACAACAATTCCAATATTTTTGGCAATGGCTGAGTAATTTCGGTGTCCCACTCAAATAAGCTTTAAATACATACACGTGTATGTTCAACGTACTAGATAAAAATACAGACACAGCTGCATGCAGGAAATGTTATATACGGCCTATCTACAGATAACCATACAGATTGGCACTGTCTCCGTTACAGCCATAGGAAAATCTGTCATGATGACATTTTTTTTGTACATTTTATGCTTATCTCTATGCAAAAAAGTTAAGTGATTACAAATTTTACAAATTTTAGTTGGACTGTAAAAACCATATTAACTATTAGGGATGAGATATTACTAGAAGTATGTTATTGTTATTATTATAATGAGTAGTAAGTAGTAAGTGTAATATAGCAGGCATGGACTCACTATCTTATAAGGGCGCCCTGGTCTTCATTCTCTTAACCCCTTTTTAGACGGATCTGGTCTGCACTGCAGGGGACCTCCTGAATATTACCTTAGGAGTTGTCTCATTTCTGTGACAGCTGATCTGGACAGGTCAGAAGGCACCGGAGTGTGATGGTAAAGGAATGGACAAGGATGTAATCAGTACAACTGGTCAACGTCGAGGCAGGTGGAGTTCATGCAATAATATTAAAATGTAGCAGGTCATGGAAAGAAGCATTAAAGCAAAATACAGTAAATGTAACAGGCCAAGGTCAGGACAAGCAGAGTTTGGGAAAGCTAGATAATCAGGCAGAGTATCAATACTGGAAAACAAACATATATTGCAAAGACCTTTACAGGATCGCTAGGAACTTATTGCTCAGACACCTTCCTATTGTGGGAAGGTGCCTCAAATAACCGAGAAAGAGTCAGGATAGTCTGGAAATGGGAAAGCTGAACACGCATGCTAGACCTTTAAGAGGTGGACTGACAGCAAGTCCCCTATGGGCAGAGGAAGCAGCCAGAGGGATAGTGAGGATATGTCATCAGTCATAACAGAGGAGGAGTAAGGTGAGAAGAAGAACCACGAACTATGGCAGAGAGGCATAAGAGTAATATTTTTAGCAGTACATTAAGTTGTAATAATAGTAGCAAGAGTAATACTTTTAACTGATATTAGTATATATATTATAATTAAAATGGTTTTTATTATCAATAGTAGTAGAAGTATTCCTTTTAACTCCTCATTCGTGGGACAGTGTTATGTCTTGTACTGTCTGCCCAGGAATATCCACAAAACCTGCCGAAATATCCTATGGGTAGAGTACATCTGCATATGCCATCTCCATTTTAGGTCTATTTGTTGGACAATCCTATCAAAAAAGTAATGCTTGGGAGGTATGCTGGTAGTAGTAATATTTTTTATGCTATAGAACCAAGATTATATGGCCCAATACAGATTTTAGTACATGTAAGACTGGGGATTTATCTCAGGAAGAATTACTTTTCTCTGTCTTCTTTTGTCACCACCTTTGGAAAAGTGAGGAGCAGCTTTGCTAAACCTACATTGCGGCTCTTACATTCTCAGGATCGGTTTGAGTCCTAGTATTCAGATCACATGATCAGAAACTGGTGGCATATCCGAGTGTTATATCATCACTTTTTGCGATAGAAAGACCCCTTTAAGAGGTGTCATAACTGACTAAGGTTCTTTGGGATCCCACTAGCCATGGGCCTTCAACATACAGATGCAACAAAGAACTGGTGGTTCAGTGCAGCACTACAGGAGCAATCAAATGTTTAGAACAATTAGGTTCAACTTCTCCTTTATTTGGTAATATAAGCAACCAGCATTGGAAAACACATTTTGGGGCGAAACCCCTTTATCAGTTCTGTTGGATTGCATACCAAAAAATAGGCAATGATAGATGAAGAATAAGGTTCGAGTAAAAGAAAAAAACAGAAAAAAGGATTAGGAAAGGTAAAAAATATTTCTTATTTTAAGGCAGTTGGAGGTATTACAGAATTGCTGTCCGGTTATTAGACAACCCCTTTAAGAGCTACTGGGCAAGGTTCTTTGCAGAACCTGAGAATAGAAGAATACTAAGTTCATTGTTAAAGCGTTCTGTTGGGATCTGTAGTTCTACATGATTTCCCAGCAGAATGGCTCTACAGGTGGGGTTCATTGGGCTGGCTGGGTGTGGATTTCCCCAGCCAGCCAATCCCCCATGTCTACAGCTCCAATATACCAGCTCCTCTGCTGTGGCTGCTGGTCTTTCCTCTGTTTGTAGTATGTTCAGTAAGAACTGTGCTATGTTTCTGTGTGTCTGTGCAGCGTTCAGTGTGATCAGTGTCATGTTGCTGAGTTTCTGTCCAGTTTGCCTTTTGTGTAATATGAACTGTATCCTGCTGTGGATCCTTCATTATCTAGTTATTTATTACACAAATGCTAGCCTTAGATAATCTGTAATATACCACAATCATTATGCAACACTCAATGATATTCTGACCATCTTAGGCCAAAGCTTGTGGCTCACCTGAACTCGCCATGCAATTTTTGATCACATAAGTTTCTTGAGCACAAAAAGTTGTGTCATTCCAAAAATAATTTACCTTCTCATGATTTCTAAAGTAATTATACATCCATGCAAAACTTACACTTATTTTATTATTTGACCTTCGCGAGTGCATAGGACTTTCACTGACATTGATATTTTCCCATCTAGAAGGTCTGGGAACAAAATGAAAAACATCGAATCTTGTAGAGCAAAAAATTATCTTCCAAATAGAACAAAAATGAAAAAAAAAATGGAGTACATTCCGATTTTCGCCTTTGAAAAAGGGAAAAATTTGCAAAAGAGTGTTTTTTGCCATTTTTGACTCATTGTATCTTAAGAGCTATGCATCCTTTTGGGTCCATAATGGGAATAATGAGAAACATTTCTATGGAGTACACATTGATACATTCATAGCTGAGTTGGATTGCATTGATTATGAGTTATTACTGCTTAAAATATGAGTTTTATTTTGCGCGATAGAATTTTTCAGCTACTTTGACATGCAATGGTGGCAGAATGATGATAAGAGTGGCAGTCTGAGGAGCTTAGCTGGATTCAGCACTAGAGATAAGCGAACATACTCGGTAAGGCCGATTTCGCAATCGAGCACCGCGATTTTCAAGTACTTGCTCGGGGGCGCTGTGGGTGAGCGGGGGGTTGCCGAGAGGAGTGGGGGGGGGGAGTGAGAGAGAGAGAGCTCCCACCTGTTCCGCGCTGCTACCCCCCGCTCCACCACGCCTCCCCCCGCCCCCCGGCCACCCCCGAATCTTTTCACCCGAGTACTGAAGTACTTGAAAATCGCGGTGCTCGATTGCAAAATCGGCCTTACCGAGTACGTTCACTCATCTCTATTCAGCACCAAAAGTTCTCCTAGTGTGTGAAGTTTCATTGCTCTAGAGTCATTGGAACTGGCTTGGCAATGGATTGAAATCGCCACTTTTTTCAGGTTGCGCGCTGTAATCACATGACAACCCCCTAGATTAAGACCTGTAGCTCGTGAACCAAAGCACTTTAAAGCCTAATATTCTGGCTATCTTAGTTTAGGGTCAGGGTCTATCTTTGTGCAAAGTTTCATTGAAATCTGAGATGGTCGACTGGGAGCGTTGGTTGAACTGGCATGGAATGACCCATGAGGTAGTTCCCTAGGTTCCAGCATTGGGTCGTCCCTATTTGGCATGTTTCCTGGGGTTAGTTGTCTCGTTAATGTAGGGACCCACAAGACAACGAGGACACTTGATGTGGGCTCACGGGCTTAAGTATATTGGCCAAAATATGAAAGAATAACTTGTACATCCTATAGTTATTCCATCTGGCTATGTGTGCAGGTATACAGGTGAGTGTTTTCTGCAATTGGCAGTCTTTGATTTATGCCTGTCTGCGAGTTTGTAGTCCATCTCTCTGTCTTGCGGTTCTGTCTAAGTTTGCCTGTCGATAAGTACTAAAGTCTGTCCATGAAGTCTGTTTCGCTATTTCTGTGTTCCGTCTTAGTTCGCCATTTGGCGAGTGTGAAGTCTGTTTCTCAGTGTCCATATTCTGTCTGAGTTCCTGAGTTCTGTAATGCCGCCTGAATCCTGTCTATGCTGTCTGAGTTCTGCATCTGAGTTCGGTCTGAGTTTAACCCTTTGGAAGACATAATATTCATTTTTTTTTAAAGGGAACCTGTCAGCCCAGTAAACTAATAGCAGCGCTACAACTGTGTAGCATCAATAATTCAATCATCAATGCTGACAAAGGTCTGCCTGAATTAAAAAAAAGGTATGAAAATATCCCACGCTGCATATAAATAAAGTAGAGTGGTCCGGTGGGTGTCCGATTCAGATCTGCTAGCTGCTCGTTTTTCACCCAGGTCCATCTCCCTAGCTCCCCTGACGTGGATGACGAAGTTGTCGGACCGCTGTGCTTCATTTACATGCAATTTGGGAAATTTTCAAACATCTTTTATTCAGGCATGCCTTTATCAGCATTGATGATAAAAGCAGTTTGGGAATGATTTATACTACACAGTCGTAGCACTGCTATTAGTTTACTGGGCTAAAAACTGTTGACAGCTTCCCTTTAACCCATCAAATATTGATGGATTGACATCCTTCTAATGCAGTGTAGAGTCCTCTTGGCCTCCTCCGGGTCCTTATCGTTACATTTTTGCCAGTAGACTCCGTAAGTTTACAACTGCAGTATACAGCAAGAAATTATTGAAGAATCTACTTGGGTTTTGTTTGCTTCCTTTGTAAATAAAGAGCAGGTCTACAGAACTGCAGAGATTTACTATAAAGACGGTTTATTAAATAATCCTACTCCATTCTCTATACTGCTCAGTGCTCAGCGCTAATATTTCATCTCCACGATGGATCCATGGATCAGTGTTTGATAAAAACTAAATTTCAGCTTGGGCCAGGAAAGTTAAGAAAATACACTGCTCTAGGGGATGTGAAGTCAAGCTTGATATATGCTGGAACTTACTAGAACTTTGCATGAGAATATAGCCAATGAATTCTATATAAATTGTACAGAAAATAAATTGTTGTAGGCAAAGAAATGTGCTGTGCTTCATGCTCAGCTAACTTCTAAATCCACATTTTCTGCTGTGCTGCTAGTGTACAAATCAGGCCAGCGACTCACGCATGTGTATGGAAGACAGTCTATATGACTGGAAAGACCTTCTGCTACTCTATTACAGGTTTGCAAGTACAATATATTTGTGATGGACAAGGTGGTTATGATTCAGGACAGCTTTGACTCATCGAGGCATGGACTCCGCAAGACATTTGAAGGTGTTATATGGTATCCGGCACTAAGACATTAGCAGCAGGTGTATTGGGCTTACAACAATGTGTGTATAAAGTCAAGACCAGCAGGCTGATGTTGGGACAGAGTCAGGTATCAGAATTGTGGGGCCAAGGGGCACCTAAGGGTCAGTATGACAGCCTCCTAGTCCTGGGATTGTAAAGGGATCCATTTACAGGGCTCACGAGGACCACTGGTCAACGGTGTGGTTACATGGCATACACAGGCCCAACCCTGTGGCCTTGCGTCTAAAGGAAAATCTCATTCCTTGATGTTTGCAAACTGGAACTTTATTTCTAACAAAAGTGGCAGCAGTATTCAGGTTGGAACAATCCCTTCAAGGCGTCTGTAGGCGTCAGACCGGTTGTGCCTCCTCTGGGGTACAATAATAGGCACACTTGCTGTAGCCTTTTACATATTGTGCACTAATGGGCAAAACCCACCTACACAGATATCCTCCAGTGACTCAGTCCATCTATGCAGCAGAAGTCCCGATCTTCTAATACCAAGGGGAGCAGAGCTTAGCAACCCCCTTCCCTGTCCTTTCAGTACGTGGCCAGAAGTTCCATATTGTCTCCAATAGGCCTTGTGCCAAGCATATAGTAAGGCTGAAAAAAACGCATACCGTAAGTTTATGTTGCTCAGCCTATTATCCTGCTATGTTTATTCAGAGGAAGGCCAAAAAAATAGGCAGAAACCATTTTACTTCATCTTAGAAAAAAACATTCTTGATCAAAAACCTACAATATTGAGGTTAATTCTGAGTGCTAACCACTTTCAGAGAGCCCTAAGAACACATCTTTTTAGGAAGGCCTATCATATTCCCTAATCGAACCTCCTTCATCAAACCTACTTCTACACTCTCCCTTAGAAACCTGACGTGCTTCTTCCACTGCATCCCGCATAAACCCTGTTACGTCTCTTATCTGCTTATTCACAAACACGGCTAGCACTCAGCTTTATGTACGAATATATGTATAGTATCCTATGCGTATACTTCATTTTGGTCAGTAAGCTCTTGTGAGCAGGGTCCTCACTCCTATTGTTCAAGATGTGCATTGGCTTATTACTGTATGTTATGACTAGAGATGAGCGAGCACCAAAATGCTTGGGTGCTCGTTACTCGAGTCGAACTTCCCACGATGCTCGAGGGTTCGTTTCGAGTAACTAACCCCATTGAAGTCAATGGGCGACTCGAGCATTTTTGTATATCGCCGATGCTCGCTAAGGTTTTCATTTGTGAAAATCTGGGAAATTCAAGAAAGTGATGGGAACGACACAGAAACGGATAGGGCAGGCGAGGGGCTACATGTTGCGCTGCATCTCAAGTTCCCAGGTCCCACTATTAAGCTACAATAGCGGCAAGAGTGCCCCCCCCCCCCCAACAATTTTTACTTCTGAAAAACCCTCATTAGCAAGGCATACCTTAGCTAAGCACCACACTACCTCCAACAAAGCACAATCACTGCCTG
Organism: Eleutherodactylus coqui; assembly: GCF_035609145.1. Classification (NCBI taxonomy): domain Eukaryota; kingdom Metazoa; phylum Chordata; class Amphibia; order Anura; family Eleutherodactylidae; genus Eleutherodactylus; species Eleutherodactylus coqui. The sequence continues at coordinate 62,432,599 of NC_089837.1, forward strand.
CATGACACTCAGCTGCCACCTCTCCTGGGTAACATGCTGCCCAACCGCCCATTTCAGTAGTAGTAGCAGTCAAGACAGGCCCCAGTAACAATTCGAAAGCAGCAGTATAGGAAGAGCACAGTATTAGTTCCATTTCAGTAATAGTAGCAGTCAAGACAGGCCCCAGTAACAATTCCAAAGCAGCAGTATAGAGGGAGCACAGTATTAGTTCCATTTCAGTAGTAGTTGCAGTCAAGACAGGCCCCAGTAACAATTCCAAAGCAGCAGTATAGGGGGAGCACAGTATTAGTTCCATTTCAGTAGTAGTAGCAGTCAAGACAGGCCACAGTAACATTCCCGTTGCAGCAGTTTAGGGAGATAACAGTCTCTTTCACATTTCAGTAGTTGCAGTATAGACAAGGCCCCAGTTACATTTATGTAGCAAAAGTGTAGGCCAACCCCACACACCTTGCTGTAACATGAGTGCAGGTGAAGCCCATAAAAATTACTAGGATTACACTGTAGGCGAGGGCCCAAAAAAATTGGTGTACCAACAGTACTAATTGCCCATGCCCAACCAAGAGGGCAGGTGAAACCCATTAATCACTTTGGTTACTGTTGCTTAATTTATAACTAGGCCTGGAGGCAGCCCAGTTAAAATAAAAATTGGTTCAGGTGCAAGTTTCAACGCTTTAATGAGAATTGAAACGTATAAACATTGTTTACAAAAGTAATATGACTGAGCCTTGTGGGCCTAAGAAAAAATGCCCGTTCGGCGTGATTACGTGAGGTTTCAGGAGGAGGAGCAGGAGGAGGAGGATGAATATAATACACAGACTGATGAAGCTAAAAGGTCCCCATTTTTTATGGTGATAGAGAACGATGCTTCCATCCGCGGGTGCAGCCTACGTATTGTTTAGGTACCGCTGCTGTCCGCTGGTGGAGAAGAGAAGTCAGGGGAAATCCAGGCTTTGTTCATCTTTATGAGTGTAAGCCTGTCGGCACTGTCGGTTGACAGGCAGGTACGCTTATCCGTGATGATTTCCCCAGCCGCACTAAACACCCTCTCTGACAAGACGCTAGCCGCAGGGCAAGCAAGCACCTCCAGCGCATACAGTGTGAGTTCAGGCCACGTGTCCAGCTTCGACACCCAGTAGTTGTACGGAGCAGAGGCATCACCGAGGACAATGATGCGATCGGCCACGTACTCCCTCACCATCCTTTTACAGTGCTCCCACCGACTCAGCCTTGACTGGGGAGCGGTGACACAGTCCTGCTGGGGAGCCATAAAGCTGGCAAAGGCCTTGGAGAGTGTTCCCCTGCCTGCGCTGTACATGCTGCCTGATCTCCGCCCCTCCCCTGCTACCTGGCCCTCGGAACTGCACCTTCTGCCACTAGCGCTGTCGGATGGGAATTTTACCATCAGTTTGTCCACCAGGGTCCTGTGGTATAGTATCACTCTCAAACCCCTTTCCTCTTCGGGTATGAGAGTGGAAAGGTTCTCCTTATACCGTGGGTCGAGATGTGTGTACACCCAGTAATCCATAGTGGCCAGAATGCGTGTAATGCGAGGGTCACAAGAAAGGCATCCTAACATTGAGTCAGCCATGTGTGCCAGGGTACCTGTACGCAACACATGGCTGTCCTCACTAGGAAGATCACTTTCAGGATCCTCCTCCTCCTCCTCAGGCCATACACGCTGAAAGGATGACAGGCAAGCAGCATGGGTACCCTCAGCAGTGGGCCCGGCTGTCTCTTCCCCCTCCTCCTCATGCCCCTCCCCCTTCTCCTCCTCCAAAACGTGCTGAGATATAGACATGAGGGTGCTCTGACTGTCCAGCAACATACTGTCTTCCCCCGCCTCCGTTTTCGAGCGCAAAGCATCTGCCTTTATGCTTTGCAGGGAACTTCTCAAGAGGCATAGCAGAGGAATGGTGACGCTAATGATTGCAGCATCCCCGCTCACCATCTGGGTAGGCTCCTCAAAGTTTCCAAGGACCTGGCAGATGTCTGCCAACCAGGCCCACTCTTCTGTAAAGAATTGAGGAGGCTGACTCCCACTACGCCGCCCATGTTGGAGTTGGTATTCCACTATAGCTCTACGCTGCTCATAGAGCCTGGCCAACATGTGGAGCGTAGAGTTCCACCGTGTGGGCACGACGCACAGCAGTCGGTGCACTGGCAGATTAAACCGATGTTGCAGGGTCCGCAGAGTGGCAGCGTCCATGTTGGACTTGCGGAAATGTGCGCTGAGCCGGCGCACCTTTCCGAGCAGGTGTGACAAGCATGGGTAGCTTTTCAGAAAGCGCTGAACCACCAAATTAAAGATGTGGGCCAGGCATGGCACGTGCGTGAGGCTGCCGACCTGCAGAGCCGCCACCAGGTTACGGCCGTTGTCACACATGACCATGCCCGGTTGGAGGCTCAGCGGCGAAAGCTAGCGGTCGGTCTTCTCTGTCAGACCCTGCAGCAGTTCGTGGGCCTTGTGCCTCTTCTCTCCTAAGCTGAGTAGTTTCAGCACGGCCTGCTGACGCTTGGCCACCGCTGTGCTGCCACGCCGCGCGACACCGACTGCTGGCGACGTGCTGCTGCTGACACATCTTGATTGCGAGACAGAGGTTGCGTAGGAGGAGAAGGAGGAGGAGGGTGGTTTAGTGGAGGAAGCATACACCGCCGCAGATACCAGCACCGAGCTGGAGCCCGCAATTCTTGGGGTGGGTAGGACGTGAGCGGTCCCAGGCTCTGACTCGGTCCCAGCCTCCACTAAATTCACCCAATGTGCCGTCAGGGAGATATAGTGGCCCTGCCCGCCTGTGCTTGTCCACGTGTCCGTTGTTAGGTGGACCTTGGCAGTAACCGCATTGGTGAGGGCGCGTACAATGTTGCGGGAGATGTGGTCGTGCAGGGCTGGGGCGGCACATCGGGAAAAGTAGTGGCGACTGGGAACCGAGTAGTGCAGGGCCGCCGCCGCCATCATGTTTTTGAAAGCCTCCGTTTCCACAAGCCTATACGGCAACATCTCCAGGCTGATCAATTTGGCTATGTGCACGTTTAACGCTTGAGCGTGCGGGTGCGTGGCGGCGTACTTGCGCTCAAACAGTTGCGCTAGCGATGGCTGGACGCTGCGCTGAGAGACATTGCTGGATGGGGCCGAGGACAGCGGAGGTGAGCGTGTGGGTGCAGGCCAGGAGACGGTCGTGCCTGTGTCCTTAGAGGGGGGTTGGATCTCAGTGGCAGGTTGGGGCACAGGGGGAGAGGCAGTGGTGCAAACCGGAGGCGGTGAACGGCCTTTGTCCCACCTTGTGGGGTGCTTGGCCATCATATGCCTGCGCATGCTGGTGGTGGTGAGGCTGGTGGTGGTGGCTCCCCGGCTGATCTTGGGGCGACAAACCTTGCACACCACAGTTCGTCGGTCGTCTGCACTCTCAGTGGAAAACTGCCACACCTTTGAGCACCTCGGCCTCTACAGGGTGGCATGGCGCGAGGGGGCGCTTTGGGAAACAGTTGGTGGATTATTCGGTCTGGCCCTGCCTCTACCCCTGGCCACCGCACTGCCTCTTCCAACCTGCCCTGCTTCTGCACTTGCCTCCCCCTCTGAAGACCTGTCCTCAGTAGGCTTAGCAAACCAGGTGGGGTCAGTCAACTCATCGTCCAGCTGCTCTTCCTCCGAATCCTCTGTGCGCTGCTCCCTCGGACTTACTGCAATTACTACTACCTCACTGATAGACAACTGTGTCTCATCGTCATCGTCCTCCCTCACCCACTGAAAGCTCTTGAGACAGTTGCCAGAAGTCCCCAGCCTCATCCCCCGGACCCCGGGAACTTTCCAAAGGTTGGGCATCGGTCACGACAAACTCCTCCGGTGGGAGAGGATTCGGAACCCTTGCTGCCCAATCTCGGCAGGGGCCCGAGTACAGTTCCTGGGAGTCTGCCTGCTCCTCAGAATGTGTCATTTTCATGGAGTGAGGAGGCTGTGAGGAAGGAGGAGCAGCAGCCAGAGGATTCAGAGTTGCAGCAGTGGACGGCGTAGAAGACTGGGTGGTCGATAGATTGCTGGATGCACTTTCTGCCATCCATGACAGGACCTGCTCACACTCAGTTTCTAATAAAGGTCTACTGTGTGGACCCATTAATTGTGAGATGAATCTGGAGACCCCAGAAACTTGCCTCTCTCCTAATCCCGCAGCAGTCGGCTGCGATACACCTGGATCAGGAGCTCGGCCTGTGCCCACACCCTGACTTGGGCCTCCGCGTCCTCGCTCCCGTCCACGTCCTCTAGGCCTACCCCTACCCCTTAGCATGGTGCATTACGAGTAGAGCAGAAACAGAACGCTGTAATTAAATGTGCCGCTTATTGGCCTGTGGTTGGAGGCTGACTTCGCTTACGGAACGCACAGCAGAGCCAGAGGAAACAAGTATGCGCAAGGCTGGGTATTAATCAGCGACTACTACCCCCAGCACACACGCCGTAATCTGAAGATGGTCACAGGCAGGCCAAATAGAGTATTTTTTTCCACTTTTTGGGAAAAAGCACACTGCCTCTAATATACTCTGTATTTGGATTTCCCTGTTGGAGGATGACTGTGGTTACTGAAAGCCCAGTGCAGCCAGGAAACAATTATGCACAAGGCTGGGTATTAATCAGCGACTACTACCCCCAGCACACACGCCGTAAACTGAAGACGGTCACAGGCAGGCCAAATAGAGTATTTTTTTCCACTTTTTGGGAAAAAGCACACTGCCTCTGATATACCCTGTATTTGGATTTCCCTGTTGGAGGATGACTGTGGTTACTGAAAGCCCAGTGCAGCCAGGAAACAATTATGCGCAAGGCTGGGTATTAATCAGCGACTACTACCCCCAGTACACACGCCGTAAACTGAAGACGGTCACAGGCAGGCCAAATAGAGTATTTTTTTCCACTTTTTGGGAAAAAGCACACTGCCTCTGATATACCCTGTATTTGGATTTCCCTGTTGGAGGATGACTGTGGTTACTGAAAGCCCAGTGCAGCCACTTTTTGGGAAAAAGCCCACTGCCTATATAGCCAGTATACCTCTTTCCCTGTACCACTGTCCCTGCCTCACCAGTACTGCCACTATACTCTGTAAAATGACTGCAGACTGAGGACGCTATGGTCTGCACACCCGATATACAAAAAAAAAAAATTGCGCAACACTGCTAAAAGCAGCCTCAACAGTACTGCACATGGTCAGATGTGGCCCTAAGAAGGACCGTTGGGGTTCTTGAAGACTAACATAACACCTAACGCTCTCCCTATAGCAGCAGCAGCATCAGCAGCACTGTCCCTCATCTCTCTTAGCGTGTGTCTGTGGCGAGCCGCGGGCGGGGCAGATTCAAATACTCGGGTGTCATCTGATCTCCCCAGCCACTCACTGCAGGGGGTGGGATAGGGCTGGAATGTCACAGGAGGAAGTTGTAATGCCTTCCCTGTATTTCTATTGGCCAGAAAAGTGCGCAAATTTCTCAGGGAAGGAAATGTAATGGAGTCGAGCACCGCGTGGTGCTCGTCTCGAGTAACGAGTATCTCGAACACCCTAATACTCAAACGAGCATCAAGCTCGGACGAGTACGCTCACTCATCTCTAGTTATGACCTATTTTGTGTACGTTTCCCCCAATTTGTTAAAGTGCTATATAAATAAGGACTATTAATTTTATTACTATTATTAATATTTCCAGTAATCTAGTACTTATAAGTTGTAATACACTCTGTGTAAAAAAAAACAAAAAACGTCATTTAGCTTTAAAATTTGGCATGTAGTTACATCTCAGGCAGATATGGAAATAACGAGAGTTGTGGAGTAATTAGATGAACAGTCTTGCCACCTGAGGCCCCAAAATTGGTTCCCCCCTTTGGCCTATAAAAGGCTCTCGGAGGCTCCTTGTGTGTAGTGACCTCTTCTTCCACTTGTGTGGAGCTTGTTGACCACTAGACGCCTCTACGACACAGAGAAGAGATTTCACCCGGTTATTAGAGTTTGAGAGGGGGTGCATTACTGGAAAGCAAGAAGCTGACCAGACTGTTAGGAGGTGTTGGGACCTGTAGGTGCGTAAGGGCATGCACACAAAGCAAGTGTCCTTATTATGCGCAGGACACCTAGAATAGATCACCACTAGAGAAGATCATCTGATCATTGAACAAGCACGAGGAGCTCCAAATGTTTCATGTCTGCCTTCCAGAGACAGGTGGCACCATCATTACAGGCCACTGTGTTTGTTGGAAGCATTTCCAGGCACTTGCCTGAAGGACATTTGGTCTCACAGCACTGCTTTTGACACCCACCATCGCCTCCATTTGTAGTGGTGGCATGAAAGATGAAACTTGACTGCTACAGAGTGGATTCAGGTTATCTTCAGCGATGAATCCAGTTTTGGGCACTAACGATGGCTGTGTTCATGTCTGGAGACCTCAGTGTGAGCTCCTCAATCCTACCTTTGCTGTGGAGTGGCACACTGCCCCCTGCTGGTGTGATGGTCTGGAAGAGCCTTCACATACGACAGTCAGTCACCAATAGTAGTGGTCCGAGGGACAATGGCAGTTTAGCGATATGTTCAGAGTATCCTGCAGCCACAAGTGTTGTTTCTCATTGCTAGAGGTGGCCCAACAGGGTACTAGAGCCTCCATAGCCACCCGTATCAAATTTTATATCTAAGCTAGAGAAGATCCAACAGGGTACAAGAGCCTCCATGCCTGCCCGTATCACATCTTACATCCAAGCTAGAGGCGGTACAACCTTCAAGGGGTGAGTTTTTTGTAATAAAGGCTCCTTTTGCTTTGATATTGTAATCACTCACTTATATCAATGTTACAATCACACAGGGAAAGCTTCATTGCATTCTGACAACTTCTAGGGGAGGGACTATTTTTGATAATGAGTTTATTATTAGTTTTGATAATTAAATCCCAGCCCCTTGTAAGCTTTTTCAGTGACCTAACCACCACCACCACATAGTCTGGGCCTGAATTCCACATCTCTGTACTGTTCTTTTATTATATTTAGTTATTAAATCAGTGCTAAGCTGTTTTTTTCAGTCTTTCTGGGTAGTTCTCTGCACCTATTTCATTTATTTTGCTTTATTTGCTCCCATTAAACCCACTTCAATATGTCATTTTTTTCTAATGCAGTCATGCTCAAAGCTGTGCATGGGAAGTCGGACAACAATGTTTTCAACCTGGGCAAATTATTCTCACGGTGCACCGCCATCTTGGCTCACCCTGCTCTTGTTGCTGCTGCCAGAGTTAGTTGCTTTTCACACTCCTCTCTTTCATGCAGCAGATGCTGCGTCCTTCCCAGCTCCCGGTCTCTAGCCCATGCCCGTAGAGCACGTGAATGCGCCGGCTCCCATACTTTAAGGGCCAGTGCATGTCCTCCTAATCCTCCCCTAACCTATTACCACATGGTTCTGGCTCTATTAATCATTCTCCCCTTAAGAAGAATACCTAAGAAATTTGTTTCAACCGGTTGTTAAAGCCTGATCAGTAGTTTGTGTGCTCTCTTGGTTTTCTGACATCTGCTTGTTCCTGACTATTCTGACTTCTCCATTCCTGACCTTGGCTACCTTTATTGGACAACTCTTTCTGCCAGCTGCCTGTGCTGACTTGAACTGTTTAACATATTCTATCTGTTCTACCAGCCCTAACCTTTTGCCTGACTGATGTACTGAACTTTATGCTGCCTGCCTCGACCTCAGCTAGGTCTACTGGTTTCATTCATATCTTCAAGTACCACGCCTTGGTCAACTACCACATAACCAAGACTACTTTCGTGAGTAACAGCTTGGGGAACCTACAGTGAAGACCAAATCCCAATTGGTAGGGTAAAAGGGTGAAAACCGAGATACCCCAGGCAAAGCAAGTGCCAGAGAGAGCGCACCAGAAAAAGAAGCACCCGACAGGAGAAATGAAAAGGGCAGGCAGGAGAGAGAAGTGAAAAGAGACAGGGAGATCAGCCATGACAAAGAGAGAGAAAGAGAGAAACAAGAAAAAAATCTGAGAAACCGTGAATAACTGAGAAGAGACAGCTTTGACAGTGAATAGAGGGAAAATAAAAGAGATGTAAATATGAAAAGAGGGAGATAAAGAAATAAAGAGATATAAATACAAAGAAGGAGAGAGAGAAGACATCCAGAGTAAGCTCGCAGTATATGGAGTCAGACACAGGTGTCTACACTGTTGCAATTTAAGTATAATTTATTATGCACTGAATGTGATGAAGAAAACGACCTCATCTCACTGCCTTATTTAATAATACCGCTTTTACAACAAGTTAAGCAAAATATCTGGCTCCATGTATTATTCCACACCTCACCACTCACAACTACAAATTGAGCCCAAGAGCACTGGCATCCGAACAAAACAAATCACAATTAATTGCCAGCCACAAAGAATAATAATATTAGTGCTCACCATGGTGCTTTGGGCTGGCACGACAGCCATTAGTGGCGACACATCACAACCTATTTAAGGAAGGCAGATATTTTGAGGAGGACGACAAAAGATGACAAGATGCCTCTCTAACCCTAGAATAATAAGTTATTCAGCGAGTAGTTGTGCATCAGCGCTCTTTATGATTTGTTACTTGGTCAATCTCATTACCCAGTGGTACGAATATTAAGAGTAGAGTCAAATTAAGTTGATTGCTTCTCAAAGTTTCGGATTTATTGCTGCTTTGTTGCATGTCATTATAATTACAAGTAAAGGTTGATGATCACTTTTGAGCATCTGTCTTCAGCTTTCCGATTTTTCACAGTCTATTGATTGGGTTATCTCTTATATTATTCCAATGTCCACAACTGTCAAATAAAATGGGAACTTTGTTTTTCTGAAGCTGAGGAGCCAGAGAAAAGAATGCCACTTCATATATTTTGCTGTAATAGAGAATGACAGTTGGAGCTTTGAACAAATTGTTTTCTGTTGTTTGATGGGTCTCAGCTGTAGGAAATTGGAAACTGACCAGGTTTTCATTCATTTGGAAAGCAGGAACTTCTTAATCTGAAATGTATTTAGTTTGCTTCTAATTTTTATTCCATTTTTTTTAAATTCAGCTAGTCATAATCATTTAGAGAAACCCCATTACACAAAGGAGCAGTACTGCGTAGGAGGAAAGACAATTAAACTATTATTATCACACCAATATTTGGATTGCTTATTGTTCAAGTCAATTTTATATTTTGTGTATCTAAGTAATGAAACGGCAAAATAAACTGCTCCAGAAAGGTCTTAACATTTCTTTGGGCCAATTTGTGGAACTTTGTTACCGTATATACTTTGCCTTTTTTTAACTTTTTAGTAACCAATCAGGGTCGGAATAAAGGTTAGGTGGGGCAATCAATTGGGGTGCCATTAAGAAGGAGGATGGAACATGGGGAGAGATATCCAAAAGGTCTGAAAATTCTGAAGTGTTGCCTATTAATTGAGAGACAGAGGTGAAAAGGCTTTGGTTAAAGGCTATTGCTACTCAAGAATATAGCTCCAGTAAGGGTGCTTTTAGATGGATGACCCATCTGGTACAGATGCCCAACAGGTTGACCCAGTGATGATCATTCTGCCCTTTTACACAGGAACATCACTAGCGAATGGAGGCAGAGGAGTCTAGGGGTTGTTCCTGCCCACTAGAGTTGAGCGAACATACTCTGCCGAGCTTGATGCTCGTTTGAGTATTAGCGTACGAGCATCAAATCACGTTCGACCCTGCCCCAGCTTTTGGCTCCTCCCCGCTGTGACGTGCCTGTTTTGGCCCCTCCCTGCCGCGACGCAGCGTGCGTCATTGGCAAATTTTAGTCTGGAAGGGGAAAGGGAGAGAGAGAGCGAGAGAGAGAGAGAGACGAACCAAGGAAAAAAAAAAAGCTCAGGACCCTGTGTTCCACATACAAAAATGCTCGAGTCTCCCATTGTAGTCAATGGGGTTCGTTACTCGAGTAGAGCTCTCGAATTTTACGAAAAGCTCGACTGGAATAACGCAGGCCCGAGCATTTGGGTGCTCGCTCATCTCTACTGCCCACCCGCCTCCAGTCACAATAAACAGGCAGTCATTCATAGACTGTTTTTGTGCAGCATAAATTGAATATTGGAAGAATTTATCATTTGCCGTTTACTCTGTGCCAGCATTTACACTGAATAATTGTTCCTGAATGCGGTAATCTGAAGTATATTTGTCCATATAAATGGGCCCTAAATTTCTGTTTGCAGGGAGCTGCCAGTTGCTATCAGCAATGTCAAAAAATAAATTGAGGAATTTGGCTAAATAACTGATAAGCTAGAACTGTAATTAATAAAAATATTGAAAATGTGCGTAAGAGATAAGTTTAAAATTTGGGGCCATCCTCTTAAAGAGAACCTGTCACCGAGTTCATGCTGCAAGAACCACGGGCAGCATAAACCTGGAACGGGTATGCCTATTCCTCCCATGCATGAGCTATTCTGAAACACTTTGTAATTTCAGAATAACCACACTTTGAAGTTTGTCTTGGAATGGGGCTCGGAGTCAAAGAGGTGTATCAAATTGGACTGCTACTACATCTAGACAGCCATCTCTTTTCCATTTTGTGTATAGGGAGAGAGCTGTCAGTCAATGTGCTGCGGATGGGAAGAGGCGGCCATGGCCTGCCTGTTTAAAGGGGTGGTCTCGCGAAACCAAGTGGGGTTATACACTTCTGTATGGCCATATTAATGCACTTTGTAATGTACATTGTGCATTAAATATGAGCCATACAGAAGTTATTCCACTTACCTGCTCCGTTGCTAGCGTCCTCGTCTCCATGGTGCCGTCTAAATTCGCTGGCAGCTTGCTTTTTTAGACGCGCTTGCGCAGTCCGGTCTTCTCCATTCAGCACGAGCCGCTTCAGTGTGCTCCCCGCTACAGCTCTTCTGCGCATGCGCAGACGAGCTGTCACTGCTCGGGAGCGCGCTGCAGCGGCCATTCTGTACCTTCCTCTGTTAGAGGAAGGTGCAGAAACTGGAGCTGCCCAGCGGAGAAGCCCAGCCCAGCCCAGCAGCCCCGAGAAGCCTCCCAGGTAAGTGATTTGTCGGGGGGGGCTGCCGCTGCGCCGGGCTGCGCCGGGGGGGCTGTCGCTGCGCCGGGGGGGGGCTGCCGCTGTGATGGGGGAACTAGCGCTAGGCCGGGGGGGCTGTCGCTGCGATGGGGGGGCTGTCGCTAGGCCGGGGGGGGGGCTGCCGCTAGGCCGGGGGGGGCTGCCGCTAGGCCGGGGGAACTAGCGCTGGGCTCCGGAACCTAGCGCTGGGCTCCGGGGCCTTCACCTGGGCTGAGGGTCTAGCGCTGGGGAGCTGGGGGCTAGCGCCGGTTACCTGCTGCCTGGCGGTGGGCGTCTGGTCGGCGGCTGCGGGGCGTCTGGTTGGCGGCTGCGATGCGTCCGGTTGCCATGGAGACACAGCTGGCGGCGCCTCGGGAGCGCGCACGTCGGGCTGCAGCGAGCGACGGGGAAAGAGCCGGCGGCCATCTTGAGGAAACTTTTATAAGTTGCTGAAACGCTGGAACGGTAAGTACGAACCAGCTAGAAATGTTATTTACAGGGGGGCTTAGTAATGTGTACTTAATGGGGGGGACTGGGCAAAAAAAAAAATTTAACTGCTTCCTCGAGACATCTCCTTTAACTCTTGGATCTCTGTTCTGAGTAAAACTTCAAAGTCCACTGCAGTGTTTCAGAATAACAGGGGTAATGTCCATCCTTGTCTAGAGTTCATAATGCCTGTGGTTCAGGCAGCATGAACTCGGTGATAGGTTTCTTTTAAAGTGACCCTCCAATTTCGGGACAAATTTTGTCCTAGGAGCAGAAGGGGGTATATTACTTGGACTTGTTTCTTCCCTATCATCCATCTGATTTGCCATTTTTGGGTCCTATTTTGGCCTGGCCCATCAGAAAGAAGTGTACAGTGTGCATTAGCTAGATAGAAATTTGCAGCAGCCATCCTGCACAGCTGAAAATTGGGATCAGAGTTGGCAAATCAGATGGGCAGCAGAGAAGAACAAGTGCAGGTAATACACTCCCAAACCCTCCGGTCCCAGGACAGAATTTTGTCCTGCAAACGGAGGGTCACTTTAAGTAGGATAATAAAGATTAGAAAAGATTAATAATTTAAAGCAGCGATTCTCAACCAGGGTGCTGTGGCTTCCATGCTGGGAATCACTCAGTCAACATTAAATCCCCACAAGGATACACTGGGGTCAGAGTACAAGAACTACTCAGATCCCTGTGTAGTGGCTGGCACTCAGAATTGCAGGCACAGCTCTCATTGAAATCAATGGAGGCCACACCTTCTAATACAAGCACAGTTCCCACTGCTTTAGGCTGGGTCCACATGGGGCAGATTTGCCATGGAACCGCCATTCAAACCTTCCATGCTGAAGTTCCGTCACATTTACAGTAACAGCAAATTTGAAGAGATTTTGAGAATCTCGTCCACAAGCTGTGGGAAAAAAGAATCTGCAAAATTGACAAGTGCTTCAGAATTTAATTCCCCAGCATTCCAATGTTATCGCCATTTCCACTTTGGAATTTACCTCTTCTCAATGATGGGATGAATTCAGCTCGAAAATGTGGCATATGGACCCAGCCTTAGGGTATGTTTATGCATCATCGTTGTGGATTGTGACTCGAAATTAGCTGGGTTTCTACAGCTGATTTCAGAAGATACCCTGCTCCGTCTCACCTCTGAAGTCTTTGCACTCTCCTCCTTTCCTGGGCACCTGGTGGCTTATATTGAGTGCAGCGCCGCCGGTCATGTGATGTGGAAGTGGTCATTGAGTTCCTGGAATATTGTAGTTAAAATCATTCTTCCTGATAAGTCATTCCTTAGCCATGCCCATGACCACACCCCTTTTGGTAGACATGCCCCACAGTCAAACATTCTTTCCAAGCATGCGCCAAGGCTGAAAATGTTGCAAAATGCTGCTTTACAGGGTGTGCGAACAATAGAGATATTGTATAATACATACAGTATGTGGTGGGATTGCAAAATAGTATTAGGGAAGGATAACTAAGATGACAAACAGTGTATTGGATGAGAATATAAGATTATGCACTTGGAACTTTCTGGAAGGAAATAAGTTGGAGGATTTAGCTGAAAAAAGAAGACTTAGCCCGGTGCATTTCTGCAGCAGCAAGTGTATATTTAGCACAAAATTGGAAGATTGATAGATTAATTTTAGGAAAGGTGAAGGGCAGATTACAAAATGTCGTGTTGGGTGAAAGGAGAGAAGCAATAAGATTTGATTCTAAAGATAAGTTCCTTAAAACTTAGAAGCCCTGGCTGAGATACATAGGTTCAAGTAATATAAGCAGAATGCTAGGAAGATTATTTGAACTGGTGTGACAGGTGGGGAGATTTAATTTTCCTTTTTGTTGTTGAGGAGTGAAGAAAAAGAGAAAGGAAGGAAGAAAGAAAAAAGTTGAACGAATGAAAAAAGAATAATTTTGTGCACATTTTAAGTCGTCATGAGAACGTTTCTGTAATTTAATGGTATTAAAATAAAGATTTGATTTAGGAACTTAAAATAAAAATCTACATTAATTCAATTTGGTTATTTGATTCCATTTTGCTGATTGGGTATGGGTATTATTTTTAAACTTCCTCCCATTCCCAATATGTATTTTTCTTGCAGCATTGTGGCAGTATTCTGTTACCTTTCCAGGAATGAACCACTAGTGGCCGCTGTTTCACAGTTTTTAGTAATATGCTGCAGTTTTACTCCTTTCCACCGGAGGCCACTGTTTATTCCCTTAACTTACACTTAAACAAGAGGAGCAAAGTTGCCTCTTTTCAAAAATCATCTTAAAGGGCTTTTCCAGGCAGAAATACTTTTGATGACCTATCCTCAGAATAGGTCATCAATAGTTGATCAGATGGGGTCTGTCGCTCAGGTGATCAGGTGTTGGGTGTCAGCGCCGATATCAGGGGTCAGAGTGGTAGCTACTGCTCTGACCCTGAGTAGTGGCCAACGCTTCTAATTGCGAGCGCAGCTCCCATTGAAATCAATGAGACCCCAGCCTGCAATTACAAGCACTGGCCACTACACTGGGAACAGAGCAGCAGCTTTCACTTCAACCCATGATATCGGTGGTGACAGCAGCTGCCTGATCAACTGATTGGCCAGGGTCCCGAGCGGTGGACCTCAGACGATCAACTATTGATGACCTATCCTCAGGACAGGTCATTAATAGTATATCTGCCTGGAAATTTCCTTTGATCTGCTCATCATACAATCTGCTGGTCAGTGAAAGCAATAGATATAGTAAAACACATTTGATTGGGGGAAATTAAAGAAATCCCATTCAGACAGCTGAAAGAAAACATATCCATATTTCATCTGGAGGTGACATCCCATATTTTTGCTTAGTGAGACTTCCTGTACTTTATGTATTTTCCCCTGACTAGCGGAAGAACAATATATTTTGTTCACCGCATAAAATATACGAGGAGAATATTAGATTTTTATTGTGCTTCTTATTCCTTAAAAGTTCGACTTTTATTATTCCTGTTTTGAGTAATTTAGCTGCGAAGAAACAAAAATAACATATTCCTACGTTTTAGTGTGATGATTCTTTTATGAGCTGGGAATACACAGAAAGTAAAAAAAATATTGTTTTCTTGGTTTTTCATCTGTACTTTTCACTCATTTTCATTATGGGGCCAAATAAAATCAATTGCTGTTATTAAAATTGTGATTTTATATTGAGATGACAGAAGAATAGTAGAAATTATACTCACTGTAGTCATTTGTTTATTAAACTTTTGCTCATGTGTCCGAGAATAGATGGGATACGGGACGGAAAACCAATCTATATTGGAAAACAAGTCTTCTGAATTTTATGTCCATTATTGTTAAAGAAGCACTAGAGCTAGAAAGGAATATGTAAATAACACACAGTTTCACAATTGGAGCTTCCTTATATGGAAATTTTACACATGACCCCAAAATCAACAAAAGCAGATGCTGTGGATATAAACAACTCATCCAAAAAGGGGTCAGAGGAGGATGTCAGGAATCATTCTAAAGGATGCACAGTAAAGCAAATGGCAGCTGAATACAATGTTGGTGCTGCAGCTAAAGTGTTCTTTACCACAGATGGGCTATAATTAGAGATGAGCGAACGTGCTCGGCCACGCCCCTTTTTCGCCAGAATACCGCGATTTCCGGTGAAAAAATTCGGGGGGCGCCGTGGCGGCACGGGGGGTAGCAGTGGGGAGTGGGGGGGAGAGGGAGAGAGAGAGGGCTCCCCCCTGTTCCCCGCTGCTACCCCCCGCACCGCCACGCCTCTCCCCGCCCCCCGGCGCCCCCCGAATCTTTTCACCCGAGTACTGAAGTACTCGAAAATGGCGGTACTCGGGTGCGTAAGTACTCGAAACGAGTACGTTCGCTCATCTCTAGCTATAATAACAAATTACCAATTCCAGCTCCATTGCTGTCTAAGGCCCTCTTCACAAGAGCATGTGCACATTTGTGCGCCTGAGTGTAGCATTTTTGCGGAATTAATCATTGTTTTTTGCACGCATATATTACTGTACTTTTTGCACCCCGACACATGTTAACGTGCATGCAGCAAACAAAAATGCATCAATTGAAATGGCTAATTAGTCCTAATGAGCTCCAGACGAGTTCTTTTTGCAGTGGAATTCCGCAGTGTTTTTTACGCATCTCCTTGCGTATTGCGCGTACATTTGTGCACCCCCCTCCCTATTGACTTATATGGGGACTTTTGGTGCGCAAATACACAGAAAAATAGAACACGCTGTATTATTTTTGCACGACTGATAAGTGCGCACAAAGTACGGAAATGGGAACGAACCCATTGAAAGCAATGGGTTTTTCTCTCTGCGTATTGCGTGTGCAAATACACATATGCCTGTGTGTAGCTGGCCTAAGACAAAACAAAAAGACAAAACTCGAGTGGGCAAGGCAGTGCAAAACTTGGATCACTCAGGAGTGGAGAAACATCACCTGGTCAGATGAATCCAGATTTCTGTTACATTGCATCACCTGGCCAGAAATTGTTCCAAGCAGCATGAATCGATGAACCATTCCTGTGACCTGATCAGAATATGTCAGCACCTCCATCTAATTTGCAGCAACTACAAGAAACTTTCTGTCTACATAGGCCAATATTCCTGTAGATGAATTTCAACACTTAGTGGAATCTATGCAGAGACAGATCGGTGTAGTTCTGAAGGCCAAAGAAGGAACAACGAGTCTCCTGGAGAGTTGTCCTTAATAAGGTGGTCATTCAGTGTAGGTGCCTTCACTGTCCGTCAGTCTGCAGTGTTTTCTGGATGATCCTGAAACAGTCTTGGAGAAATCCTGAAGAAAACAGAGGTTAATCTCCTGCTGATCAGTTACATCTTGGTTGGCGCACAGCAGAAGGGGCGGCATTTAGCTAAGGGAGTGGGGCTTAATAATTTTACTGCAGACAAGGCAAAGGGGGGAGGCTCCTGCTGCAGCCAGTGATCTTACAGCCAGGCAGCTTTAAAGGGGTTGTCCGAGTTGTAAAATCTTGGTCCAATCCCTTCCTAATACACTAACATAAACAAATAGTGATATACCCATCTCTGCCCATGCCCGCTGTATCCCATTCTGGTGCTCAGTCCACTGTTCCAGTCTGTGTTTACAGCTGAAGTCTCGTCCAGTCAAGGGTGCAGCAGCCAATAACAGAGCTCGACGATGGATCGCTGATGTGCACCTGCATGAAACATTTTGCCTGTATATTTCCCTCCAGCAAATAAAAGTTTTTTTTGTCTTGTTTTTTTTTGTAAGACTGTGAAAATAATTCTTGTGTGATTCCGGAACCAAGTTGGATATAAACTTGCCTTTATTGATGCCGTTACAACAGAGGAAGATGCAGAACTGATGTGGACTAGAGAGTAGCAAATCCCTCATGTTCCAGAGTTGTAATAAAATCATGAGTGACAGTCAATCGACTGCATTGTGTTGATTTACTTCATCCGTCTTGTAGTCCTAGCTTATACCGAGACTCTTCTGTTGGTCTTTTTATACAATCTCTTTTTAACAATCTGTCATTCAATGATGACATTTTGAATAAAATATTTTAACAAATCCTCTTACGCTTCTGAATAGCTCTTCACAATCTCAACGTGTAATCTGTCTCCTTTATACAAGATGAATGCAACTAAATAAGCGGTAAAACCTCAAACCCGCATCTCACCATCGCCTGCTGCCTCCAATTCAAAAACACTTTTTATATTTGTCCCTTCTTCGGGCATGGGACAACACATTCCACCTACTGAACATGGTCATGCTTCTGTGAAAAGGTCATTCCCACCATAAATGTCAGACAGCTATGGGTTCCAAATGTGGGACACAAAGCTATCTCACGGACAGGGATCTGCTCACCTCTATACTGCCGGTCACTGGTTTACTCAGCCTTTCCACAACCCCCATTGAAAAGAATGGAAAGAGCTTCTTGGCCATCTCCATATTGATTCTTCATCCGGAGTCATTCCTTTGGGACCCACATCTATGAGATATTTATGGCATATCTATCGATAATGGAAATGATCCTATACTGGATAATAATAGCCTTGTGTAATGCGGAGTGTTAAGGCAGCAGAATGCAGTTCTAAGCTCTTGTTCATGACCTGAAGGTTGAGGGTTCAATCTCTGCATGGTTCAGGTAGCTGGTTCAAGGTTGACTTAGCCTTCCATCCTTCCGAGGTCAGTAAAATGAGTACCCAGCTTGGTGAGGGCTTATAAATAAATTACCTGAAAGCCCTGTGGATTTTTTATGTGGCTAAACTTAAAAGGGTCATCTACTATAGACAACCCTTATTCATATGCCCTCTTAGAACATATTAACATAAAAGACATAAGAGAAAGATGAC
The DNA here is from genome assembly GCF_035609145.1 of Eleutherodactylus coqui. Lineage (NCBI taxonomy): Eukaryota > Metazoa > Chordata > Amphibia > Anura > Eleutherodactylidae > Eleutherodactylus > Eleutherodactylus coqui. The sequence goes on from NC_089837.1 coordinate 62,450,452, forward strand.
AAAAGAAGAATTCCTCTTTTAGGCAAACGAGAACTTGAGGGTGGTTTTCTCGGCAATGATAACTGATTGCTCCAGGACTCGCAATGCTCACTTCATCATTGAGGAACCTGTCAAACACAATGAACCACAATTCTAACTAGAAGAGTCAACAAAACTTTTTTTCTCCTTCAAAGTTTTCATGGTCCATTGAAATAAAGACGTGTCAAAGGCAATAACAGTAGAAATGGAGGTAGTAATATTTTGTTCGTTACTAATATGACCTAAACTGTTTTTTGCTTTACTCTTGTAATTGACATAATCTATGTTTTCCAAGAACTTCATCATATCCATTTATCTTTTGATAACCGAGAACTGGAGAACTTGACTCACAAGGTGCTCCAATGCTAGTCTACTGGTGCTTTTTGTGGACTCTTCATGAAAACATCTAGCACAGCTATCAACACTTAGGGATCGGAAACACTGCTCAGATGATGTTTGTCCTGAATGCTAAGGGTATGTTCATATGGCATATTGGACAAAGCTGAAAAAATCAGTGTCTAAAATCTGACGCATATGTTCACATGAATTTAATGCAGATTTTGATGTTTCATTGATTTATATGGCAAAGAACAATGTGGAAAACAGAAAAAGATGTGACATGTCACTTCTTTCTTTTTAGCCATGCGGATTTTAAATACGCATTAGAAAAAACACATGGCAACAAGACAGGAGCACAGTTTCCCATTACCAATTAATGGGACACATATTGTGAGCGTATTTTGGTGTGTATTCTAGCTGTTTTCACCCCCAGCCAAAATACTCTATGTGAACATACTGTAAAAATGACTGTACCTTCAATTTCTGATGAAATTCTACCCTTAAATCAAATATTTCATGACCCCCTTTCCATTGAAGTTTCTCAGTCTAAATCCAAGATGGCTGACAGGATCAACCATAGAGCCAAAAAGTTTCCCCCCCATCCATCTAAGTGTTCTACAAAGTTTCCTACTTGTATCTCTGGGTGGGCTAGACTGTGAAATCACCCGATATTACAAATAATGTATCAATATTAAGCAATTAAAGCAATCAAAAAGTCTAAGAAGACCCCAGCTGCCCTCAGTATCACAACTAAAGTGGGTGTATGCAGGCCTAGTAGCTTTAAAGTGCCAAAATATATATCTGTGAAAAACAGGAGAAGAAAACAAAGATTTGAGGGAAAAGACAACACTTATTGCCGTCAGTACCGGAATCTACCAGCTTTAAATGCTTCTATGACCACTCCAACGTTACTATTAGGCCACTTTACAAAGCCTGGGTGAAAAACACAATAGAAAAAAGATTTAGTTACCCCAACATGCTTTAATATACTGTATAATGAAGTATAACTAACATTGCCAAGACTTGTTGATAACTTGCCTACTTCTTTGCAGTACTGGGGTGAGTGCTGAATACTGGGCCCGGGCAACATTCCCGACTGGGAAGAGCATGATCAGTGCGGCTGTAGTGGCCAAAGTATTACTGTAGACAGAAGCATGGCCCAGAGAGAGCACCCATATATGTAGTGGAGTAGAGGGAGTCTTCATCCTGCCTTATGATAGGAAGAATGGAAGGGGGTGAAGCTAACCCAAGGAAGTATCAAAGGCTTAAAGGAGATGTCCCGCGCCGAAACGGGTTTTTTTTTTTTTTTAACCCCCCCCCCCCCCCGTTCGGCGCGAGACAACCCCGATGCAGGGGTTAAAAAAACCACCCGCACAGCGCTTACCTGAATCCCGGCGGTCCGGCGTCTTCATACTCACCTGCTGAAGATGGCCGCCGGGATCCTCTGTCTTCGTGGACCGCAGCTCTTCTGTGCGGTCCACTGCCGATTCCAGCCTCCTGATTGGCTGGAATCGGCACGTGACGGGGCGGAGCTACACGGAGCCGCTCTCTGGCACGAGCGGCTCCATAGAAGACTGCTGAAGACCCGGACTGCGCAAGCGCGGCTAATTTGGCCATCGGAGGCCAAAAATTAGTCGGCTCCATGGAGACGAGGACGCCAGCAACGGAGCAGGTAAGTAAAAAACTTTTTATAACTTCTGTATGGCTCATAATTAATGCACAATGTATATTACAAAGTGCATTATTATGGCCATACAGAAGTGTATAGACCCACTTGCTGCCTCGGGACAACCCCTTTAAGACCGAGCTGTATACCAAGGGCTCAAATAGCCTTGACGAGGGTTACAGAAAGTAGGTGGACGTGCTGCTAGTAAGGTGACCCACCAACGGTGGGCAGACTAAAGATGTGAGAAACAAAAGCTCATGCCCTGTCACAACTCTCCAATGAAAGTTGTGAGACACTAGGATGAAATATCCAACTTCTCTTTTATTTAGTGAAATTAACACCTTAGTGACACAGGACATACAGTTACATTCTGCGCCTTTGGGATATGTATAGAGGGGTATCGTGGGTCGACTTCACTCCATACAATGCAGGTGCCAACTGTTTCTTACAGCCGACACCCACATGTAACAGCTCCAAAAAGCTGTGCTGCTTATCGGAGATTTTAACCCTTTAAGTGTTGTTGTCAATTCTGACTGTAGCATTTAAATGCCCCGACCGATGTTTGGGGGTCCTGTACGGCCCCTGCAATGAGATCGTGGGTTGCCATACAGTTCTCATGGCAGCCATGGGCCTTCTGAAAGGCCTCAGGGCTGTCTTTGCAGAGTTCCTATCAAGTAGCTTGATAGACTGCCTGTCAGCTTGCAGTATGATGTAATGCTATGGCATTACATCATATTGCAGGAGTGATCAAAGCATTGCAAGTTCTTATCTCATCTGGGGACTGAAAAAAAGGAAAAATTAGGTTTAAAAAAGTTTTACTAATCATAAAAAAAAGAGGTAACAAAAGTAAAAAAAAATAAAAAACTTTTAGCTATATTTATAATAAAAGAATCTATATAATAATAATTAAAAAAACATATTTGGTATCGCCCGCATCCATAAAAGTCCGATCTATCAAAATAACACATTATTTACCCCGCACGGTGAGGGCTCAGTCAGACGGGCGTTTTTTCGCACGATTTGCGCATGCGTCCGGCGATTTTATAAAACCGTTGCTTTGCAATGGTATCGGACACATGAGCGCTTTTCATGCGCTCGACCTATAAATTATAGAACAGAAATCGCAGATCGCAACTATCTGCGATCTGCGATTCCTGTTCTCTTCTCTATATGCGTTCAATGGGGCTGGCGGCAGCAGCGCCGACCCCATTGAGAACATATAGTAGACAAATTATTCTCCTCTGCCACAGCTGTAACAGCTGTGGCAGAGAAGAACGATGTTTGCCCATTGAATTCAATGGAGCCGGCAATACAGCCGGCTCCATTGAAAGCAATGGGCTGCCGGCGATCGCGGGATGAATTGTCGGGAAGGGCTTAAAAATATAAGCCCTTCCCGGAAATTCATCCAGAAATGTGTAAAAACAAAAAATATATATATACTCACCTGGTCCCGGCAGACGGAGTTCAGCCGCGGCCGGCCGGCAGTTCTCCTGAACTGCTCTGAGTAGTATTTAGCAGCCGGGGATTTAAAATCCCCGCCTGCTGAATGAGCTGCCTCTGATTGGTCACAGCCTCACCAATTAGAGGCAGCTCTCACTTACCCATTCATGAATGGGTGAGTGAGTGCTGCCTCTGATTGGCTCAGCGCAGGGACATCCGTCATGCGATCCGCAAATCGTGGGAAAAAACGCCCGTGTGACTGAGGCCTGAACATCGTCAGAAAAAAAAAAATAAAGAACGCCAGCATTGTGCTTTTTTTGGTCACTCTGTCTGGAAGACAAAATGTAAAATTGTTAAAACCAATCAAAAAGTCGTATGTATTTCAAAATGCTGGCAATAGAAACTATAGGACGTTTCGCACAAAAAAAAAGTCCTCATACAGCTATCTCAACTGAGAAATAAAAAAGTTGTGGCTGTCAGAAGATGGCAGCAGAAAAAAACTTTAAAAAAATCTAATATCTTTGAAAAAATTAAAGTAGTACAGCAAAAAAAACTATATAAGTTTGGTATCATAATAATCGTACTGACCCAAAGAATAAAGCTATGTCATTTTTGTTGCAGTGTGTACCCCCTAGCAACAAGACGCACTCTAGATATTTTTTTTCCATTTCACGCTCAGAATTTTTAAAAAGTTTTTCAGTACATTATATGGCGCATTATATAGATCCATTGAAAAATACAACTCACCCCGCAAAAAACAAGCCCTCATACAGCTGTGTCGATGGATAAATAAAAGATTTATGATTTTTTTTTTAAAAGGGTGAAAAAAAAAACGAAAATTGAAAAAAAAGTTTTGCATCCTTAGGAGGTTAAAAAAAAGCAAAAGATGACAAGACCTGTGAAGACCGATCACCACGGAGTTTACACCTCCTGTATTTCGACACCCTTTGATGGAAAGGGCCCCCAGGCAGCTTTCACACCTTCTACGCTGCCGCCCTGTTTGGGGGCCTGTTTTTCATCTTCATCCGCATCTCTTTTTGCCTTTCTCCCCATCTTAACCTTTTCCTTCTGCAGCTCGAAAAGGTGTGATTTTGGAGAACGTTAGTTTCAAGAATCCTGAGAGCTCCTTAAGGGAGCCTGAAGATTCGATCTCGTTCCATACGCCGGCACGACCACCCGCGTCTGGTGACATGTTATTTTCAACCGTTTGTCTATTGCCGAACTTTAATTAATATTGCCAATCACACTGTACGTTTCATTGAATGTTTGCCGTTATTAGTAAATTGCATAGTTTGGGCTTATAGCCCTGTTTCTTTATATGTGAGACACGGTGGGTGCCTGTACTGTCCAGGCCGTAACTTACACTCTGACCTCCCGACAGAGTCCGTGGCTCTGTGGGAACTCAGTAGACCGCCCACCAGGTGAACCCATGAGGGGATTCCTCGGACCCCTTCGGGTGCACACAAATAAGTACTTTTCCTACCAGCAGAATCCTCTGCTGATTTGAAGTTTAGCTTTTCATTGCTAATTAGACTTGTGTTTGTCATTCCCCCCCCCCCTTCCAGCCTTCCCTTCCTCTCTAACCTTACCTTCCCCCTTTATCTACCCCTCCCTTGCCAATTCTAAAAGGCGCCTGAGAGAAAGTCAGTAGTTGCGACCTTCTCTAACTTTTCTGCTCCATCGTGCTTTTCTCTGACGTTTTTCCATTCTCATCCTTAGCACAGGAACCCCACCATGAGGGGACTACGTCTCACGTCCTTTAACGTCAAGGGACTTAACTCGCCTGCGAAACGACATAATCTTGAGCTGCTTCTGAAGAGGTATGAATCTAAAATTATCTTCCTCCAGGAAACCCATTTTAAGGGAAACAAATTCTTTTCCCTACCGGGAAAGTTCTTTCCCAAAGCGTTCCATTGCACTCACCCCTCGTCGACCTCGAAAGGGGTCTCCATTTTATTCCATAAAATGATCAATTTCGTTGAGGAGGCGTAGTTTAGGGACGACGAGGGTAGAGTCCTTTTCATAAAGGGGAGCTTGAATAACACAAAATTGACCCTCGCTAATATTTATGCACCCAATACAGAGCAGATACCCTGGTTGCTTAAACAACTGGAAATTTTGAAACACTTTAAAGAGGGCCAGGTAATCCTGGCTGGGGATTTCAATGCCACCTTTAACCCCACTTTAGACTCCTCCTCAGGCCGGTCTCAAATCTCCCAAAGCAAATTTAAAAAATTGGGCAAGCGGCTGCAGGAGCTGGGTTTGGTGGACGCATGGCGCTCGCTACACCCCACCACAAAAGACTTCTCAGACTTTTCCTCAGTGCACTCGACTTTTCAGAGGTTAGATTACGTCTTGGTCTCCTCTGCTCTCCTCACATCCCTGATCGGAGCGGACATAGACACGATGACGATCTCCGACCATGCCCCCGTCCATGTGACTCTACGATCCCCTCAACCCTTTCCTAGGGAATGGAGATGGTCAGTCAACACATCACTCCTCGACCAATTGGAGGACAGGGAATATTTAGCTAAATTATTAGAAGAATACTTTTGCCTCAATTCTACGGAGGGATCGGAGTCCCCGATGGTCTGGGAGGCCCATAAGGCCTATATGCGCGGCCTACTGATAGTCCTGGGTTCATGCATTAAAAAACGCTCACAAAAAGCTATCGATGAGAAGCTTTCACTGATTGCCAAATTAGAGCTGACAGTGAAACTCTCACAAGCAAAACAAAACATTGCCAAACTCTCGGCAGCTAGAGCAGAGCTGAAGCTGTTGCTCAACTCTAGATTTAATAAAAAACAGCTCCATTTTAAGCACAAGATATACGCCCAGGGCAACAGGGGCAGCAAGCTTATGTCCGCATTGATTAAAAAAGCTCGGGCAAAAAACCAGATTAAGGCTATCAAATCCCCCACGGGTGAGACTCTGACCACCTCGAAAGACATTGCGGAGGAGTTTCAGAGGTTTTATACAGGCTTATACAACCTCCATAACGCCCAGAATCCGTCCCCTTCGGGGAACCCCACAGCGCAAATTGACGAGTTCCTCAGACGGATTGATATGCTGCTCCGGAACCCGAGTGAGGCTTCCTCCCTGGTCGCACAGGTCACACAGGATGAGGTTGAGGCTCTGATAGTCTCCAGTCCCCCCAACAAAAGTCCGGGCCCAGATGATCTACCGCTACAGTATTATAAAGCCTTTCTCCCAATACTAAAACCTAAATTAACAGTCTTGTTTAACGACTTAATGGGGGGGGGGCATCCCTGCCGAGGCAATCCCAGGAAGCCCACATCACCTTGATCCATAAGGATAACAAGGATCCGGAATTGTGTGGGAGCTACTGCCCTATATCTCTTATCAATCTAGATATGAAATTGTGGGCCAAGCTGCTAGCGAAAAGATTAGAACCCTTTATGCCCACTCTGATTGATGTGGAGCAGGCCGGCTCTATCAGAGGGAGGGAGGGGAGAGATAATTGCCTCAGACTCCTCCATGCGGCTAGTTATGCACAAAATCATAGGATACCCCTTGCCTTAATAGGTATGGATGCCGAAAAGGCTTTTGATAGGGTTAATTGGCTCTACATGGAGAGAGTACTGCACCACTTTAACCTACCAACGCAGTTTACGAAGGCAATTTTCTCTCTCTACGCTTGCCCCCATGCAAGACTTAAAATAAACGAGATCCTCTCTCCTCCCTTCCTCATAAGAAACGGCACTCGGCAGGGGTGCCCCCTATCCCCCTCCCTCTTCATCTTGTCCTTGGAGCCCCTGCTTCTGAGGGTCAGGCAGGACCCGGAAGTGAGGGGTCTCTGTATTGGTGACCAGCAGCTATCAGCCGCTGCTTTTGCGGACGATATTGCATTCCTAATTACCGAACCCCAGAAGAGCCTACCCAGACTCTCAGAGTTACTCGAGGAGTTTGGCGCGATCTCTAATTTCAAGATTAACTTTGCAAAGTCAACGGTTCTGAACATCTCCATACCCTCAAAACAATATGACATATTGAGAAACAACTCACCCTTCTCGTGGTCATCCTCCTACCTGGAGTACCTCGGTATTAGGCTAACCAAAAAGGCCGAAGATTTATATAACTCTAACTTCATTCCGCTCATCGACCAGGTCAAACGTCTTCTCAAATCACATGACATCCCTTGCGTGTCTTGGTTTGGGAGGAAAAACATTATAAAAACATATATCCTACCTATTATATTGTATAAGATCAGAATGCTTCCCATTCACCTCCCTACCAAGTTCTTCAAAATGATACGGTCAGTCTTTTCGGCTTTCGTGTGGAGGCAGAGGAGACCAAGGTTGGCGCACAGCTTAATGATTAGAAGGTGCACTGAGGGAGGTATAGACCTCCCTAATCTCTATGATTATTACTGCGCTTCCCATCTTAGATACTGGTGGGATCTCTCTCACCCTGAGAGTGATAAACTACTTACAAAAGTGGTGGTGGGCTGTGGTAGGTCCCCTTTGATTGAGGCCCTGTGGTTCCCAGTGAGTTCACACTACCGAGCCAAGACGTTTAACCCACTCCTCAGAGGCCCGTGCGAGGTATGGGACAAGCTTAGAGAGGTTCTTGCCCCAGCTCCCTCCCCCATTCTCCCCCTGTCCACCATTCCCAAGATCCTTAATATACAGCTAAGTCTAAACTCGGCCTCGGTCTGGAGAAAATTCAAATTGTTCTCAATAGCCAATATACAGTCGCTAGCCCACCTCACACCTCCCTCGATCCTCCAAAAACTACTTCCATCGGAGCAGTTCTCCTTTCTAGAGTCAGCCCAGGTAACTGGCATTTTCAAAGAGTTCTTCAAATCGCATAAATCCACTAGACCTCTCACATCTTTTGAGAGGGCTTGGTCAGAAAACAAACCTTCCCCAAAAAAATCTCCTTCATACGCAAAAACTTCATCTCCTCCCACCAACCTTATAAACCAGCATTCCTCTCTTCCTGGGAGGGCGAGCTGGGTATCCGACTTACAGCCGAGGAGACCAAATCGATTTTGAACACCTCCTTTGGTCTCTCCATGTGTGTTAGCCCAGGAGGCACACTACAAACTATTAGTTAGGTGGTATTGGACCCCTCAATGGCTACATCAACATTAGCTCTCCTGCCAGGAAGTCTGCTGGAGATGCAAAAGGGATGTAGGTTCATACCTGCATATCTGGTGGACCTGCCCGGTTGTGGTCCCCTTTTGGAAGGGAGTGGGAAAAGTCATACAGAAAATTGTGCCAAATATCCCCATCTCCCCAGACCTGGTTTTCCTTTGGAGACCATTCAAGCACTTCCATCCCATAAGAAATAAGCTGATCGCGCTACTACTGGACGCCGCCAAATCATTAATTCCCCGTCTTTGGCTTCAAAATACCGCACCAACGATGGCTCAATGGAGGGAGAGAATTGATAATCTATACTCTCTAGAAGAGTTACACAGCTGGTCGAACAACACCTATGATAAGTTCATTCTGACACGGGCTCCCTGGCGTGAGGTGAGACTTGAGGCGGTGTGGGACGATTGGGACGTAGTCCCTATTCCCTTGGACCGCGACGGTTGGTTCACCATATTTACCTTCTCTCCTCTCCCCTCTTCCCTGCCCTGGCTTCCCCCTTTTCCTTCCCTCCCCCCCCCCTCGCCCCTTCCTTAAAGGGGTTGTCTCGCGCTGAAACGGGTTTTTTTTTCCCCTAGGCCCCCCGTTCGGCGCAGGACAACCCCAAAGGATGTGTTAAAAAAAAATAAAAATTATTACTTACCCGAATCCCCGCTCTGCGACGTCTTCCTTCTTCTTTCTTCACCAAGATGGCCGCCGGGATCTTCACCCACGATGCACCGCGGGTCTTCTCCCATGGTGCACCGTGGGCTCTGTGCGGTCCATTGGCGATTCCAGCCTCCTGATTGGCTGGAATCGGCACACGTGATGGGGCGGAGCTACGAGGACCAGCTCTCCGGCACGAGCGGCCCCATTCACCAGGAAGAAGACCGCACAGCGCAAGCGCGTCTAAAAAAGCAAGCAGACATCAGAATTAGACGGATCCATGGCGACGGGGACGCTAGCAACGGAGCAGGTAAGTGAATAACTTCTGTATGGCTTATATTTAATGCACGATGTACATTACAAAGTGCATTAATATGGCCATACAGAAGTGTATAACCCCACTTGCTGCCGCGAGACAACCCCTTTAAGTTTATGTTGATATTATAGTTGATTCCTCTCGGCCTTGTGTAAGTGTAATGTAAAGAAGATTACGGAGAAGAATTTGATTAGAGGTTACACAATTTTGCGCTTTCTGTATTGCAATAGACGGTGTGGGCCATGTTAACCTGAGACAGTTACATATGTTTTTGACCCCCGTGGTACGGGCGCTTGTACTCTCTGGTCCAATAGGCTTTTGATATTTGTTTGTATTGTGATACTTTGGTATAATATGTTAAAATCACAATAAAAATTTGATTTGAAAAAAAAAAACAAAAAACAAAAGATATGCGTATTGGGTTGAACCCCTTCATCAGACATACTGGGAGAAACTGAAATATAGAAGGGTAGATGCAACATACAAAAAGCATATTGTGAAAGCAGAAAGTAAATAAAATGGGAAAGACAAAGAAAAAAATGTCTATATGTATAAATACAAAGCAAACAATGCATAATAAATAATGAATAGAAATATTACAGTCAGAGTAATTCAGCTATTAATATAGTCAAAGTACTCGCTTGTATGTATAATAAACAGTATACAAGAGGATGTAAAATGTATAAGATGGTATTTATAATATATAGGTTGCATAAAAACATAGATAAGCATGACATAAAATGAAAATAAAACGACCATAAAACTACATGTGTTTGGGTTAATACATAAAACCAAAAATATACTAAATGGGAACAATAAATAGGGAAAAACACATCAAAACGATGGATGGCAATAAGCACAGAATAAATGTGTCTGTTCCATATACATATAGATGATTAATATACATCGTGGCATGTAAAGGATTCGTCATCAGCCCTCTGCGATTATATTGGAGAGGGACAATGAGTTGCCATGGCAACTGGATACTAGACACTGGTGCCCTAGCCTGCCATGGCCTATGATCACTATAGTAAACGTTAAGACATTCCAGTTTAGAAGTCCTGCAATGCATTATCATAGTGATCATAAAACATGTAAAAGAAGCACAAAATAGTGTAAAACAATATAAAACTAAAAAATCCCACGTATTTGGTATCATCATATCCTGAATGACCTGCACAATGAATTGAAAACACCAATTATCCAGCACAGCAAAAACTGTAAAACAAAAAACACAATAAGGGCTTATTTACATGAGTGTATATCGGCCATCTGTGTGACGCATGGGGCAGTGTATACGCTGTCGGGCGGGGGGAGACAGCCCTTTCCACCCCCTCGCCGACACTCTGCAAGGGGAGTAGGTGGGACAGGGTGGGAGTTGGTGTGCTGAGCTCCCGCCCCTCTCCGCTCCTTGCCGCTGTTTGCAATGGGAGGGTCTGGGCATAGCTCCGCCCCCTGTTCCACCCCTCCCATTGCAAACAGCGGCAAGGGGCAGAGAAGAGAAGAGAAGGGGGACGGAGTTTAGCAGTCATGCTGCTAAAGTCCCTTTCACCTTCCTTATCCTGCAGCTGTCATTGGCTCCCGCCAACATGAAAAAAAACAACAGCCCGAACGGGCGCTTTTATGCTGTGGAGGTATGCCCCAGTGCACTGATGCATTGTAAACCAATGCATTAGAGGGGCAGCATATATCGGCCGGGAGTGAAAACCTGGCCGATATACGCCTGTGCGAATAAGCCCTAAAAGTGATAAAATGCCAATAATGTACCCCAAAATGCTATCAATTAAAAATACAGTTCATCACGCAAAAAAAAAGCACTCACAGAGCTCCGTCCATAGAAAAATAAAAAAATTATAGGACTTTGAATGTAACAATGTAAAAAATATATAATAATTTAAAAACAAAGTTTTCTTTATTGTGTAAAAGTGGAAAAACTTAAAAAAAAAAAATATTTTGGTATTGTCGTAATTATACCAACCTGCAGAACAAATGTAACATGTCATTTATGCTACATGATTACGCTGTAAAAAAAAAAAAGCGGCAAAATTGATGTGTTTTCTCTCCCTGCCCTAAACAAAAAAATAATAAAAGTTTTACAATACATTATATGTACCCAAAAATGGTACCAATAAAAACTACAGCTCGTCACGTAAAAAACAGGCCATCACATGATCATACTCAAGGAAAAATAAAAAGTTATGGCCGTTGAAAATTGGAGATTTAAAAAACACAAAAAATCGTTGCGTCTTTATGGCCAAGATAGTCGGTGTCCTGAAGGGGTTAATTCTTCTTTACATGCTTGACGGGCTATTAATATTTTATTTATTCCTAGCAAACAAAGCCAGATAACAATCCAATGACACGTCTCACTGTATCCCGTGGATGCACTCTAAGCCTCGAAGAATGAATTAGCAAGTTATTGGATGACATTTCTGTTGCCTCTGTCTTTGCTCTTATATTCAAACACAGATTCATTATGACAAATGTTACCATCAGATAACTCTGTATTCCAACATTTTATTACTTGTCAGTGCTGCCAAAGCGGCGTTGTTTGAAGACACTGATATGTCTCGTAGGTAAAAATGAAAATACAATCCTTTCGCAAATGAATAGTTCAGTTATCATGTTGCCGATTCGCCCATGGTAGATGAATGCGCTCGTCATTATCGGCGCCTCTATATTTGTATCCTCATGAATCTCTAATAATAAACTAAGCTTCTATTGTTCAAAAAGTTATGCTAAAAAACTTTAAAGACACATTAAAGCTCTGCCCGTTGTAGCATGATAGCTCCTGTCCACAACGGATCGGTTTACAAATGGATCCCAGTGATTACTGCTGCTTCCTATTGGTCCATCAGATTTGCATTCGGGTTCCAATGTTTTTGAAGGCAAGAAAATCCCTACAGACTATGCAAGGTACATGTAAAAAAAAAAAAACATCAATACTCACCTGGGTTAACCAATGACAAATCAAGTGTGGTCAGCAGCACTCACCAAACCCGATGTAATTGGTGGAAATACTAGGAATAGTGTTGGTGCACGCCTTAAGGGACTGAATCCCCAGGTCCCAAGTATGGTTCCGCGGCTGGGCTCTTGCCATCAGCTGAAATAAAGATCTACTGATCATATTATTCTGCTGTTTGGAGTGCTGCCTCTACATACAAATCTTTGGGTTAACCAATGACATCATTGAATGCCTGTGATTGGTTAACCCAGCACCCAGCTTTCATTGGCTGACGCGGTACTGGGTCAGAGCCTTAGCTTGCTGGAGGTGGGGTATTCAAGTCCCACTTCCAGGAAGAAATTCTGTGTCGGCATGGAGGAGGATACGGCAGCCTGAAGCAGCGACGGAGACCATCGAAAGGACTGGAACTCCAGTGATAGGTGAGTATTAGACCCGCTCAAACCTCAGCTTGCGAGCTTTTTGACTTGCAAGCAGGCTCGTAACCTGGTTTTGGCTCTTGTTGGCGAAAGGCATCAGAATTTGGATGAAAAGGCGATGTATAGTCAGATTGCAAATACAATGCTGGTGCTCCAACTAAGGCTAATTTCACACTCGTGAGTGCAATATTGTTCCATCCAACTCAACCTGATATCATGCTCGCCAACATACGATGTCCTCGTAGATGCGAGGTGTTTTTGTGTTAAAATCACCTCCGCGATCCTCTGCAGCAGAGGTTGCCGGACTGTTTCCCATTGTTTTCAATGGGTAAATCTTGCACTTTTATGCACCTCACACACCATGCGATGCTGTGTCGTAACCAGTGAATGCAATGGGCGATGTGAGGCGTTCCAAGGGGAACATCCAAAGATAAGGCATGCTGTAATTTTTTCCCATGATGCAGGGGAGAAAAAACATTGCTCATGTGTATGACCCCATTCAAAAGAATTGGGTTCATATTCGTACGAGCTTTGTGCATCTTACAATCCACAAATTTTGTGTGATTTTCTCAGCCTAAGCTTGCATTCACATGGGTGAGAGCGAGTCGCGCCTGGCATTCTGGTACAAGCAGTATGAATCGATGAACCCTTCCTGTCAGCTGGTCAGAACATGTTAGTACCTCCATCAAATTTGCAACTGCTCAAAGCTTATTGTCCACATTGGCTGATCTTCCTACAGAACAATATCAACATCTAGAGAAGACTAGATGTTGACAAATTGGTGGTGGTTCTAAAGTTGAATGTGCTACTAGATGGAAGGCTCTAATGAAGAGGCCACCAAAGCCTGCTAAGCCTATGGGTCAATTCGGTCATGGCCGCTACTACTACTATTCATATGCAAGCTGTCAACTTTCGGCTGGCAACTAAGTTCAAAGGACTACATTGTGAAAGCTTCGACATACACTGGAAAGCTTAACATACTTTTCTAGTGGATGATGAAAATGATGATCTGCTCTCATACTTTACCATTAAATCCATTACTGAGACTCCTTGCTGACCTTCTGCTCACAATCTATTTCAATCTATAGCATTTGTTTAATTTTTGTGCCTATTTTTGAGCCTTTATAGTGTAATTTTTCACTCTGCCATGCACTTCATAATCTTATGACATTGACAACTTTATAATGTTATTACTTTGTGACATTTAGATCCAATTATAGTTATGACATTTTATAAAGAATCCGACATAAGATGGTTCATTACAGTTCTGACTGGTGAGTTGTGATCTTTAAGGATGTAAGAAATTTGTATGTCTGGTGATTAGGTAATAGACGTTCATATTGTTTTACACTAATGATCAATTATGGATGATGACGATGACTGCAAAATGTCTGCTTCAATCTTAATTCTAGCAGGACTTATTACAATATAAATGCTTGTGGGAAATCTGCTCCAAAGCAGATGATATATTAGTATTATGCTTTTTTTAAGTGCAGAGTTTGAGCACAATGTTTTAAACTTTTTATCACATGTTGGGAGTTTTAGTTTTGCTGACTTGGTATGGGGGCTCACCCCCCTGGGCACAGGAGAAGGTACAGTAGATATGGAGGATAATACAGATTGCTACATTATCTGTATGCTGGTGTTCTTCTTTTCTCCGTAAGATGGGGGTGAGGGTTATAAGGAATGGTTGCCTGCAGCACCTTCTGTTAGCAAGAATATGCATGTATATGTATATGCTATTTTCATAATTAGGGTGGTTTCACATTAGTGTTGGAATATTCAGCACAGAACCGGCACAAAATACTGGAAGGAAATGGGCAGCATGCCGGGTTGATGAGCGGAAACCAAATGGATCCCTTTATAGTCAATGGAGTCCGTTCAGCGCATTTCGGTTCCGTCATAAGATGGAGCCGTTCAGCCAGGGGATTCCACTTCCCTGCTCCCCGAATGGAGCAGGAAACCAGAACCCCTGATGCAGATGTGAAACCACCTTTACTCCTGCAGTGGCATCTGAGGGCCACTAGTCATTTAGCAAGCATAGCAATAAATTAATAAACTGTACAGCATAATATATTCAGTGTACAGAAGAAAAGACAAAGCCATGGGAGAAATGACAAATGAGTTGCACCATTAGTGTCTCAAAAGTGTTTTCTGAGTTATTTATCGTTTATGGTCTTCACCTCCTGTGCCCTACAAAACTATCTAAAATAAATATAATCAGCATGTGCTGGAACACCATTTCCATTTTGGCGGTATCTGACAAGTGTCACCCAATAAACCTGTCACATGGGCTTCTAATGTAGAAGCCCTAGAAAGGTTTACGGGACATCATCAATGATCTCACTGTTGGGCCTTCTATTGGCTGCAGTGGTCACATGGGTAAAGTGGTTGCAAACAGAAGACTAGAGCACAGCGAGTGGCGGCCAGGGAGCAGTGCAGTAGTGGGAGATATTTTTTATGTACTCTGCATCCCCCCACTGCTACCAATGCAGCCTCTTATGTGCGGAAGGTTGCTCTAATCCTCAAGGGGTTAAAGTAGTTTGTGAGTGGCACAAAATATAGTATGGTTTAAGAGACTATGTCACCTTCTTTTAGCCCTATGAGGTAAGTTTATGGGCTGAAAGTGGTAACCTGCTGAGTCCGTGGATGTAAGTGTTATACTTACCTCCCCTATCATTTCCTCTGTATCAGTACTGAAAACTGCCACTCAAAGGATTGAGAGGCGCTCTAAGTAGTCCAACCATACTAATTTGATAATGGGTGGACTACTTAGCAGCGCTGCTCGCCACTCAATGTACTGCAACACCGACTTTCAGTGCTCACACTGAGGATAAGCCAAAAGAGAAATATGGGCTCACCTCACCAGCAGTATCTTCCAATATAGCAGGGAAATCTAAATTTCAACGGGAGTTCTGTCCTCAAGCAGCCCACAGCAGACGGCTAAATTCCATATGAAAAAAATAGAAGTGGAGAGGAGCTGCTACCATTAAAAAAATTACATTCTTTATTAAATAAAAAGCATACAGCTCACAGGTCCGCGCTGAACGCGTTTCGGCTTTGTCAAGGCTATTGTAGCGAAACGCGTTCACCGCGGACCTGTGAGCTGTATGTTTTTTATTTAATAAAGAATGTAATTTTTTTTAACGGTAGCAGCTCCTCTCCACTTCTATTTTTTTCATATGGCTTACACCGAGGGAATGCCGAGGGAGGTAAACATAACACTTACATCTCCGAACTCAGCGGGTCGTCTACCTTCAGCCCCTAAACTTAGCTCATAGGGCTAAAAGTAAGTGACCGAGTCTCTTTAAGCCATACTTACCACAAAATGATGCCATAAAAATATATCAAAGAAACACAAAGACATCAAACAACAAAGTGACAGACTAAAAATATACTAGCTGTCAGAATGCGTGTAGGCAAAGACAAAAACATACAAAGGTCAAAATTAATCAAGTCTTCAAAGAGCGTAAAGTTGCATAAAATATTTTTCATGTTCCCAGCCCCCTTTCCTGTGCGTCTGTTTCTCTTATCCGCCACACTGTGACTTATCATCATTATCATTAAACTAGAAAAAGTAAACAAATTCTGAATAAATAAAGCAAATGTTAGAATAAACTGTAATTTCTGTTTTGCGTTTGATAAGGAACATGAATGTCATTACACATCGGACAATATTTTAATATGACATATTTAGAGTCGCTCTTTTCATAAACCAATGACAGCAACCAAAGGTCAGTTTCCAGATCTGCTCTATGACATTTCAAATAATACCCAAAAAATGTGATTATTCTTAAATGGACAATAAACACTAGTGGAAAACAACACCCAAAAGATACCGCATCGTAGGAAAAGGTCGTATGGCTACAGAGAAATCGTATGATGTGGCTTTATAGTGTCCCTTTAACGCGCACCTCTGATAGAGGAACTACGCCTTCGGCTTTTTTCTTACTTTAATGCAAATAATGGAAGACTATCGTAACGGTATGCCAATGGGCTTAGTGGTGGTAGTAAAGAAGTTGTCCAGGACTAGAAAACGGATCTGTTCTGTTTCAGTGCAGTTGTTTGCGCAAATAGGAGAGTCCTGCTCTTTTACCTTTTCTCCACTTTCAGATTCATACAAGGTATTTTCCTGATACTTTTATTGTTTCCTTTTCACAATGTCCCTAAAATTAGCCATAACATCCATATGATAACCACATGACACTAGAGATGAGCGAACGTACTCGTCCGAGCTTGATACTCGTTCGAGTATTAGCGTGTTCGAGATGCTCGGTACTCGAGACGGGTACCACGCGATGTTCGAGTTACTTTCACTTTCATCTCTGAGACGTTAGCGCGCTTTTCTGGCCAATAGAAAGACAGGGAAGGCATTACAACTTCCCCCTGCGACGTTCAAGCCCTATACCACCCCCCTGCTGTGAGTGGCTGGCGAGATCAGGTGTCACCCCAGTATATAAATCGGCCCCTCCCGCGGCTCACCACAGATGCATTCTGACATAGTTCAGGGAAAGTGCTGCTGGTGCCGAAGCTGATATAGGGAGAGCGTTAGGAGTTATTTTAGGCTTCAAGAACCCCAACGGTCCTTCTTAGGGCCACATCTAACCGTGTGCAGTAGTGTGGAGGCTGCTTTTTGCAGTGTTGCACTTTTTTTTTTTTTTGGTATATAGGCCGTGCAGAGCATTGCGTCCTGCAGTAATTTTACATTGTCCAGGGCCAGTAGTGGTGAGGCAGGGACAGAAGACATATTTAGTGTATATAGGCAGTGGGCCTTTCCAAAAACATTTGGGAAAAAAAATCTATTTGGGCTGCCTGTGACCGTCCTCTGTGTACTGGGTCTCTGCTGGGGGTAGTTGTCCTAATTCATACGCAGCCAGCTAAGTGTTACAGCAGGCTTGCGCAAAATTCTTTCCTGCCTCTGTGTTGCCTATTACATCACCGCTGTATTCCTGTCCACAGTGAAACAGTCTGCAGTAATTTTACATTGTCCAGGGCCAGTAGTGGGGAGGCAGGGACAGAAGACATATTTAGTGTATATAGGCAGTGGGCCTTTCCAAAAACATTTGGGAAAAAAAATCTATTTGGGCTGCCTGTGACCGTCCTCTGTGTACTGGGTCTCTGCTGGGGGTAGTTGTCCTAATTCATACGCAACCAGCTAAGTGTTACAGCAGGCTTGCGCAAAATTCTTTCCTGCCTCTGCTGTGCGTTCCGTAAGCGAAGTCAGCCTCCAACCACAGGCCAATAAGCGGCACATTTAATTACAGCATTCTGTTTCTGCACTACTGGTAATACAGCATGCTGAGGGGTAGGGGTAGGCCTAGAGGATGTGGACGCGGGCGAGGACGCGGAGGCCCAAGTCAGGGTGTGGGCACAGGCCGAGCTCCTGATCCAGGTGTATCGGAGCCGACTGCTGCGGGATTAGGAGAGAGGCATGTTTCTGGCGTCCCCACATTCACCTCACAATTAATGGGTCCACGCGGTAGACCTTTATTAGAAAATGAGCAGTGTGAGCAGGTCCTGTCGTGGATGGCAGAAAGTGCATGCAGCAATCTATCGACCACCCAGAGTTCTGTGCCGTCCACTGCTGCAACTCTGAATCCTCTGGCTGCTGCTCCTCCTTCCTCCCAGCCTCCTCACTCCATTACAATGACACATTCTGAGGAGCAGGCAGACTCCCAGGAACTGTTCCCGGGCCCCTGCCCAGAATGGCCAGCAATGGTTCCTCTCCCACCGGAGGAGTTTGTCGTGACCGATGCCCAACCTTTGGAAAGTTCCCGGGGTCCGGGGGATGAGGCTGGGGACTTCCGGCAACTGTCTCAAGAGCTTTCAGTGGGTGAGGAGGACGATGACGATGAGACACAGTTGTCTATCACTCAGGTAGTAGTAATTGGAGTAAGTCCGAGGGAGGAGCGCACAGTGGATTCGGAGGAAGAGCAGCAGGACGATGAGGTGACTGACCCCACCTGGTTTGCTACGCCTACTGAGGACAGGTCTTCAGAGGGGGAGGCAAGTGCAGCAGCAGGGCAGGTTGGAAGAGGCAGTGCGGTGGCCAGGGGTAGAGGCAGGGCCAGACCGAATAATCCACCAACTGTTTCCCAAAGCGCCCCCTCGCACCATGCCACCCTGCAGAGGCCGAGGTGCTCAAAGGTCTGGCAGTTTTTCACTGAGAGTGCAGACGACCGACGAACAGTGGTGTGCAAACTTTGTCCTGCCAAGATCAGCCGGGGAGCCACCACCACCAGCCTCACCACCACCAGCATGCGCAAACATATGATGGCCAAGCACCCCACAAGGTGGGACGAAGGCCGTTCACCGCCTCCGGTTTGCACCGCTGCCTCTCCCCCTGTGCCCCAACCTGCCACTGAGATCCAACCCCCCTCTCAGGACACAGGCACGACCGTCTCCTGGCCTGCACCCACACCCTCACCTCCGCTGTGCTCTGCCCCATCCACCAATGTCTCTCAGCGCACCGTCCAGCCGTCACTAGCGCAAGTGTTGGAGCGCAAGCGCAAGTACGCCGCCACGCACCAGCACGTTCAAGCGTTAAACGTCCACATAGCCAAATTTATTAGCCTGGAGATGCTGCCAAATAGGCTTGTGGAAACGGAGGCTTTCAAAGGTATGATGGCGGCGGCGGCCCCGCGCTACTCAGTTCCCAGTCGCCACTACTTTTCCCGATGTGCCGTCCCAGCCCTGCACGACCACGTCTCCCGCAACATTGTACGCGCCCTCACCAACGCGGTTACTGCCAAGGTCCACTTAACAACGGACACGTGGACAAGCACAGGCGGGCAGGGCCACTACATCTCCCTGACGGCACATTGGGTGAATTTAGTGGAGGCTGGGACAGAGTCAGAGCCTGGGACCGCTCACATCCTACCCACCCCCAGAATTGCGGGCCCCAGCTCGGTGGTGGTATCTGCGGCGGTGTATGCTTCCTCCACTAAACCACCCTCCTCCTCCTCCTCCTACGCAACCTCTGTCTCAGCAGCAGCACGTCGCCAGCAGTCGATGTCGCGCGGCGTAGCAGCACAGCGGTGGCCAAGCGTCAGCAGGCCGTGCTGAAACTACTCAGCTTAGGAGAGAAGAGGCACACGGCTCACGAACTGCTGCAGGGTCTGACAGAGCAGACCGACCGCTGGCTTGCGCCGCTGAGCCTCCAACCGGGCATGGTCGTGTGTGACAACGGCCGTAACCTGGTGGCGGCTCTGCAGCTCGGCAGCCTCACGCACCTGCCATGCCTGGCCCATGTCTTTAATTTGGTGGTTCAGCGCTTTCTGAAAAGCTACCCACGCTTGTCAGACCTGCTCGGAAAGGTGCGCCGGCTCTGCGCACATTTCCGCAAGTCCCACACGGACGCTGCCACCCTGCGCACCCTGCAACATCGGTTTCATCTGCCAGTGCACCGACTGCTGTACAACGTGCTCACACGGTGGAACTCTACGCTCCACATGTAGGCCAGGCTCTATGAGCAGCGTAGAGCTATAGTGGAATACCAACTCCAACATGGGCAGCGCAGTGGGAGTCAGCCTCCTCAATTCTTTACAGAAGAGTGGGCCTGGTTGGCAGACATCTGCCAGGTCCTTGGAAACTTTAAGGAGTCTACCCAGATGGTGAGCGGCGATGCTGCAATCATTAGCGTCACCATTCCTCTGCTATGCCTCTTGAGAAGTTCCCTGCAAAGCATAAAGACAGACGCTTTGCGCTCAAAAACAGAGGCGGGGGAAGATAGTATGTCGCTGGATAGTCAGAGCACCCTCCTGTCTATATCTCAGCGCGTTGAGGAGGAGGAGGAGGAGGAGGAGCATGAGGAGGATGAGGAGGAGGGGGAAGAGACAGCTTGGCCCAATGCTGAGGGTACCCATGCTGCTTGCCTGTCATCCTTTCAGCGTGTATGGCCTGAGGAGGAGGAGGAGGATCCTGAAAGTGATCTTCCTAGTGCGGACAGCCATGTGTTGCGTACAGGTACCCTGGCACACATGGCTGACTTCATGTTAGGATGCCTTTCTCGTGACCCTCGCGTTACACGCATTCTGGCCACTACGGATTACTGGGTGTACACACTGCTTGACCCACGGTATAAGGAGAACCTTTCCACTCTCATACCCGAAGAGGAAAGGGCTTCGAGAGTGATGCTATACCACAGGACCCTGGCGGACAAGCTGATGGTAAAATTCCCATCCGACAGCGCTAGTGGCCGAAATCGCAGTTCCGAGGGCCATTTGGCAGGGGAGGCACGGCGATCAGGCAGCATGTACAGCACAGGCAGGGGAACACTCTCTAAGGCCTTTGACAGCTTTCTCGCTCCCCAGCAAGACTGTGTCACCGCTCTCCAGTCAAGGCTGAGTCGGCGGGAGCACTGTAAAAGGATGGTGAGGGAGTACGTAGCCGATCGCACGACCGTCCTCTGTGACGCCTCTGCCCCCTACAACTACTGGGTGTCGAAGCTGGACGCGTGGCCTGAACTCGCGCTGTATGCCCTGGAGGTGCTTGCTTGTCCTGCGGCTAGCGTCTTGTCAGAGAGGGTGTTTAGTGCGGCTGGGGGAATCATCACGGATAAGCGTACCCGCCTGTCAACCGACAGTGCCGACAGGCTTACACTCATCAAGATGAACAAAGCCTGGATTTCCCCAGACTTCTCTTCTCCACCAGCGGACAGCAGCGATACCTAAACAATACGTAGGCTGCACCCGCGGATGGAAGCATTGTTCTCTATCACCATCAAAAACGTGGACCTTTTATCTTCATCAATCTCTGTATAATATTCATCCTCCTCCTCCTGCTCCTCCTCCTGAAACCTGATGTAATCACGCCGAACGGGCAATTTTTCTTAGGCCCACAAGGCTCAGTCATATAATTTTTGTAAACAATTTTTATACGTTTCAATGCTCATTAAAGCGTTGAAACTTTCACCTGAACCAATTTTTATTTTAACTGGGCTGCCTCCAGGCATAGTTACAAATTAAGCCACATTAACCAAAGCGATTAATGGGTTTCACCTGCCCTCTTGGTTGGGCATGGGCAATTTTTCTGACGTACATTAGTACTGTTGGTACACCAATTATTTGGGGCCCTCGCCTACAGTGTAATCCAATTAATTTTTTGCCCACCTGCATTAAAGCTGACGTTACATCAGCTGTGCTGGGCACTGCAATGGGATATATTTATGTACCGCCGGTGGGTTCCAGGGAGCCAGCCATGCTGTGGGTCCACAGGGAGTTGTAACTGCATGTGTCTACTTCTAAAGAACCCCAGTCTGACTGGGGCATGCAGTGTAGGCCGAAGCCCACCTGCATTAAACATGACATTACCTCAGCTGTGATGGGCAATGCAATGGGATATATTTATGTACCGCCGGTGGCTTCCTGGCACCCTCCCATGCTGTGGGTCCACAGGGAGTTGTAACTGCATGTGTCCACTTCTAAAGAACCCCAGTCTGACTGGGGCATGCAGTGTGGGCCGAAGCCCACCTGCATTTAATCGGACGTTACCTCAGCTGTGATGGGCACTGCAATGGGATACATTTATGTACAGCCGGTGGGTTCCAGGGAGTCACCCATGCTGTGGGTGCACACGGATTTCCCATTGCGGAGTTGTACCTGCCTGTGACTATTTATAAAAAAACGTGGTCTGACTGGCGCATGCAGACACCTTGACAGAATGAATAGTATGTGGCACATAGGTTCCCCATTGCTATGCCAACGTGTGCAGCTCCAGATGGAGGTGGCACAGGATTGGATTTCTCATTGCTTCTGTACAGCATTGTGGACTATCGCCCCGCCCCTTTTAAAGAGGGTCGCTGCCTAGCCGTGCCAACCCTCTGCAGTGTGTGCCTGTGGTTCCTCCTCATGGCAGACGCACTTGTAAATACACATGAGGGTGGTGTGTCATGAGGGCAGCTGAAGGCTGCGCAGGGACACTTTGGTGTACGCTGTGGACACTGGGTCGTGCGGGGGGTTGGGCAGCATGTAACCCAGGAGAAGTGGCAGCGGAGTGTCATGCAGGCAGTGATTGTGCTTTGTTGGAGGTAGTGTGGTGCTTAGCTAAGGTATGCATTGCTAATGAGGGCTTTTCAGAAGTAAAAATTGTTGGGAGGGGGGGGCCCACTCTTGCCGCTATTGTGGCTTAATAGTGGGACCTGGGAACTTGAGATGCAGCCCAACATGTAGCCCCTCGCCTGCCCTATCCGTTGCTGTGTCGTTCCCATCACTTTCTTGAATTGCTCAGATTTTCACAAATGAAAACCTTAGCGAGCATCGGCGATATACAAAAATGCTCGGGTCGCCCATTGACTTCAATGGGGTTCGTTACTCGAAACGAACCCTCGAGCATCGCGATAATTTCATCCCGAGTAACGAGCACCCGAGCATTTTGGTGCTCGCTCATCTCTACATGACACCCAATGACCTCCACACATACACACCCCTATGGCAGCCACAGATACTACCACATTGCGTTCATCGGTTATCCATACTTTACATTGTGTTAAACTGTAATTATTCTACTTTACTAGGTGAATCAAAGTTTCAGAAACAAGCTGATCTGACTGGGCTGTTATGAAAAGCAGTAGCACCCCTATGACTGTCACAAAACAGAATTATAGAATGGTAGAGTTGGAAGGGACCTCCAGGGCCATCAGGTCCAACCCCATCCTCAGTGCAGGATCACTAAATCATCCCAGACAGATATTTGTCCAGCCTTTGTTTGAACACTTCCATTGAAGAAGAACTCACCACCTCCCGTGGCAGCCTGTTCCACTCATTGATCACCTTCACTGTCAGAAGGTTTTTTCTACTATCTAAACTTCCTTTCAGTTTCATGTCATTGCATCTAGTCTTTCCTTGTGCAAATGAGAATGCTTCCCTAGAAAAAAAATGCTATTTCCACTGCTGTTCCTAAGCTGTGTTAAAAGCTATGTATACTTTTGCACTCTTTTTTATTTTAATCAATGTGTTTTTGGAAATGAAAACCTTTTATTTTAAAAAGGTTTTCATTTAAAAAGGCTCAATACAAAATTTCTGATTGTCTGATTTCTATGCTTGTATTGTTTTCCAAAGGACTGCAAACTGCTGCACAGAAATCGTAGCATGTTCTGTCAGTCAAAGTGGCAGCTTCTCCCCTAACCTGCTCCCCTGCGCATTTACTGCCTTTAAACTGAGCTATTACAGAGAGCTATATGACAGTGTCAGGGGATAGTGGAGGAGATGAGGAGCAAAGAGAGCAGAGCAGATAAAGTTGCTGGGTGAATTGTCTGCTTTTATCACTAGTGAGGGGAAAGAAAACCAGCAGCTACCCAGAGAGAGAATGTGATAGCCCGAGAGATAGCTGTGTAGTATTGAGTGGGTGTGGTAATGCTACACAGTCTCTGAAAAGGGAGAGAAGGGAGAGCTAAGCTTGTGCACATTCGAGAGAGAGATCAGTTGGGAATGCCCTTCAGCCTGAAACTTAAATATAAGAGAGCCTGGAAGCCATGTATGAGGCTTTCTAAGTGTATGAGAAGGAAAACACAATGCAAAAACAGATAAGTGCTTTTTTTTTTATCTGTAGACCCTCAGTAAGATATCTGTGTATTGATTTTTCATGCACGAATGTTTCCAAAGCCTTTAAGTTCACTTTAGGTTTGAAGAGATAAAAAAAGATAAAAGATATGAAAACTACTAATAGCCGTGATCTTGAATAATATGGTGTCAAGTCTTAAAGCCAGGGGTTGGGATCAAACGTGTGACAAAGCTAACATGTTTGTAAGCACCATTTCAAATATTTGCTGTATTGTCCCTTTAAAAGGAATGTATCATTTGAAAATGACCTGTTTAAATCAGTTTTTATCTTAAATATGTTGTTTCACACTGGCAGCTAAATCTAATAATAGGCTGATATTTTCTGTTCTGTACATCAGCTTCATGCAGCATAGGCAAACTAGACTGACAGACTTGTATGGGAGAGTGTTGTGGGCATGCCCTGTGATTTGTTCAGAGGTCATTTTGCATGAAGGGAAGAGGAGGTAAGCTGTGATTATCACCTTTTGTTAATGGTGGATCCTGCTATTATCTATATAGGTGTGACCTTTCACTGTAATCCTGTCTGTGAGTCTGTGATTATAATGAAATGAATGCTGAAAAGTTCTCTCTACAGAGGAAGTATCAGCCTATTAGGTTTAGTGGCCAGTAAGAGAACTGCAGGATCTTAGTATTATTTTAAATATAAATAGCGACCTAGAAAAAAAAACCCTCAAATTAATACAGTATATATATAAATATTTGTTCATTTTTTTTGTTTCCCTGATCTCTGTGTATATTTAAAATACTATAACTCTAAAAACTTGAATTATACAATTGCCCATTTTTGAATGACACATTCCTTTTAAAGGAACAGTGACACAAATATGTAAAGTGGTGATGCCAAAAGTGTTATTTTTTTCAATTTTTTGATGACACGTTCCCTTTAAGAGCTATATTTCAGAATTAGTGTTTTCTAATTCTAACTTTCCAAATGTATAAATCATTTTTGAAATGATAAAATAATGAAGCTTTCTTCCAGAGGCCCATGAATAAGAAATACATTTACTGAACATAACAATCTAGTTAAGTAGGCATCTAATTTCAGAAACACTTGACATTTGTGAGAAGGCAGCCTGCCTGTGACATCTCAGGAGCGTCTTCTCCTCTGTTTATGTTATGCAGAGATACTGCTTGAGTAATTTCCCTCTCAGAACAGATTCAACCCGATGCAAGGTCACAACCAATTATGTTCTACACTGCTAATAATTTAAGAATTATATATTTACACTAAGCCTAAAGTGAATGTCCACCTTTAAAGGAAGTCTTTCACCTAACTTTAGTGATACGGGCAGATTACTCAGTTATATGTGCGTTATGATGGCTCTATATATACCTTAATCAGTTTCCAGTGGATTACCACTTCTGAGATATCCCACCTCAATAGCCAGCTGGGGGCGTCATGCGTGTGGACCACTTTGAGTGATCATGCGCATACATGGAGATGTCAGTTCAGCAGAGACACTGTCACCGTGCGTGCTCCTGATTGTTCAGAGCGGCACACACATTGCAGTGAAACGAATGATGTGTCCAGCGGACGGAGATGCATGCAAGTACTTAGATGAAAATGGAGTAATTAACCAGAGCCTGCATGGGTTTGTAACAAACAAGTCATGCCAGACGAATCTAATGTCCTTCTATGACAGAATCACCGACTGGGTTGATCAGGGAAATGCGGCAGATATAGTATATCTTGACCTTAGTAAAGCATTTGACAAAGTATCTCATACTATACTTATTGAAAAAATGACCAAATATGGAATTGACGAGGCAACTGTTAGGTGGATTCACAACTGGCTGAGTGATCGTACTCAAAGAGTGGTCATAAATGGCTGCACATCCAAGTGGAAGAATGTATCAAGTGGGGTACCACAAGGCTCTGTCCTAGGCCCAGTGTTGTTCAACACTTTCATAAATGATCTGGAGAAGGGAATTGATGGGAAACTGATCAAATTTGCTGATGAAACAAAGTTAGGAGGGATAGCTAACACTAGGGAAGAGAGAGAGAGTATTCAAAAAGATCTAGAAAAGCGTCGACTAACAGAATGGTATTTAACAAGGAGAAATGCAAAGTCCTACATCTGGGCAAGAAAAATGAAAAAAGCACATACAGAATCAGAGGAATTGGGCTAAGCAGCAGCACATGTGAAAAAGACTTGGGTATACTAATAGATCATAGACGGAACATGAGTCAACAATGTGATGCAGCAGCCAAAAAGGAAAACACAATTCTGGGATGTATTAAGAGAAGCATAGAGTCTAGATCACGTGAGATAATTATCCCCCTCTATTCTTCCTTAGTCAGACCTCATCTGGAATACTGTGTCCAGTTCTGGGCACCCCACTTTAAAAAAGACATAGACAAACTGGAGCAAGTTCAGGGAAGAGTTACTAGGATGATGAGCGGTGTGCAAATCATGTGCTATGAGGAACGGTTAAAGGATCTGGGAATGTTTAGCTTGCAAAAAAGAAGGCTGAGAGGAGACTTTATAGCTGTCTACAAATATCTGAAGGGCTGTCACACTGCAGAGGGATCAGCCCTATTCTCATTTGCCCAAGGAGAGACTAGAAGCAATGGGATGAAACTGAAAGGGAGGAGACACAGATTAGATATTAGAAAAAACTTTCTGATGGTGAGGGTGATCAGTGAGTGGAACAGGATACCATGGGAGGTGGTGAGTTCCCCTTCAATGGAAGGGCTCAAACAAAGGCTGGACAAATATCTGTCTGGGATGACTTAGTGATCCTGCACTGAGCAGGGGGTTGGACCCGATGACCCTGGAGGTCCCTTCCTTTTCTAATATTCTATGCAGATATCACTAAGGACAGAAATGGGCGATTCTTCAAGTGATTGGAAGGGAACAAGACCAGACCTCAGACAGAGATAGACCGCCTATCGGACCGCCTGGGGTTACTTTGCATATGGCACATAACCCCATTGTGTAGGGATATCTCAGAAATGATTAACCACTGGAAAGTGATAAAGGTATCTGCGGATCCATCATAGCAGCGCTCATGTAACTGTGTGATCTGCCCATATCTCTAAAATTAGGTACGGACTTCATTTAATATCATCACTTTTACAAGATTCTGTAATTAAAGGGGTTGTCCCGCGCCGAAACTGTTTTTTTTTTTTTTCAATAGGCCCCCCGTTCGGCGCGAGACAAACCCAAGGGATGGGTTAAAAAAAAAAACGTTTAGTACTTACCCGAATCCCCGCGCTGTGGCGACTTCTTCCTTACCTTAGCAAGATGGCCGCCGGGATCTTCACCCACGATGCACCGCGGGTCTTCTCCCATGGTGCACCGTGGGCTCTGTGCGGTCCATTGCCGATTACAGCCTCCTGATTGGCTGGAATCGGCACACGTGACGGGGCGGAGCTACGAGGACCAGCTCTCCGGCATGAGCAGCCCCATTCACCAGGGAGAAGACCGGACTGCGCAAGCGCGTCTAATCGGGCGATTAGACGCTGAAATTAGACGGCACCATGGAGACGGGGACGCCAGCAACGGAACAGGTAAGTGAATAACTTCTGATAACTTCTGTATGGCTCATAATTAATGCACAATGTACATTACAAAGTGCATTAATATGGCCATACAGAAGTGTATAACCCCACTTGCTTTCGCGGGACAACCCCTTTAATACATGTTTTTAAGAGTCAGAAAACCTGTTTATTTATTTTTTTTATAGAATTCCCTGCACAAATTTAAACTTAAATTATAAAATTCTATCTGCCTGCAGTTAGAAGGAGGCGCTCAAAAGCTCTTTTATAATTGATTACAATGTCTTGTATTTAAATAGAAAAATTTCCCCCGCGCTCCTGGGTTCCAGCAGAGATGAAGGACACAATGTCCATAAATAATTTTAAATAATTTATTGGTTCTTTTGCTACGCGTTTCTGCGGGCTTACCCGCTCTCTTCATGCCTGAAGAGAGCGGGTAAGCCCGCAGAAACGCGTAGCAAAAGAACCAATAAATTATTTAAAATTATTTATGGACATTGTGTCCTTCATCTCTGCTGGAACCCAGGAGCGCGGGGGAAATTTTTCTATTTAAATACAAGTTGTTGCATAAACAGCCGGTCACGGCTGTTAACCCCAAAGACGCTCTCCGGTGATCTGGATTTGGGACTCCAGGGACGCTACAAGCAAACTCGGATATAAGGTGCCGGTCAATCTCCTGAACAGGAGTTTTGGCCGTGCACCAGGTGAGTACAAAAAAGCATCTCACACTTTTTTGAAATCGTTTTGTGCGAGTAAGGCGCTGATTCCTGTTTTGATTACAATGTCTAATTTTTTACATGCATGGTGGCTTAGTGGTTAGCACTGTTGCCACCGGTGTAGCTATAGGGGTCAAAGATGTCACAACCATGACTAGGTCCTTAAGAAAAGTAGAGCATACTGTGGGAGGTGGGTGCGGAGTTTGCATGATTGAAATGTGCAGGAAAAATATGTGAATGGACCCACTAAAATCAGTGCTAGTCACATATGCTCAATTAAAAAATCTGTTTCTGTCCCCATCTTTTATCTCTCTCAGTGCTATTCTTCCATCTCATACCTTCTTTCTACCAACAACCCCCTTCCCAACCCACCAGATCAGGAACCTTGTGTCCCCCATGCCCTCCACTGGCTAGACAAGAGTCTCCTGCAAGTTATACTCATCGTCTACCGAGGAAGCTCTGCACATCTGGTTGGCGAAAGCAGTACATTGACTGCTGCTGCACCGATCAACTAAGCTCCCATTGCATTGAATGGCTGTGATTGGTTCATCGATTACTGCAGTGATTGGCTGAGCCTTGGCGCTCATGAACCAATCATAGCCATTGCTTCCTGGAGATGAGATTTTTGATCCCCCTCACCAGGAAGCACTGGCTGAAGACTACAGACAAGTGTTCTGGAGCTTCCGGAGGAGGAGTGCGGCAGAGCGGACAACGCCTGTTAGATAACGTATTGTCTTTTTGTTTGTTTCTTTCAATGTAACCAGGGCTTATTTTCAAGGTAGGGATTATATTTCAAGCACCCCCAAAATCCTGACCAAAGAACTCTATCTTGGGATAACCCCTTTAACTGTTTATAATTTATTTGGATGCTCATTTAAAATGTTTTATTCTATTTTATTTCAATGAATGGTTGTTGCAATTACCAGTATACGCCCATACAATAATTAATATTATCTGTTTTGTTCTTCTGATTAATATTTTTAGTATTACTATTTACAATATTATTAGTAGTAGTTGTAGTATTGCAGTTTATTATTGTTAGCATCAATACTACATTATAGTTATTGAGTTTAATCACTTTTTATTGATTCTCAAATATAAAACAGACCCTTGATACAAAAGGAGGACATAAACATGGTCAGGTGCGATAGGCAAAGCCTCATCTTATGAAGTCTACATTCAGCATATTACAGTGTAATAATGCAGTATATAGAGATTTGAGAAACAGTGCAATAAACAGGGCAACGCCCCCAGCACACTAGTGTTTTTTATCTTCCATATGGAGTCCATTAAATAACAGACCTAATGCAGACAGTATATGGACCCATATTTTCCATATTATTACATGTGGAAGCACATACCATTGAGTTTTTTCACGTAGGCATGGACTATGTGAAAAAAAAGAATCGCATTCAACATTCTGATCCGTTTTACGGACAAAATTTGCCCATTAAATTTAATTGGGTAAAAAAAGATGCACAACACTCAAATTTTTTTTTTAAGTCCCAGAGAACCCCTTTAACCCTTTAAATATCTCAATCAGAGTGCAGAGGTCCCAAATGGCCCCCTGTCATGTGATCGCAAGGAGACATCTGACGATCCCATGAATGAATGCCAAGTAAGATGTGCCATTTTGAATACAGCATAATGCAGTACTATTGTATTTGCATTAAACTGTATGAATAATCAAAGGATTGCAAGTAGGGATGAGCGAGTATACTCGCTAAGGCACTACTCGCTCGAGTAATGTGTCTTAGCCGAGTATCACCCCGCTCGTCCCGAAAGATTCGGGGGCCAGCGCGGGGCGGGGAGCTGCGGGGGAGAGCAGGGAGGAACAGAGGGGAGAGCTCTCTCTCCCTCTCTCCCGCCCGCTCTCCCCTGCTCCCCGCCGCAACTCACCTGTCAGCTGCGGCGGCCCCCGAATCTTTAGGGACGAGCAGGGAGATACTCGGCTAAGGCACATTACTCGAGCGAGTAATGCCTTAGCGAGTATACTCGTTCATCCCTAATTGCAAGTTTAAATGTTCTGCTGTACGCTCCTGTTAGTCCCTGCAGGGATGAAAGGACTCCCCGGGGATTTCCCTTCATCTCTGCGGGGCTGAAAGGATTTCCACTAGAGATGAGCGAAAGCGCTCAGATAAGTCAGTTACTCGAGCGAGCCTCACTCTTCTCGAGAAACTGCATTCTTGTCCGAGCGTGCTCGGGGGGGGGGGCGCTGGGGGTGATCGGGAGGCAGCAGGAGGTAGCGGGGAGGGGAAGAGAGAGGGAGAGAGATCTCTCTCACTCTCTCCCCTGCTACCCTCCGCTATCCCTCACTGCCCCCCGCTTCCCCCTCACCCAAGCACGCTCAGACAAGAATGCAGTTACTCAAGAAGAGCGAGGCTCACTCAAGTAACTGACTTATCCGTGCGTGCTCGCTCATCTCTAATTTCCATGCAGCATGGAGAGATAGAGCAAGATGAAGGGAGTCCCAGGGACCCTCCTTCATCTCTTGGTACTCCATTGATCTCCGCTGGACAGGAGGGATTTCCCCGCAGCGGGGGGAGAGGAATTCGTCTGCAGAGGAGCTGGAGGGATATCCCTGCTGTAGGGAGAGAGAGATTTCCCTACAGGGGAGATAGAGGGATTTCCCTGCAGTGTGGATATCCCTCCTGCTCCCCTACAGGGGAATCCCTCTCTTCCCTGCAGGGGGTATCCCTCTAGCTCCCCTGCAGGGGAATCCCTCCATCCCTGCTGAGAGAAAAGGAGTCCCTAGTGATGAAGGAAAGCCGCGCTGCACACTTCTTCATCTCTATCTCTCTCTCCTCCTGAAGCAGTAGCCCTTTTTTCAGCAACATGCAGCTGCCAATCATGTGAATGGGCAGTTTACTGCTAATTAAGCTTGGGACTTGATAGCGTGAAATCATCCATTCAAGCGATTTTCTCACCGCAATTTTTTGTGTGATTAACTCTTGCGTGATTTTCATTCCCATGTCAATGAATCCTATAAGTGAGATTTTTTACTTTTGTATTCACATCCATCCCATAATGCATCAGCACATAATTAACTAAGGTTGCACCATTTATGCTTGCGTGGAAAGGCATATTAATTACCATAACCTCTGTGTTCATCTAAATAAGCCAGAGCCGATAAGTATAAGGCCTTATTCACCAGACCGTATATATGCAGTTAAATTATTTGCATTAAAAAATAGTGACCCTCTGAATAATTTCGGCGACCGAAAACAGAGACTGATTTTTTACAGTGCGTGAAAACATAGGGCAAGACCTATCTTTCCATGTGGTACGCTAGAGGCTCCCAAAGACTTCTATGTGAGCTGAAAAAAAAAGAGAGGGAAGGATTTTTCCAGCGTTCAGTGTTGGGAAAAGACTACAACTGGCTCTATTTAAGCATTAGAAGTCATTACTAGGATTTTTGCAGCCTGAGAGATTACCACGTTGCAGCATTTTTTTGCTGATATGCCAGCTGCTGTGTGAATGGATGAGAAAGCGCTAATTAAGTTCAGGACTTGATTGTGGCTAATCTTTTGTCAGGCAATATTCAGCTGCATCGGTCCAGCATAAAAACGCATATGGTTGCGTGAAGGAGGCCTAAGGATGAGCTATGATCTTCTCTATTATAACTGTGTGACAGGAGCTGTGTGATCATCATCAGTAACTGTAACAGAAGTGTCTGTTTACCCCTTTAGGCAGTTTCTCTCAAAGATCCATAGAACAGCATCACACAAATGTAGAATCTGACTAGGAAATGAATCCATAACCCCAAATAGATCTGAGCTGGTCAGAATTGAAATCACATGAAGATCTGAGAAAAAAGAGGCCAGGGGACAAAAAGAAATAACTAACCAAGGTAACACTAGCCCACTTATATATGTTCAGGGGGATAGCTACATGAGGAACGAATTTTTAAAAAATCACTGGAGTGTCCCTTTAAGGCTTCTTTCACATGGGTGAATGCATTATCTCGTGGCGATATTGTGAATTTGTAGTGCTCTTTTGCCGGGATTTTCAGGAGGGGGTGGAGCTAGAAATATAAGCCCTACCATGAAAATAAGCCCTGCTGCATGGAAAAAAAGCAAAAACAATGCATCACCTAAGAGTTGTTGTCCGCTCCGCTGCATGTCTCCACTGCAGCTCCAGCAGTAATCTTCAGGAAGTGCTTCCTGGTCAGGGGTTTCAAAAACTGGGAAGTGCTGCCTCTGATTGGTTCTTGAGCGCTGTGGCTCAGCCAATCAGAGCCAACGCTCAAGGAATCAATCATAGCCATTCAATGTGATGGCTGTGATTGATTCATCGAATGCTGTGAAAGAATCCATTGGAAACTATGGGCTTCACATACAATTTGTAGCACTGTCGCATCACGAGAAAATCACACAATTTTGTCGCCCGTGTGTAGCTGGCCTATAAATAAAAAAAAAACAACCTTTTCAGGTTCTCATAAGCGCTCTCCCATATATTTCTATAGATTTCCTGTGTTGCACGATCTTTAGCGAGTGACAGCGCAGGACCCAGGTAGCAGGTGAGTATAAAAGGTACATCACCTGGCTCCCTGTCACCTCCACAAACAGCACTGCAGAAAGGTGACAGGTCCCCTTTAATATCTATTTTTATAGAATTATTTCTGCTACTGTGATCATTATTAGAATTATTAGTAGTGTTTGGTTTATATATTTATTTTCCCATTTGGACACAGGTTCCGGTTGAGTTTACCTGACATTTGGTGTAAAATACTGTAATGTTTAATCTGAAGAGTTTGACCTTTAACACTCTCTGCCAAGCAGATAATTGCCTGAACCTGTTGATATTTACCAGCCTTATCTCTCTCATTGTATAATGGCCACTGGGATTTACTGCACTGCCTAGAACTAACTATTATAACAATGCAGATTTTAGTGTTTTCTGTTTGTGTTAATATTTATTTAATGATGTGGAAAGAAACACAAGCAAACATAATTAACTCATTAAAGGGTTGACCAGTTAAGGTGCTTTTACTCTGAATGATTACACTGCCCAACGATGATTTTGTTTCGGGCTCAAAAACTCTAGAGTATTCTAGAGTATTTCCATCTGCTGAATTCAAAAAATCACCATAAAAATGACCGATTAGCTCTTGCTTTGGAGATACAATGACTTGTCATTTTTTAGAGTATCCATTTTTAGTTTGTGGGAATTTTTTTTTTTTGTGGAGTTGTCACACTTCTCAACTGACATAACACAATGTTAATAAACCATATGTTTGTAGGTTATAAATATGATAAATGTTGCTATGACTGAGTTTCTTATTGTTTCCACTTTTCTTTTTGTCAGAATTTCTGGTTTTGGGGTGTTTTTGAAGTGTAAAATTTGCATTCAAGTTGACTGGCCTTCAAGAAATCTTGACTCTACCGAGAAAAATGTGATTGCCGAGCCTCTTGTGGACCCAAAAGTTGTTCTTCTTCCACCCCTTTATATAAGACAGGGTTTAATGAAACATTTTGTCAAAGGTATGAACCAGGAAGGACAGGCATTTAAGTATTTAAGACAAATTCCTAGATTGAGTGATGCAACGTTAAGGAAGGTCTTTTTGTTGGGCCACACATTCGACAACTTGTAAAGCATCCTGCATTTGACCAAGTTTTGGTGGAAAAGAAAAGGAAGCTTGGCGAGCCTTAAATGGAGTTATTCATGGATTCTTAGGCAACAAAAGAGATGATGACTACACTCAGTTGGTGACAGAACTTCTGGAAAAATACCATCAACTCGGATGCATCATGTCCCTTAAAATCCATTGTCTCCACTCCCACCTATACTTTTACTCTCTTAGTTGTGGAGCTGTCAGTGATGAACACGGAGAAAGATACCACCAGGATATTTCTGTAATAGTACAAAGATATCAGGGGCGTTGGAATGAAGCAATGCTTGCGGATTACTGCTGGTCTGTGTGTAGGGATGCTTCGGAACTCACAAGAAGCAAGCCAAAAGAAGACCATCTCATGAAGTCACCACATGATTCTCTTCACACCGAACCACCTGCCAGGAATTCTTCCATCAATTTAGAACTCTTAGGATGTAACTGGCATTAAAAAAAAGTGTAAATGCACTTTCAATGTTGTTAGCATATGTAATTAAAATGTATCATTTTCTCTTAATCCATTTAATAACATACTTCCACCTCTTGTATATCACAGAAACTACAGCTAATAAAAAATTTTCTTTGTCATATTTGTTTTTCTCACCCCAAAATTAGTAAGATTTTACTCATGAAGTTAAGGAAATATTCCAAAATATTTTTTTTGTTGATTCGTGTTATCATTCGGATTTTGACGATCCAGCGAGAAATTGATCAACAAATCAAATTTTTTTTCTGCATCTGGTTTGAAAAGAGGTTGATTTTGGGGTGCCGAATTCAGTGGAAGAATCAGATTCTGTCTATCACGTCACATTTCTGAGATACACAGCACTATTACATAGACAATAATGCAGTATTGCCAAATATTGTCTGGTTTTAAATAAAATAAACAAATAACACTCAGAACTCAATAATGTTAATGTATTTGTGAATCACACTCAAAAAATACCAATATGCTGAGGTAAGAATGAAGAGAAGTGCTTCATGCAGATTACAACAAACACTAAACATCAGTACAGATAGGCTCATGTCAGTAACCTTCCTGCTCAACTACATTGTTCTGCCATCTAGTGACCATTTTTAGAACTTCATCCACTAGGTATTACATTTAAATAAAGGGTTTAGCTTAGTCACAGAAATAATTCACTAGAAAATGAGCACAAACACAAAAACCTTTTTTTTTTAAATGAAAAAATCTAAATTTTATAAAAACTTTATGTGATGCATCATTTCTAAGGGTAAATTTGGATTCTACAGCCAAAAATCCATAAGAATTGATATATCGCACACCAGATGCAAAAATGCTGTAGAGCAGTGTTATCGTTTATTGCAAACAGGCAGTCATTTATCTATGAACGACTGCCTGTTTAATGTGAATGGATGTGGGTGAGTGGGCCGGAATGATCCCCACCTGCTCCGCCTCCATTCAGTCTGCAATGTTCGTTCCTGTGTAAAAGCACAGGACCGTTTATCACTAGGATGGCGTGTGGGGCATCTTTGGCCCATAGATCGTCCCGTGGTAAAGCACCCTTACTTGACAGCCACATCATCTACAAGACCACAGTAGGATCAAGCATCCACAGAGGGGTAAGAATCTCTTAGGTCTATTATTTTACTCCAGGGGGTCCCATTGAAAAGGGTCTGTTAAGTAACATGTACTGCCTTTAATGGCAATAATATATACATGTTTCTTCTAGACAAAAATCTCTTACTTACATCACTTCTTGATGCTTAGGATATTCTAAATGTATGAGATATATTTTAAAGGGAAAGTGTCATGATCCCTGAGCCCCACAAACTATGCTATGGGGCTCAAAGGTCAGGGAATGGGGTGTCCATGGAGAGCTGTTTTATACTCAATGGGCGTCCCATTCCTGCGCTGTGTCATCTTGAAGTCCACGTGGGCCAGACATATTGACTCTTTTTCTGTCCACTCTATGTGCGTACACTCCCATAGAGATGGATGCACAGAGAGAACAGAAAAGAGTCACCCTGCTGGCGTGCATGGATTTTGGGGGTACTCAGCACAGGAAAAAGGAGCTGGGTGAGTATCAAACACTGCTCCTTGGACTCCCCGTTCCCTGACCTTTTATTCCAATAACATAGTTTATAGGGCTCAAGGCTAATAACAGGTCCCCCTTAAACGAACAGATTTTTATTATAGTTAAGCTGCCATGCACATGGAAATGGAAGATTTTAACCAAGTTCACAACGATCTCTTGAAAAATAATAGTTTGTGATGGTGGCCGACAGCTGACTACAGTCTGCCATCATAATGGAAATTGTCTCCCATGGTTGGTGAAAAATAGAAGTATGTGGTGTGATTAGCCAAATTCGTCTGATCACTCACCACTTGGGCCAAGACCAGTATCTGTTTTTTTGTCTCTCGATGGACAGTTTTAGATTGTTTACAAATCACAGAAAAAAAGGACATATTAATTGAAAAATCACAGAAGGCAGCCATATTTACTTGTCTATTGATACAAAATGCAAGGGCAGGTATACAACCACATCCCTCAGCATGCAAACAGCAAAATTGTTATGTGGAGGAGCTTTGCACAGGTGCAAAATACTGATGGACACGCATCCACATGCATACTACATATTGGAGGTGGGTGCTGCTTAGTATCATACTTGCAAACAGATAAAGCTTGGCATATCTGCATGCTTGCCTATTCTGGCCGAACTATTAACTGATAACTCTTATTTATCAATATTAATTGATATTTTTGCAGCAAGCAGTCCAGCTTTAACCAATTAACGACCAAGCACAGCAAATTGGTCCTGGGCTTTAATCCCAGCCGATTAAAGCCTCCTGCTTCTTGCAATCAATCAGAAGCAGGTCGGTTTGTCAATTGTTAGTCACAGTTGATAACCCGAAGGTGGAGGGAGAAGTGGTTATCAACCTTCTGCCTTCTCCTTTCCTGAGTACACAGTGTTCAAGGAGCGCTATGTAATAAAAAATGAAAGTGGAAGTGTTTCTTCCACTACGGGATCCCCTGGCACAGCAGAGCTACAGGGTCCTAGCAGACACTGATCAGCTCTATAAGTGACTATTGTCACTACTGGGGCATGTTTTCCCTCTAACTCAGGCTCTTATGGATGCCCCAGCTACAGTAAAAAAAAAGCCAAATTGGGGGCGGAGCCTGACTGCAGAGCTTAATGGCTGCTTGAAACCAGAGCTCCTGCAGCAAGGCGCCCACAGAGGTCCTCTACAGCTTCTAATACCAGCGGCCATGGGGAAAACCGGCAGAGAGAAAGGCACAGAGCAGCTGGGCACCCCCCGACCGATGAAAAATCAGTCGGGAATGCAGCGGTACTTGAAAGAACGGGCGGCTTGTTCCCCGCACCCAAGATGGCGCCGGCTCACGAGGCAGCCGCAACATACAGTAAGGAGGAGGAGCGAGAGCTCTCTTCTGATGAAGAAGATAGTGAAAGTATCACCAAAGGCTTCATGAAGGAACTGATTGTAAATGCCCTGCACCCAGTTCTGTCAGAACTAGCAGAAATAAAAGAGGAGGTGAAGCACCTGGGTCGCAGGGTAGAGGACTTGGAGTCCTCCTCAGCAGCAATCTCTTCCCATGCACTAGCTATGGCTAAAGTGCTTAAAGACCAGCACGATCACATAAATCAAGTGCTAATCATGCAGGAAGATCAAGAAAATCGCAGCAGGCGCTGCAATATTCGCTTTAAAGGCATTCTTGAATCCTGGGCCGCCGACTCCCTTTCAAAAGTAGCCACTGAAATTTTCAGCTCTTTGCTCGGCGTGGAGAGAGCGGCATCCATAACAATAGAGCGCATCCACAGGGCACTCAGACCCCCCCCCCTCCTCATCGGACCCCCTGAGGGATGTCATCTGCAGATTACTCTCTTTTCAAGACACCGCAGCCATCTTGAAAGCTGCAAGATCACATAAAGACCTGAACTACAAAGATTCTACTATACAGATATTTCAGGACTTATCCCCCTCGACGCTGGCGAAGCGTCGCCTTCTACGCCCCCTGCTGGAGGCTCTGAGGGCGGAGGGAATAAAATACTCCTGGCTGTTCCCGTTTGGTATTGGCATCACTCACAATGGTCGCCGACTAAACATCCGTTCGCCAGACGACTTACGCAAATGCTGGGAGCACCTTCAAATTGTACCTATTGATCTGCCCTGCTGGCTACCTCTCCCGGAACTCCCGAAGCTTCCAAAACTATCTCTCCCGGAAGCCTGGCAGCTGGCAGGTACTCCCAAATCGCCGAGAGAGAAAAAGAAGAGGTCTAAGGACCCCCCACACAATGTGGACACTTGAATTGAGTAGCCACATTTATTTTTGGTTGCATTATAGCACAGTCATTTGTGTGGCCCGAAGACCTCTCCGGCTGCTCGGAGAAGACCCAGTGTATTGGTGAAACACCCCAGTTGAGTTGTTTGATCTTGATGCCGCACGCTATAACAGTACAAAGATATCAGGGCCATTGGAATGAAGCAATGCTTGCGGATTACTGCTGGTCTGTGTGTAGGGATGCTCTGGAAGTCACTTACAAGAGGCAAGCCAAAAGAAAACGATCTCATGAACTCACCACATGATTCTCTTCACACCGAACCACCTGCCAGGAATTCTTCCATCAATTTAGAACTCTTAGGATGTAACTGGCATTAAAAAAAAGTGTAAATGCACTTTCAATGTTGTTAGCATATATAATTAAAATGTATCATTTTCTCTTAATCCATTTAATAACATACTTCCACCTATTGTATATCACAGAAACTACAGCTAATAATAAATTTTCTTTGTCATATTTGTTTTTCTCACCACAAAATTAGTAAGATTTTACTCATGAAGTTAAGGAAATATTCCAAAATATTTTTTTTGTTGATTCGTGTTATCATTCGGATTTGGGCGATCCAGCGAGAAACTGATCAATTACACTGGCAAACAAATCAAAAAATGTTTCTGCATCTGGTTTGAAAACAGGTTGATTTTGGGGTGCCGAATTCAGTGGAAGAATCAGATTCTGTCTATCACGTCACATTTCTGAGATACACAGCACTATTACATAGACAATAATGCAGTATTGCCAAATATTGTCTGGTTTTAAATAAAAAAAACAAATAACACTCAGAACTCAATAATGTTAATGTATTTGTGAATCACACTCAAAAAATACCAATATGCTGAGGTAAGAATGAAGAGAAGTGCTTCATGCAGATTACAACAAACACTAAACATCAGTACAGATAGGCTCATGTCAGTAACCTTCCTGCTCAACTACATTGTTCTGCCATCTAGTGACCATTTTTCGAACTTCATCCACTGGGTATTACATTTAAATAAAGGGTTTAGCTTAGTCATAGAAGTAATTCACCAGAAAATGAGCACAAACACAAAAACCTTTTTTTTTTAAATGAAAAAATCTAAATTTTATAAAAACTTTATGTGATACATCATTTCTAAGGGTAAATTTGGATTCTACAGCCAAAAATCCATAAGAATTGATATATCGCACACTAGATGCAAAAATGCTGTAGAGCAGTGTTATCGTTTATTGCAAACAGGCAGTCATTTATCCATAAACGACTGCCTGTTTAATGTGAATGGAGGTGGGTGAGTGGGCCGGAATGATCCCCACCTGCTCCGCCTCCATTCAGTCTGCAATGTTCGTTCCTGTGTAAAAGCACAGGAACGATTATCACTAGGATGGCGTGTGGGGCATCTTTGGCCCATAGATCGTCCCGTGGTAAAGCACCCTTACTTGACAGCCACATCATCTACAAGACCACAGTAGGATCAAGCATCCACAGAGGGGTAAGAATCTCTTAGGTCTATTATTTTACTCCAGGGGGTCCCATTGAAAAGGGTCTGTTAAGTAACATTTACTGCCTTTAATGGCAATAATATATACATGTTTCTTCTAGACAAAAACCTCTTACTTACATCACTTCTTGATGCTTAGGATATTCTAAATGTATAAGATATATTTTAAAGGGAAAGTGTCATGATCCCTGAGCCCCACAAACTATGCTATGGGGCTCAAAGGTCAGGGAATGGGGTGTCCATGGAGAGCTGTTTTATACTCAATGGGCGTCCCATTCCTGCGCTGTGTCATCTTGAAGTCCACGTGGGCCAGAAATATTGACTCTTTTTCAGTCCACTCTATGTGCGTACACTCCCATAGAGATGGATGCACAGAGAGAACAGAAAAGAGTCACCCTGCTGGCGTGCATGGATTTTGGGGGTACTCAGCACAGGAAAAAGGAGCTTGGTGAGTATCAAACACTGCTCCTTGGACTCCCCGTTCCCTGACCTTTGATTCCAATAACATAGTTTATAGGGCTCAAGGCTAATAACAGGTCCCCCTTAAAGCAACAGATTTTTATTATAGTTAAGCTGCCATGCACATGAAAATGGAAGATTTTAACCAAGTTCGCAACGATCTCTTGAAAAATAATAGTTTGTGATGGTGGCCGACAGCTGACTACAGTCTGCCATCATAATGGAAATTGTCTCCCATGGTTGGTGAAAAATAGAAGTATGTGGTGTGATTAGCCAAATTCGTCTGATCACTCACCACTTGGGCCAAGACCAGTATCTGTTTTTTTGTCTCTCGATGGACAGTTTTAGAGTGTTTACAAATCACAGAAAAAAAGGACATATTAATTGAAAAATCACAGAAGGCAGCCATACTTACTTGTCTATTGATACAAAATGCAAGGGCAGGTATACAACCACATCCCTCAGCATGCAAACAGCAAAATTGTTATGTGGAGGAGCTTTGCACAGGTGCAAAATACTGATGGACAAGCATCCACATGCATACTACATATTGGAGGTGGGTGCTGCTTAGTATCATACTTGCAAACAGATAAAGCTTGGCATATCTGCATGCTTGCGTATTCTGGCCGAACTATTAACTGATAACTCTTATTTATCAATATTAATTGATATTTTTGCAGCAAGCAGTCCAGCTTTAACCAAATAACGACCAAGCACAGCAAATTGGTCCTGGGCTTTAATCCCAGCCGATTAAAGCCTCCTGCTTCTTGCAATCAATCAGAAGCAGGTCGGTTTGTCAATTGTTAGTCACAGTTGATAACCCAAAGGTGGAGGGAGAAGTGGTTAACAACCTTCTGCCTTCTCCTTTCCTGAGTACACAGTGTTCAAGGAGCGCTATGTAATAAAAAATGAAAGTGGAAGTGTTTCTTCCACTACGGGATCCCCTGGCACAGCAGAGCTACAGGGTCCTAGCAGACCCTGATCAGCTCTATAAGTGACTATTGTCACTACTGGGGCATGTTTTCCCTGTAACTCAGGCTCTTATGGATGCCCCAGCTACAGTAAAAAAAAGCCAAATAAAAAAAAAAAAAGACAATATGACTGTCCCCCAGAGGTCTTATATGATGTCATGGGGGACATAGATGGTAAAAAAAATAATTACATAAATAAGTAAAACAAAATTACAAAATAAAATAAAAATATATAAATAAATAAGTAAATAACCCAAAGCCGACGCCAACCAAAACCGTCACCGTATGCGTATAATCTGAAGCCATATATATATATCAAGACGTCTGAAACAAAATGAGGAATTCGTTCCCATACTTTATTTTAGTGTAAATATACTAATTTCAAAAAAATAACTAAATGTTAAAAAAAAATCATTTTTCGAACGTTTTACCCCAATAAAACTAAGAAACGGGGAAAAAAAGTCGGTGAAAAAGATTTTAAAAATTAGGCCTTTATGCTTCTCCTTGCGTATTTGCACACCTCCCATAGACTTCTATGGGGGCCTTTTCTGCGCAAGATAGAGCAAGTCCTACTGTTTTACACATGCTCAAAATGTGTGCACTTAAAACGCGCTCATGAGAATAAACCCATTGAAGTCAATGGGTTCTTTTCTGTATATTTGCACAGGCAGATTTCACGCACACAAATACCTGCAATACATGTTCACTCAAAGAAGCACCTGGGCCGGTTTTAGATGAGCGTATCAAAACATGTCCGCATTATGGATGGATTACATCCACTGGCGTAACTATAGAGGATGTAGGGGATGAGGTTGCACTTGGGCCCTGGAGCCTTAGGGGGCCCATATGGCCTCTCTTCTCAATATAGGGAGCCCAGTACTATGAATAAAGGAGTACAGTTGTGGGCCCTGTTACAGGTTTTGCATTGTGGCTCAGGATCTCCAAGTTACGCCTTTGTGTTAAGGGTTTAAGAGAAGTTGGGGGCCCCAAGATAAACTTTTGCACCCGGGCCCATGAGCCTTCAGCTATGCCCTGATTACAGCCATATGTCAGCAGTATTTGCCTCCGTATAATCAATTTTTTCCAGGACAAATGCTGATCCGTATTTATTAGAGATGAGCGAGCATACTCACTAAGGACAATGGCTCAAATCGAGCATTGTCCTTAGCGAGTATCTCCCCGCTCGGAAGAAAAGGTTCGGCTGCTGGCGCGGGTGACAGGTGAGTTGCGGCGGTGAGCCGGGGGGACGGGGGGGGGGGGGGGAGAGGGAGAGAGAGATCTCCCCTTCGTTCCTCCCCGCTCTCCCCCGCCCGCCGCTGGCAGCCGAATCTTTACTTCCGAGCGGGCAGGTACTCGCTAAGGGCAATGCTTGATCGAGTAATTCAAGGTCAGAATTCAAGGTCAGCATATTCTACAACGCTGTTGCGAAATATTCCGTCATGTGTGAAAGCACCATAACGCCTGCTGGAATGTGCTAACAAAATGCTTCTTTTTTTTCTAAGTCCAGATTCACACGAGCTTATATGTATTTGCACTCGCATCAGCATTTTGCATGCA
The DNA here is from genome assembly GCF_035609145.1 of Eleutherodactylus coqui. NCBI lineage: Eukaryota > Metazoa > Chordata > Amphibia > Anura > Eleutherodactylidae > Eleutherodactylus > Eleutherodactylus coqui. Next base: position 62,493,549 of record NC_089837.1, read on the forward strand.
TCGGCATATTTGACTGTACTTTTTCCACACGCAAGGCATGAGCATTTGTGCATGGCAAAAAAATACCCACTGATTGAAATGGCTAAATAGTGTAATGAGTTCTTTTTCCTGTGCAATTACGCAGTGTTTCATGCATCTCCTAGCTTATTTTGTGCGCATTTGCGCATCCCTATTGACTTCTATGTGGACTTTTGGTGTGCAAAAGCACAAAAAATAGAGCTTTCTGTGGTTTTCATCGCGTGAAATCCAGAGAAAAAAATACACGCATATGAACAACGGGTTCTATTCTCCGCACATGCAAGACGTCCGTATAATGTGAAAGCTTAACCCTCTGCAATCCAATTTTGGGTTCAGGGTTTCCTAGGAGGCTTTCTCTTTCTGCCATTATGCAATAGCACCATCTGCTGGCTAGAGCCAGTACTGCCGTATGGGACATGCTGGAGAGGCCCCCGACAACAGAGCGGCCAGTAATCTACAGTAAGAATACCCTGCCGGATGTCTTCCAACATTGGAGCTGTACAGCCTTCAATCAATATGTCTTTAGACGTCAGTCAGTGGATTGGAAAGGGTTAATAATAATGATATAAACTTTGCCCCTCAACATTTGTACTGACCCACAGAATAACGTTAACCTCTTTTTATCTTACCATGAACGCTTTAAAAAAGAAGCCGCCTTAAAACGGCACAATTGCGGCTTCCGTTTCACCCCATTTTGACATTTTTGTAGTTACTGTATATGAAATATTAAATGGTGCTATTGAAAGATGCAATTTGCCGCCCCAGAAATAAGCCGCCGTGCAGCTATATCAATAGAAAAATGAAAAAGTCACGGCTCTTAGAAGGCGAGGCTGAAATACAAAAATGAAAAAAAACCAAACCACTTTCTACCAGCCACAGCAGGACATAAAGCATGGCCCTATCCATTATGTAAAAACGAGAACTACACCCTTTGTTTTTGGAATGTGGTATAAAAATGAAGTCATGTAAAACTGTACTTTAGCGAAATTTCTAATTCTATGGTTAAGTGATTTTGCTATGACTGTAAATAATTCTTGTATCAACTCCTAAAACCTGCGTATAATAACATAAACTATTATTTATCATAACCGTGTAATTTACACTGGGATACAACACTTTAGTCTGCAACAATGTTGTAATTCTGACTAACACAAAGCGATTCAGATTAGATTACAGTGTATTGTGAAATGATGGGGGGAAAGGTACAGGATGTCAATGACCTGTAATAGCCAGACTGGGAAGAACTAATTGTATAATCTATCATTAGAAGCATTAAGTCAGCATGTTGAAAAGGTAAGAGTTAGCAAGTAGGTTCTGTACCAGAAACAAAACCCATTATTAAGTGCTGCATAAATGGATTCAATATATATGAGATGGAAGTAGTAATTTGTAAGAATGGAAAATGTTATTTCTCCATATAAGCGGCAGTTTGGGCAACGATTTCATGCTTTGTTTTCTACGTGTCATAAATAGTTGATTGTAGTAAAGTAAAACTCTGCTAGTCCTCACAAATGGGACTTGGATATCCTTTACCTGGTGCTGCTTCCAGTATTGTGGTTCACATAGAAAATAGCACCACATAGGGTGAGTCTATCCCAAATATAAGGGCTTATGCCGCGTTCCACGCAGCGCAAATCCGCGACGGAATAGTGCAGCTATTAGGTTCTATTGAACCTAATAGCTCAGTCCTCTCATACAGGATTCTGCCGCGGATTTACACCACGGCAAAAAAATGTGGCATGTTCTATTTTACCACGTTATTCCGCAGCAGGTTGTCTCCATTAACCCCTTAGTGACCAAGCCTGTTTGCGCCTTAATGACCAGGCCAAATTTTGCAAATCTGACATGTGTCACTTTAACATGGAAAAACACCAGAAAGGTTTTGCATATCCAAGCGATTCTGACATTGTTTTTTCGCCACATGTTGTGCTTCATTTAGGCGGAAAAAATAGACCGATAGAAATTGTGTTTATTTATTAAAAGCGCCAAAATTGGGAAAATTTTGAAAAAATCGTCATTTTTTCACATTTCCAACTGCAATATCTTAAATATGTGCAAACATAATATAGAAATTTTTGCTAAGATTTATATTTCCACCCGTTTACTTTATTTTGGGCGCACATTGGAAAAACTTTCGTTTTTTTTTAACTATTTAGGAGACGTACAAATTTAACATTACTTTTTAGCATTTTGAGGAACACTTTGTTTTCCTATACCAAGCCGAGATTGCAAAGGCTCATGAGTGTCAGAATAATAGATACCCCCCCAAATGACCTCATTTTAAAAACTACACCCCTTAATGTATTCACTGAGGGGTGTCATGAGTATTTTGACCCCACAGTTTTTTTTCAGGAATTAATTCAATTTAGAGGAGAAAAAGTAAAATTTCATATTTTTGCAAATCTGTCATTTTAAAGACATATTTTTTTCCTATAGTTTACATGAAAATCAGGATTTACACCCCAAAATGGATCCCCCTATTTCTGCCGTGTTCAGAAATATACCCATTGTGGCCCTATTGTTATATCTGAGTCCACAACGGGGCCCAAAATGAAAGGAGTAGTCAGTGTCTTTCAAAACAGAAATTTTGCTTGAAGTCCTTTTAGGCCCCATAGCACACATGTAGAGTTCTTGAGCGCCAAAAACCATAGAAAACCCCCACAAATGACCCCATTTTGAAAACTAGACCCCTTAAGGAATTTATCTAGGGGTGTACTGCATATTTTGACCCCACAGTTTTTGAATGAATTCAAACCAAGCAAAAGGAAAAAATTGTGATTTTCGTTTTTTCGGCAATTCTGTCATTTTAAAAACAGCTTTTTTTGTACAGCACACATATGAAGGAAGACTTGCACCCAAAAATGGATACCCCTGTTTGTCCCGTGTTCAGAGACATACCCATTGTGGCCCTAATCTTATGTCTGGATACACAACGGAGCCCAAAATGAAAGGAGCGACCGGTGGCTTTCGGAACACAAATTTTGCTTGAAGTCCTTTTAGGCCCCATTGCCCACTTGTAGAGTTCTTGAGCGCCCAAAACCATAGAGAACCCCCACAAATGACCCCATTTTGAAAACTAGACTCCTTAACGAATTTATCTAGGGGTGTACTGCGCATTTTGACCCCACAGTTTTTGAATAAATTCAAGCAAAGCAAATGGAAAAAATTTGGATTTTTGTTTTTTTGGCAATTCTGTCATTTTAAAAACAGCTTTTTTTGTACAGCACACATATGAAGGAAGACTTACACCCCAAAATGGATACCCCTGTTTGTGCTGTTTTCAGAAATATACCCATTGTGGCCCTAATCTTATGTCCGCATGCACAACGGGGCCCAAAATAAAAGGAGTAATCGGTGGCTTTCAGAACATAGATTTTGCTTGAAGTCCTTTTAGGCCCCATTGCCCACTTGTAGAGTTCTTGAGCGCCCAAAACCATATAGAACCCCCACAAATGACCCCATTTTGAAAACTAGACCCCTTAACGAATTTATCTAGGGACGTACTGCATATTTTGACCCCACAGTTTTTGAATAAATTTAAGCAAAGCAAAAGGAAAAAAATAGGATTTTCATTTTTTGGGCTATTGTGTCAATTTAAAAACAGTTTTTTTTGTACAGCACACATATAAATGAAGGCTTTCACCCCAAAATGGATACCCCTGTTTGTCCCGTGTTCAGAAACATACCCATTGTGGCCCTAATAGACTTACAGGACCCATGGCTAGGCCTACAATGAAAGGAATACCCGTTGGATTTCAGGATACCACTGAATAAATTCCAGGCCCCATTGCCCACTTATAGAGCCATTGAGCGGCCAAAACTATAAAGAACCCCCTCAAATGACCCCATTTTGAAAACTAGACCCCTTAACGAATTCATCTAGGGGTGTACTGCGTATTTTGACCCCACAGTATTTGAATGAATCTAAGCAAAGCAGAAGGAAAAAGTTACGATTTTCAATTTTTTTGGCAATTTTTTCAATTTAAAAACAGTTTTTTTGTACAGTGCACATAGGAATGAAGACTTTCACCCCAAAATGGATACCCCCGTTTGTCCCGAGTTCAGAAACATACCCATTGTGGCCCTAATCTACTTACAGGACGCATGGCAAGGCCTATAAAGGACGGAACACCTGTTGGATTTTAGGGCACAACTGAATAAATTCCAGGCCCCATTGCTTATTTGTACAGAATAAAGATTGACTCCCTAAAAATTCCCCCCCTCCCCCTCCGCGCCCTTCTTGGCGTTCGCAAATCTTAGATAAAAGTAAAAATGTGAACTGTGTAGTATTTCCGAAGACAGGGGTAATTACGGAGGCTGGATGAATGGGCCCATGGGGCAATAAAACCGGGTATCCCCCCCCCTCCTCTCATGCTTTTTGGGGGTATTTCATGACCTCAGTGGCGGGTATGGGGTGTAAAAAGTGGCGTTCCGTGAGTCTCCGTAAGCTTGATGAGGTGCGGCGGTCTCACACAGAAGGCGCTCAACAAGGTGCTCCTGGAACTGCAGGAAAGCGAGCGTTCCCGGGGCTTCTTGTAAAATACGTATCACAGGTAGCGGTCTGAATAACGCCGGGCTCACGCGGGTGCAGGCGGAATCCGCTTGCGGAGGCCCACAGCGGATCCCATCTGTGAGCCCGGCTGTGACCCTGCGTACGGCCGCGTAATGTACTGCGCATAACTGCGTACTCACACAGGCGGTCATGCACAGTACACCTTTGTTTGTATTTCCCGCACCATCGCTTAGCGATGACGCGGGTACCGCAGCCCGTATACAATGTAGTTGCGTATGGGCTGCGGGTATATCCGCGACCATGGAGCACAATGGGCTCTATGTTGCCGATATCCGCAGTAAAATAGAACCTGCTGCGTTCTCTTTTCTGCGAGTGGATTACACAATTCCAACCCGCTAATGTGAGCGGAATTGTGTAATCCAATGCGATTGATCTGCGTATTACCGCGGATCAGACGCATGTGGAATCCGTCATTCCTATCCGGTCATGTGAGACCGGCCTAAGGTAGATCGCTACCTTTTTATCACGTGACCGGGGACCGCTCAACGAGGCCCCTGGTCACTGCTCCAGGCTCTCTGTGACCGTTAGTCGCTGGGAGCAAGGAGATTTTAAATTTCCTGGGCTCCCTGACTCCTGCGCATGTGTCCGGCTTTTTGCCGGCAATCGCATGTGCAGAATCCTGGAAGGTCCACGGAGGAAGATCGCGTCGGGATTCAAATACGGAGGCCTCCGGTAAAAAGATTCATCTCCTCTCACCGATCGCATCAGTGAGGGGAGATGAAACTTCAAAATTTTTTTTTAACTTTTACGTGATCGCCATTATTGGATAACGGCGAACACGTGACCAGGAACCGCTCACCGCGGACCCCCATTAAATCTCCATGCTCTTGGCTACGTTTTGTAGCCAGGAGCAGGGAGAATTTAAATTATCCTGGCAATCCACAGCTTTTGCGCATGCGCCCGCCATTTTGGCGACGGGCGCGTGTGCAGAAGCTGTGGTAAGGTCCGCGGATAAATCTGGGGGCCTTAGGTACGTACTTTCATCCTCCCTCACGGATATGATCCATGAGGGGAGATGAAACGTACGCTTTTTAAACTTTTAAAAACTTTTTTTAACTTTTTTTTTTTTTTTAACTTTTTTACACTTTTTTCTCACTTTACATGATCACTGTCATCCATTGGATGACAGTGATCATGTCCCCGGTATAATCTCTCTGCTCCCAGCTACACATGGCAGCCAGAAGCAGAGGGATTTTAAATTTCCCGGGGCTCGAGCCCGTCTGTTCACGCGCCCGATGTCAATCATCGGGCGCGCATGCGCAGACGGGGATTCGGGTCCCGGGACATCGGGACACCGCTGAGGACTGGGGGTGAGTATTTTCACCTCCCCTCATGGATCCGATCCATGAGGGGAGGTGAAACTGACTTTTTTAAAACTTTTTTTTAACTTTTTCGCGATCGCCGCTAACCATTGGATAACGGCGATCGCGGTACCGGGGACCGCTCACCGCAGTCCCCGCTGACATCTCCTGCCTCCCGGCTACCTACAGGAGCCGGGAGCCAGGAGATTTTAAATCTCCCGCGCCGCCGGGCCTTCTGCGCATGCGGCTGACGTAATGCCGCCTGGCGCGCATGCGCAGAAGACCGGCTTCGGGCCCCGGAGCGGCAGGAGAGCGGGGAGCAGCGTGCCAGACCTGGGTGAGTAATTTCAGCTGCTCCGATGGATCCGATCCATCAGAGCAGCTGAATCTTTAACTTTTATGTACTTTTATTTACTTTTTTTGCGATCGGCGCTATCCATTGCATAGCGCCGATCGCAATGCCGGGGGGGGGGCTCCGAACAGCCCGGGATGACAGCTCCATGCTGTCAGCTACCTGCGGACACCGACAGCATGGAGCTGTCACGTCCACAGCCCGAGGGGCACTATTCTCTGCAGGAAGCATGTTTTTACGTCCTCAGAGAATAGAGCCCACTTCGGGAGGACGTAAAAACACTATGGGCTGGTCGTTAAGGGGTTAATATAGTATTAATGGAGACTGTGGAAAAGCGTGGTAAAATGCACGTTTTTCCAGGATTGCCAGTGGGGACTTCTTTGTTTATCCCCGCGGGATTCCCGCAGTGTAAAACCGAGGGCGTATCCCGCTCCATCCATGGGCATGAGCCTTACAAGAGCAATATAATCAACATACAGTAAGCTCACCTGCTATAGGCATAACACAATTAGGCCTCGGTCAGACGGGCGTTTTTTGCCGCGATTTGCGGATCGCATCGCTATTGAATGACAGCTGAGAGCTGCCCCTGATTGGTCCCTGCACTGAGCCAATCAGAGACAGCACTCACTCACCCATTCATGAATTCATGAATGGGTGAGTGAGAGCTGCCTATGATTGGTGAGGGCTGTGACCAATCAGAGGCAGCCCATTCAGCAGGCGGGGATTTTAAATCCCCGCCTGCTGAATACTACTCAGAGCAGTTCAGGAGAACTGCCGGCCGGCCGCGGCTGAACTCCGTCTGCAGGAACAAGGTGAGTATATATATTTTTTTTATTTTTACACATTTTTGGATGATTTTTTACGGAAGGGCTTATATTTTTAAGCCCTTCTCGAAAATTCATCCCGTGCTCGCCGGCAGCCCATTGCTTTCAAAAATCATTCTTCTCTGCCACAGCTGTTACAGCTGTGGCAGAGGAGAATGATTTGTGTAGTATATGCTCTCAATGGGGTCGCAGATAGGCGAGATCTGCGATTTCTTGTCCTATAATTTATCGGACAAGCACATAAAAAGCGCCCATGTGTCCGATACCATTGCAAAGCAATGGTTCTATAAAATTGCAGATAACATGCGCAAATCGCGCAAAAAATCGCCCGTGTGACCGAGGCCTCAGTAGGCAGAGGTGTCGAAAAACCCTCTCCGGGCAGGTAGCCGGCTTCCTTCCAGATGAGTCAAATATCAAACCAAGAATTCTTTGTTCAACCAAAAAGATGAGGATCCAACGGGGTTAAAAATGATTCACTGAAAAGGATAAAAGACAGAGTAACACCTTGAGGCTACATGCACATCAATGAGAATCTCAAATGAGTTTTGCGCATTGTGAGACGCACAAAACTTCCATGAATATGAACTCTATTCTCTTGAATGGAGTTATTCACATGAGCATTTTTTTCCCCTTGCAGTGATGCTTTGAGGCTAAAAATCTCAGTACGCTCAATCTTATGGTGTTCCCTCGGAACGTCTCACCCATTGTTTCCAGTGGGTCTTAAAACATAGCATGCCACTCCCATGGCCTGCAATTTGCAATGGGAAACGCTTGAGATCCTCTAGCATGCATGAAACACGTGTCTGAGGATCACAATTTTTGAAGGAAAAGCGCCCTGCATCCGTGTAGAAATGAACGTTGGCAACCGCGATATTGGTCCAGATTTCTCAGACTAATATTGCCCTTGCCCATATGAAGGGAAATAAAGTCCCCTTTCCTTAAGTATCAGGATATGGTTGATCTTTATGCTTTATGGCTGAGCAAAGAATTCTCAAATTCATTTTTCTGGTGCAAGGGGTATAACTATAGGTGGTGGTTGCACACAGGCTCTGAAGTTTTTGCATTCCAAAATGTAGCTCTGTCCTATAAGAGCAGGACAGTACCAAAGATTAACTCCTCTACGGGAAATTAAGCAATGTTTGAAACAATGTAATACAAGACAAGGCTGCTCAGTCCAACGCCGCTCTCTACTTCCTTCTACAGTAATGTCCTAATACTGAATGTGACCACTGCAGCCAATCACCAAATTACTTTGGTCAGTGATTAGTTGCAGCTGCCACAAGTCCCTGAGTCAGAACATCATTGCTGTTGCCACAGCAAGAAAAGAGCATTGAGAGACTGGGTACCATCAAAATGGGAGTGAAAGGGGATTTTGTAAGAAAAGGCCCCCATACAAGAAGTGGCCTGCACTCTCTGAGCGGTTTCTAAGATGTGGCTGAGCAGCTGTGCCATGGTGGCAATGAGTGCAGCACGCTCTTTCTAATCTTGTGCACTGTTGAAGGTATACAACAGGATCTGGAAGACTAATGGAATTAGGTAGAAAGCAAGGCTGGCTTGAACGGACATCAGGTTTGGGCAAACAACCAATTTCTCAGCGTCCGTCTGGATGATTTATGGGCTGCTGCACACAGGATTGCTTTAAAGTTTACATAACATACAGCAGGACAGAGGAGGAGAAGAAATGGAGTCTTTACATGGCCCTTAGTTTCCTCCAGTTCCATCTTGGGTCCTCTCTCGCCCCTCCGACTTAATGGCTCACTGCCTCACTCCATACTCCCTCCATTCTGCTCTCCACTTCCACCTTCTAACACTGTTTTGTCATAAACAACTGCGCAATAGAAAATGAGCAGGAAGAAGCCCCCGCCTTTTTTTCCTCAGTCAGGGGTCCTGTCACTAACTGATTTACGACGGTGCCTAAAACCATAACTCTTTAGTTCCCTGTCTCCCTCTTCTTATTAAATGAATTCCAGCCTAACTACACTTTGTTAAATGAACTGGTAGTTAGAACAGTTGCTCTTAACTGGTAGGTAAAGTACTTCTATTCTGTAGTACAAGTCCAGGTCACTACACATAGTAGAGTTTAGTCATCTAAATCAATCAATAACATTGAGGCCAGATGACTCTAATGTTTATGGGGTTGGCAACTTTCCCACAACAGATAATTAGAGGGTAGAAGGATTGGAGAGGTTGAATTCCAGCACCCAATTCTTTTTTTTCCCGAGAGATAAGCTGGCACCAGCAGAGCTGTCTGCCTGTGGCTAAACTTCCTAAACAAATGAACCAATGTGGCCAATGTGGCATCTAGTAAGGATTACCAGCAAGAGTGATGTTCAATAAACAGAGCCTATGAGTAGAGACAGGTCAAAGTATCAGATCCAACTAGCTCTTACCATTGGAAAGCTACCTTTCCCCCTCCACATGCAATGTGTCATATTCAAACAAAGAACAAAGGAAACAGGTTGAACATTAATTTTGTCGTGAATGGAACAAGGTGGGAATTATTAGGGCAGCTCTTCTGTATTTACATCTTTGCTATGTTCTTTTGCTTTATTTGTGCCCTAGATTTTGGAGATCTTGGCAAAGAGCTAATGACAAGGTGGTACTTATTTACTATTACAAATTTGAGCATTTTCTGGAGCAACAATCATTCACACCATTTCTTTTTTGGGAGAGGGTATGGGCACTTGCATTTTATTGAAGAAGAAAAGCCAAGGCAGCAGGGCAGCACAGCATTAGCGGTCAGTGTAGTGATCACATGACCAGGGGCTGGCCGGGAACAGAGCACTTCAATAAAGGTATTTACAGATTAAGCAATCATTAATCATGATGTATCATGATGACGGCTCAATTCACAGCATTGTAGTTGTTTTATCATAACACGTTAATTGTTATCTTCAGCTGTCGGAAAGGAACCGAAAATGACCAATGAAGGAGGAGTGCTCCGAAGTGAAAGTGCAGGTACTCTTTAAGGCCTCATGTCCACGGGGAAAATCAGGCCCGCTACGGATTCTACATGTAGAATCTGCAGCGGGTCCCTCCTGCCCCGCGGACATGAGCGCTGAAAATAAGAATAAATGAGAATAAACTCACCTCCCATCCGCTCCGTTTCTTCTCTTCGCCGCGGCGTCATCTTCTCTGCGTCGCGGCCGGATCTTCTTTCTTCAGCTCGGCGGATGCGCATGATGACGTCGGTGACGTGCACCGCGCATGCGCTGTTCCGAAGAAAAAAGATCCGACCGCGACGGAGAGAAGATGGCGCCGCCGCGAAGAGAAGAAACGGAGCGTGTGAGTAAATTCCGAATTTTGTCTCCCGCGGATCCGGACGGCTTGCATAGGCTTCAATAGAAGCCCGCGGGAGCCGTCCCCGCGGGAGACCTGCATGAAAATGGAGCATGGTCCAGATTTTTTCATGCTCCATTTTTTTTTAAAATCCCTTTTATTGACCATCCGCGGGTATTTATCTACCCCGCGGGTGGTCAATGCATCCCTATGGGGTGCGGATCCGCGGGCGGGAGAAGAGTTAAAATCCGCTGCGGATTTTAATTCTTATTTTGCCCGTGGACATGAGCCCTAAGCATTGGAGAAGTACTGCCAAAAGTGCTGATTTGTTTCGGCTGCACTAAAGATTTCATTGGCCGATAAATGAGAGTTTACTTGGCTATTAGTTGATGGGGTGCAGCATTATACAGCCTGACAGTTGGGCAAAAAAGTGGTGTTTTTAGCCTTATTGTCGGCTATAGCAAAAGGGTCTTTATTGACTCTTTACATTGTGATTTGTAACTTCTCTTTTGTTTGTTTGCTTGTTTGATTTTGCAAAACAATATATACTAAAAAAAAAAGCGTTAGCGTTCTTTTCCAGTAATGAATAACAAAATAAACAAGGTACTGTATACTGGTAGGTTAGAGCCAATATATTTCATACATTCACCACTTGATATACATGTTTCTTTGTCCTTATTTCCTCATGAAGCAGCGGAGGGTCCAGATACTTTCATGAACAGCATACAATCTCTTGCAGTGTCTACACTGGAAAAACTAGCTATATGAATAGGCAGCAGATCAATTATCTCGGCAACAACTGTATTTTTCACATGGCTGCTAACACATGTACCCACTGTGCACACAGTAGTCACACACCATTTATGCCAGGCCAGGCATACAGCAAAGCATTTCTCTAAATTGAATGGAAAAAGAAATCAAATAAGCTGGAAGGTGGAGTGCGGGGGGAGAAAATAGGGGTACATGTAATTATCAAATATTGTAAATACTACAAGATTCTGTCCTTTTTTATTTTATTTATAGCAGGAAAAACAATATTTTAGCTCCTTCCTTCAGTAGACAAGAAGGTAGCCGTGTTGGACTGGAGTCAGCAGAGGCATCACTTGAAGCAACTGCCCCCTCCCCCCCCGACCCCAACAATCTGCCAAATATAATACCGGTGTATCAAGAGTTTGTGTTGCCCTAGCCATTCGACATTTTGATCAAAATATGTAAGCCTGAGGGCCATGTTACGGCTCCTGGCTATACCGCTAGTCCTTACACTAAACAGGAGTCCAGTGACACCAACCTTTCTTGCAGCCTCCACAGATAGAACCTGCTCATACCACACACAGAGAGAGAATGAGAACAGAGAAAGTTGAACGCATCCACACCTGGGAAGACAGCTCTTATGTGTACTGACTTAGAGTGATTGGCTGGCTGGAGACACACACACCCAGCCAGCACAATCCCCCACACCTGAGCAGGAAAGCTGCAGACCTGTAGTACCACAGCTCCCACGAGACAGATATACCACATATCCTGTACTCCATTTCCAATGTTATGCTGCATCACTATTTTCCAAAATAGCCACTGCATCCCTGTCGATATGCAGCTTGAAACTACATTTTGCACAATTCCCTGCTCTGTACGTCTCCTGTGCACCTGCGCCAAGTGCTGTCCTGCTATTGGTCAGCAATCTGGTACTAAGAACTATAGAGAAAAAAAACCATGTCTGGTCGTTCCTACTGAGCAAGCCCAACCTGGAAGCCTACAGGACGTATCCATGGCAACCTGGGAATATATACTTTTGAAGTTCCAGAAGAAGGTAACGGTTTTTATAGAGCTACAGATACAAAATCCAAAGCAGAACCACATTGCAAACTTTAATAACTTTTGATTAGCATTCATTTCACGGCGGCTTTGCATAACTGGAATATCCCTTTAATTTCTACATTTTCGAATGACGCTTTCCCTTTAAATGATATGATTTCCCATATTCAGATTTTTTTCTTTAGAAACTACATATGATCCAAGATTTCTGTTTTCAAAAATGTTGCTAAGAATATCCGATCCTTTAAGTAAAAAGTTATTGTACGGTCAAGAGAGAGAAATATAATTTATGAAAATGTCATCCGGTATTAAAATGCATTCGCACCTAACATTTACTCGAAACTCTTAAAATGTTTAGATGCCCTTTTTCCTGGCTGAATGCTCATCAATATTCATTTCTACATAATTATCTTAATGTGATGGATAATGACTTCAGTTTCCAACTGTTTGACTGATGGGTTTTATGTCTTGTCTTCGAAGGAATTGATACAGAAAATTACACTGTTCATGCATGATATTTTTAGCTTGTTTTAATTACCGGTTTACTAAGGAGGCATGCCGTATACACTACAATGGCTGCAATTGTTTATTTGAAGTCATTTCTTATTACTTGGATTGTACGTTGTGTTTTGTGCCTCAAATTGCACCCTAATGTATCAGGCAGCTCTCATTGCTCTGTTTGTAGATGAGTTTCACACTCGGTTAGATGTACTATGCTGAATACAATAACATTTTTCAAGCCTCTTGGGTGTGAAGTTAACTGATCATTAGAATATACGTTCAAGCGTAATTGTTAGTCAAATGGAGTGTCTAAAATTATGTTGGGGAATTTGGAAGAAGTTGTAAGTTCTGGTTAGATTGTCCTACTTTATCCGTTTTATATGTTGCTTATGAACATGGGGGAAATATAATAGTAGAGGCTAATTGAATTCAAGAGTTCCATTTTCTAGTCTAAAGTGGGGCAGTAGCAGAGCACTTTTCATATATATGCTACATAGTTGTATGTTCTACAGGTGTTATACAATAGTGTCAGAATTGGGTGCCTAGTGCCAGAAGGACCTAGGGTTGATGGTTGGGACACAGTAGGTTGCATCAGGAATACTCAGTAGTACAGGACAGGGTAGCACTAGAGGGCCTGCCAATAAAACTAAATGTGGACATGGTTTTTGGGTAATTTTATGCAAAAAACACCCATAAAATTATATATATATATATATATATATATATATATATATATATATATATATATATATATATATATATATATATAATTATTTTTTCCCCCCTATCAACAAATATTTTATCGGATTCTTAACATAAAATAAGAGAATATGTAAATTACATATTGCAAATTTTAGCTTGTGCATAGGGTGTATAATACACAATTTATAGCCCAAAGCTTTAGTATAGACAATCAAGTAAGTCAACATACAATGGGACCTGGGTATGGTGTTGACTGGCTAACTTATATGAATCAGATCATGCACATGTCTATGTGGGTGGGAGGATTTATCTTCGCTCAGTATGTGTATATTGGGTTGTGTTGTTCCCATCAATTGTCTTGTATAGATCACAGGCTAGCATGGACAAAGCTTAACGGGACAATACCATTGAAGAGAGGAGAGAAAAGGAAAAAGAAAGGAAAAGGGAACAGCAAGTAATACGAACCCTAACAATGTGTTACTCGGTTATATATATTTTTTAACATATTGCTATGTACAAAGGGTTGTCCACTTATTGTAGACACATTTTTTAGAATATTCCCTTGAAAATAAACTTACTACAAGATCTATCACTGCTTGGATCCCCATCAACTAGTTATAATCTACAGGGGAATCAGGAAGGAAGTGTTTGATTTCCCAGCAGCACCTCCACAGGATAAATTAAGCATTGCATCCATTATTTTTAGAAGAGTGCCCTGATATTAGACAGGTAAACCCCGAGTAACCAGTTGTAATCTGCTGGCAAACCGTAAATAAAGCATTACGCAACACCCATTGATATCAATGGGCTGTCTGTGTAATACATGGACATGCCAGGTCCTCCAGTGAAAGATATTCTCTATAGTAGCTTTCTCTAGCAGCACTAATATGGGAAGCACAATAGCTCAGTGTTTATCAGTTATAGTGCTGGGGTCCTGTGTTCAAATTTGACCAAGGACAACATCTGCGTGGAGTTTGCATGTTCTCTCCATGTTTGCGTGGGTTTCTTCTCACACTAAATGTGAATTTAGATTGTAAGCCTTCATGGGGACAAGGCCTACTGCAAGTGATGATAAACTACAGGGGGTGGACAAAAATATGAAAACACCATACGAAATGCATGCCGTACATTGCATGGGATTATAAATTATATTTCAATAAAACATGTAGACACTGATTTTGAGTGGGGGTAATATGACAGGTGCTGCCAGACAGAAGTGAACATCTGCCCGAGCAACAAGGTTCCATTGGTCAGGGGTTTGTGCCACTCAGCTGCTGTTACCAGCTGGCTCCCAAAACCATCCAGAGCAGGGCAAGAGGTGAAGTAAACACAAATTTGGCAGGACAGCTCTCAGCCAAGCAGGGGTCAAAAAGTCAGTTCAGTGCTAATGATTAAAATCCCATGCATTTCATATCATATTTCCATATTTTTGTTCACCCCCTGTATATACAGTGCTGTGGAGTATATAGAATGAGTAAAATAAATAAATACAAAAGGAAAGTTAAAGAAAATTAGTAGATAACTAATGGATATTTATATGTTGTCTTAAAGCCAGAAGGAGTTACTGAAAGGTGTAAATAACTTTCTGTAGTTAGAACAGGAGCTATAGCAGGCACAGCTCGCATTCACTTCAAATGAGTTGTGCGTGAAATTAAACTTTGGGCCACCGCACAAAGTATGGAGCTTCCTGCTCTGTACAAGATGACAGCTGATTGGGTCATCTTGGTTGGGACCCTATTGATGACCTATCCTGTTACCAAGTTTGCATGTTTGATTTGTATATACTTTTGTTTTACAAGTGATGGAAAATGTCTGTTTTTAGCCTGTGCATTCCTTCTGTTCCATTTGTTATGCAGTAACGTAACGTACAGCGCTCTCAGTGGTTTAGTTAGAGTATACAACGCTTTAACAAATATGGCACTGGAGACTAATGGCCCCAGGCACCATGATGGGTGGAGGATGCTATGATAGCTGTATACAAGCAATGTGAGAATGAAAGAATGTAAAAATGTCTCATCGCTCACATAAACCTATGGTTACAATCAGTAGTAAATGCTGCAGCATCCATGGGTGTATCAAATCATCATCAATTTATTCTCCCATAGTAAAAGGAACGACGTTTCGGTCCCCAATTAGACCTTTGTCAAGCTTGATACACCCATGGATGCTGATGCAATTGCTACTGATTGAAGCTTTATTACAGAGTTGGTCTGGTTCCAAGGTACTGTTGCATCTAACAAGTAGATCCAACCACAAGTGTAGTATACTCTATGTGCTGTTGGGACTCTTTGCTTTATACTGATAAACCTATGGTTAGTCATCAAAGAGGAGTATTTTCCCCATTAAAACATGAGTAGTAGGTTGCTAACAAAAGAGATTGCAGCTGACAAGACAGAAGTGTAATAGGAGGGTTAGTTGGTGCTAGATCCATCATTGGGCATATGCCCTTGCTGCAAACATCTTCCCCTAAGATGAATGGTGCATAGAAGAGGGTTGGACATAGAGTGTAACCAAGAGTGGGTATGCAGCAGTTGAGAAACAAAATTCATCAAGAATGTATTTGAAGGGGTGAGGGGGTATTGGAGATGGCTACTTCCCAGGATGTAGCTGAAGAGAAAGGATTGTATTGAAACCATAGCCCTGAGGCCACCTCACTGTGCAACTCATTAAACAAGCAAAATACCTCTCTTGTTGAAGAACATTTGATTGTATTGAATGTAGTTGCAATACATGATGGATCCCAAGAACCCGAGCATTACTGCCATTGAGGGACTGTCCTCAAGGGTTCACAACAGACCATGGATTCTTATCAGTATTGGCTAATTTATCTTGCCCTTGAGTTCGGTCAGTAAAAGTTAAAAAGAATCTCTCTCTGTCTCTTGCGCTGTATTATCTCTCCACGACTATCTCTAAGAGTTCATTCCCACTTGTGAACCCATTACCTGCCTTTTCCATGCATTTTTCACTATTTATCTAATAACTCTATGTTCATGGTTAAGCACTTTATTTATTTTTGCCATTTTAGTCTAGTAATTTGAGAGCCATATGGGGACATATCTCATATTTGAAACCTCCAACCTTACATTCGCTATGCATAAAAGAAGAGACATTATCTCACACAGCAGTCTTCTTCATCCTCCCCTCCACCGTGTCCCCGTCTCCTTAGCAGCACTGTGACAATTACCAGTAATCGAGTGTAACCTAAAAAAGCCACCCTGTTGTACCCAACGCATGGGTACTGCTTCCTACAGTGATCCCTGTAACCCAGGGGCGTAACTATAGAGGATGCAGGGGATGCAGTTGCACCCGGGCCCAGGAGACTTAGGGGCCCCATAAGGCCTCTCTTCTCCATATAGGGAGCCCAGTACTATGAGTAAAGCATTATAGTTGGGGGCCCTGTTGCAAGTTTTGCACCGGGGCCCAGGAGCGTCAAGTTACACCTCTGCTGTAACTGCTTCATTTTGGAGAAGCAAGCAGTGAGGGACATGCAGCAGACCTCCCGGGTCAGCGTCTGAAATTCGGGACTGCATGCAGATTTTAGCTACTATTTTTACTTGTATAGCTTGTTTTATTTTCCTTTTAGTAGTAATAACCATTAACATCATTTACATAATGAAAAATATAATAGAGATGATTTCAAAAACTTGTGATAATTGAGTAGAGGAACTCTACAGGATACAACAGTCTTGATTTTTGACCTTTGAATAGCTGACATTTAATTTAGGGTTCTAAATACAATAGATGTTAGATACATAACAAGAAAGGTGACTGGGAGAACATTTTAAATTACAGACTGCGTACAATGAGATTTTACATTTGTTAGTGCTCTTGAGTAAACCTCTAATTTTCTTGTAAATAGTCTTTATTCAGGATGTTGAAGGCTGTTTTATATAGTTTACACTGGCAGAACTTCAAACAAAGGTCTTTTTTTCTTCCAAACATTTAGACCTTTATTTTCTATTGGGAGAATTCAATCAAATAAACATGTTTCTGACTTTAAAAAAAAACAAAAAAACTAAAAAGATGTTCCCAGTTTTGATATTGTAGCTATACAATTACTGAGTTTACTACATAAAATGATAATATTTAAAATAACAGCATACCCATTAAAGCATGATGATGTTGTTTATGTATCAAAATGGTTCAAGTATCAAGAATGGCAAATATAATGGAAAAACAGCAATCACTCAAGTTAAAATAGCCTCAGGATACAATGTTTTCAACATACAATGGTCTTTCCCAGGCCAGCAAAACCTGACACCAGAATCAACATTTAGATGTAGAGAGTTTAGATGTACAGCATGTTACTGGGCCAATCAGAATGGTAAAACCACTGTATATGTGTTACAGCTGGTTGGGGACAGATGGCCAGGGGGGGTCCCTACACCAGCCCACTCCCGTATCCCTACCTACTTGCCCCCCTGGGCTAAGCCCCAGGGCGACAACTGGGCGGCGGTCCCTGCTCTGACCTAGTGACAGGAACCCCAAGAGAGAGGGACAGGAGACGGATAGTCAAATGAGCCAGGTCAAAACCTACCGAGAGCAAAACGACCGAGGGTAACACAGAGAGTTGTCAGGGAAAGCCGAGTCAAAACCAGGAGGCATGTGCGCAGTACAAAAGGACTAAGACAGAAGCGGAGTCAAAGGCATTAATGGGTCAACGAACAAAACAGTTGGGTACAGTATATGCGGGTGCTAGTAGAGCTAAGTCTAACCAAACACTGGCAACCTCTGCTAGCACTCAGCAGCCTGATATGTGAAAGTCTCCACCCAAACAGGGCGGGGAAAGGTGACGCGCGGATAGGGGAGAAGATAAGACCGGCTCTCCCCAGGGTGGTGTACTATACAGAGAGCCGTGCAGCTGGCTGGGGAGAGCCCATAATGGGAAACCCCGTCCGGAGCTGCCCGCACTGACACCCGCGGCGCCAGAAGGAGTAGAGCACAACCGCCGGCCGCCAGAGCCCCCAGCGGGAACCCTATACCTATCAATTTGGGCATGGACCAATTAGCTGTACAGTACAGTGCGGTATTACATTACCTGTACTCCCCCTTACCTGGTCCAGGATCAGCAGCTCCTTTGGACGCCAGGTGAGGATGACCTCATGTTATGTTCCTGGTACACTGTGTGTTCTTTACAGACCCTGAAGAAGCTGCTGTCATCTACATAGTAAGTGATTTACATCTTCCAGCAGCTCTTTCTGACTGTTACATGTAAGGACTTGCTTCGTCTGTATTACTTATGTACTTCATTGTTTTTAATCTTCATTTTTTTATTACTTTTGGTAGATATTTTGATGCTTTGGAACCAATTACCAGTTTTCCATAGAGTTATGGTTTGAACATGTAATATTTTCAACATAGAATGGATTTCCTGGAACCAACTAGTATTGTGGGAGCTCTGTATTGAGATTCATACAAATAATGTCATCGGGGCATATTAAAATTACAGAACTTTGTTTCAGCCACTTGATACACACAGAATCTCTGATGAATGTATTGTGCATAGAACTGTTTACTACTGCTATTTATGCTGCATATATTCTGAATTTGTCCATGTTTGCAATTATTTTCTTTATAGTAATCCATTACACCTAAAATACAAAATAAGCAATTTTGCAAATAGCCTTGATAAAAATTAAGCTATCATTTTTGGTATATGGTAGCTATGAGTCTCCAGGGTGTATACTGATCCTGTAGTGATATATTGCTTCTTTGGTACTGTTCTTTACTCCTTGCTAAGATATAGTCATGTGGCATAATGCTTCCCCAGCACCATCTATTGGAAGGTAGCTAGCCTATAAGTCAGTATTAATCTTTTTAACTGGCTTTGCAACAGGACTATGGTCATGTTGCAGGACTAAGCCAAGCTAGAAAACCTGTGGCATTATTCCATCACTCATATGCATAACTTTTTCCTAGGGAGTATTGCATGGGCTTCAAGACTCCTTACACTCCTATGGTGAGATCTTCTCAAGGAGAAACATTACCCGCCCAGACTCACATTGATGGCCTCTTACCTAATCTAATCAGAACACTGCTATACATTGAAAAGTGAACAAAAATCCAAATAAAGCTGTCTGTACATATATATTCTGGTTTTACTTGCATTGCTATTTATGTTAAGGCCTCGGTCAGACGGGCGTTTTTTGCCGCGATTTGCGGATCGCATCCCCAAATCGCATGACCGGGGCCGAAAAATCGCCGGAAAAATCTGCTCCTAGCCACGTTTCCTTTGAAACGGGCCCGAGCACTGGAGCGCTGTCCAGACCATTGAAGTCAATGGAGGCGGCAATACAGCCGGCTCCATTGAAAGCAATGGGCTGCCGGTGAGCGAAGGATGAATTTTTGGTAAGGGCTTAAAAATATAAGCCCTTCGCTGAAAATCATCCAAAAATGTGTAAAAATAAAAAAAATATATATACTCACCTTGTCCCTGCAGACGGAGTTCAGCCGCAGCCGGCCGGCAGTTCTCCTGAACTGCTCTGAGTAGTATTCAGAAGCCGGGGATTTAAAATCCTCGCCTGCTGAATGGGCTGCCTCTGATTGGTCACAGCCCTCACCAATCAGAGGCAGCTCTCACTCACCCATTCATGAATTCATGAATGGGTGAGTGAGTGCTGCCTCTGATTGGCTGAGCGCAAGGACCAATCAGGGGCAGCTCTCAGCTATTGAATGATAGCTTATATTTTTAAGCCCTTCCCAAAAATTCATCCTTTGCACGCCGGCAGCCCATTGCTTTCAATGGAGCCGGCTGTATTGCCGGCTCCATTGAATTCAATAGGCAAACATCATATTTCTCTGCCACAGCTGTAACAGCTGTTGCAGAGGAGATTGATTTGTGTAGTATATGTTCTCAATGGGGTCGGCGCTGCTGCCGCCGGCCCCACTGAGCGCATATACAGAACACAAGGAATCGCAGATCGCAGATAGGCGCGATCTGCGATTTCTGTTCTATAATTCATCGGTCAAGCGCATAAAAAGCGGTCATGTGTCCGATACCATTGCAAAGCAATGGTTCTATAAAATCGCCGGTCGCATGCGCATGCGTAAATCGCGCGAAAAATCGCCCATGTGACCGAGGCCTAAAAGGTTAGAAATTGATTCATAACATAGCTATCATTCCAATAAGTAGTGTTGTGGAAACATTATTATATTATTCATTTGCTTAGCTTTTTCCCAATTGCATAGCCTACTATATTTATTAAAGGGGTTGTCCCGCGAAACAAAGTGGGGGTATACACTTCTGTATGGCCATATTAATGCACTTTGTAATGTACATTGTGCATTAATTATGAGCCATACAGAAGTTATTCACTTACCTGTTCCGTTGCTAGCGTCCTCGTCTCCATGGTGCCGTCTAATTTTCAGCGTCTAATCGCCTGATTAGACGCGCTTGCGCAGTCCGGTCTTCTTTCTTTCTGAATGGGGCCGCTCGTGCCGGAGAGCGGCTCCTCATAGCTCCGCCCCGTCACGTGTGTCGATTCCAGCCAATCAGGAGGCTGGAATCGGCAATGGACCGCACGGTGCACCGCATGGTGCACCGTGGGTGAAGATCCTGGCAGCCATCTTACTTAGGTAAGTAAGAAGTCGCCGGAGCGCGGGGATTCGGGTACGTACTGGCCGTTTTTTTTATTTATTCCTGCATCGGGTTTGTCTCGCGCCGAACGGGGGGGCTATTGAAAAAAAAAAAACCGTTTCGGCGCGGGACAACCCCTTTAATGACCTGATAGAGGGGCTGCACAGTAAAATATCAATATTTGCAGATGACACAAAATTATACAATATAATCAATACAACGGAGGACAATGTGCGGCTACAAGCGGACCTGGATAAGCTGGGGGATTGGGCAGAAAAATGGCAAATGAAGTTCAATGTTGATAAATGTAAGGTTCTGCACATGGGCAGGAGAAACGGATGTCACCAATATACACTAAATGGGGTACTGCTAGGGAAAAGTGATATGGAAAAAGACCTGGGGGTACTAGTGGATTGTAGACTAAACTGGAGTAACCAATGCCAGTCAGCTGCTGCAAAGGTTAATAAAGTCTTGGGGTGCATTAACCCCTTAATGACATGGCCTATTTTGGTGTTGAGGACCAAGCGATTTTTAGTATTATCCATCTCCATTTTTCAAAAGCCATAACTTTTTTATTTTACCGTAGATGCGCCCGTATAAGGGCTTGTTTTTTTGCGTGGCAAACTGTAGTTTTTATCGGTGCCACTTTTGGGTACATAGACTATATCGTAAAACTTTTATTATTTTTTTATGATAACAGGGAGAGAAAGCGCATCGATTCTGCCATAGATTTTTTTTTTTTACAGCGTTAATCATAAATGACACACTAAATTTTTTCTGCGGGTCAGTACGGTTACAACGATACCAAAATTCTTATATTCTTTTTAGGTTTTTACTAGAGATGAGCGAACCTACTCGGCCACGCCCCTTTTTCGCCCGAGCGCCGCGATTTTCGAGTACTTCCGTACTCGGGCGAAAAGATTCGGGGGGCGCCGTGGGTGAGTGGGGGGTTGCAGCGGGGAGTGGGGGGGGGAGAGGGAGAGAGAGAGGGCTCCCCCCTGTTCCCCGCTGCTACCCCCCCCCCGCACCCCGGCGCCCCCTGAATCTTCTCACCCGAGTACGGAAGTACTCGAAAATCGTGGTGCTCGATCGAGTAATTACTCGAAACGAGTAGGTTCGCTGATCTCTAGTTTTTACACTTTTTTGCAATAAAAACCTTTTTTTTTTGGAAATCTTTTTTTTTCTCTGTAGCTGCATTCAAAGTTCAGTAACTTATTTATTTTTCTATGTACGGAGCTCTATAAGGGCTTATTTTTTGCGACACGAGCTGTAGTTTTTATTGGGACCATTTTGGGGAATGTACGGTTTTTTTTCGCTTTTTTGCCGTACAAAATAAAAAAGCATGTTCAACTTTTTGGACACGTCGTTACAGAGGCGTCAATACCAAATATGTGGGGTTTTAATTTTTTTTTACCTTTTTTTATGCTAATATTAGAAAAAAAGCATTAAAAAGGGGTTTTTTTACATTTTTTTTACATTTTTCTTTTCTTTTTTTTTACACTATTTGAGTCCCTCTGAGGGACTTACATCACTGCACTTATGATCGCTGTGATAAGGCATGGCAGAGCTACTGCCCTGCCATGCCTTATCGCTTATACAGCGATCATAGGCATTAGCACTACAGGACGCCAGTGTCTGGCATCCTGTTGCCATGGCGACAGGCCAGGCTCTCGCAATAACATCGCGAGAGCCGGCCGGAGACACATGTATTTTTTCTACATTATTTTGATCTTTTTTTTTACACCATTTGTGTCCCTCTGGGGCACTTTTACCATAGCACTGATGATCGCTGTGATAAGGCATTGCAGGACTTCTCTCCTGCAAAGCTCTATCACTTATTACAGCGATCACAGGCACTGGCAATACAGGACGCCGGTATCTGGCATCCTGTTGCCATGGCAACCATTTGGGCTCTCTGCAATTATATCGCGACAGCCCAACAACATCATAGATCGTGGCAGGGAAGGGGTTAACAGCAAGGGGAGCATTTCCAATGCACCCCCCGCTGTTGCAGCTATCACTGACAGCCGGTTCGGTTCCCGCTGCAGGATAGCGCGAGGTCAGTCATGATCTTGCACTATCCCGATGACGTAAGGGTACATCATTTTGCGCGAAGTACCAGCCTGCCATCACATACCCTTATGTCATTGGGCGGGAAGGGGTTAAAAGAGGTATAGGGGCGAAGGACGAGAATATTATTCTACCACTGTATAAGGCACTTGTTAGGCTCCACATGGAATACTGTGTACAGTTCTGGTCACCGGTGCTCAGGAAAGATATTACAGTACTGGAGGGGGTTCAAAGAAGGGCAACTAAACTAATACATGGAATGACGGGACTAGAATACCCAGAGAGGCTATCAAAATTAGGATTATTTACCCTGGAAAAAAGACGGCTAAGAGGTGATCAAATAACCATGTATAAGTACATGAGGGGACAATACAAGGATCTCTCCCAGGATCTGTTAATACCCAGGACTGCGACGGTAACAAGAGGGCATCCACTACGTTTAGAGGAAAGCAGGTTTCATCACCAACACAGAAAGGGGTTCTTTACTGTAAGAGCAGTGAGACTGTGGAACTCTCTGCCGGAGGAAATGGTGATGGCAAAATCCATAGAGGAGTTTAAAAGGGGACTTGATGTCTTTTTGCAGCGGAAGGATATTACAGGATATAAATCTTAGATTAATTGTTAATCCGGGTATACAAGCAGGTAGGAACTATTAGGGGTTGATCCAGGGAATAGTCTGATTGCCATTAGGGAGTCGGGAAGGAATTTTTTCCCCAAAAGAGTTAATTGGCTTCTGCTCTTGGGGTTTTTTGCCTTCCTCTGGATCAACTCAGTAGGATAGACAGGCTGGACTAGATGGACATTGTCTTCATTCGGCCTTACATACTATGTTACTATGTTACTGTATAAGACTCCCTACACCCTTGTGCGGTATTGTTGTACCTTGATGCCACTGGAAGCTAGGGGTTTGACAGGACTTGCATGGAGGATCACCCCTGACATGCCCATAGCTCATGATTGGCTGAATTCTTAAAGGATCTAGCAGCATCTGTATTGGTTTTTGGCTAGCTTGGAGGGTTAGAGTTAGTTTTCCTGTTAGGCTTACATTATTATCTTACATGCTTCCATGTTACAGCTGTGTTAACATGGAAGCATTTAGAGCTAATAATGTAAGCCTAACAGGAAAACTAACCCTATCCCTAACCCTACAGGCCAGCCAAAAATCAATACAGACGCTGCAGCTTTCACTCTCCCCGAGCAGGTGTCGGTCCCACTTCCATTTCCCCTGGGCAACCGCTACCTGCCACCTCCACTGACAGTGTGATCGTTGCAGTGCTGGAGGAATCCCCTTGCTGTTAGGCTGTGCCTGCGCTCCCTCACTGCTCCATCCGCCGAAATTTTCACCCGGTGTGCAGGCTCCCTGCTCCATCCCAGCCGCCGGCTCTCTGCCGCTGACAGGTGTGTGCCCTGCTCACTGTGTGTTCCGCTCTGCCGCCACTCCCACTGTGGCTGCTGTCCTTCGCGATGGACTGCCGTGTCAGGATGGCACTTAAGGGATTAAACACGACCCCAGCCAATCAGAAGCTGGGGGCATTAAGAAATTTGAAGACTGTTGTATTATGTCACCAGGCCTAACTTCTGGTGGCGACATAATACAACAGTACCCGCTTGTGGTACTTTCCACAAGGAAAAACATTACCCACCGGACTCGTATTGATAGCCTATCATCCAGCCGACCAAAACTGTACTGTACAGTGATGAGGATGAAGACCCCCAAAGCAGCTGCCTGTACATGAATATTCTACTTTGCCTTACATCCCTGGTCATGTTGCAAGGCCTGTTAAAAGGGTGGATATATAGGGCACTGTTATTTTATTTCTTATTTAAATAGCATTTTCCCAGGGAGCATTGCACGGCTTATAAGACTCCCTAAACTCTTGTAGTGCTCTCCACAAGGGCAAACATTACTCTCCAAGACTAACATGTATTAAATACTCTATAAAGTTTGCTAAAAACTTAAGACTTGACAACCCTGGTCTATTTTCCTGCAGATCCTTGTGTGTTGCAGAGTGCTAGGGCAGCAGAAATGCACTTGCAGTTCAATCCCCACATGGTTCAGGTAGCCAGCTCAAGATTGACTCAGCCTTTTGAGGTTGGTAAAATGAGTACCCAGCTTGCTGGGGGGGTAATAAAATAAATAATCCGCGGCGCTTGTGGGTGAAACAAATAGGCAACAATACCTCCTCCGACATCAACACTGAATGGAACAATGCTCTCGATCGTGGTCATTCTAGATCAGCTCTATGGACCCTCATCGTCCAAACGAGATATCTAACTAACTTATTCCACAGCGCTTCCAGCTAATTTATTTAAGATTTAGATCCCAGGTCTACCTCGATTACTCTTTGCCTGAAGAAGAACTGAGTGGTGTGTGTTGGGAGGGTCGGACGTTATATCATCTCTCTTGAGCTTCAATCTTCCTTAATTACTTTATTTAATATCTGCACTGTGTGCGGTCGTTCCTCGTTATGTTCGTTTTCTGTTTTATGCCGGAGTACCCCCTGCATGGAAAGTCTGTTGGCTTTGTAGCAATGTATAAAATATCCAATAAAATTGTTTGAAATTAATGTTGCCGAAAACAGTAGGAACTTATCAAAGACTATACACTACTTTTATGGCATAGAATAGTCATACATTGTGGTGCGTGTTGTGTATTATTTTATATACTGTACAATTGTATGATCGTAGAATTTATCTTTTCTGTACTGCTTTACCGATGACAGAACGGAAAACATCTCGGATTGTTTTTCTAACTATGATAATATTTTCTTACAAAAAGAAAGCTAAAAACTTACTTTAATGAATTATCAGCAAGAGTAAGAAACAGCATCGAGCAAGAAATTTCTGACTGGGCAAGCCACCTGGTCCTGTCATTTATTACAAATGGGTTCATAAAGAAGCATCTGATGTCGAAGCATAATCTGTTATATCAAATCTGTCAGGAAAAACGGGCATACCTTACCATGAACACATAAATCTTTATGATGTTTTTCCATAATTCACTCATCAGAAGACACGGGTCTAGAATGAAGGCAGAACTGAAAATAATTGAGCATACAAATAATTTTAGATTTTTATAAATATATGTGATAACGGAGAGAAAAATCAATATTTTATTATTGTGATGAATGGTGACCAGAGAGCCGAGGTTTAAAGCTGCACAACAGCAATTATTTTTTTTTGAGGGGGAGAAAAAAAATAAATTAAAAAGTATGAGAATATAAAAAATGAAAATATGAATCTCCGGGAGAAAGAAGATATGGAGACTAAAGTTTTGGTTCAACTTTAAACAGAATTCTTCAGTATATGTGTATACAGATGTGGAAGAGTTGAGTGTGTTATTTGGCACAATGTGCTGTGATAGTATGATACCGCAATTAACTGAGATCATTTATAATTCTGCATTGATACTGAGTCATTCAGAGCTGCATTCATAATTCTGCTGGTTCATGAGCTCAAATATTTTTACATCCTCTACATATTCTTTTCTTTCTCTCTTGTAAAGAGCAAACATGATACAGGCCCAGCACTGAATAGTACTCCCAGTTATGGTCATTGCTCAGGGCTTTACACAAAAGGACACCAGGCCAATCAAATAATTGATCTACTTCTAGTATTTAAAGGGCACTCAGAAGGTAATATATCACTGCTAGTGACAGTATTCTTACTGCTACATACATTAGGTAGTGGTTGCTTGTTTGACCAACAGCTATCTCACCAGACATCTCTATAGACCTGCACACTGAAACGCGTGAGTGGAGAAAGCTGATGGCAAACACTTCCAGCAGTGGCTCATCACCCCAAGAACAAAATGACTGGACAATTGAAATGCAACTCTATGATCAGTATCTCCCGACTGTTAGATGCTGTTAGAAAAAAGTCAGAAAGCCCCACTGATGTAGTCTATGGCTATTTTACTCTGTTCTTCGGATGTTTGACCCAACCTATGTTGACTTTATTATAGTTTTTTACCTTGGTTCTGGGAATGACTAAATTGTTGCCAACCTCACATTTGGACTGCGTTAATACTGTCTCATCTTGGTATTATGCTGACCACTGTTGATGACCTTGTCTTTCTATAACTATAGTACAGTATTTGATTCTGTACCGTGTGTGACCACCCCATAGTTATATTTGCCACTAGACAATGGACTGCCAGTGACTAAGGCACTCAGCAATGGCATTCACAATCCTTCTGAAAACCCCTGGATGCGAAGTGTTTTAACATGGAAACAGCTTTGCATCCCTGCGAGGAATCCCTTCATCCCCAGATTGCAATGTTCTACCACTGTTTTCAATGGAGCCATTGCTGCTACCACCAGCCCCATTGAAAACATGTGGAAGCCCTTGGATGTGACAGCCTCGCGTCCCTGAGGGGCTGTAGGAATGCCCTTGTGCGGCTGTTACAGCCGCGGCGCAGTATCGCGATGTTCTCCCTCTGCTTTCAATTGGGCCGGTGCTGCTGCAGCAGCCCCATTGATAACAATGGGTGATATCGCCTAAAAGAAAGGAGACGTTGCCTTTTTTGTCACACAGCATCGCAGGAGTGAAAACATCGTAAATGAGAATAAAACCATTGAAAATCTTGAGTTTCATAATCATGCATTTTCACTTACTCTCACATTGCAAGGAAATCGCATGCTTTTTTCACCAGTGTGCAGAAGCCCTTCAGGGTGAAGTGTCTGTAATTGAGCATATGCATATATAGGCCGATACAACGAGGTGCTTGGATGCACCTGTGTCAGACCTGGGAGGGAAGGGGTGGAAGAAAGATAGACAAGTCCTCACATCAAATCCTCTAGTATTGTCAGATATGGAACAAGCAAAATGGTACACACGGTGTTCATTTAAGCAGACAAACATGCTTCTGCCACTTGCAAAGTATGATTTTTGTGCACACAATAGAACAGCTGAATGTTAATGTCCACTAGAGATGAGCGAGTATACTCGCTAAGGCACATTACTCGAGCGAGTAGTGCCTTAGCCGAGTATCTCCCCGCTCGTCTCTAAAGATTCGGGGGCCGGTGGGGGGCGGGGAGGAACGGAGGGGAGATCTCTCTCTCCCTCTCTCCCCGCCGCAACTCACCTGTCACCTGCGGCGGCCCCCGAATCTTTAGAGACGAGCGGGGAGATACTCGGCTAAGGCACTACTTCCTCGAGTAATGTGCCTTAGCGAGTATACTCGCTCATCTCTAATGTCCACCAGTACAGGTGAGACAGCCGCTCCAAATACAAAGAGTGTCAGAACTAGATACACTGTGATTGTTATAAAGTATTATCTTAAATGTATAACAAGGAATGCATAAGCACATATACAGAATGATGGGACTAGTCCTATTGTTCTGTATGTGCGCCTATATAGTTTGTGCGCTGCATGTGGCAGCTTTGAAAGTGGACAACAGAGAATGCTGGGAAAGGTAAGTATAATAGTACCTGGTTTCAGCATTTCAAATCCTATGAGCCCATAACTTAAATTTAAGGGGAATATGTCAGCTACTATGACTCCCATAAAGAGGAACTAAACTTGTGAACTTTTTATTAGAAATGAATGGTAGAAACAAATATTAGAAACTTTGTAAAATATGTTATTAGAGAAAATGCTTTGGACGCTTCTCCCCCCTCCTCCTGCACTGATTATTCACTCTGCATGTACTGATGACAACCATACAGAGACATTTGTATACTGACAAATCAGATTACAGCTGTAGAAGCCTATGGAAAAGAAAGAAGAGGAAGGAACTACTGGAGGAAGAGAGTCAGAGAGAGATACAGACATCCATGGGCTGTAGCTGTTATCTGATCTGTCTGTGCAAACTTTACTATATGGATGTTAGCAGTACATGCAGAGTGAGTGATCAGTGCAGGAGGCGGAGAAGGAAAAGTGTCTAATAAGTGTTGAAAGAAGCATTTTTCTCTATTAAGGTATATGAGAAAGATTTTTAGATTTGATTGTACTATTGATTTATGAGAACAAGTTTAAAAGTTTAGTTACTCTTTAAATTAGAGAGTATATAAAGATATATGAGAAAGAACAGTTAGTGTCTCTTTAAATAATTAATGCTTACTTGGAAGTAGCTTTTGTGAATTTCAATGAATTATAAACTCAAAGATTTTTCACCGATCCGACAAACAATCTAATACTTATTGAAAATCAGTCTGATATAACTAGGAAAAACACGAACATAAAAGAGTTTTTAATTTAATAAGTAACTATAAAAATAATTTAAGGCATAAGATCCACATAAAAACCTCTTAAGAAATGTCCCTCAGTGAGAAAATTTAAGTTTCTAATCTGGATTTAAAAAATGAGTGTTCCAGGCTGTTTATTAGCTTCATTTACTCGCAGACTGCAAGTCTACTCATTTCAATATAGGGCAGAATAGGAGGAGGCATGAATTACTGCTGCCCTTCACTTCATCCCTGTTCATTTCAACTGCAAGTACGGATAGAGAGATTGGAATTTTCTGGTTTTACAGATATTTTAGCTATTACTATCTGTTCGTCATTCTGTAGAGGGCTCATACTAGCTGCTAAAGTCCTGTGATTACAGCAGCTTCTGCGTTGATTCAAGCTGCATGTAGGAGTATACTAACAGAAAGAATGGTAAGTGCGATCTAGCGGGTTTGAAGAACAAGTGACCTTTCACTAGGCTGCAGCTCCGCTACACCTGTAATATGATATACAATAATAAAAATGGGTTGTTAGCAAATTAGGAAGAAAAAGAGGTTTGCGAACCTACAGCTGAGCTTTGAAGGTATGTTTGCATTCATGTCCAATACATTTTCATATATTGCACCGGTGTTTAACTGCACGTAAAACCCAAACTACTTGCAGGTCTACTGAGTCGAACTTACAGCACTGTAGATTCCCATGGTGCCTTAAGTTTGCTTCAGTAGTATGGTGGATGTTCCATTTGTTTCTTTAGATCTGTGTTATCATTAGCATAGACCCGAAGACTGATCGGTATATCATCGAAGAAACTGGGCACGTTATCATCCAGTCTATGGAAAATTGACATTCCTATTAAAGGAATGTCATTTATCATGACATTGGGAAGGAGTGGTAAGTATAATATAGCCAGCAGGTTTGAAGAAAATTGACCATGGCCGGGCTGCAGTTCTACTATATTTGTAACATTGTAGTTAGTGACTACCATGTGCTGTTAGTAAATTAGGAAGACGGAAAGGTCTGCAATACAAACAGCTTTGAGGGAAACAATCCCCACACTATACGTGTTATACGTGAGGCTCTTTCTACATGTAGGTTGTTAGTTAAGGCTAAAAGATTTGCTTTTTAAAATATATGTTTTTTGGTTTTCCAGTCAGTTGTTTGTATAGCCGGGTCCGGAATAACCTGTAAACCACAACCCAACCGGATGTGATCAAAAGCTATCTGTTTATTAATTGACAGGCAGCAGTTTTTATAGAGGCACGTGCCTCAATTACAAAAATTCTAATTTACTACAATTCACTTATTACAATTGGTTCATAAAACTAAAACAAAAATATGAATATGCATGATAAAGAATTTAACATCTAAATCGCCAGACTTCTTACAGACACAGTTGGATCATATAGGATTGGCTTCTCGAAACATGGGGGTACAGGAATGTATAACAATAAAATATTAAGTATAAATATTTAGAAACGTGTGAACAGCAAGAAGCAAGTCATCTTGACATGCTGGTCAGTCACAATGCTTCAGCGTTATCTCCTGGTAGCGCCAGCCTCAGCTGTTGACTCAAGGATTTTTGAGCAACTATGTAATATCTGTAAATTCTCATTTCAAAGGAAAAATGAATGTAAATGAAAGAGGCATACAAGATAGGCATAGGATATACGCATAGGATATAACATCGAGTCATATTCATTTCATTAACAATGTCTAAGAGTACTATGAAGTCCTTATTTTTACCTAGAAGTTTGTTTCGATTTATGTCCAATACATTTTCAAATTAAGGAATCGATTACAGGGGTGTAGTATACAGGGGTTTTACTTTGCTTGTGAAACCCAGACCTCTCTTAAGCATACTCAACGAAACATATAGCACCAGAGGTAAGTTTGATAAAGTAGAGTGATGGGGGTCTTGATGTTACTGTTCATCTTCAACATAGTCACAGAGGCAGATCAATATATTGGTATGCGAATGAGCTCTCCTCCAAAAGAAAGAAAATTCTTTTAAGTATCAGCCAAACTCTTCGAAAAGAAGGAGACACCAATCTCTAGACAACAATTTCCGAGTTCTTGCTCTCATGGAGCATTGCCTGTAACTAAGTCTCCAAACACCACCTGGATCTCTTCAATGAGAACCGTTATCCCTAGAGCTATATACTGTATGATGTAATTATTAGCTGTTAACACTTCACTATAATTCAGTAAAAAAAAAAAAACATTGGTGGCATTTGAGTTTTTTGACATATTTCTAAATCAAAACTGTTTTCACAGGTGCTACAAAATAGGATGTTTCCTGGTATATTGACACATTGCTAGCCTCCTCATATCACCACCTGAGGACTAAATAATACCTTGCAGCAGGTATAGTATTATTTAGACCTGAGTGGGAGATGCACTTTTCTGACATGCACAAATCCACAGAGACAGACTGAAATATCAAAATAGATATGTTCGTAAAAGCGCTCTGGAAAACCAGTAGGTGTTTTATAATGCAAGGTCAGTGCTGTGTATATGACAGGTGAAAGAAAAAGATGTGGGAATATTCTCTTATATTGAAAATAAACCTTGTCACAATCTCCAAATATTTCAAGGATGAGTGCAGAATGTGAAATGGTGATCCTGATGGACGCTGAAATACAGTTTTATCATTTCATTCGGCCTCCTATTGTCACTCAATGTATTAAGTTTATTCTTAACTTACTGGCAGTGTGGAAACTAGAAGTTGCTTAAGAATCATGAAAACCTTAACATTGATCTTGATACCTAAAAGGACATGTACGTACCAATGAGATATAAAAGTTTAAAGGGGTTGTCCCGCGAAAGCAAGTGGGGGTATACACTTCTGTATGCCCATATTAATGCACTTTGTAATGTACATTGTGCATTAATTATGAGCCATACAGAAGTTATTCACTTACCTGTTCCGTTGCTAGCGTCCTCGTCTCCATGGTGCCGTCTAATTTTCAGCGTATAATCGCCGGATTAGACGCGCTTGCGCAGTCCGGTCTTCTTTTCTGAATGGGGCCGTTCGTGCCGGAGAGCGGCTCCTCGTAGCTCCACCCCGTCACGTGCCGATTCCAGCCAATCAGGAGGCTGGAATCGGCAATGGACCGCACAGAAGACCTGCGGTCCACCGAGGGTGAAGATCCCGGTGGCCATCTTCACCAGGTAAGTAAGAAATTACCGGAGCGCGGGGATTCAGGTAAGCACTATCCGGTTTTCTTTTTTAACCCCTGCATCGGGTTTGTCTCGCGCCGAACGGGGGGGCTATTGAAAAAAAAAACAAAAACGTTTTGGCGCGGGACAACCCCTTTAAGTACTGTATATTAAGGCACGCCGACCATGTAAACCATTTCTGCCAATCAATACTGTATGCAAAGATTTTGTAAAACACTCTATCTTATTCATACCTCCTGACTGTCCCCTTTTTACAGTATTGTCCCGCCGGGCGGATCCAAAATTGGGTAAGATATATTTAACCGTTTCCAATCCACTGTCGGACGTCTGAAGACATTCTGATTGAAGCCCGTGCAGCTCTGATGTCAGAAGACGTCCGGCAGGGTATTCTTACTGTATACTGCCGGACGCTCTGTTGTCGGGAGGCCTCACCAGCATGTCCCATACCACGGTACTGGCTCTAGCCAGCAGATGGCGCCATTGTAAAATGGCAGAAAGAGAAATCCCCCTAGGAAACCCTGAATCCAAAATTGGATTGCAAAGGGTTAAAAATGTTGTGGATGTTTTGGGCAAATCGAGTAAAGGCTTAAAGAATGCCACAAATGGGGATGCAATTGTTGCAGGTATGTGTTTATGTGAAATGGATTGCAGGTGCAGAATATGACGCCGGTTATGGAGAGGCTTTACACCAGTTCAGTGGATAAAGAATAATATGGCGATGATATACGACAGTATTATTTGGATACAATGAAACAGTTTACCATTGTTAATGCTATTACTCTGTCCCACCCTATGAATAGGGTGCCCATAATATTATGCATGCAATATAGAATTATTGCAGTCAACAAATGGTTTACCCAGGCCACGGCTATATAACTCCACGGGTGCCGTTTGAAAATAGGATTCTCTTCTGAAGTAACTTAGTCTTAAATTAACTTTCAATTAGCAGATTTAGTAGTTTGGCTAGTTAAATATGCAGTCACCGTCCCCTGAACATATTATTAGCACAGTGCCTTTGAGTAGGCTGTATAGTAAAGAAGTAAAAATAATCAGTCATGAGTAGACATGAGCGAGTATACTCGGTAAACCTGTCTGCTCGAGACGAAAGGTTCGGGTGCTGGCGGCAGGCGGGGTGCTGCGGGGGAGAGCGGGGTGAAACGGAGGGGAGATCTCTCTCTCCCTCTCTCCCCCCCCCCCCCCCGCTCCCTCCTGCTGACAGCCGCTACTCACCGCTCCCCCGCGCCGTCACCTGAACCTTTCGTCTCGAGCGGGCAGGTACTCGATAAAGGTAATGCTCGCTCGAGCAAGTGCCTTTACCGAGTATACTCGCTCATCTCTAGTCATGAGCCTGAGTGATAGTACTCATAATTACACATCACCAAAACTTAAATATCTGTATACATGCTGTCAGTCTACCTGCTCTCACTCAGGTCTTTCTCCTTGTCATGGCTCAGCATGTGTGGTCAATAATTGCAGCTGATATTTCTTTGGACAATCGGCATATCTCCCTTGCACTTGCACTGCAATGGCTGGATAATGCCACTCCAGGAAGTTATGCTCTCTCTCTAGTACAAGAAAAATCCAGCTCTCCTGCAGTACTTAGACAGCTCACTCCTCACAAGGCTCTATGCTCTCTGCAAAACCATCTGAGTCATCACCCAGCACTTGCCTGAGTCAGTGCCATCAGTGATCCACTTCAGCAACGTTAGAACCTTTAGAGAGGTC
This sequence comes from Eleutherodactylus coqui, assembly GCF_035609145.1. NCBI lineage: Eukaryota > Metazoa > Chordata > Amphibia > Anura > Eleutherodactylidae > Eleutherodactylus > Eleutherodactylus coqui. The sequence goes on from NC_089837.1 coordinate 62,527,633, forward strand.
ACATGACTGTGTTTTTTCATTCTAGCAAGAGTATACATTACATAAACCCACCAATACTATACATAGATATTTATGCATGGGTATTTTTATTTTGGAGTGTAAATTTTTTTTTTATTGTAGAAAAACAAGCATACAGATTCATGACATCACCAAACGTATTGCAAGAATATAATTGTTCAACATCTTATCAGCAGATTACACATCAAAACTTTTAACTTACGGGGTTGGGTGTAGAGGGCTGAAGAGGAAGAAGGAATGGAGGAAAAGTAGGAGGAGTATTGGGAGGGGGGCGGGGTGGGGGGATAAGGGAGATCTTTATTAAACCTCTGATCTGTGCCAATAAGCATTTTTTGATATAAGAAAGATATCGAAAATTTTACATAAAGAGAGAGGAGAATCAAGTGCTACGGAGGACATGTAGTACAGTCAAACATGGATACATAGACCTCTATTGTCCATTCCCAACTTGTGTAAATTTGGCAGAAGAGTGGGAACTATTTAACCAAGGTCCCCATATATTATTAAATTTTCCATGAGACCTATTCAACCAACTCGTCAACTCCTCAAATCTACGAATCTCGTTAGCCTAAGACAGCCACTGAGCAATTGTAGGTACTAGAGGTTGGCGCCATATTAGTGGAATTAAGGATTTTGCTGCCAAGATAAAGTGCATGATCAGATTGGATTTGGAGAGTCTATAATCTGCTGAAGGTCTACTGCTCCCACTTTTAGGCCCCGATGACCAACCAGTTTTACATTTTTCATCCTTGCATTTCAAGAAACGTGACTTTGCTATTTTTCTGTCAACGTAGTCATATAAGGGCTTTTCTGGGACAAGCTGCATTTTGTAATAGCATCATTTTTGGGTACATATAATGTATGCTATAACTATTATTCATTTTTTTCACAACATCTTTGTAAAATGGCCCTAATATGAAGGAGAGAAGGCATTAACAAATCACTCAACCCATGCTTAGAGGTTTAGCGAAGCTTCTTTATAGTCAATCTTTAAAAAAATAGCGGTGAAAATTCACGAGGAGCACATTTTCTCTTGTCCTGTCAAGTGCCTTTTTAAGTGTGGTACTTAAAGTTGAGATATTATTATGAATATATATTTTACATTATGATGATTGTCTCCAGGGAGATTTCATTTAATGCAATTCATGCATATTCAAGCTAAATTACAGCAAAATCGGTGATTATACCTTTTCAATGGTTCAAATTCTGGGAAAGTGAAGAATTTCAGCTTCTTCAGTCGTTTTTTTTTTTTGTGCTTTTATTATAATTAATCAGCCATTATTTTAAATTGCAATCAGCGAGATAAAGTGCTTAAACAACAGCACTATGGAATTACACCTCATAGAAGCTTTAGGAAGCCATGTAATAGGTGTCAGTGTGTGACCAGCGCATTTATGGAGTTACTGTGCTGCTAGCACTAATGGAAGAGTCTGTGTGGTGGATACTAATAGGGGGCAATGTTTGGCTGGCACTGTAATTGGGTTATTAGTGTTACATAATTAATATTCTCTATTTGGCGATTTTTGCATTCTCGTGTCTAGAGATTACAGAGGTGTTTCCATTTGACAAATGTATGGCATTACGTCTGATATACTATTTAGATCTGCAAAGTGGAAGAGGTGAGGTAGAGAGGTGGCTATATATGCATGATGCTCTCTCCAAAGTAGTTGATGGGAGTTGTTAAATGCTTGGCCGATTTTGTGTTTTTCTGATACAGTAGATGAGGATCTCATAGATTCAATAAATCTCCTAGATGGAGATACTGCTTACATTTTATTGTAGACCTTGGGAGCAGTACTATGTGACAATGAGGGCCTGAGATCAGAAGAGGTTGTGCATCATATGTAGTCTTCTCCTACACTGGAAAAACTCTGCAAAATTGGAGTTGACGTTGAGATAGACAATGAATACCCTATCTGTGATAGATGATGGTGATTCAGTTAACTTAGATGGGTATTCATTGTCCATCTCGAAAACCCTCTATGAGTCTGTTTATGCTGTATTTTGACTGCATAACAGACTATACTGAAGTCAAAATTAATCTAGATACAAGGTCCAAGGGGCCAAGCAGTCATGTTTTGATCAGTTGGACCAATTTGACTTCCTTATTTGAACTGATTGCCCTTGAGTGCTCAAGGTAGAGGTTTCAGCATGCTCCCAACGGAAGGTGCAGGTAGGAGAGGGGCAGGGAGTAATGAATAAGGCATTAAAGAAAGTTTTCATTAAAACTTTTACTGAGTAAAATCAAATCAGCCAACATTGGGAAGGCGATAGTTGCCTCATTTGGCCACTTAGGGATAGTCTTTATACTCAAATATTGTTTGGTGCAGCAGAATATCAGGGTCTATGTTCCAGCAGGAGAAACACAGTACTTGCATTGCAATAAATTAATGTAAGCAGTTATTTCCAGGGTAATGGCTCAATTCTATTTTACCGATAATCCCTAGTCATTTGGTGCTCAGTTAATGGCTTCTCTCTGTCCCTAATTTTTGCAGGCACATTGACCATAGCTGCAGTCACAATCCCAACTGATTTACCCCCAGCTGTTGCAAACCCGCTTCTTGTTCATAGTCATCTTCCGGACCCATCTGCTACACTACACCTCCATTGGATTTCTGTCTTCATTTTTGGCAGGAAAAACAACCCTGTTAATATAGCTTTACCACAGGTCATGTGAGCAACATGGTGCATCCAATTCTTTGCATTCTCACATTGGTTGAGGCTAACACCCGCCTGGTTCCACACCAATCATAGCTTGTGGGATATGGAAACAGGTGGAATACAGATGTCAACAATTAAGGTTTTTTCTTCAGAACTCCACATTTAAAGAAAGAAATAGACAAAATGAAACTAAGTATGACATAAGATGGGATAAAAATACCACTCTCTGTCCTATGAGGGCTCTACCACTCCTTACATGACTACCCTTGATCTCTGACATTAAGCATGATAGCTACAGGAAGGACAATCATAAATTTAATTATCAATATTCACCCTTCATGTATTAAAGAGCTTTTGTATAAAATATACCCAGAGAGGCACAAATTGAAGTTCCTGGGCACCAAAGCAAAATCTGTAATAGGAGTTAAGAGCTGGACAGCGCTTTGATGTCCAAATGCAATATCCAGAGCTAGCAGACAAAAAAAGGAGGAACTCACCTAGTGTGTCTGGAGTGCCCAGTAAGGACAAACTGCCACACCTATGGATAGGCTTGGATAGCCTTAAATTAACAATCAGGTTCCAGAATGGACACCCTATCCAGCTGATGGACATCCACAATGGGAAAGAGCACCATCTACTCTCTGAAGATCCTAAATGGCCTCAGCCATAATGGTTAGTGCAGAGAAAGAAAAAAATATCCAAACATTCAAAGGTGTAGGAGGATTAAACAAGCGATTAAGGAGAATGAGATAATAAAATCCAAACTTACTCTACGAGGAAGGGGGGGTGATAGAAGTTACTCAACCTGCCTACATCTAGACTGCTTCTACATCTAGAATAGCTTCTTTGGGCCACCAGAAAGATCAAGTTTAGCACCAAAATGCGTTACATCTGTTTCTGTACCTGTATTAGAGAATAAATTTGTTTTTTTCTGACTGGTGGTTACAGCTTCTGCTTTGAACAAATGGATATTAATATCCAATTTGCCATCCTGGATGTGGAGGGTCTGGATAAATTTCAACACCCCTTTGTGCAATAAGTTTGGTTTTTAGTATCTCATTCTCTTCAGTTACATGTTTTTTTCTCCTATAGCAATGAGCGCTTGGATATACACTACATATTATTTCTTCTTTTTCTGCCCTACCAAAATCTGTAATAGGGCACCCACTTACCATGTGTTATTTAGAACACTAGTGTCCTCTTAGTGGCATAGGAAGCTTTGAGCCCCCTTAAGCATCCCAACCCTGGTGCAGTTGCTACCCAGATACCCCTATAAGTACTCCTATACTCTCCTCCATCTGTAAACCTTCCACACCTGTACAGTTGTACATTTGGAACATGTAAATCCATAAATTTTACCTTCTTTTTATTACCCATAAATTGCCCTCTCACTCTAATGACCAACTAGTCAGCCACTTAATCACCCTGCCCTTATCTTGGCCCTGCTTACCGTAAAAGTAAATGTGTGCACCACTGTATTTTATATTTTTGTATATTTATTGCATTAATATATTTTAATTTGGCAGAAATGTTTCCATAATAAAAAAAAAACATATTTCATTGTAAGACGTATAGAATTTATCCTCCATACAACAAGTCCTTTACCCAAGTAAGTCATTAGAAAAAGCTTTCCAACCATAACTTCAATGACATCTATTTATTGAAAGCACAATACTGTTTCCATTACGGTGGTAATCATACAGCCCTAAATACACTGAAAGGATGCACTTAAAAAAACTTTATTTATAGCAGCAAATCAAACATAGCATCCCAGCTGTGTCTAGCTTTATTATGGATGTATCAAAAAGCGTAATTAGTATCCACATAAATAATGGAAGCAAAGTAATTTTCTCCTCATTGTGCACAAATTATATATTTGCTGAAATATCAGAATTTTCTATTTTAAACTGAAATTGCATGTTCTCAGAAAAACCCCTGCTGTGAAAGTTAAGTACAAGAAGTTGGTTCTGTACAATTTGTATTGGGCGCAGCTAAATGAGGTTATATTCGTATGTGTTGAGTAACATCCCAACTTGCTTTATCATTGTATATCTCAAGGTTATTAGAGGCATTGAAAAGTTGAATTTGTCATGAAAGTCTCTTTTGTATACCGAGGTAATGTAATGGGGTTGTGGTGTTCAGGCACTGGATTAGAGCCATAGGTGGGGTAGCCGCAGGTCTGGAGAATGATCAAAGAAAGTGAGGAGTCGGTAACTGTAGATATCGTGTCCTGGTACAAATGGAGTAGGTGGGTAGCGTTGTCAGTAAGTAAGCCAGAGGCTGGTATCAGGAGGTCTTTAGTTGTAAAAGCAGAGGAATAGGAAAGAGTGAAGCTTGATCAAGGCTGTGGAACACAATAATCCTGTGCTGGTGCAGTGGCAGGGTCAGGCTTTTATAATGAGCCTGATTAGAAACAAGGCAGGGCCAGGACATGGAGATGGTAACTAGTTTGGCAGGAGCATGGAACAAAGCTAGGTTCAGCAGAGGGGCTTGTCCAGCACAGGAGGTCCCAGGTCACTGTCCAGAGCACATGAGGTCCCAGGTTCGAGTCATGACAAGGGTAGACATGTTACGATTGGAATTTCATACACCAGTCTCAAATTAAAGATGGCCAGAGTGAAATGTGTCATATTCATTAAGAAACAAGGCAAGGTGCATGACTCTTACAAATTTGGTGCATCTTGAGTTGTGTGAGAATCCTGCGATCCAAATTACACAATACGCTTCATGCCACTCATGGCCTATTCTTCTGTATTACAATCAATCAATTGGCAAGGGTCCCTTCCTTCTCATGCACTGGTCACAGCCTTGGCATTCAGTGCTTAGATGGCCTCTGTCTCCTGGGTCACATGGCACCTTTTAAACTAGTTTAACAGGAGCATGGAACAAGGCTAGACTAAGACCATTTTCATCTGTCTGACAACTGTCTAGAATCAGTTGCTGAAGGTACCTTTCTCAACCGCAAGCATATGTCCAACAGAGCTTCACTTGAAGGGTACTTGCTTTTATTGGCTTATAGTTTTCATCATGTAACACTCGGGCATACTGTCCCAACGAAGCTTAGTACAAAGTTTCTTGGGAAAAACCCTAAATACGTAGTTCAATTCTTAGCAATGATATAACTTCCCCATCTCCACTAGAAGAGAGCCATGACATGACATCAGTGTCATAACATATTAACACTATAGTAACATCATTAATAACATATTTTGCTGGAACCAAGAAGGGTTAAAGCCCACAGACATAACATTTCTAACTTTAAAGCAACAGTCTAAAATAAGTCTACACTTGAGAAGGGGGACCACTCACCTAGCCATCCAGAACCTTACCGTGCACTGCTGAGGGACAAGAACCCCAAAACAGCTCATACAAATAAATGTATCTTGTTTTGACTTACATCCCTAGTCATAGCCTGTTAAAAGGTTAGATATTGACACATAGGGTAGCTAAAATTCCACTAGGTGGCATTGTGGAGGATTGTTCCATCACACATTTGCATAGCTATTTCCCAGGGAACATTGCATGACCAAAAACTCACTACACCCTTGTGGTGCTCTCCACAATGAGAAACATTACCCTATAAATCTAATGGAGGAGAATACAATTTTTTAATGTTTGTATAGGTATACCAGTACCACTTTGTAAGAAAAGTCTATTAGCTCTGTATGACATTTCTAAAGTCGAAGATCCTTTAAAGGTTTCCTAAAGTTACTAAACTCTCAGTGTCTGTTTACAGGTTTCAGAGATCATGGGATTAGTCAATAAGCATCTCTTTCTTTTCTTTATAATCACCAGATAAATATTCTGCAAAAGTCCATACAGAAGGCTTTAAAAAGAAAAGTCCATATCCGTGGGGTTCCAGACTTCTTATTGTGTGCGAGAGTGTTTAATGCCAGAACAGCAGGGTTGACATTTCATTTCTAACTTTTGTCAGCACAATGCAGTTCAAACAAGTTCTAATATAGAATTTCCAAATGATGTTCACAATCCACAGCTCCCACTCATTGAATTATCAAGGTCTTTTGTTACAGTAGAGCCAGGGAAACTTTCCAGTAGTGCTTAAAGTATTCACAGCTTCTGTTAATATCCTGCCGAGCTTTATTTCAAAGGTCATGACTCAGTTTTCCATTGACACTCCTGATTAAAGCTTTAAGAATAACAACCTCTTGGGAAATGATCTGAACTTAAAGACCAACCTACCTGCTGATGCCAAGCTTCATTCTTTGCAGGTGTTTTTTAAATATCGTTTGGCCCCCAAAAATCCATTTTGTGTTAACTTTCAAAGTAAACTTTTGGACAAGAAAATAGTTTTATGGCTAAACAAATATTTGTTTTTATCATTTATTGTTTTATTCTATGGTAACGTTTCGGAAAAGCTTGCAGAAAAGCTTTAAGGAAAACATCTATTACGTCTGTATTGAAACCTCTTTGATCTATAATTCTAAAATTTTTATTTTTTTTTAAAATATCTTCATAGTTTGTAAAAGTTTTAGAGGTTTAAAGTTTTAGAGTTTTAGAGGTTGAACTTTAAGAACAGCTTTTCCACCTGCTAACAACAATGTGCTATGGCGGCTTAGATCTACCATAGGCACTCAGTTAGATATTCTCTTCCAATAAAAGAGTGGGGAGGTTGTAAGTAGGATTTACTTTGCTCAGGCAACAAAGTACCAGCAAGATATATTTGGAAGCTTGGAATAGTGCAGCACCTCAGATGAGCTGTTGGGAAGTGGAAGGATAAGTGGAAATGATTTAGAGCACTTCCAGGTGATTGTATGTTCACCTTTTTTTATATCCTTGGGAATCCAACCTTGGCATACCATTATCTGCTAATATAGCTTCTATAGTTCTCAAATATTCACAAGGTGCATTAAGCAGGTCACTGCTGCAGACTAATGACTCTGTCTAAATAATATGGCTAGGTCTGCGTGTTTGAGGTCTGGGGTTTTAGAGCTCTGAGGACATCTCTACATTGGCAAACAACTTAGGGGGTTTCTATGTGTCTTTTAGCCCAAACATGCAGACCTGGCAATATTATTTAGGCAGCAGAGTCATTTTTAAGCAGGTCACTGCTGCAGAATACATTATATAGCTACTCACTACAAATATTTGTGGTTGTTAAATAAACAAAAGAATTGTGAGAGGAGAGCGCCAAGCTGTATAGCGAACACAAATAGACAAACCAATGTGGTGAGAAGAATAATGTTACTCACCGGGTGCTCAGGTGAGACTAGGTAATCAACTTAGATCTCACCGGCACCGAAATCCTGGAAGGCATATAAAGCTTTTTCCTTTATCCGTAGAGAGCCGCACAGCATGGGTTACGGGTCATCGTAAAAATTATTCAGAGCCCGTTACGATTCGTTCAAGGGAGGAAAAAAGAAAAACAAGTCTTGCGCTCACGGGAAAAAGCAGGAACGAAAGTAAATTGATTATTTTAGCTTAATCAATTTTATTACATATATATTATTTTAAACAACAATCTGAGCTACGCGTTTCTGCGACTTGTGGTTGTTGTTAGCCGTTTAGTTGTTCACAACCATCAGCAACCCTAAAGGCTCCCTCCCTCCATGTTTTTCGGTTTTGCACTGCCTCTTTCAGTTGTGTGATATCCATGCTAGCATCAGCTCTGACAGTATCAGCCATCGTGTTCTTTGGTGGCCAGGTCTACTTTTGCCACTGATCTGTCCAAGCATTATAGATGTTTTCTAGTGACTATGCTCGCATTACATGGCCAAAATCCATGGGTCTGAGTCTGGTTATTTTGCCCTCCAATGATAAATCAGGTCTTTTTTCAATTATTTAGGAGAGCTCTATATAAAAGCACAGTATACAGCATTAAATGATATATATATATATATATAGTACAGGTGGCGTAGCGCTCCCAGTTTTACTAGGCAGATGTTTGTATTTTTAATTCCTATGCCTTTTAGTATTTTGCTTAGTTCAATAAAAGTCAGATTATATTGAGGGTATTCAACAGGGGTGTTTCTTGTCCTTTGGGCAATTTGCATGTTAATCATTGATAATAAGCCCAATGGCACTTTTTGCATACTTCATCATCAACACACTGCGCAGCTTACTCATACACTTTGCCTGGGAACCTGGATTACATAGTCCTACCTTAACCAATGCCACAACCATATCGTTTGCCATACTCTGCCAGAGCTGCTTCCGCCATTATAATATCGTAGTCACCATGTTTAAAGAAACAATATCATGAAAAATACATTTACCAATGTAATAGTTCCTTGAGGAAAGGCCCAGCATACCTATACATGCCCTCAGGGGCCTTTTCTATGGGCCGATTATTAGGCTCGAATGTTCCTATGAACACTTGTTTGTCCAAGAATTGGGCTGCGTAGTGGGATGAATAATTAGCCGATGAACAAGCAAACGCTAATTCATCAGTTGATCGCGTTGTTTAAGGTCTCTTTCACAAAATCACACCAATATCACTGCTTTGTTCCTGAGATTTTGTAGATAAAGAAATGCATTTTCTTGTGAAAAATCATGCATCAGATCGCTACTGCCCACGATAAAATTGCGCAATTTTATCACAAGACGGTTAAACTCTACCTTGAAAATAAGCCCTTGCTGCAGTCCCTGAAAAAAAAAGGAATACTTACCTAACAGGCTCTAGCTGGGTCCCCCTGCTGCTGTCCAGAGCTCTGCCGTGCGTCCTGCGGGATTTATGAATTGGCTGAGCCGCGGTATTGATTGGCTAATTCATAAATCTCGCTTCCACAACGTGCCAAATATTGATTAGTTCTTCGAACTCTGCTCGGCCAATCAATGTAGCGCTGGATGAACCAATCAAAGCCATTGCACTGGTTCATCGAGCACTGCATTGTTTGGCTTAGCAGCGCTAGATGAACCAATCAGAGCCATCGTTTCCTGGAGGCAGGAATTATGAATCCCGCAGCCAGGAAGTGATCTTTTGTGGGTGAACAAGGACTGCAGGACGGATGGCGGAGCTCTGGACAGCAGCAGGAAGACCCGGACTGGTAAGTTTTCCTTTTTTTTCAAAGAATGCAGCTAGGGCTTATTTTCAGGGTAGGACGTCTTCCAACATCAGAGCTGTACAGCCTTAAATCATAATGTCTTCAGACGTCAGACAGTGGATTGGAAAGGGTTAATGCTCAACTAAATGACATAATCAGCCAATGAAAGAGCATTTGCCCATTCATCAGCTGCTCACTATTTTTTTTTTACATGGCCTGATTGTTGGGCAAACATTCGTTGGAGCATTCGTGTTCAATAACCAGCCTGTGAAAAGGACCTTAAGGCCCCCTGTCCACGACCATTGCAGAATAGCCCCAGCGATATTCCACCACGGGGGAGCAGAGGGAGAGCTGACAGGTTTCAGCGGTGAGACTATTTGATAAATAGATATCTGATAGATAGACTCACCCCAGCAAATCACAGCATGCCGTGATTTAGATCCCATGAGAGGAGAATCGCTATGATTCTTCTCTCATGGATCCTGCGGCTGCGCTTTCCATAGCAATGCTATGGAAAGCCTTCATTGTGTTACCCGCGGCCAGATTATGAACAATCGTCCATGGACAGGCAGCCTAAAACAATTCTTCTGATTTGAGATAAAATGTTGTCTTGGGATTAGAAGGAGCAGTTATATTAGTTGCTGTTGGTCTTCAGTGCTCATGCTCTTCGGATCTACCTTTTCTGGGTCCCTTTTCAACCGTCGAAGATGGCCAGCAATCTTCAGACTAATCCACCAAATGCATTGGTAGTGTTAGACTACCAATGCACTATATATGCTCTCTGATTGGCAAGAGCTGCTCTTACAGGAATAGTGCTGACCAATCAGAGAGCAGTGCACAGTGTGTATTAGGTAGCTAAAAAATTGCAGTGCCTCTCTTGGAACCCCGAAGTGGTGGATTGGAGGCACAATAGCATGGACAAACAACAGCAGGTACTATACCCTCCCCCTCTTCAGTCGAAGGACAGAATTTTGTCCTGCAAATGGAGAATTGATTTAAAAATGTTCAGTGGTTTGCTGCATATCTTTCCATGTAAACGGAGATGTGTGGGGACAGCTGCATGGGGACAAGGGGTTGTGTTGGCGATCAGTAATCCCAATGGAGCAGTCAATCTGCCTATATACTCATAGGAAACAAGAACTGACCGTCATGCTCATTGTCGGTCAGTGGTAGTTAGCATGGGCAGATCAACTGTCCATGTAAAACTACCTTTCAACAATACAGTAATTTCAGCATGCAATGGTGATCCCAGAAGGAATTAATGTTGTATGTTGATGGACCTCTGTACTGTAAATGTGAAGTGGGAATATAGTTTAATCTGAATTTGGGTCAGGGCATTATTAATATTAATAATTTGAAGGTGTTTTTTTTCTGAAATGAAGGATGCTTGATGAATACTTCAATCAACTGGACTGAGTGCTCGGTGTATATTGTAATCAGCTTAGAACAAGAAAAATATTTTGCATTTTGAAATCAGGGCCAGATTATATCATTCTTAAAGAAAACCCTGAAAAATAAAGGTAGAAGCCGGTGTAATATTAATTGTTCCTGTATATGCATCTGTTTGGTCTCTTGTATAGCTCTCACGGGTGTATCCCCAAAGACAAGCCTGGCCTTCTGTTGCATAGTGCCCTGTCTGGTTACTTCTATTTACATCTCCCAAACTGGCTAATTATAAGTATGGTGAGGAAATAACAATGCTATGTATTATGTAAATTACTCTTCTACAAAGTTGCCTAAAAGCCCTTTTACACGCAACGATTGTCGTTTGAACGAACAAATAACTCAATGACTTTTTTGCTTTCAAATGTTGAGCGTTTACATGTAAAGGTAATCGCTTAAAATCCCAGCCATTTTCCTCATTAAATATATATGTTGTTTGCTCAGGTGGGCGTATGTATATGCGAAGAATTGCTAGCAGGAGGTTTTTAATTAGTGCAAAGAAAAAGCCATTGTCTTCTGAGTGTGAGTCATTGTGTTCAGCTGGGCAAACAATCACCCCTTCCCTCAAGTCATCTGAAAGACTGAAGGAATGCCATTTAACCCTAATGGCAAGTGAACGACTTAAAGGGGTTGTCCCGCGCCGAAACGGGTTTTTTTTTTTTTTCAACAGCCCCCCTTGTTCGGCGCGAGACAAACCCGATGCAGGGGTTAAAAAAGAACACCGCACAGCGCTTACCTGAATCCCCGCGCTCCGGTGACTTCTTACTTACCTGCTGAAGATGGCCGCCGGGATCTTCTCCCTCGGTGGACCGCAGGGCTTCTGTGCGGTCCATTGCTGATTCCAGCCTCCTGATTGGCTGGAATCGGCACGTGACGGGGCGGAGCTACCAGGAGCCGGTCTCCGGCACGAGCGGCCCCATTCAGAAAACAAGAAGACCGGACTGCGCAAGCGCGTCTAATCCGGCGATTAGACGCTGAAAATTAGACGGCTCCATGGAAACGAGGACGCCAGCAACGGAACAGGTAAGTGAATAACTTCTGTATGGCTCATAATTAATGCACGATGTACATTACAAAGTGCATTAATATGGCCATACAGAAGTGTATAGACCCACTTGCTTTCGCGGGACAACCCCTTTAATGACTATTTTCATGCAGGCTGAAACTCAGTGATAAGCAAGTGAATGAATAGTGCACAGTGGCTGTGCACTTACACATAATGATTATCACTCACTTTCGCTCTTTTGAACAAATTTTGAGCAATAATCTTAGCATGTAAATGGGCCTTAACTCAGCAGTTCTATACTCTGACAATCATGCAGATGTAGCAGTACAGCATTGTAGCACATTGTGGTTACCATAACCTGTTAAATATCAAGTTAAAAGGGTCTCCCTTAAAACATTTTAAGCTGCTTAGAGATGTTGTTGGGGATTTTTACTATTGATGACCTATCCTTCAATTAATTAGTGGGGGTCTACTACAGGGGTTCACTGACAATCAGCTGATCTCTGAGACCACGGTCAGTGTGGACAGAGCCAGAGACAGATACTGCTGTCTATATTGTAGTGGCCCGCTTTGCACTCCCTACTGTGCCTGTAATACTAATCCAGGCCGCCTCAATGTTGACAGCGCTATCTGCTTTTAGCGCTGTCCACAGACAGAAGGTCCAGTGATCAGCTGAACGCTGGGGATCCCAAGTGTTAGACCCCGACTCAGGGGCGTAACTATAGATGATGCAGGGGATGCAGTTGCACCCGGGCCCAGGAGCCTTAGGGGGCCCATAAGGCCTCTCTTCTCCATATAGGGAACCCAGTAGTATGAGTAAAGCATTATAGTTGGGGGCCCTGTTACAAGTTTTGCATCGGGGCCCAGGAGCTTCAAGTTACGCCTCTGCCCGACTGATCTATTATGACCTATAAGGTTAGGTCATCGATTGTAAAAGTCGCGGACAGTCCCTTGCAATATGTTCTGCTATTCTACTTAGACTATCTAGTGTTCTGCCGGGGCGAAGACTATCTGGTATTCTGCCGGTTTCACTGCATGTCACAGGCCACTGCACTCCATTCTTCCTTTCATGTCCCTTGACAAAGGCAAGTCTGATAGTTCAATGTACATCACAGAAAGCCCTTTTTTAACTTCTCTCACTCCCCCATCAGTTCACACCTCTATTTCTACTTTATTCTCACCTCCCAGTGTAGTCTTGAAAAAGCCAGAACGACTCTCTCTGTTCCAATTCTTCTTGCAGTGGCTCACTGTGGTTTCTCATGACAGCAGAGGCTCTTGTCCCATATGTAGATCAACTTCACAGCTAGACCGGGAATGGAACATAGAATGACAAGCCAGAGAGGCGAGTGCAGTTCTGGTCACATGATTTCGTAATGTGACAACCACGGGAGGGTGCATCCAACACTGGGACCCAAGGCACTGCTGTTCATCGCCAATGATGACCAATCACCTTGAAGTTGTGAAATAGTCACATGACTAGCAGAAAAACAGGAGAATGGGGCACTCGAATGTTAGAACAGTTAGCTCTATGTAAGTAGTGCACACAGTCAGGGGCGTAACTATAGAGGATGCAGGGGATGCGGTTGCACCCGGGCCCAGGAGCCTCAGGGGGCCCATAAGGCCTCTCTTCTCCATATAGGGAGCCCAGTACTATGAATAAAGCATTATAGTTGGGGGCCCTGTTACAGGTTTTGCATTGGGGCCCGGGAGCTTCAAGTTACGCCTCTGCACACAATATATCAGGTGCTCCAGCACGGTCTTTACCTGTCCTTTGGATATGAATACGGTTGAAAACTTGTAGCAGGGCAGCATCAGTTACCCACCGACATGTAAGATGTAAGCCGTTCTGGGAAGAACTGTACATCACCGCGGCACATATCGAGGCAATATAAATAAAGCTTATTTTAATTATTATATTTTTATTAAGCCACATTTTATAAATGCGGATTTTTTTCAACTTCCTACCTTTTTTCCCATATTTCTAAATTATATTCCGTGAACCGGGGTTATGACACGATGTGAGCGCCGCAGGCTTAGTTGGTTTTTGCAGTTTTTTTGTTTCATTTTAATTTTTGTAGAATTGTTCTTTCACGATAGGAAAAAAAAACCTACCTGAGAATATTATTCCCAGTGCAATTTTTGATAAAGGTTATATTTGACAATGAACATTTAGTCGTAGATACTGTAGGCAACAAATAAGAATTGCTGCTATCTTGACCTTACTTTTGGCAAGTGACAATAACCGCTGAACTATGAAATATAGCTGCAATATTGTTGGAGACGTTTCCTCTTCTTAAGGTTAATTTTACGTTCTGAATCAAGTGACATTTATTGTTTCGTATACACGAGGCTTCAGTGTGGAAGTAAAATAAAAGTACGTTTTATGGGCGATTCCAAATGAGTTTTTTCAGCAGATTTATTGTTATCTCCATGTATCTTTTCTTAGACCTTAAAATCATTCCGCTACCAAAATCATTCTCTTACTTGGAAAGGTGTTTTCTTGTTTTATCAATTTTGTTTTTTTTAGAAATTTATATTTCTTTCAAACTGTGTTTTCAGGCTGCAATTTCTGTTGTTTTTTGCAGACACAGGTATTTGGCTAGAGAAAACATAAAGAACCAGCAAGAAGTCGTTAGGAGATGCTGAAAAGAGTCCACAATTGTCTATGGAGACAATACAGTGTCTTACTTTTAAGCATATGATACATTTCATCTTCAGGCATTCTAGTTTGCTATTCCAGAAAAGTGAAATGGCTAAAAAAGGGTTAGTGAGTAGAGATGAGCGAACGTACTCGGATAAGCACTACTCGTCCGAGTAATGTGCTTTATCCGAGTACCGCTGTACTCGTCTTGAAAGATTTGGGGCGCTCCGCTGCTGACAGGTGAGTCGCGGCGGGGAGCGGGGCAGAGCGGGCGGGAGAGAAGGAGAGAAAGATCTCCCCTCCGTTCCTCCCCGCTCTCCCCTGCAGCTCCCCGCTCCGCAGCGCGCCCCGAATCTTTCAGGACGAGCGGAGAGGTACTCGGATAAAGCACATTACTCGGACGAGTAGTGCTTATCTGAGTACGTTCGCTCATCTCTATTAGTGAGCCTATTGCAAAGATGTCAAGAGTTCTGTAAAGGGGAGGACATGGTTGAAGTTATGTAGCTTTATTTTGTTTCTCAATTGCCTTTTTATATAAACTATTTATGTTACACATGTTGCCTTCGATGGGTTTTGTCATTAACCCTTTACAATCCACTGATTGACGTCTGAAGACATTATGATTTAAGTCTGTACAGCTCTGATATTGGAAGACATCCGTCGGGGTTCTTTTACTGTATATTGCCAGCCTCTCTGCTGTCGGAGCATATCCAATGTGTCACCTCATGCAGTACTGGCTTTAGCCAGCATATAGCGCCGTTGTATAACGGCAGAAAAAGAGTAAGCCCCCTAGGAAAGGGTTAAAACTAAAATCTCATCACCCAGCTCAGCCCTGCCTAAAATAACAAACAAGGGTATATATATGATCAGCGTTATCCAATGCTGAAAAGTTAAAAAGTGTAGAAGAAAAGTTTAAAAAGCTAAAGTTTCATTTCCCCTTATAGATTATATCCATGAGGGGAGATGAAATTACATACCCTAGGTCCCCAGATTTGTCCCCCGATTGGATTTTTATCTGCGGATCTTTCCCAGCTTCGGCGCATGCTCACATCAGCATTATGGCTGACGCATGCGCAAAAGTCAAGAAAATTTAAAATCTCCCTGCTCCTTTGGTAGCTGAGAGCCTGGAGATGAAATGGGGGGGGAGGGAAGATATGCAGTTCCTAGTCACTTGATCGCCGTTATCCAATGGATAATGGCGATCACGTAAAAGTAAAAATAAAAGTTGAAGTTTCATCTCCCCTCAGCAATACGATAGGTAAGAGGAGATGAAACTTCTTACCGGTGGACTCCACATTTGAACCCTGATGCAATACTCCACCACGGACCTTCAATGGCTTCTGCGCATCCGCCTGCCCGCAAAATGCCTGACACATGCGCAGGAGCCGGGGAGCCCAGGAAATTTTAAATCTCCTTGCTCCCGGCGACCAAAGAGCCTGAAGCAGTGTCCAGTGGCCTCGTTGTGCGGTCCCCGGTCACATGATAAAAAGGTAACGATTAGAGATGAGCGAACGTACTCGTCCGAGCTTGATACTCGTTCGAGTATTAGCGTGTTCGAGATGCTCGTTACTCGTGACGAGTACCACGCGATGTTCGAGTTACTTTCACTTTCATCTCTGAGACGTTAGCGCGCTTTTCTGGCCAATAGAAAGACAGGGAAGGCATTACAACTTCCCCCTGCGACGTTCAAGCCCTAAACCACCCCCCTGCAGTGAGTGGCTGGCGAGATCAGGTGTTACCTGAGTATATAAATCGGCCCCTCCCGCGGCTCGCCACAGATGCATTCTGACAGAGATCAGGGACAGTGCTGCTGGTGCCGGAGCTGCTATAGGGAGAGTGTTAGGAGTATTTTAGGCTTCAAGAACCCCAACGGTCCTTCTTAGGGCCACATCTAACCATGTGCAGTAGTGTGGAGGCTGCTTTTTGCAGTGTTGCACTTTTTTTTTTTTGGTATATCGGCCGTGCAGAGCATTGCGTCCTGCAGCAATTATACATAGTCCAGGGCCAGTAGTGGTGGTGAGGCAGGGACAGAAGACATATTTATTGAATATAGGCAGTGGGCCTTTCCAAAAACATTTGGATAAAAAAATCTATTTGGGCTGCCTGTGACTGTCCTCAGTGTACTGGGTCTGTGCTGGGGGTAGTTGTCCTCCTAATTCATACGCAGCCAGCTAAGTGTTACAGCAGGCTTACGCAACATTATTTCCTGGCTCTGTGTTGGCTGTTACATCACCGCTGTATTCCAGTCCACAGTGCAACAGTCTGCAGTTATTTTACATACTCCAGGGCCAGTAGTGGTGAGGCAGGGACAGAAGACATATTTATTGAATATAGGCAGTGGGCCTTTCCAAAAACATTTGGGAAAAAAAATCTATTTGGGCTGCTGTGACTGTCCTCAGTGTACTGGGTCTGTGCTGGGGGTAGTTGTCCTCCTAATTCATACGCAGCCAGCTAAGTGTTACAGCAGGCTTGCGCAAAATTATTTCCTGGTTCTGTGTTGGCTGTTACATCACCGCTGTATTCCAGTCCACAGTGCAACAGTCTGCAGTTATTTTACATACTCCAGGGCCAGTAGTGGTGAGGCAGGGACAGAAGACATATTTATTGAATATAGGCAGTGGGCCTTTCCAAAAACATTTGGGAAAAAAAATCTATTTGGGCTGCCTGTGACTGTCCTCAGTGTACTGGGTCTGTGCTGGGGGTAGTTGTCCTCCTAATTCATACGCAGCCAGCTAAGTGTTACAGCAGGCTTGCGCAAAATTATTTCCTGGCTCTGCTGTGCGTTCCGTAAGCGAAGTCAGCCTCCAACCACAGGCCAATAAGTGGCACATTTAATTACAGCGTTCTGTTTCTGCACTACTGGTAATACACCATGCTGAGGGGTAGGGGTAGGCCTAGAGGACGTGGACGTAGGCGAGGACGCGGAGGTCCAAGTCAGGGTGTGGGCACAGGCCGAGCTCCTGATCCAGGTGTATCGCAGCTGACTGCTGCGGGATTAGGAGAGAGGCACGTTTCTGGCGTCCCCACATTCATCTCACAATTAATGGGTCCACGCGGTAGACCTTTATTAGAAAATGAGCAGTCTGAGCAGGTCCTGTCGTGGATGCCAGAAAGTGCATCCAGCAATCTATCGAACACCCAGAGTTCTGCTCCGTCCACTGCTGCAACTCTGAATCCTCTGGCTGCTGCTCCTCCTTCCTCCAAGCCTCCTCACTCCATTACAATGACACATTCTGAAGAGCAGGCAGACTCCCAGGAACTGTTCCCGGGCCCCTGCCCAGAATGGGCAGCAAGGGTTCCGAATCCTCTCCCACTGGAGGAATTTGCCGTGACCGATGCCCAACCTTTTGAAAGTTCCCGGGGTCCGGGGGATGAGGCTGGGGACTTCCGGCAACTGTCTCAAGACCTTTCAGTGGGTGAGGAGGACGATGACGATGAGACACAGTTGTCTATCAGTGAGGTAGTAGTAAGGGCAGTAAGTCCGAGGGAGGAGCGCACAGAGGATTCGGAGAAAGAGCAGCAGGACGATAAGGTGACTGACCCCACCTGGTTTGCTACGCCTACTGAGGACAGGTCTTCAGAGGGGGAGGCAAGTGCAGCAGCAGGGCAGGTTGCAAGAGGCAGTGCGGTGTCCAGGGGTAGAGGCAGGGCCAGACCGAATAATCCACCAACTGTTTCCCTAAGCGCCCCCTCGCGCCATGCCACCCTGTATAGGCCGAGGTGCTCAAAGGTCTGGCAGTTTTTCACTGAGAGTGCAGACGACCGACGAACAGTGGTGTGCAACCTGTGTCGCGCCAAGATCAGCCGGGGAGCCACCACCACCAGCTTCACCACCACCAGCATGCGCAGACATATGATGGCTAAGCACCCCACAAGGTGGGACGAAGGCCGTTCACCGCCTCCAGTTTGCACCGCTGCCTCTCCCCCTGTGCCCCAACCTGCCACTGAGACCCAACCCCCCTCTCAGGGCACAGGCACTACCGTCTCCTGGCCTGCACCCACACCCTCACCTCCGCTGTCCTCGGCCCCATCCACCAATGTCTGTCAGCGCACCGTCCAGCCGTCGCTAGCGCAAGTGTTGGAGCGCAAGCGCAAGTACGCCGCCACGCAGCCGCATGCTGAAGCGTTAAACGTGCACATAGCCAAATTTATCAGCCTGGAGATGCTGCCGTATAGGGTTGTGGAAACGGAGGCTTTCAAAAGTATGATGGCGACGGCGGCCCTGCACTACTCAGTTCCCAGTCGCCACTACTTTTCCTGATGTGCCGTCCCAGCCCTGCACGACCACGTCTCCCGCAACATTGTACGCGCCCTCACCAACGCGGTTACTGCCAAGGTCCACTTAACAACGGACACGTGGACAAGCACAGGTGGGCAGGGCCACTATATCTCCCTGACGGCACATTGGGTGAATTTAGTGGAGGCTGGGACAGAGTCAGAGCCTGGGACCACTCACGTCCTACCCACCCCCAGAATTGCGGGCCCCAGCTCGGTGGTGGTATCTGCGGCGGTGTATGCTTCCTCCACTAAACCACCCTCCTCTTCCTACGCAACCTCTGTCTCGCAATCAAGATGTGTCAGCAGCAGCAGCACGTCGCCAGCAGTCGGTGTCGCGCGGCACGGCAGCACAGCGGTGGGCAAGCGTCAGCAGGCCGTGCTGAAACTACTCAGCTTAGGAGATAAGAGGCACACGGCCCACGAACTGCTGCAGGGTCTGACAGAGCAGACCGACCGCTGGCTTGCGCCGCTGAGCCTCCAACCAGGCATGGTCGTGTGTGACAACGGCCGTAACCTGGTGGCGGCTCTGCAGCTCGGCAGCCTCACGCACGTGCCATGCCTGGCCCACGTCTTTAATTTGGTGGTTCAGCGCTTTCTGAAAAGCTACCCACGCTTGTCAGACCTGCTCGGAAAGGTGCGCCGGCTCGGGCGGCGCAGTGGGAGTCAGCCTCCTCAATTCTTTACAGAAGAGTGGGCCTGGTGGGCAGACATCTGCCAGGTCCTTGGAAACTTTGAGGAGTCTACCCAGCTGGTGAGCGGCGATGCTGCAATCATTAGCGTCACCATTCCTCTGCTATGCCTCTTGAGAAGTTCCCTGCAAAGCATAAAGGCAGACGCTTTGCGCTCGGAAACAGAGGCGGGGGAAGACAGTATGTCGCTGGATAGTCAGAGCACCCTCCTGTCTATATCTCAGCGCACTGAGGAGGAGGAGGAGGAGCATGAGGAGGATGAGGAGGAGGGGGAAGAGACAGCTTGGCCCACTGCTGAGGGTACCCATGCTGCTTGCCTGTCATCCTTTCAGCGTGTATGGCCTGAGGAGGAGGAGGATCCTGAAAGTGATCTTCCTAGTAAAGACAGCCATGTGTTGCGTACAGGTACCCTGGCACACATGGCTGACTTCATGTTAGGATGCCTTTCTCGTGACCCTCGCGTTACACGCATTCTGGCCACTACGGATTACTGGGTGTACACACTGCTCGACCCACGGTATAAGGAGAACCTTTCCACTCTCATATCCGAAGAGGAAAGGGGTTCGAGAGTGATGCTATAACACAGGACCCTGGCGGACAAACTGATGGTAAAATTCCCATCCGACAGTGCTAGTGGCCGAAGGCGCAGTTCCGAGGGCCAGGTAGCAGGGGAGGCGCAGAGATCAGGCAGCATGTACAGCACAGGCAGGGGAACACTCTCTAAGGCCTTTGACAGCTTTCTGGCTCCCCAGCAAGACTGTGTCACCGCTCCGCAGTCAAGGCTGAGTCGGCGGGAGCACTGTAAAAGGATGGTGAGGGAGTACGTAGCCGATCGCACGACAGTCCTCCGTGACGCCTCTGCCCCCTACAACTACTGGGTGTTGAAGCTGGACACGTGGCCTGAACTCGCGCTGTATGCCCTGGAGGTGCTTTCTTGTCCTGCGGCTAGCGTCTTGTCAGAGAGGGTGTTTAGTGCGGCTGGGGGAATCATCACAGATAAGCGTACCCGCCTGTCAACCGACAGTGCCGACAGGCTTACACTCATCAAGATGAACAAAGCCTGGATTTCACCAGACTTCTCTTCTCCACCATCGGACAGCAGCGATACCTAAACAATACGTAGGCTGCACCCGCGGATGGAAGCATTGTCCTCTATCACCATCAAAAACGGGGACCTTTTAGCTTCATCAATCTGTGTATAATATTCATCCTCCTCCTCCTACTCCTCCTCCTGAAACCTGACGTAATCACGCCGAACGGGCAATTTTTCTTAGGCCCACAAGGCTCAGTCATATAATTTTTGTAAACAATTTTTATACGTTTCAATGCTCATTAAAGCGTTGAAACTTTCACCTGAACCAATTTTTATTTTAACTGGGCTGCCTCCAGGCCTAGTTACCAATTAAGCCACATTAACCAAAGCGATTAATGGGTTTCACCTGCCCTCTTGGTTGGGCATGGGCAATTTTTCTGAGGTACATTAGTACTGTTGGTACACCAATTTTTTGGGGCCCTCGCCTACAGTGTAATCCTCTCATGGCTCTCCATGATGTCACCTTGCACTATGTAACTTGTCATAAGGAAACACACACGCGGGGACATTTACTATGTGCTTTATGTCAAAATACTGGTGTAGAAAAGACGTGAATTATTGCACAAACTCTGCACCAGCCTCTACACTTTTTCTAAAAAGAGGGTGGGGTTTGTTAGGAGGGGCGTGGCTGCCCAGACCAACAGATTTATATACACTCATTGTCAAAAAAAAAGAAGCACCTAGGAGGAGTTGTCAGAATTGAATGAAACGTTAGATGTGTGGTTGCAATATCTATATAAATAAGTAGTTTACAAAGTAAAAGAATCATTTGTTTAATAAAACTGACTCCTTGAAGGAAGGATTTAGTATCCTGTGGGGCTGCCTCTAGCTTCGATATAAGATGTGATATAGGCGGTCATGGAGGCATACAGGTTCCATATGGTATTTTGCAGCATATTGGTCCACCGTTGCTGTAACTAAGCCTTCAGATTGTGCAAACTCGTAGGCTGTCAAAGGTGGTCCTAGGTGGTCCCATACATGTTCAGTTAGCAATAAATCTGGCAGCCACAAAAGTGTGACAATGTTGTGGAGAAAAGTTCAGAGAGAAGTCAGCAGCACAACCAAACAAAATTGACCACTTATAGTGGGGGAGTAAAACGACAAAGTGCATGCTTAACCCTCTCCAATCCACTGTCTGACGTCTAAAGACATTATGATTCAAGGCTGTACAGCTCAGATGTTGGAAGATGTCCGTCAGGGTTCTCTTACTGTATATTGCCAGTCTCCCTGCTGTCAGAGTCTATCCAGTGTGCCACCTTATGCAGTACTGGCTTTAGCCAGCAGATAGCGCCGTTGTATAACAACAGAAAAAAGAGTAAGCCCCCTAGGAAAACCAGAATACAAATTGGATTGGAAAGGGCTAAATGAGGATCTGGACTTCAATGGAACCTTCCAAATCATGCATAAAAATGTCAAAAAGCAGCACAGATGGGAAACAAGCCTTAGGATGTCATCTTCATGCTAAAAGGCATAGGCTTTATTTGAAATATCCGCAAGTAAAAAAGAATTGAGCGACGTTACGGCCAATGCAGTGGCCTTTGTCAAGCTTACCCCCTTAAGGACATGGCCTATTTTGGGCTTAAGGATGCAACGATTTTTGGCGGATTTTCGTCTCCATTTTACAAAAGCCATAACCTTTTTGCTTTTCCGTCATCACGGCCGTATAAGGGCTTGTTTTTTTGCATGCCGAACTATAGTTTTTGATGGTGCCATTTTTGGGTACATAGACTATATTGTAAAACTTTTATTATTTTTTTTATGATAACAAGGAGAGAAAAATCAATTCTGCCATAGATTTTTGTTGTTTTTTTTACAGCGTTAATCATGCAGCATTAATGACATATATTTTTTCTGCGGGCCGGTACAATTACAACGATATAAAAATTCTTATATTTTTTTTAGATTTTTCCACTTTCCTTTTTTTTTGGAAATCTTTTTTTTTTTTCAAAATCGCAGCATTCAAAGTCCTATACCTTTTTTTTCCATGGTCGGAGCTCTGTGAGGGCTTATTTTTTGCGAGATGAGCTGTAGTTTTTATTGTTTCCATTTTGGGGTACATACGGCTTTTTTGTTCACTTTTATTGCATTTTTTGGGAGGCAAAATGCTAAAAATTAGCATTTTGGCTCAGTTTTTTAGCGGGTTTTTTTTACGCTTTTTGCCGTGCGGAATAAAAGGCATGTGCAACTTATTGTACATGTCGTTAAAGATGCGACGATACCAAATATGTGGGATTTTAATTTCTTTTTTACCTTTTTTAATGCTAATGAGAAAAAGCAACTAAAAAGGGTTTTTGTACCTTTTTTTTAACCTTTTTATTTTTTGTACATTATTTTGATCTTTTTTTTACACCATTTGTGTCCCTCTGGGGCAGTTGTACCATAGCACTGATGATCGCTGTGATAAGTCATTGCAGGACTTCTCTCCCGCAAAGCCCTATCGCTTATTACAGTGATCACAGTCACTGGCAATCCAGGACGCCGGTATCTGGCATCCTGTTGCCATGGCAACCATTCGGGCTCTCTGCAATTATATCGCGAGAGCCCGACAACATCACAGAGGGAGCGCACTCCCTCTGTGAACCCTTCCCATGTTGCGATCTACATAGATCGTGGCAGGGAAGGGGTTAACAGCAGGGGGAGCATTTCCAATGCACCCCCCGCTGTTGCAGCAGGAGGCCAGCTATCACTGACAGCCAGCTCCCACTGCCGTATAGCGCAAGATCGCTTATGATCTCGCACTATCCGCAGGACGTAAGTTTATGCCCTGTTGCGGGAAGTACCCTGCTGCCAGAATGCAAACGTACGCCCTGAAGCAGGAAGGGGTTAAACATACAGAGACAAATCCCACATATAAATAAAAATACAACCACCAATCATAAAACACTTCAGTAACACACCCCCATCTTGTTGGAAGGAGATTGAATCAGTTGCGGGAGGCACCAGGTGTAGGGACCTGGGGAATCAAGAGTCATCATAGCGTAGAGCATATAAGTCATCATTCATGACACTACTGCAAAAGGAGGCAATGGTAGATGGATGTCAAAGATAGTACATGTAATGGGCACTGTGAGACCAAATGTCCTTCAGCCAAGTGCCTGGAAATGGTTCCGACAGACATGGGAGCCTGTAGTGATGGTGAAATCTGTCTCTGGATGACAGACAACAAAACAGTTGGAGCTGCTTGTGCTTGTCAGACGATCCACTCCACCGGTGATCTGTCAAGAGCATCCTGAGCCCAGTTGCCTTGTGTGCCCTCACACATCCACTGGTCCCAACACCTCCTAACAGTCTGGTTAGACGGTCCTTTCCTGGTGGTCGGTTGAGGGCGTACTTAACCCGGTCACCTTGTGTTCCCTCACACATCCACTGGTCCCAACACCTCCTAACAGTCTGGTTAGACAGTCCTCTCCTGGTGGTCTGTTGAGGGCGTACTTAACCCGGTCACCTTGTGTGCCCTCACACATCCACTGGTCCCAACACCTCCTAACAGTCTGGTTAGATGGTCCTCTCTACTGGTAGTCTGTAGGGGGAGTCCTGAGCCCGGTCACCTTGTGTGCCCTCCCAAATCCACTGGTCCCAACACCTCCTAATGGTCTGGTTAGAATGATCCAGGTGGCAGGCGATTCATCAATACGACAATCCAGCTTCTTGCATTCCAATAATGCACCTGATCTCAATCTCTGTTAAAGGTGAAATCTTTTGATTGAGTCATAGAGGCGTCTAGTGGTCATTAAGCTTTACACAATGCAGGAAAAGAGGTCACTACACACAAGTAGCCTCTGCGAGCCTTTATGCCAAAGGTGGAATTACTTTTAGGACTTTAGGTGACAAGACCGTTCATCTAATCACACCACAACACTAATCATTTCCATATCTGCCTGAGATGTAACTGCAGGACGAGTTTTGTATGACAAATGACAACTTCTTCTAGGGGCTTAAATTTTTTTTATATAAAGAGTGTATAATTTACGCCAGAAAGTGGCATCAATTATGTTAGAAATGTACTTCAAATTGAACCTGGAGTACAGTTCTATGAAGGCGCATAGAGGTGCAAGGGTGTACCTAATACATGAAATGGCATACGCCTCTTCATGTATTAGGTGCATTGGGCAATTATATGAAGACCAGTGATAGAAATGCCAGTCTTAGTAAATTTTCCCACGGATGTTTGAGACAATGCACAAGTACAAGGGCACTTAACTTGAACAGTTCCAACTCTACTAATAAACCATCCCTCCTTCCCATTCCAAGTCACATATGCCCCAGAATTCTATGCACAAATGATCCATGTAGCTTCACCGTATGTAGCTATATCTATTTCTGCTTATTTCAAGTAATATACTTAATGGTATGATTATGTTGAGAGTTGCAATGTTACCCCAAATCATCACACTGCAGGCCATACAAGTGAATCCGGTACTGATTAGACATCTGGCCAATTCCAACAAGAAGGCTTTTCTCAACTATGACTTGCCTCTATAGAGTTTTTGACTGCATCTTTCATTTCTCCTAATTACACCATGTAAATAAAAGGTTACCATGGTTCCACCCCACTACAATATATGTGTTATACCTGCTACAGGCCTCAGTGACCATGGAAGGTTTACATTGAATCAGTTGCCTTCACTGTTGTTACTGTGTAAGGTGTTCAAGTCACTTGTCCAGCAGTGAAAGAGTTACAGCCCGAAACATTTCATCACGAGATGTGAATGGGTGTGAAAAAGTTCTATAAATATTCCAATACATTTCAGAGGAAATGTCTAGCTAGCCATGGCTCACTTATTCAAGATCAGCCATTTAACTGGGATGCCAGGTGCTCTTTGTGCTGGCCAATGAATTTTTAGTTTCCTAGCATCTCCCCAGACCCTCCTACCCACTGTATGTACAGGAACCTTGAGGCGGTTCATACCCAAAACGTCCTTTCTGTCCCCTTTCTCTCTCCTCTCCTGCCCCAACTTGGCTGCCGAACATTACAACACCACACTCAAACATGCCCTGGATGAACTGGTACTCCCCGTGACCCAAGCCATCCGGCGCAGACCTTAGCAACCCTGGCTCACGCCTTAAACACAGTTCATCTGGCGATGCTATAGGTGTGCTGAATGTCTGTGGGGAAAGTCGCAAACGTCTACAGACTTTCTAACCTTCAAATTCATGCTCAGAACCTACAACCCAGCCCTCCACCTTGCTAAAAAAGTCTACTTCATCTCTCTCATCTCCTCATATCTCACAACCCTAAATGACTCTTTGACACTTTTCACTCCCTTCTCAGCCCTAAACTGCAGCCCCCCTTGACAGATCTCAGTGCTGGCTGCTTACTTCAAAAGGAAAATCGTCAATATCCGGCAGGAAATAACCTCCCAATCCCAGACTACCCCCGACCCTAGTCTCATTAGTACTGCATCTAATTCTTGATCGCTCTCTGTACTCATACCAACGACAGAGGAAGAAGTCTACAGATTGCTTTCCTCTGCTCACCCTACCACCTCCGCTAGCGACCCTCTACCCTCACACCTCCTCCGGTCTCTCTCACCGGTGGTTATCTCCCACCTCACCACTATATTTAACATCTCTCTGATCTCTGCCATCTTCCCCTCCTCATTCAAACATGCTATCATATCCCCACTGTTAAAGAAACTAACTCTTGACTCGACCGATGCTGCCAACTACCAACCCATCTAAAATCTCCCCTTCATCTCCAAACTATTAGAACGTCTGGTTTACTTTCAGCTTATAAGCTATCTATCAGTAAACTCTCTTCTTGACCCTCTACAGTCCGGCTTTCGCCTTCTACACTTGACAGAAATTGCCCTGACTAAAGTGTCAAATGACCTCCTGACAGCTAAATCGAGGGGTGCTTACTCTCTACTGATCCTCCTCGATCTCTCTGCAGCATTTGACACTGTTGACCACAAACTCCTCCTCAGTATGCTTCGTTCTATTGGACTAAAGGACACTGCTCTTTCCTGGTTCTCCTCCTACCTATGTGACCGCTCATTCAGCGTCTTTTTTGCAGGCTCTACCTCCTCTCCTCTTCCCCTTTATGTAAGGGTCCCCCAGGGTTCAGTCCTTGGCCCCCTCCTTTTCTCCATCTACAGCACATATCGGACAAACCATCAGGAGATTTGGCTATCAGTTAGTTATATACCTCTTCCCGTGACATCACAGCACCTTTCCTCCAAAACATCACAGACAGACTATCTGTCTGCTGTCTCTAACACTATGCCCTCTCTCTACCTAAAACTGAACCTCTCAAAAACTGACTTAGGCCTCCTTCCCACGAGCGTGACGGGCTCCGCAGCGTAATATTACGCTGTGAAGCCCGTCACGGCGCCCCCCAGAGCCCCTATACTTACCTGCGGGAGATAGCGTGAAATCGCTTCCCCGCCCACCACCGCCGCGTCACCGCTCGTCACCGCCCACCGCTCTCGCGTCACCAGCCTTGTCACGTGCACGGCCGGCCGTGTCACGTGATGCGGCCGGACCGCGTCATTTGGCGTCATATGACGCTCGGCGGTGGGCGGGAAAGCGTTTTTTCACGCTATCTCCCGCTGGTTACAGCGGGAGATAGCGTGAATGGACGGCTTCCATTGACTGCAATGGAAGCCGTCAGTGCGTACAGCCCGTCCTCACCCGCAGAAAATAGAGCATGCTGCGGGTGAGGACGGGAGAAATCGCGGTGCGTAATTCCGCGGTGGAATTACGCATCGTGAGCATGGAGCTATTAGGTTCAATAGAACCTAATAGCTGCGTGCAACGCAGCGGATTTTCGCCGCGAATTACGCGGCGGAAATCCGTTCGTGGGAAGGAGGCCTTACTCGTGTTTCCACCTTCTACTAACCAACCTCATCCTGACATCTCCATCTCAGTGTGTGGCACCACCAAAACTCCCAGACAGCATGCCCGCTGCCTTGGGGTTATATTCGACTCTAATCTCTCCTTTACCCCCTACAGCCAATCTCTGGCGCAAACATGCCACCTGCACCTCAAGAACATTGCAAGAATCTGCCGTTTTCTCACGGTGGACACGCTAAAAATTGCTTACTGCTGCCCTCATCTACTCTTGGCTGGATTATTGCAACTCGCTGCTGATCGACTTCCCCCGCACCAGACTCTCCCCTCTACAATCCATCCTGAAAACGTCGGCCAGGCTCCTGTCCAGCCACTACTCAGACGCCTCTGCCCTGTGCCAGTCACTGCACTGGCTGCCTGTCAAATACAGAATTTAATTTAAACTCACCACCCTCATTCACAAAGCCCTCCACAGCACCGTGCCGCCCTACATCGCTTCCCTCATCTCAATTCACCAGCCAGCCCGTGATCTCTGCTCCGCTAGCGAAATCAAGTAAGCGCCCCTTTAATTCAAACCTCTTATTCCCGCCTCCAAGACTTCTCCAGAGCAGCACCGGTCCTCTGGAATAAACTATATGGGCAATCCCTAACAAACAAAACTTCAGGCGTGCTCTAAAAACGCACCTCTTCAGGGAGGCATACCATATCTCCTAAACCCCTATGTACTCCGCCTGATAACATGCTCCCTGTCCTACAGACTGCAATCCCTGCTAGCTGTAACCAACTGCCCCTTGCAGTCACGCCGATTCAGCCACTGTACGGCCTAAGTCTGACCATTGTCTATAAGTTTAGCATCCCTCACTCTCCACCTCGCCACACTGTGCACATCTCCAGCCACTTTTACTTCTGTATTCCCCCATTGTAGTATGTAAGCTCCTTGGAGCAAGACCCTCACCCCTACTGTCTCCATCAACTGATTACTGCATGTAACTGTGGTTTTGTTTTTATTCCCCCTGTATTGTAAGTGCTGCAGAATATGTTGGCGTTATATAAATAAAGATTAGAATTATTATTATTATTATTATTATTAAAGGGGCTCTGTCTGATATTACAACCCACTTAAAGGGATTTTCCATGCAAAATACTCAGTATGCTTCCTTTATTCGAATGAATATAGTTCTATATACCTTTTTGTGTGCATTTATTTTATTGCCCCTTTCACTGATAGATATATCTATCTATAACATC
This sequence comes from Eleutherodactylus coqui, assembly GCF_035609145.1. NCBI lineage: Eukaryota > Metazoa > Chordata > Amphibia > Anura > Eleutherodactylidae > Eleutherodactylus > Eleutherodactylus coqui. Next base: position 62,556,503 of record NC_089837.1, read on the forward strand.
TATTGAAACCGTATAATCATTTTTTTAAGGAAAAATATTTTTTTTTACTACTTTTTATTTATAATTTTACCATTTCATATACACTAATCAATTGTGCACTACAAATTGTTTTTACACACACCAAGATCCCTTGAGGCATGTTATATATACTTTATACCGTCAAAAATTGATTATTTATATATTTTTTTCTCTTATACACCCCCGAGCATTTTATACCAGTGTTTTAAACTATTTATTAATTTACCTTCTCATTTGCCATTAGTATATTGTATATATTTTTTGGATATATTATGTAATTAATTATTTTTTTTTATATTGTTATTCTTCAGCATAATAATATATATTTTTTTTTATATATTCTCAATAATTTTGGTTTTTTAGACGTTGCCTAATTATTTTATTCTGTTCTTAATACATTATATATTCATTAATTATAATTATATTAATGAGCTGCCGAATGACACTTAGCATTACATTTTTTAACGAGTAGCAAATATTTTTATATGCACCTTTTCATTATCCTATTTTAATTTCCATATGTTTCTTTATTTGCCTACTACATCTTTATGTAATCTTCTGAAACATAATGCAGATTTGCTATGAACATCACGGTCAAGCACAGTGATTTGTTTTCATTTTGTTTGGGAATTCCCAAGAAAACCGTTTCCTCTCCAGGAGATATATGTATATATTTTTGTATCTAATAATGTTACTGTTTGTATATATGCAATGTTATACATACTATTATTTTCACTGACACTTGCTTTCTGTGTAGAATTTTCTCCCCCTTTCACTATTTCGTTACACCTTACCTATCTTTCATTTTTATAAATAACACTTTCTCCCGTTTTTTCTGAAGAAGGGACATCCCGAAACGCATTAATATTGGCTGTTTTTAATCATCTAATAAAGGAGAATTGAGTTAATCACTTCCTGCAATACTCTCTTTTCACTATAGGTTTTGCCTTTAGTCCACACATTTTTAATTCCCTTCAGTCCAGTTGCTATGTATCGTTTTACATGGTTGGTGATTAATGGACAGGCAGCACCTTATTCTGTCTTTGCATGGGAGATTACTTCCTCTATCCACAGCCCTAGTACAGGTTGCTCCACTCCTTTTTCTTAGATCAATAGTTAATCAAATGGGGCCCACCACTTTGGACCCCAGCCAATCAGCTGATTGGGCGCCTGCTGTCATCACCGGGATACTCAGGGTTCAGAATTGAACCAGCTGCCTTGACCTCTGTTTAGTGGCCAGTGCTTGTAATTACAGGCTGGGGTCTCACTGAAATCAATGGGAGCTGCGCCTGCAGTTATGAGTGTTGACCACTACATAAACGTTAGAGCAGCCACTCCAAACCCTGTTTACCCCCAGGTGCTAAGCAGCTGATTGCCTGGGGTCCTGAACGATGGACCCTGATCAATCAACCATTGATGACCTATCGTAAGGAAAGGGTTCAATAGTATTTTGCATGGAAAACTCTTAAGATTTCATTTCAGTTCATCAAGTTGCTTTTTCCTCTCTTCCGTACCGCTGTCCCCTTAATACTCACCCACTACCAGTACCACTATATATAGTGTGGTGTTATTGGTAATATCAGTAATTATATGCTGCATTTTGTTAAAAAAACAGCATGGAGGAAATATGTAATTACTGTATGGAGGTAATATTCAATCCTGGCAGTTGATAACTAGAAATGTACATTACTACTTCTATGTTTGTTTCACAGATACATTATAGAATTCAGCACTGCAGCACTCTGAATGCTGCGTCTTGAATATCATAAATATGTATGTGTTGTCAATGCAATATTTCAGTATTTAGGGCCCCATTTTTAATTTTGCCTGGGGCCACACTTTCTCTAAAACTGACCTTGATTGGACTTCATTGAGGACACTGCAGTGTCCCAGTTGCAAATCAAGCTGGCAAACTACGTTGTGCTGCATTGATTATGACTCAAGACGGATGTGAAATCTTGGATTTAGGAAGATTCTTTATTGCTCCACCCCACATGCTAATTTTGATTAATTTTACACAATTGTGCATATATTGGTCTCCAATGCCCGATTAGCACTGGATGGAAGTTTCCTCCTCTACCTTTCCTTTGTCACTTTATGATGCCGATGACAGAAGGTTTAGTTGGCCCCAACCTCTTTGTGAAAACTGAGCAGCTGTGGGCATCTGGATTTATGTTGACAGGCTAGTGAGGACTGGAGAAGGACGGCGATGTCCCAAATGCATTCCCTACCCCCAAATAGGTGAGTGCTGCTCTTTTCCCCTTTCTCCCCTTCAGGTTGCCCTTTCACAATGTCCCTAATAATAGCCAAGAGCCTCGTGTGGCGCAGTGTTAGGGCAGCATGGTTCAGGTAGCCAACTCAAGGTTGACTCAGCCTTCCATCCTTCTGAGGTCGGTAAAATGAGTATCCAGCTTGCTGGGGGGTAAAAGATGACTGGGGAAGACAATGGCAAACCACCCCACAAAAACAGTCTGCCAAGAAAACGTCATGATGTGGCGTCATCCTAGGAGTCAGTCATGACTCAGCGCTTGCATCAGGGGACTTTACCTAATAATAGCCACCATATTCACATGTTGACTACGAGCCCCCCCTATGGCCTCTATAGTCGAACGTGCAAGCTCTGTTCAATTGCAAAAAGGACAAGACTCGCGCATGAAAAGAACCCATTAATTACAATGGGTTAATTTACATGAGCAATTTTTCTCTCTGACCCAAGATCTTGAGTCCAAGATCTAAAAATGTCCTATTTTTGGGCGATTCTTATACAAATGTCCTATTTTTAGGCGATTCTTAAAATGGTAAAAAACACATTGCATGCGAGTGCGATGCAATTTTTTTAAACTATTAAAAGCACATGCAATTTTTCCACATGCATGAAAAATGCATCCACAGCTATGCAATGCATTTTTAGGGCTTGCTCACAGTGCCATAGGTGCAACTATGTACTGCGTGTCTGCAGTACGGACCGCTGCTGCTCCTGAACAAGGGAGATTTCTTCCTCCTTGACGGCAATTCAAACTTCGCGTCAGAGTACAGGAGTTTGCGAAAAGAGGCGGGAAGATAGTAGCTGCTTGATCTCTCCCGCACGTGTAGGAAAAATACGGCAGGTCCTATCTTTCCCGACCGTACAAATCATGTGCGGGAAAAGAGATGGTGGAAACAAAACCACTAAAATCCCATAGAGAACAGTGGTTTTGTTTTACCCTGTTATACAGCTGTGATTATAATGGCTGTATAAGGGAAAAAAATACAAGTTCATCGGAATCCGCCCTTAAAGTCAATACTCATCACAATTGCAGATTTTCACGGACTTGCATCCCACTCACCCAAAGTTTCCACTCCAGTCCTGGCATTGAATTGAGAAATAGGGTCTGATCAGAGCCTGAAACTGGGGCAGGAAAGATATTGAAATCATTCAGAAGTTAATATAAATGCAATTTTTTGAAACGTATGTGTTTAAGATTTTGTACCTTTAACCCGGCACATAGAAAAAAAAAGATCCCAGCATTAACCCTGCGTGCTTAATATAGGAAATGTCAGCAGGAAATAGTTGTGTTGGTGTTCAGTCTTTTTTAAGCTTCGTTCCCTTGTTACAATATTTTGTAGGAGTTTAAGCTGAAAATAAAACACATTAGAGTTGGCCTTTTGACAGGTGACCTTTTACTTCTATGATGGAAAAAATGTCTCCTTCTTTATTCCGTGCCTCTTATTCTCCATCCGAACGTATCCTTGCTAATGGTGTCTTTGTCAGTGAGCTTCCTGCCCTTTCAGAAATTCTTTGTGTGGGGACAAAATTGTTATTACGTCGATGTTCTTTTTACAGAATAACTCGGCTTTCATTAAGTTATTTAAATATATTCTTAAAACAAAAAAAAAAAAGGTCAGCGGTAAAATGTCAGAATCACATAACGGCTCTGTAAAGTGAGACACAGATTTGACTGACTAAATGTAAGAGAACAAACTTCAGAGCGGAATATGCCATATATCACATAAGAGTATCTATTAGATCAACTAAAAAAAAAAACTATTACAGAGGGCACTGCTTCTTCTACTGGCTATACCCCTGATCGACTGTTGGGGGAGCTGTTCAGGATGCCGCATTCTAATGCATACTATTATAGTTCCTCACCTCAGTGATGGCACATCTCTAGTTGGGCAGTAGTCTTTGGGGGTGCAGAGTGAGAGGTTATATCCAAGTTCTGCTACCTGAGGAGACCCAAAGGATCCTATACCACATTACATACCAGTATATACACTGAATGGCCACTTTTTGAGACACATCAACCCTTTCGTGATTGGAGGCTGCCTGCATGGAAATTAGATCTGTGAGTGCAGCATAGAATCAAGTGAGCAGGTTTTCCATGGGTCAGTTTCAATGTGAATCCACATTAGAATAGGAAAACACAAGCGATCTGAGCAACTTCCAACAAGGCCTGGTGGTCATTAGTGCTAGACTAGACAGGGCCAGGATTTCAAAAACTGGCAAAGAAAGTGCTTTTCTCATGTACCAATGTCAAAATGAATGGAGATGGAAAAACGTCTAGAGAAAGGGGATCCTGTGGATGTAAACAACTTGCAAACAAAGGGGTCAGAGGAGGATGTGAAGAATTAATCTGTCAAAGCACAGTCAAGCAAATTGCAGCCAAATGCAATGCTGGTGATCCAACTAACATGTCTGCATACACGACTCATCGTTCTTTAGCACAGATGGGATATAACAGCAGACGACCAGTTTCAGCACCATTACTGTCTAAGAGAAACAGAAAGACGAGACTCCAGGGGGCAAAAAAGCAGAAAAATTGGATCACCGAGCAGTGGAAAAACATCAGATGAATCCAGATTTCTGTTGCCCCATGCTGATGGGAGGTCAGAATTTGGCACAAGCAGCATAAATTGATGAACCCTTTCTGTCAGCTGTTCAAAACTGGTCAATACCAAAAAATCAGTACCTCCATTTAATATTATTACAAGAAGCTTCTTGTCTCCATGAGACAATATTCCTGCAGGACTATTTCAACCCATAATGGAATCTACTGTCTGCCACAATTAATTGCTACAGTTCTGAAGGTCAAAGCTGGCCCAATGCGCTACTAGAAAAGGATATGTAATATAGTGGCCATTCAGTGTAAATGGCACATGTAAGTTGGGTCCCTATTGCAGATTTTTCATTGGGACCCAGGGACTTCAAGTGGCAACTATGATCACTTTAATATAAGTCGTTGAACAGAAGGGTTGCATGATAGAATTAAGGGGTCAGGAGACTCTGAGGCACCATAATCGGTGGGGATCCCTGTGGTCGGACCTTCACCAATCAGCAAGTGACGACCTGAGCTCCGTACTGGTGGTAAACTGATCCTGTAACTGAATCCTCTTTAAGAGACAGCCCTGGCACTTGCAAGACTTTCTTGGGCAACCTGAACCCTTCTTTACAGCACATGAACCTTTCTCCTTGATGAAGCAATGAACAGTTGATTTAGCAACAATTGTACAATCAGTAATATCTGATCACTCTTTATAACAGCCTAGAGTTAATGGAAATTGCCACTATAAAAACTGAAGCAGCAAACTTTGTGAAAACCAAAATTTGTGTCAGTCTCAAAACTTTTGGCCACGACTATAAAGCTGTCTGCTCAGTTCCTGCTCTATAACATGATGCTGGCAATTTGGACAGTATGTTCCAGCTGACAGATTCCCTCTAAGAGCTGTAGAAGTAATGAGGGCAGTTCCTGTGCAGAAACATCTTCTGGTATCACCTGAACTTTCTCAAGTAATTGTTTGACCTCCTGATTCGTATGAGCATCAACCAGCTGATTTTAGGTGCTAAAATATTCTTCCATTTTCTTTTCAGCCTGAGCAGTGCGGGTGCGAGTGAGTTCAGGCTGGCCTGCAATTGTATAAATTTATGACATTTTTTGAGGAGAATCATTTGAAGGGAAAGTAGCATAACTCTGAATCTAACAAATGTTAAACTCACAGTCAAGGCTTTATGATATGTAGTAGATGTCATGGCGTGCTACCACCGTGGCTCACTGGAGCCACAGATCGCTATCATTGTCCTATACAGCCTGCCACCAAGCTCAGTCCACTCCACAGTGCATGGCCTCTGCTTCCTCCCAGGCCTCAGTCCATAGGGTGCATGTGCGATCCCATCCCTCCTTTTAAGGGACCAGTGTGCGTGTCTCTATGTGGTCCCCTGCCAACCACCAGCAACTTCCTGCTACATTAGACATCTACTCTCTATAGCCATTGTCATAAAATTCTTACAGGTTTTGACTCCTGCCTGACCCATAACTACTCTGACCTCAGCTCTGATTATTGCACTATGCTATTTGCTTGTTGCCTGCCCTGACCATCTTCTTGGACTTTGTTTCTGCATCTGAGCCACCATCCCTGACCATCACCTGTTTATCTACTACGCTCCAGTTTCCATACCATCAGATACCATACCTTTGCCCATCACAGCATCAGCAGCCACACCATGAGGACTATCTGTGCAAGTAATGACCTGTGTACCCTGCGGTAAAGACCGCATCCTGCTTGAAGGGAGTCAAGAGTAAAAATTGGGGTTTTCCAGGTGCTGCTTCTACAGATAGCCCAAACTGGTGTGTGGCAAGGAAAGTTCACATCCACCTGCCGAACAGAGAAAACACTACCAATAGCACAGCTGGATGGAACCATGGTTGGAAGCTTCCATCACCAGGAATTGTGGCCTAAGGTATTTATTTAACCATACAGTGCAAGACGTTTCAACCCTATCCGAGGGTCTTCATCAGGTGTAGATCACAGTGGAGCACAACCCTATCAGGTGAGAGCTTTATGTATCTCTTGAGTCTTCTTATGGTTTTTCTTTTATTACATTTAAATCTGTGGTCTGGGATTCTAACAAAGTGAAGACAAGAGAGAATATAAGGATACGTAATTTAATGCATTCTGATCATTAAAATGTGCTACAATGCTGTAAACTGAGTTATCATGATGCGCCAGTTCTGTTAACAGTTGCTATGTCGCGCGGGTGGTGGTGCGACACAGGTTCAGGATGGCGCAGCGATGACAGATGGAGGAAGAGGCGGGATATTTTTACAAAAATATAACTTTACTGAATATATGCATAATAAACAGTATTTCTTTCCTTAGGAGGGTCCAGTTACTTTAATGTTGCATAATAACTGGCATCCATCTCTTCCTTAAAGTGATAGTACTCTTAAAGCGACAGTACTTCTCATCACTTGGCATTTCTCAACAACATATTTATCTCAGTACCTCATTAGTTCCTCCTGGCAGCAGTAAGGCTCATGGTGTCTTTATTATTTCTTCATGTAACTTTCAGCCTCTTGTGTCTCTTCTCATTACTGCAGCATATCCACTAAATATGATCTTTAAAGCCGTAGGCCCTGACCTCAAATGCCCCATAGGAGCAGTGTGCTTTACTTACAGAATACGCTCACATCGTAGAGGACAAAAGAATTGAGAGGTCGTCATGCGGCTTAACTTCTGCGTTACACATTTCTCCAATCGCATTACTTTATATTACTCCGTACTGCTGCTCTAGCCGGTGCCTACTGCACCATTAATTTAGGATGGGGTTATACACACGAGCAATGCGCTGCTATGCAGGAAGCAAGTCGTGGCATGTTCTATCTAGCTGCGAGATCTTGAATCGCAGCCCCGTTATTTCCAATGGAGCTGGCGGCAGCTGCGTCAGAGGATCCCTTCATCCCCGAAGTCATGCCAGCTGTTTTCCCATGGATGGTAAGCACGAGATGGGGGTGGGATTCACGACCCCATTACGAGCTCGCCTGGGTGCAGCTAGCCTAACGCTGACATAACATAAAAACATCACCCATCAACCCATTAACCACTCGCATGGCATTGCTAACTTACTGGTGCCATTATTAACCCTTTACATTAACACTATTCCAGTCACATGAGCCCTTTAACCCACCAGGGATTTCATCTTATGGAATACCGGGAGTTGCAGTCCACTCATGCTGTTCCGGAACCCCTTTTGCGGTTCCTTTCTGTTGCCGGCTGCATCCATGGTGAATCTTCTGCACAGCCGCAATATGGTAAGGAAGTCTCCCTCTCCTCCTGTGCACTGTAGAGCGCTTTACCCAAGGAATGTAGCCCATCGCACATCTTTGGCCCTCCCGGACTGCACGGCCCTTTGTGGTCTCTTTCTTAGTGGGCAGCTCCCCCAGTATGGAGCGATGGCCCGCTGTGTAGCCTCTGTGAATTGGCCACCGCCACATGTGGCCAGGTCCTACTTGGCTCTGCTACATCTGTTGCTCACTAGAGTCTCTCAGGGTCTGGAGTTGTGCCACAGCTCCAGGCCTTTTATATCAGGCTCCTGTGGCGCCAAAGCTTCCCAGGCTTTAGCCCTCCATTATTTTCCTATCATGAGGCTGGGTTTTTGTGGTAGTGACACACTATTCACGTCATCACTTTGGGCGGAACAACTGAAGCCTCATTGAGGCGAATGCAAATGGCGCTGCTCAGCGGCGCTACAACATGACGCCTGAAGCGTCAGGGTTAATATTCCCAATTTGGATAGCCTCTCTGGGTATTTCAGTCCTCCCATTCCATTAATAAATGTAGTTGGCCTACAGTGGATCACAGTAGGACTCTTTGCAATTTGCTTACATTCAAGGTACCCTTTTAACAAGTAGGGAAAATCATGTTAAAAGTTTGCTTCAAAAGAAGAGGTGGCTACTCATGCTTTGCCACCTTAAAGTCATGATGATGTGTCAGCATCTAGTTTGAAGCTCCATGCAACATTGTGTTCAGGGGATTGCATGCAGCATTGTTGTGGATTGGGTTTATGATGCATACACTTGTTTCTGGACTGGGCATTACTGGGTCTGCAGGTTTGCAGCTTCTGTTACTGGGTTGCTGAGTTGTCTCTCATCCAGGACTACCTATCAATTGTGGTGGGGCTATATTTAAAGGCCCATCCTGTGTAAATAAAATTTTTCAGTGCCTGTTCCTGTTACCTGATTTCCAGAAGTCTCCTCTGTGTATTACGTGCCATGTACCCCCATCTAATGCTTATCAGACACCATCTTGAGAATTTTTTTTTTACTTTCAGTTTCACATCTATCCCATGATGCATTAGCACAGCATTAGATAGAGGCTGTACCATTGTTGCCTGCAGGTGGGTGCGGGAGAGATGGGGGTTAATTGTCATACCATTCTATATTCAGCTAAATAAGCTACAGCCCATAAGTATACAGTCAGGAGGATGAGCTGTGATCTCCTCTATTATACCTGTGTGACAGGAGCTATGTGATCATTAGTAGCTGTTACATGGATCTATCACAGAAACTGCCTAGATGGGACTACAGATACTCCTGTAACAGCATCACACAGACTGAGAATCTGACTAGAAACTAAATACATAACTCCAAGAAGATCTGAGCCGGTCAGAACTGAGATCACATGACCCTCTGAGGAAAAAGAGGCTGGGAGATTCAGACAGAAAGAAATAACTAACAAGGTAACACTAGTCACGTATATATATTGGGGGAATAGTTACATAATGAATACAAAGTGGACTTTCCTGGAGTGCCAGTGATATCTTTAGGCTGTTTCTCTGGCTTTGATGCCTTTATAAGGAAGTTTTGCTTAGTGTATCTCTTGGACTTTTGACCCAGGTTTGGACCTGGATTATATTACTTTTTGGGTTTTCCTTCGGCATCCTGATTTGATTAAAACTGAGGTTTCAGTTTTGAGTATTCCCTTAGTCCCTTTGGTATTATGCACTCACTGCAGTTGCTGATCTGGCTTTCTTCATTATGCGTATGACTAGTGTAATTCTAAGGGGGGAGCCCAGCTTCGAGTTTGTGCAGTAATAATCCGTTATGGTTCCTATAGTTATGTAATTTGGATAGTGTAAGGATGACCTCTACTGGCTGTCATACATTATGCAGTTTGTGTATTTCTCTATGGAGTGTTGTATGCAACATCTTATTGGCTGCAGAGGTCAGATGGAAGGACTTGAGATCATAGACAGCTGCAAGCTGGAGAGTAATTCCAGTAATACTGAGCCTTAGGGCCCCTTCACATGAGTGTATTTTGCACGCGCAATACTCAGAAAATAAAACTTAAATCTCAGGGAATGAACCTTGATTTCAATGGTTTCATTACTCTTTTATACGTGTAAAAAAAACACAGCATGATCTATTTTTGTGTGCAAAGATCCCCATAGAAGTCTAAGGGAGGTGCACCAATAAGCACTCAATACCCACACAAATATGCAATACACTGGAACTCATTAGGCTCAATAAACTTTAAAATCATGGTTGGGGTATGTCCCAAGCCCATGTAAACTGGCCCTGTGAACGTAAAAAGTACAGTAATTTGCACCAAAAAAGACGCAACAGCCCATTATTCACGCCACAAATGGGCTGCACTTAGACCAGCACCTCTGCGCATATGCTCATATAAAGGGCTCTTATGGCCGACTGCCTTTCTTTCTTTCTTTCTTTCTTTTCTTTCTTTTCTTTCTTTCCTTCCTTCATTCCTTCCCTTTCTTTTTCTTTCCTTTCGTCCATTCATCCTTCCTTCCTTCCTTCCTTCCTTCCTTTCTTTCTTTCTTTCTTTCTTTCTTTTCTTTTCTTTTCTTTCTTTTCTTTCTTTCATTCTTTTTCTTTTTTTCTTTCTTTCTTTCTTTCTTTCTTTATTTCTTTTCTTTATTTCTTTCTTTCTTTCCTTTCTTTCCTTCCTTCATTCCTTCCCTTTCTTTCTTTCTTTCTTTCTTTCTTTCTTTCTTTCTTTCTTTCTTTCTTTCCTTTCTTCCTTCCTTCCTTCCTTCCTTCCTTCATTTCTTTCTTTCTTTCTTTCTTTTTCTTTCCCTGTGGATGGTCTGCATGGCTCACTGTTGGGCATATGCAGTAAAGTTTTTCCTCCACGAGCAGAAAATCGCAACTCATTTCCGCTTGTGGGCAGGAAAAAGCGCTTTTCCACAGCTTTCTGTGGGCGGTATTTGCTGCGGGATCTGGAAGCAGACGCCCACTCTAAATTTCGCAATGCAAATCCGGCAATGTACAGCTAACCAAGAGAGACTGCATTGGCAGGAGAGTTGCCAGAGGAGTTGGCTTGCAGAGCTGTGCAGGCGGTGTTTTGGAGAATCTGTGCCTATCGGTAGGTTTTTTATGCATGCTGCATTTTTTTCATGTGACCGATGTCGGCGTGAAAAATAAGCAGTTGCGAACGAACCCATTGCAAACAATGGGTCCTGTTCACTGAGTATTGTGTGCACGAAAAATATGCATGTAATAATCCTCAGAATGACTGCTAATGCTTAAATAGAGTCAGCTGTCTTTTCCCAGCATTGGGCGTAGCTAGACTCCCTCCCCCTCCATTTTTTTTAGCTCCCATAGTAGTCTATGGGAGCTTCCAGCGTATCTCGGTCAAAGATAGGGCAAAACCTATCTCTGGACGCAGCGTATTAAATCGGTAACCGAAAACGGTCGCAAATGTTCTATTTTTGACGGCATGATTCTTTTACCCAGCTGAAACCACTCATCTGAATGAATACATTGGAATCCAATGCTTCAGATGGTCGCAATTTTGGACGATTTTTGGACGCAGCGTATATACGATCGTGTGAATAAAGCCTAAATTACATGAAATCATATTTCAATAACACATGCAGAGACTAAATTTAAGCCAAGCATTTCCTACAGTGTTTCCATATTTTTGTCCGCCCACTGTATGTGTGCAATTTCTTGATGTATTTCTGGGCATTGTGTCCATTACTACTCTTATGTCCAGATTCGATGTCCATCTGTGACACAGAGATATGTAAAACTACAATCAGCGGAATTGTCCATATCCCGTATGCGTGCAACTCCTTCTGTATTGGCAAAGGAAGGGGCTGGAGGTTTCTTGGGTCCGGTGTGGGGCCAACGGCTCGGTAACATATCACAAAGAACTTTTTGAGAGGAAAAAAGCCCTTTTGAGGTAATTAGATTTCTAGTTGCTGCGATGTACTTGCAGATTTTCTGCTCTGTCATGTTCTTTTATACTAACTGATCTCTTCAACAAAAGCGATCCGGCGGCGAGACGTTCAGACGATGACGCTTTTTTCTAGACACATTTTGTTCCTGAAGTTAAGGACATATTCCCTGTCAACTCAATAGTTTTTATTCTGGCAGACAAGAGAAAAATCAAAAGAAAGATGCGTCTGTACTTCATAGCATTAAAAGTATTGAGCATTGTGCGGTGATCAATAACATCTATTGTACATTATCTTTGATTAAAAAGAAAAAAGGTTTCAAGTTCTTAAAGATTTTACATTTCCCGCAGGGATAAAGTGTGGTTAAAGGAACAAATTGCAAAAAGCAGGATTATGTCTATATTGATAAGGTAATTGCTAATCACTATCCTGTGACTGAAGCAATGCTCAGTATTGTATAGGCTGAACTTACATATTCAGGAAGACCCCAGGGCTGGAGAAAACACATTTTATGCATTAGTAGACCCATGGTAAAAGTTATTGCACACCAGAGGATGACGTCTTGAATATAAGAAGTTTCCTTGAGGGCAAACATAAATTTGGAAAGCAGCAAATCCCTCATTGAAATACCACATCCCATAGGGATTCATGAAAACCTGTAGAGGACTCAATTGAGGTGATCAATATTGGGGCAACTTTTTGCAACACTTACATCTGGTGTTTCGGCCAAGTCATCCTCTACTTCTAGTTTTAGGGTCCTTTGACATGTACATGAGCGGTGATCAGTGAGATCAACACTTGTCTACCCAACCTTTACAGATGCTGATTTAGGCCATCTATGGGATGAACGATAAGGGGGAAGCACTGCTCTGCTAAACCCCTTATTAAGACAAGCATCTTAGTAGGGATGAAGGTGAAGGAAGGAGTTAAACCCGACTCCCTCCATAAAGGCTGGTGGGTAGGTGGACTAGAGAGTCTAGTTTTGGGGACTGAATGAGGACCTATGCTCCTCCCCAAAGAAAGATCCCAAAGGTTCCAGGGTCCTATAAAAAGGATTACTACTGCTCTGCTCTGTGGCACAGCATTAACATTGAGTGAGGCAGAGGTGCTGAGGGCTGCTGAAGGAACTTGGGGCAAAATAGCCTTCAGAGCAACTGGAGATTAGAAGACTGATCAGCAGGAGCTGTTGTAGAGACACTGGTAGCACTGGAGATTGCCTGGATCTGCCAAGGGACCGTAAGTGTGCCAAAGCTGCAGAGCAACTGCCAAGCAGAGGGAGTCGATTGAAGAGAGACAGATGGTTTAAAATTGCGCTAATGGATCAACATCCACCAGAGGACATCTAGAAGTTTGACAACATTGAGTTGTAAGTGAGGCTGACCTCATTAAAGCCAAACAGTATGCAGTGAAGCTTGAGAAATTGGATTCCTTACTGAAATTTATTGACAGGTAAGGGTGGAGACATCTGCACATGCTTATGCCTAGCATGTGTATATAAGGGTTATGGTTAAGGTCCAGAAAATGAGTTTACCATGCTATGCAAGCAGTACCCTATTCCCCTCTCCCACATTTCTATGAGGGAGACCTATGTTCATTTGCTCATTGTTCATAGGGATAACTTCACAGTTTTATTTACAGCCAATTATTGGATATGCTGTAATTGTCTTATAGTGGTCCAAGAAGTGGGACTCTGCCTATGTTTTGGGAAAACAAGTTGCAGAATCAGCCACTTACTTGATTGGTGGGGCAGAGCTGTTTTAGTACCTGAATGAACCCACTGCATGGTATTAAAATGGGCTTTTCCTCTATTGTTGCCCGTCCCCTCCACTTTCGCCTTTCCGCCTCTGTCCCCTGACTTTTTTTGTAGCAAAAAACATGCTTATCTAACTCAGGCCTAGCAGACCCCAGCCTTTCCTTCGGTCTCCACTCACCTCTGGGTCCAGCAGTCACATGCCCATCTAAGCACTTGAGATCGCTGCGGCCAATCTCCAGCGTCAATCAGTACTGAGAACACAAGAGAGTGGAGATCGGAGCAGAAGAGATGAGTTTAGCTTATTTTTTAACCTTCTCAATACTTTTTACTGTTTCCAGGTCTAGAGGACATCCAGGGGGCTCAGTGCTACCAAGGAACCAGTGCAGATGACTTATGGTTAAAACAGCCCTGGATGGGGTTCCCAGAGTTAAGACCACCATCTACCAGACATTGCATTAGGCATACAGTACAATGACTGCGATATGTAAATCAACTGTCAATCAAACTACTTACTTAACCAAACTTCAAATGTGTTCTTCTTTCAGCGGCATTACGCAGTGTTTCATCCCACTACTATGGGGACCTTGGGTGCACAAATACGCAGAAAGATAGAGCATGTTCTATCCATTTTGTACTGCCGAAACGAGCATGTAAAATTCGCGCATGTGAACAAACACAGTGAAATCAATGGGTTCTATTCACTGCATATTGCGCACACAAATATGCACACAAGTAACACGGACATAAGAATACGCAAGAGATGTGTGAAATATATGATCTTACTCTTTGCCATACGCACAATTACGGAGCTTCTTACGCAATAGGCTTGCCGACGTCTCTAAAGAGACGATAATCAACCCAATAAACTTACTCATACAAACGTCCTCACAGAGATACTCTATCTGTAATCTATACCCTAGATTCAGGGAGAGGTGGGTAGTATTAGACAATGCTTCACTGCTTAAGAGATGGGCGCAAGAGCTCCAGGATCCTGAGATATCTCAAGGGATACTTGAAGGATGGGTCTCAGTAAGAAAAGCCATAACAAACGAAGGATGGCGAGAAACTTGCTTTAAATAAAATTATTCACCGAGCTATGCTCGACATTCTCCCGCGCCCCAAAGGCCCGACCAAATTGCAGGCATGCCCGAGATGCACCGAACCAAAATCTGATTTCATACATGGTATCTGGCATTTTCCTAAAATTAAAACATTTTGGATGGAGACACAAACACTATTGCGTGACCTTGGGGGATTGATTATACAGTCACACACAAGTTTGTGTATTTCACTCTTTCCCTAGCCACACTAAAAACTCTGGTATGATACATAGTATTCCTATAATAAGCAAAAGTGTTTGCCGACAAACTGGCTACGAGCCAAATCCCCGATATTATCAGATATATTACCGCAATTAAAATATCTTCTGAGAATGGAAAGACTAGAATAGTGAAAATGCGCAGAATCCCGGGGGGCGGAGTTGCGAGAGTGAGCATGGAGGAGCGGGGGGGGGGGGAGAGAGAAAGATTCCCGCCGCCCTCTGCCCCCTGCTGGCCCCCGAATCTTTTGTCACGAGCGGGTATGTACTCGAAAATGGCAATACTCTCTCGAGTATTTTGCCTTAACGAGTACGCTCGCTCATCTCTAGAGGACACCTGTCGACATGCCAATAATTTCCACCTATATTCATTTATTCAGCTGGGGTTTTTTTTTGGGGCGGGGGGGGTTAAAAGTCGATAAGTTATATCCATAAACATATTGTTCTTATATACATATATACTTCATAGGCTTCCCTTCATCGTCAGGGACCCACTGCATGGGAGATAAAGGGATTCCCCTGCAGTGAGTATGGGAGGGGTACTCCTGCAGGGAAGAGCAAAGGGTTCCCCCGCAGCAGGGATAGAGGGGTTCCCCTCCATCCCCGCTGCTGGGAAATCCCTTTATCTCTCGTCCGGCTCCCATAGGAGTCCATGGACACTCCTGCGCATAGAGCACCAAAGATGGGTCAAGACCTATTTTCTCATGCAGCAGAGAATTTCAGTTGCTGATATCCTATCTTTTTAGGTGCCTTTTTTTTTTTGTATGCGCGACTAAAATTCTTACGTCTGAACGCTTCCATAGGAAACCATTGCTTTTAATAGCCGCGTTTTATTTGAGTTAGTAAGTTAGCTGCGCAAATTCCCTTGTGTGAATGAGCCCTAAGCCCGTGTGAAAATATAAGATATTCTCTCCATCCAGTGCCGGCAGGACAAATCTAGTAAAAGCAGACTATCCTGTAATAGAAGGCCCATTTCGTAGATCCACTTGGTGACATATAAAGCAATAACTCAGCATCCTCATAATCCTATTGCCAGTGTCTCTCCAAAAAGATATTCCCAGCAGCGTCGCTCCTGACAACGACAAATATGTTTCCGTGTGCTTTTTTTGGTAGTTTTGCATAAAAGCCATATAAACCCTTAATATAAAAAATTACCATTTAACTTTAAATGGAGAACATACGAGTGCATCCATATTGATGCTCGAAATATCCTTAAGTGCCTTTCACTTTGTTAGACATTAGCAATTAATCATAGAAAAACCAGTTGATAATGCATCTGCTTCCTCCTAAGTAAATCATCTTGTGCCATCAATTCAGCAGGCGATGATTTTCATCATTACATGACTCCAGCTGCTTTCTCTATTTATATGTATATCATATGCTTTCCAAACACGGCTATTATGTTTAGAAGCAACTGCCTTTTTATGGCGCAGATTGGTTCACGAAAAATGTAAACAAGTTTTTGTTTTTTGGTTTGTTTTTTGTTTTGATGTAACATATTGAAAATATCTCCATAAGCTGCAAGGATACAATGTAAGGGCTTATTCACAGGCGCTGTTTTCACGGCCGACCGATATACGCTACCATCTGATGCTTTGGATTCCAATGCATCAGATCACACAGGTTCATTCCCACGGTGTAAAAGCGCCCGGCCGGCTAATATAGCGCCGGGCAGAAAAGATAGTCCTGGAACTATCTTTCCCGCCTGGAATACGTCGGCCGCCGCATAGACTCCTATGGGAGCCAATGACAGCGGCTGGAGAAGGGAGGAAGGAGGGAGTTTAGCAGCGTGACTGCTAAACTCCCTCTCCCTTGCCGGCAGTTGGCAATGAGAGGGGGCGGACCTAAGCTATGCCCATCCCGCCCACTGCCATTGCTGGCTGCCGACAAGGGGCGGAGAGGGGGCGGGTGCTTAGCATACTACCCTGTTTCCCTGAGAATAAGACGTACCCTGAAAATAAGACATAGCATGATTTTCCAGAATTTTTGAGGATGCAAAATGATTTTTCAGGCTTTTTGAGGATGCTTGGAATATAAGCCCTACTCCAAAATTAAGCCCTCCTAACAGTTAATTTAAATAGTGTCCAGGCAGCTATACATGTAAAAAAGTTAAACCTTTTTGAATAAAAATTAATTTTCGGGGAAACACGGTAGATTACACCCCAGAGAGCCGGCAAGGGGGAGAGAAGGGGGAGAACAGCTTAGCAAAGCTAAACTGTCTCACAACGCCCAACAGCATTGCGGCCTCGGTGTATATTTGCCTGCCTTGTGCAGCCTGAACGGGTGCACAAACATTGTTTTTGTGCGCCTGTTCACACGTTTTTACTGCGACAGTGAGCGCACGTAAAAACGCCAACAGCCGTATGAAAGAGCTCTAACACTCAGACTTGGAACTTCTTAGGTCTCCTTCACACTGGCGACCGCAATATCGCAATTCTGTTTATGCAGTGTTTGAGCATTAGCGATGCATTTTCCTCGAAAAAACATTGCACAATTTTCTTGTGCAATAGACAAAAATAGGAGTTGCTACTGTTAAAAACTAGAGATAGGCCACGCCCCTTTTTCGCCCGAGTACCGCGATTTTCAAGTACTTCCGTACTCGGGCCAAAAGATTCGGGGGGGCACCGTGGATGAGTGGGGGGTTGCAGCGGGGAGTGGGGGGGAGAGGGAGAGAGAGAGGGCTCCCCCCTGTTCCCCGCTGCTACCCCCCGCGCCGCCACGCCTCCCCCCGCCCCCCGGCGCCCCCCCCCCCCCCCGAATCTTTTCACCCGAGTACTGAAGTACTCGAAAATCGCGGTGCTCGATCGAGTAATTACTCGAAACGAGTATATTCGCTCATCTCTTTTAAAAACACATCACATGAACATCGCAGGTTTGCACGTTGCGATAAATTGGACAAACCATGCGTATTTGTGGACGCAAAAAAACCCACCCAATTAAGTTAATTAGTTCAATGTGTGCTATTTTCGTGCGCGTGATAATAGTGTATGCAGCATATATTTTGGGGCAAACGAAATGTGCATGCAAACTACACCTATGTGAACGAACCCATTGAAATCAATGGGTTCTATTCACTGCCTATTTCATTTTGCGTGTGTAAAACGCTGCACCTTCGTGTGACACTGGCCTTAATGAGGGGAAGACCTAAAGGGAACCTGTCAAGACATTTGAGCTCCATAAACTACCTCATTGGGCTCAGCAGTCAAGGAACGAGGAATCCAGGGACTTGTGTTTCATACTCACTGGGCCCCCCATTTCTGCACTGTGCCCCCACATAGTTCAGGTGCGCACATAGCGTGACTCTTCTCAGCTCACTCTGTGCTTATCCCCAGTCATCTCTATGTGAGAGCGTGCACAAAGAGCAGAAGTATCTAACACCGATCGCCGGACTCCCTGTTCAAGGACCTTGTAGCCCATCTCCAGGGACCTTCGCCAATCAGCTGTTCTCTGTGCTGGTGCACTTGTTCACTGAACTGACTTTTGCAGGAAGCAGAGAGCTGCGTTCCTACTGCTTTGGCCAGGCTTGGTATTTCAGGCAAAGGTCTCATTAATTTCTCTGGGAACTTGGCCTGCAGTACAAAGTTTAACCACTCTAGTGGGAATGGAGCTGTCTGCTTCCTGCACAAAATAGCTCAGTACACAAGGACAAACTGGTCAGTGGCAGTTGCAGGTGACGGACCGTCTTCGATCTACTATTGATGACAGATCCTGAGGATATTCACTAAATAGCTTACAACCGGCTACCCCTTTCAATTCAAATGTATTGCAATGCTGTAAATTGCGTTATCACAATGCATGAATCACGATTGCTGTATCTGTACACAGGCATAATGCAACTATGTACTAGATCTGAGTTGTATGGAGCAGCACTATAGCACATGAAGCCCATATGTCCATATTGTATGAAGTCTATGAGCCAATACTATACCTCCGTATGCCTCAAACGTACAACTTGGCGTGACTAATAAAAAGCCCTGGTTTGTGCCAGGAACTGAGAGAATCCTTCCTGAGTCTTCTGTGTGTGTGAAGAAGTTCTGCATTGGTCTCCCCCACACAGGTCAGCATACAGTCACTCGGCCTGATATTGCACTCGCAACATGCGATTTCGCCATGAAGGATCGCAGAGTGTTTCCCATTGTTTTCAACGGGAACCCTTGCATGTACCTAGCACGTGGTGCGATGCTGTGCCGGCCCCATTGAAAACAATGGGAGATGGGATGCAAGAGCACGCACAAAAATAGGACATCACGTGGGAAAAAATTGCTCATGTGTTTGACCGCATTCAGGAGATTTATATTCGTCTCGCAAAGCACAAAGCTTGCATCAGAATCTCGGCTGTGTGAAACCAGCCTAAGAGGAAAATATCATATTCCACCCTTACATAAAAGACTCGGCCTGATATTGCGCTTGACAACATGCACTTTATCTGCGGATTGAGGCGGTTTTTTATGCAAAACCACCTTGCATTACTTCAGTGACATTGCGATCCCCCGGGGCGCATATTTCGCTCGTATCGGAGGAAGATCAAGTGTTTTCCATTGATTTCAATGGGAAGCATCACATC
Source organism: Eleutherodactylus coqui (assembly GCF_035609145.1). NCBI lineage: Eukaryota > Metazoa > Chordata > Amphibia > Anura > Eleutherodactylidae > Eleutherodactylus > Eleutherodactylus coqui. Next base: position 62,576,112 of record NC_089837.1, read on the forward strand.
GCACTCGCATGCACATCACAGGCATGCGATGTGTTTGACTGTCCCATTGAAAACAATAGGCAACACGAAAAAATAGGGCAAGTAGCGATTTTTTTTAACTTGCAGCATTATTGGGAGGGAATATAATCGCTCATATGTATGACTTGATTCAAGAAAATGGAGTTCATGTTTATGCAATTTTTTTTTGCCTCACAACGCACAAACTCGCGTGAGATTCGAGATCGTGTGAATGTAGCCTTAGTGTTATATTGGGCTTGTATGACTCTTAGACGGTGTTATACACCAGTGTTCCCAACTCCAGTCCTCAGGGACCCCAACTGGTCATGTTTTCAGGATTTCCTCAGTATTGTACAGGTGATGTAATTATTGTCGGCGCCTCAGACATTGCCACTGGTGTTCTTACTATAGGACATCCCAAAAACATGACCTGTTGGTGGTCCCTGAGGACTGGAGTTGGGAAACACTGTTACACACCACTTTTAGTTGTTTGGGTGAACTTCTGATACGGACCGAACCAAACTTTTTGCAAATGTTCGGTGAACTGGCAGAAGCTTACTTTCAAAACTTCGCTCATCCCTAATGGCACATTATTATACACCCTCTTCTACCAGCACGTTGGACCGCCTTGGGCCTTCAGAACTGTGGAGTTATATCTCCTGCAGGTTAGAAATTCACAATAACAATTCCGCCAGACTTCCTTAATTCCGCAGCACAAAGCTTTTCTGCTGCAGAATTTAATCTTGTGGTGGATTTTGACATGTGCGGAATTCAAGCCCCATAGAGATAGCAATGTGACGCAAACATGTCCGTGTGTCCTAATTCTGTTCCGTGTGAAAGGTCCCTTTCGCTGAATGTTTCTCCCCAATCACACCATTCTCTGTATACTCTCCACACCGCTGCATGAGAAAACCCCACAAGGCTCGCAGTGAAATCTTGGTCCCACTAGCCTAGCGCTGATGACCTGGCCTTGTTGGAAGTCACTCAAATTACTGGATTTTCCCATCTTATGTGGATTCACTGTGAAACCGATCCATACATGGAAGTTCTGAACATGAAAGGGCCAGGTCTCTAATAAAGTGTGTATATAGTGCTGATAGATACCGTAGAATCGAAAAAATAAGCCCTAGCCTGATTTTTCAGGATTTTTGGGGAGGCTTGAAATATAAGCGCTGCCCTGAAAATAGGTCCTAGCTGTATTACATAAAAAAAGAATACCTAGCAGGCTCCATCCAAGTTCCTCCGCTGCGGTTACCACAGTCTCTGCCCACCCATACAGGATCACTTCCTGGTTACGGGATTAAAAAATCTTGCCTCCACAAACGATGGCTGTGATTGGTTCATCGAGCGCTGGTTTAATTGGTTCTTCAGGTGCTGCTCAGCCAATCAATGCAGTGCTCGATAAACCAATCACAGCCATCACTTCATAGAGGCAGGATTTATGAATCCTGTAACCAGGAAGCGATCTTGTATGGGCGGCCGAGGGCTGTGGGAACCGTATCAGAGGGACCTGGACTGAGCCTGCTAGGTAAATATTAGACATTTTTGTGGAATAAGACCTAGTGCCTCTTTTGGGGCAACAATTTGTATACAACAGTGTCTTATTTTCAGGGAAACTATATATTACAGAATTCGCTCACTGTAACATGCACCTTCTCTCCGGAGGTGTTTAGTCACACATAAACATGTTTTATGATGATGATGAAAGATTTCCCTTTCTATATATAAATATCCGTCTCATCACAATGTTAATGATTTTATGAATATTAATGTAATCAGAGTCTCTTTCATGGCAAATATTTATTTGCTACTATAAATTTAGAGTTTTGGAAAGAAAACAGCTATTTTGCAATTTCAGAGATCTATCAGCTTTTTATTGTACTTTTTTGTTTTGAAAATACTTTGAATTGTTCACAAACTTTTTTTCATTAGATGTTTTAGTCTTCATTTTAAGATTATCTTTTGGGCCCTTTCACGCAGGACAGACTTGGCAGCGGACTTTGCTGTTAAGTAGAAATTATGCACCAACATCTGCCCGTCTGATGTGCGGATTTTGATGCAGAAAATAGCTTAAAGGGGTTGTCCCGCGAAAGCAAGTGGGGTTATACACTTCTGTATGGCCATATTAATGCACTTTGTAATATACATCGTGCATTAATTGTGAGCCATACAGAAGTTATTCACTTACCTGTTCCATTGCTGGCATCCTCGTCTCCATGGTGCCGTCTAATTTCAGCGTCTAATCACCCGATTAGATGCGCTTGCGCAGTCCGGTCTTCTCCCTTCTGAATGGGGCCGCTCGTGCAGGAGAGCTGCTCCTCGTAGCTCCGCCCCGTCACGTGTGCCGATTCCAGCCAATCAGGAGGCTGGAATCGGCAATGGAACGCACAGAACCCACGGTGCACCATGGGAGAAGACCTGCGGTCCACCGTGGGTGAAGATCCCGGCGGCCATCTTCGCAAGGTAAGTAAGAAGTCACCGGAGCGCGGGGATTCGGGTAAGTACTATCCGTTTTTTTTTTAAACCCCTGCATCGGGTTTGTCTCGCGCCGAACGGGGGGGCTATTGAAAAAAAAACAAAAAACGTTTCGGCGCGGGACAACCCCTTTAATTCTCTCGGCAATTCACATTTAGACATGCAGATTTTGATGCAGATTTCCACAGCGGCAAATTCAATAGAATGTTGCGGAACAATTCTGTCCTGTGTGGAAGAGTACTCAGGCTGGTCTCACATGAGCGGATTTGAATTGCGGAATCCGCGATTGCCGTCTGCGTATGATACGCAGTAATACATGGGCATTGAAAGGCATGGACTTTCCAATTTTCACTCACACTTGTGGTAGGAATTGTGGATTCTGCGAGCAGAAGAAAAATCTCAGCCTGCTCTATTTTACCATGGATTTCGCCCGTATGAGCTCCATTGATTGCTATGGATGCGTTCAATATGCAGTGTGTATGCAATTACATTGCGTATGGACGCGGATTTGAGCGCAAGTTGCTAAGAGACCAGATACAAATGGTATGAAGAAAGCATCCAGACTGTCTGCAACCTCTGCTTGTTCTTCTAGGCTCTTCCTCCAGAAGAAAGTGTTGTTTTTAAAGTGGTTTACACTACTATAAAAAAGTAGTATAAACCCGCTGAGCCGAGAGTGCAGCATCCCATTCTGAAGGCTCTCAGAGCAGCTCTGACCACGACAGCACAAGAGGATGTTGCGTGGGCTATAGAAGGGTGTTCCAGGGGGTTGGGCAACATTCTGATGTCATCCCCGGCTTGCGTTTGTTCTTCTGCACGGACGATACGCTGTCCATACGTGTACATTTGTGTGGAAAACCATACACATATGCGACCATATGCAGTTGGTTTCCACGATCATTTGCAGGTGCTCTGCCGCGGATATCCTCACACGGTATCTGACCTGCTCATGTGAGCCTGCCCTTAGAATTTAGAAATACGATATATTTTACTTCTTCTGCTCTAATTACACTTGTAACTTTTACATATTAGTTAGAGATGAGTAAGCCTATTCGGTAAGGCAGTTACTCGAGTGAGCATCGCTGTTCTTGAGTAACTGCTTAGTGATCCAAGCAGGCTCGGGTGGGCTGCAGGGGCGAGCTGCTGAAGTTTATAAATCTTGCATGGAAATATTTTGACCAACTCCAATCCCTTACTAATATAATACAATGAAAGTAGCGCATTGCACCACCAGAAACACTGGTAGTAGTATTACATTATACCAGGTAAGTGATCAAACATCCCTGTGTGGACTAAAAAAAAATATATATATTAACCCCTTAATAACATGGCCTATTTTGGCGTTGAGGACCAAGCGATTTTCGGTATTTTTCCATCTCCGTTTTTCAAAAGCCATAACTTTTTTACTTTTCCGTCGACGCGGCCGTATGAGGGCTTGTTTTTTGCGTAGCGAGCTGTAGTTTTTATCTGTGCCACTTTTGGGTACATAGACTATATCGTAAAACTTTTATAATTTTTTCATGATAACAGGGAGAGAAAACGCATCAATTCTGACATAGATTTTTTTTTTTTTTTTTTACAGCGTTAATCATGCAGCATACATGACACACTAAATTTTTTTCTGCGGGTCAGTACAGTAACAACGATACCAAAATTGTTATATTTTTTTTAGGTTTTTACACTTTTTTGCAATAAAAAGCCTTTTTTTTTTTAAATCTTTTTTTTTCTCTATAGCTGCATTCAAAGTCCTGTAACTTTTTTATTTTTCTATGTATGGAGCTCTATGAGGGCTCATTTTTTGTGAGACGAGCTGTAATTTTTATTGGTACCATTTTGGGTAATGTACGGCTTTTTTGATCACTTTTATTGCATTTTTTGTGAGGCAAAATGCTGCAAATTAGCATTTCGCTTATGTTTTTTAGCGTTTTTTTTACGCTTTTTGTTGTACAAAATAAAAAGTGTGTTTATCTTTTTGTACACGTCGTTACGGACGCGATAATACCCAATATGTGGGGTTTTGTTGCAGCGGGACGCCGGCTGTGATTGACAGCCGACTCCCGCTGCGGGATAGCGTGGGGCCAGTCATGATCTCGCGCTATCCCGATGACGTACCGGTACGTCATTTTGCGCGAAGTACCAGGCTCCCATGACGTACTGGTACATCATGGAGCGGGAAGGGGTTCAAAGTTAGAAAAAACTTTCCCCTACTTGTCGCATCAAGAATATCTATAGCCTTACAAAAGGTAAATTGCTTTCTGTCAACCTTTTTCTAAGTATTGTATAAGTAGTATTTAGAGATGAGCGAGCACACTTGGATAATGCAGTTACTCGAGCAAGTATCGCTCTTCTCGAGTAACTGCATTCTCGTCCGAGCAGGCTGGTGGGGGGCGGCGGGGGGGGGGGGGGGGGGGAGAGATCGCACTCTTCCCTGCTCCCACCCGCTTCCACCCGTTGCCCCCCCCCCCGAGCCTGCTCAGACCAGAATGCAGTTACTCAAGAAGAGCGATGCTCTCTCCAGTAACGGCATTATCCGTGCATGCTTGCTCATCTCTAGCAGTATTACAAAAAAACCTATATAACTGTGGTATTCCTGCATTCGTACTGATGCATAAAATAAAGGCAACATATAATTTTCACTGCATCATCAGCATCAACACTGTAAAAACTAACAACCCTACTCCTCAAAAAACAATAGTGCAATTGCATTTTTTTCCCATTTTGCCCCTTATACGCATTTTTAAAAGTTTTCTAATATATATGATATGCTAAATAGTACCACTGAAAAATACAATTTGTCCTGCAAAAACAAGCCCCCAGGTACATGTGTCACCAGAAAAATGAAAAAAAAAGTTATGATTTTTGGTAAGTGGAATTACCAGAACTGCATAATGTGACCTGGATGTAGGCATATCAATGATCCTTGGTCATAAACATTTAAAGGGATTGTCCAGTTGTAAACTATTGATGGTTGGCAAACAGCTAATCAATAGGGGTCCCGGGCAGTAAACTGCCACCAATCAAGGATTCATGTCCTAAGGATAGGCCAATAATAATTTACAAATGGACAACCCCTTTAGGCTGCTGCCACATTCACTGCTTTTTACCACGATCAGCGCGGCATCCCGAGCGCTGCGCCAACTGCGGTACAATGCTCTTATTGATTTCAACGGGGCTTCGCAGGCCTGCCATGATTTTCAAGCGCTATCTGTTCTATTTTCCTGCGTTTTCACATTTTTTAACACACCTCATCACTCATCGCAATGGTGGGGTGCATTATAAAGCGCTGTCAAACGCTGTACAATGCGTTCAAAAATACTGCTCGAAATTGTGGCGATTTCGAGTACCATTTTCTGTGTGAGAGTGGCATTAAGCAATGATCAAAGTTACGTTTTATGATCTAAGGGGGCAGCTACTTTTGCATCTTGCATTTTATCTTAGCATGGCTGATAAAATCGTGCGCTGTGAGACTAAAAACGCAGGGTGATGAAAACAATGAATTTCAATGGTTTACTCATGCGATGTTGCGAGAGAAAAAAAAATCGCAGCATGTCCTATCTGCATTTTGCAATTTTCCTTATTGGTTACTTTTTATCACATCGCAATTGCGATTTTCATGCGATGCGTTTTTAATATTAGAAAGTCCTTTTGACGTTCACACTAAAAATTGGGAGAAAGTCGCAAGCGGCAAAACCTTTTTAACAAGTAAAAGCAGCGCTGATGTTCAAAAATCGCTGGAACAGAGGGGCAATTTTGCCGCGATTTTCTCATGTGAAACAACCCTTAGTGCTGGAAGTTATTCTTGTTAGACTCTATTCACTTCTGCATTGGAGGCTCCATTCAGATCTTCCGGCACAGATCTGGCATGAAATGCCAGACAAAAAAGTCCTGCGTGCAGGACTTTTTCATCCTGTAAAAATGCCAGGCAGGTGCAGGAACTTAACAGCCCCCATTATAGTCATTGGGGTCCGTTCTGCACAGTTTGGTTCCACTATGAAATGGATCTGTTCAGGGGCATAGCTAAAGGCTCATGGCTCTGGGTGCAATAGTTTATCTTGGGGCCTCCCAACTTCTCTTAACCCCTTAACGCAGAGGCGTAACTTGAAGCTTCTGGGCCCCAATGCAAAACCTGTAACTGGACCCCCAATTATAATGCTTTATTCATAGTACTGGGCTCCCTATATGGAGAAGAGAGGCCTTATGGGCCCCTGAGGCTCATGGGTCCGGGTGCAACTGCATTCCCCTGCACCCACTATAGTAATGCCAGTGGATCTGTTCATCCAGGGAATTCCATTCTCCTGCTTCCATAATGAATCAAGAATACAGAATCCCTAGTGCAGATGTGAATTTAGCCTTCGCTGCATTAGTTTACTATACTGGGTTTTCTTTTCTGCAGCCGCATACAAGATTGTTTATGTCATCTGTACGGAATATCCATAATGCAACATTTCCATGTGGTGTCCAGGTCTCATTTTCCTTTATCTAGATTCCCTTCCATTTTGAGGTAAAGATAGCGGCGTCAGCATTAGTGAGACATGTGGCACCCTGCAATATTACAAATTCTTTCGAAAGATAAGTGAAAACACATTAAAAATAAGCTCTACACAATTTATGCAACATCAGATAAGAGGAGATTTCAGCTGCATTCAGCCTGGATGACTGGACTGATAGTATTATATATTTCATGAAATGATTGATTTTATGTAGATGCAATTGGGAAAAACATCATAGAGATTCTCCATATTAAATGCCTGAAGTGGGTAACAATGGCTGGTGACGGCGCTTATTATTCTCTCTCGGAAATCCTTGATATTCTTTGCATGGAGGAAAAAATAATTATGTGAAGCCTGAAATAATGGAGAAACATCGAATACAGGAGGAATAATATTCTAGTATAGTTCAATTCATTGCATCCCTAAGCAGCACAACCTGTCAGGAGTTCTGCCTCCATGTTTAGAGGCTGATATATATAACCCCCTTGTCTCATCCCTTCCTGTATTTTCTTCTGTTTTATTTGGGCAGGTCATGATCTGAATAGGGTCAGTTTGGCCCAATGGAGTACCTGGGGATCCTCCGGTGGGACCAGCTTACGCACAATAGACCTCTTAGAGGTCCAGCAGAAGACAACCCCAGTCTAGTTCTTATAGGGATGATAATAACCTATTAGAGCTTATTGAATATATAAATGAAGTGTTATACACCAGTGTTCAGACTAGTGTTGAGCGAACCGAAGCAGTAGAACCAGTTTTCTGGTGGAGCCTTGCTAAAAGCTCAGTTTGGGTTCATGCCAAACCAAACGTTTAGCACAGTTTGACCAAAAACAGGGTTCTACTGGTTTGGTTCATTCAACACTACCCAGGACTCATCAAACTGAGCCTCAATTGATTCCCCAAAGGAAGGAGGTTCAGTGTGGTCACTGGCAAAGGGAAGATATGACCGGAAGATACAGTACCTAGATGTTCTATAGCTAAAAGAGATGAGGGTAAGTCTCTGCAAATGCATGGGAAGAAAATGACTTCACGTACTGAATGGAAAAGTTGCATGGTTTTTATGGGCCCAACTCAGAGACTCAGTGTCTGGCACTATATGCATATAATATGGTGCAAACCTCAAATCACTTGTATCTGGGTGGGCTCAACATATGAGCAATGGGAAGGATAGCCAGTTGTCCAGGCCTTTGCTGTATCCTGCTTAGTCAGACTCTAATGTTTCTCAAAGAACAGTTTTATGCTCCCCAGTGAAGTTCCTGAGTATCTCGATGACTTTATAGCATATCTAAAAAAAGAAACAATTGCTGAAACCGAATTTTAAAATATGTCTTATTTCATTTTTTATAGTAGCGTGTTGGACCTCCTTTGGGTGTGCCAAGAAAACATTCCAGACACCATTACTCTATTTCCATCAGCTTGACCCGTTAACACTAGACTGGAAAGGTTCATCTAATCATGCGGCTCGCACCAAATTCTGAACCTTAAAAAATGGTGCAGCAAAAATCTGGATTGATCTGACTAAACAATGTTTTTTCCACTGCTCAGTGATACAATTTTATTGTTCTTTTTCCCACTGGAGTCTCACCTTTCTGCTTCTCTTAGACAGCAACAGCACTAGAAATGGTCATCTGCTGTTATAACCCATACTAAGGAACAATAATAGTCATGCATTCGAATATGTTAGCTGGAGCACCAGCATTGTATCTGGCTGCAATTTGCTTGACTGTGTAGCACTTGTTCATCAGAATGGTTCTTGACATCCTCCTCTGACCCCTTTCGCTGATGAGTTGTTTATATCCACAGGAACCCTTTTCATTAGATGTATTTCCTTGATGGCACCATTCTTGGTATAATCACCACCCCACTGCAAAATAAAACCCCACAAGGTTGACAATGTATGAAATCCTGGCCCCCGGCTAGTCTACTGTCGATGGCCAGGCTTTAATGAGAGTCACTCAGATGGCTGGATTCTCCCATCGAATGTGGAGAAACACTGAAAGTGATCCACGAAAAACTTTTCATGTGATGTTACGCTGCACTCCAGGGCCATGGGGCTAATTACCAAACAGAGAAGGTCCAATCATGAAAGGGCCAATGACTCTAATAAAGTGTCCATTCAGTGTGATGATTGAATTAAAATATAATATATTTATAATGAATGTATTATTTTCTTTACTACTGATATATTTTGCAGTGTTTTAGATCTCCTTTATTATTGGTACTTTTTTGCTTTTTTTTACTTCTCATTCTTATCTCCCAGATCCCCTCCCTCCCCCCCCCCCCCCCCCCCCCGAATAAATTGCTAGCTTTTTCCCATTAAGCCTTTTTCCTTTGGTTTTGGGAATACAAATCGTGTTATGAATAAATGACATGTTGACATTTACAGATAAAGAACAAAAATTAATAGCTTTGAAAGGCGATGACAAATGTCAGGATGTCAATAATGATCCATGTACATAATGGACTTCTGCACTGAAGAGAGACAGAATGTAACACAGGCTTCATCCCTCGGCAGCCAGGGAAACAGCCCAGACTTGTCATTTCTTTGGTGAAAATAAATAATTTGATGCACAATGTTCTTCTTCACCATTTTTGTTATCTCCAAAGGTGTTAGAAGTAGCTTTGCATTTGCAATACTTAAAAAAAACAATCCAGGGGAAATAATTAACAAAGCAGAACAGTGAGATGTGAGAGCTAGGTACAGATCATTAGCCAATTCAGTGCCTGGTGCTAGATCACCTAGGCACACAGATGTAGTGGAGTAAACACGGAGAGGAGGGGGTCATTTACTAACTGTGTTCTACACATTGATGAAACTAGTCCTGCAGTGTCCCGTAGGGTGACACTAGACACATGGCAGCTGGGAGGGCAAGATGCTGGCTTGTCAAAGCGGCACTCACCACGTTCCCTCCCGGAGGGACGCATGCAGCCAAGGCCAGGGTAGTGCTGGGCCTCTTACGGACCCCCCTGACATAGGGATGCCCAATAAACAGTAGAACAGGTGTGGAGTTTGTCACAGGTGATGCCACCGTTCCGGTAGCCCCACCACCACCACCACCCTTCCGGCATAAACATCAGTGGGGAAATAAACAAGCCACATACAGTAGTATAGTACCTCAGGTCCCCGGGAATTGTCAGGGCCTGGAACAACTTTACTTGCATAAACACTCCAATGATACAAGGCGCAAACAGACAGTATTCCAAGTGCAGGTAGAACTGAAAATATATACAGACAGACTTGACGATAAGTACCTCCACACAGTGATTCCTGGCTTCAGGACGCCTGTGTGTGTGACAATTGTAGATGCGTACCTCTACCCAGCGGTTCCAGACTTCAGGACACTTGGACGTGAACAAGTGAGAAGAAGAGTACCTCTGCACTGGGCCTTGTATGAGAAAGCCTTAGGATAGCTCACACAGTCTCTTTCTCTGGGGCTCACTTACTGCTCATGCTGATCCATGCGTTCGGGAAATCTCTCCTCTTCTTCCATCTTCAACACATGAAGGCTAAAGGTGCCCTCATGTGTCTCTGTGCTTTCCCTCCATGATGGTACTTGAAATAGAAGCCAAGATGGAACTGCTGAACTCTAAAACCCTTAAGCACTCACATTTATAGCCTCACTCATACCACGTGACAGGATAGAAATTGATACATTTACAGACAGTCAGCTCACGCTTTGGAGACATTAACCCATCATTTGCTGCATCTGTGCAATATACATAACAGAATGACAAAATAGTTTTGCACAGACCATCTACATAAGACATACATATATGATATTATGGAGGGGGCCAAGAAAGCATGTACTGGGCCACTACAGTCTCAATGGAACCCACTCATAAACATAGTCCAAAAGCAAAAAGTGGTGCAAGCACGAAAATTTCTATAGCAAATGTGATGGGTGGTGGAATCGCGATGCAGAATTCAGGATATGATGCAGCAAACTTGCCACGAATATACAGTGTTTGTTTATAAATAAAGGAATACAAGTGATTAATAATAAAATAACAAGCAAATACATTTTTTTCTGTGAAGTCAATTGACTCTAGCTACGTTAACTAAATCTTAAGAAAAGCTGGAAAACAGTCTCAAGAATTTTATAAAACAGTCTCCTAGAATAGGACTACAACTCTCAAACTATAACACACAGTTTGCTGTTTAACACATCAACACAACCAATACAATCAAGCAAAATGCAACTGATGTCACCTCCAGTCAAAGTATCTCTGTCAGACTCTTTCTTTTTGTAGCTCTCCTAGTCTGCCATCCGGGTTTAAGCCACAAAATTCATAAGAATTGTCTGATTTCTCAGTATAGTGTTTGTCTCTAGCTCTGCAGCAGGCCTGCTTACTACCTATTTAGTCCCTAGTAGTGTGCAGACCTATTGGCAGCTTAAGGCCTGCCTCATTTACAGTTACGATGGCAAGGAATCACTGCTTTTACCGACTCAGGATATTTTAGGTCAGGAGCCCAACTATACTGCTCTGCTCCCCTTGGTGCCTTTCCACAGTCCAGTTGCCCCACCAGTTGACACGATTGGCTTTTCTCCCTTCTCTCCAAGTGCCCTCTGGTTTGACTGTACAGTGCTCAGTCTTCTTCCCACAGTTCCTTAACTTTTGGTACTCCACTGCTTCTCTCTGGCTATTCTTTCTCTGCAAACTATTGTACCTTCTCCAGACACACTCCAGCAGCACCTTCAGTTCACTGCCTACTACCCTGTGCTCTCCTGTGGCACAGCAACAAATCGTCTTTTCTACTTTAGGAGCGTCTGCCAATCAATAGGCATCCCTTTAGGCATACTCTGTTCTGCCATTCCAAGATGTGGCGCAAATTTTGGTACATGTGATTATTATGCATAATTTTTGCCAATCACCATAGCAATCTTTTAACCCTTTAGGGAAGCCCTTTTACATATCTGGATCCTTTTTTGGGATAGTGGGTGGAGACATGCAAATCAAAAATCTAAAAGTTATTATACTAAATATTTTCACCACTAGATGGAGATTTAGAAAAATCATACTACAGGACCTATAGCACACCACCTGGTCAGGTATGGTACTGCTTGTAAAAATAAATTGTGAATCATTATAAAGCTATATTCACACAGCTAATGGACTTCGAATGTCTTAAACAAGGTTTGTTGGGTTCTATGGTTTTAACAGTAAAAATAGCCATTAAGTGGCCATCAAATTGCAGATTAGATGGCTGCAAAATAGCATTCAATCTATAATAAAGCATACTTAGATGCAGCAGAAGTTGTATCTCATGTGTTTCTTTTATCTACAGTTTTAACTTTGTTAATATAAAAAAATATACATGAAATCCCAAGAAAAAACTTTGGTTTTATATTGTAATTGTGCGAAATTCTAAACTCACTTTTGCTGCATTGGCATACTGAGCTCTACATTATCTGTATGTATTAGCAGAACTGAATTTATCATTCAAGTATTATGATAATACACTTACAGTGTACTAAACTTTTCAGATGACTTTTCAGAATAAGCTTGCGTATGTGTACATGAGTAAAAACACCACACCTGGTCAATATATGACTTGTATCCTGCATTTTTCTAATTTTTTCCTCTGCATCTGATTCTCATTCTGTACTCTATAGAACTCTGTTCTGTGTTCTATATACTGTGGCATAGAGAACTGCAGATTCTGCACTCTAACTATATGTAACACACAGAGACATAACATTATCATTTAGGAGTATATAGCATCACTGTGCAGTGTAGATGTGAATAAACAGCTGAAGATAACTCACCATTAGCTCCTGCACCATATCTTTGTAACAAGGTCTCTCCTTCTCCTCCCACCTTCTCTCTGCTCTGCTTCCTATGAAGTTCAATGAGCACTATTACACATCCTGTTTTAATGTCATTGAGTCTCCTGTCACTTATTTGATAGCAGGAAGTGGACAGCGGGCTAGCAGGAAGTGGACAGCATTTTAGAGCGGTTTTTTTTGCAGCACAAAAACCTTTTTTTAGATAAATAAAGTAAATAGCCAGTGTGATAACTCACAAGAACTGCTAACATAGAAGCACAAGTTGAAAAGTTATGGAGCATTTAAGGCTTATCTACGGAGATAAGGGTAGACAGAGATTTGCGAACGCCTGAAGCACCATCCCATTGGAGGCCAGGGGGGTCATTTTCAGTGGAAAAAAAAATCAATGTAATAATTAGTATTAACTGCTCATCAGTCAGTCAGCCAAAAGCTAGACATCATTAATCTGACAGCGGTCGCAACGCTCCAGAGTCCAGTGCCAGCAGCTCTGTCAGACAAACCAGCCTCCATTCCGAGTCAGATAGGTAGCTGGCAGAAGCAGCACTGCACCATTACTACACCTTGAGTCACACTGCTGCTCTGTCTGTGTGTCCCAGCAAAGTCCAGTCAGTAGGACATGTTGGCTGCAGCAGCGGAGCACTGGTGCATGCAGTCTGTTAGGCAGCACTGCATCTCATAAGATCGCATTAGAAAGGGTCAGGAGTGCAGAAACCATAACATTTTTACTATAGTGGCCACTAGTCAATGAGCGCTTTGCCTTTCCTATGTTAGAAGTGCTCATGGGTCATTGAGGGTGCATGGATGGGGACTTCCATTAGGAGGAAAGTGTTTATCGGTCTATGTGCAAAAGAGTAAAGGCTTAGACTCTCAGAAGACCTGGTCAAAGCAGTTTATATGACTGGCCGAGGTGAGAGAGAAATGGGCACAGGGTGGAGGAGTGTTGGTACAAGAGCAGAGGAAGACGTGGGGAACATGTGGTGGCTTTGGAGAAGAAGGGGACACAAGGAGGAGGGGCAAGTTGAAATACGGAGATAAATTCAACTCTTTGCCAACTGTCTATAGAAATTTTCAATCAATTCTGAAAGATCCAATGTAGTGGCGATAGATCATCACATACTGTATGCACAGAATTTGAAGAGTGCTACAGTACAGCATGCAATGCATTGTCACGCTGAGACCTTCAGAGCCTTAGGGTGAAGGATGGAGAAAAAGAATCCAAAAAGATAGTTTGTTCATAAACAATCATTTGTTTTTGTATGACCATGTTCTTTTTATTTTTCCATTAACAGAACTGTGTAAGGGCTTGTTTTTCTGTAAGAGCAGTTAGACTGTGGAACTCTCTGCCTGAGGAAGTAGTGATGGCAAAATCCATAGAGGAGTTTAAAAGGGGACTTGATGTCTTTCTGGAGAGGAAGGATATTACAGGATATAAATCTTAGGTTAATTGTTAAGCCGGGTAAACAGGCAGGTAGGAACTATTAGGGGTTGATCCAGGGATTAGCCTGATTACCATTAGGGAGTCGGGATGGAATTTTTTTCCCCAAAAGGGCTAATTGGCTTTTGCTCTTGGGGTTTTTTGCCTTCCTCTGGATCAACAACACAGGAGGATAAACAGGCTGGACTAGATGGACGTTGTCTTCATTCGGCCTTACGAACTATGTTACTATGTTACTATGACATTCTCATTGGTATGTCCTTGGGGTCCATAAGACTTTTGGATCTTTTTGCATATTTGTACTGCATTTTTGTGCATTGGATATTTGTGTGCGCTTTATGCTGTACTTTTTGTTCACGCAAGTCAATCAATGGGTTCTGTTTTCTGTGGATTGTGTGCGCAAATACGGATGTATATCATACCTCAAAATGACCAGAAAACAGAAACTATGATATAAAAGTTGAAAATTAATACTTCAGATTTTTTTAAATCACATTTCTTTTACTTACCATTTTTCTAAAACCTTTTTTAACTTTACTTTAGCCCCAAGAGGGTCTTGAAGATCGAGTTTCCAGATCACTGGCATAATGCACCGTAATACTTCTGTACTGTAGTGTACTGTATTTCGCCTGTGAGTGTAAGTTCACATATATGTTCACATGTTGCAGATTTGCTGTGAGTTTTCTGCAGTGGAAAATCTGCATCAAAATCCATGTCACAATTTGTACCATTGAGTTAGGATTTTGTCACTGCAAATTTGGCATAGATTGCACCCCCTACTGTGAAAGAGTGAAAATCCACAGCATAGATTGACATGCTGTGTATATAAAATCCACAGAGCAGGTAAATTCATGCTGTGTCTTTGTCAGCAGCACCACTCCTACAGCAAGCCAAAAGAAATTATACAAAGTCCAGAACCTAAAGGACCAAAATAGCACTTTAAAAAAGAACATGTGACAGCATAAAGGTGCAAAAATAGCAAAAATTAGATTTATTCCTCCATCACCCGCAGCAGCGTTTCGACCTGTCACTCTTTGTCAAGCATCATTTCTATTGTCTGTCATTTGACAGGTCGTTGCTGCTGGTGATGGAGGAATAAATCTAATGTTTGCTATTTTTGCACCTATATGCTGTCATATGTTCTTTTCTTAAAGTGTTGGGGACCATTTTTAGGACTCCAGCTACCATAGCAAACCAATGGCACCCACAATTGTGTTGCAAGGGCCAATGAGAACACAAGGAGCCTGCTCCTACTATCAAATTGCTTAGAGTCACAGTCACTATTGACTATGGCATCTAAGGGGTTAAACTTCTGGGATCTGTGATACATAGGAAGGGCAGAGCTGTGTAATACAGCCTGTTGCTAATCTTGCAATTGCTGTCATTACTGACCACCATGATGGAAATGAAAGTTACGGTGCAGGAACAAGAACTGACCTGACATCCTAATATTCTTGGGTTTCTATGCTACAACTTGTATGAATTTTAGTGAACTGGAGGCCATGTTGGAAGCTGCTGTCTGGCTATATATCACATTTCCAGCAGGTCATAACTGCAAAAAGTGCTCTACTGAGTACTAAAGACACTTGTCCTGAAGGGGTTAAATAAATCTGAGGCTACAGTAGTCATTAAAAGTGATGCTAATCTTTAGAGTGGTGTCTCTAAAGTCAACACAGAGTGATGCCTTGTGTTCAATTTTTAGACACCTCTTGTGACCCCCTATCAGTAGAATGGATTGTGTCTTATTGGCATCTCATGTGTCCCAAGCCATGCTACATAAGATGCAGACCCTTGGAGGTGTCAGCCATAGTTTGTGAACTGCATGCTATTCAATATATGGGTTATGCCGCTGCACACAAGCCATCCATCACAAAGTGCAATACATTGACCCATTTCCAATGCAAAGAGCGTCAGCATTGGACAGTTGAGCAATGGAAGAACATTCTATGGAGGGACAAACCCCACTATTCTATCTTCATATCACATAGTTGTACCTGGGATGTGGAGGATGCTTGTGAACATGAGTGTGTCATGCCAACATTCCCTTATGGGTTGAGGATGTTTCATGTGACATAGTGTCATGGTTGTAGTGGAAAGAACCATGACCATGAAGGTGTATCTTGACATTCTAGGCAATAATGTGATGCCTATAATGTGGTAATTCTCTGGGAATGGTCATCCATACTTCCAACAAGACAACACACCTTGTCACAGATCCAAAGTGGTTTTATGATGGTTTGAGGATTTAAATGTTCCACGATTGGACTGTCCTATACAGAGTCGCGACCTGAACTCTACTGAACATATTTAGAATTAACTGGAACGTTGGGTCAGGAAATAGGAACAGCATCCATTTCCTTTGAAAAAACTTGGCAAATGTTTGCAGGATGAATGGAGGGAAATACCAGAAGAAGTGTATCAGATGTTAGTAGAAAGTATGCCCCAGAGAGTATCCAATGTCATTAGGACTAAAGGAGTCCCGGGAGGTAGTAACATATGGAAATAAATACTACTTTTGATACCTGCTCAGGCAGTCAATTGCTTTTGGTAGGACAGTGTATGTAAATTGTTCTTGTTTGCAAAAAAAACTAAATCAAACAGTTGGAAATTTGGCAAAATTGGAATAATTTTGATTGCAGCTGTACATTTCCATCACCAGACATTAATAGGTTAAATTGCCAGTAAATTGGCAAAAGGCAAAACCATGTATTTCTTATGTGCTGTATCTGAGACAAGAAAGATACTTGAGCAGCAAGTAACAATGAAGCAGAGATGATTTTGTGACTTGTCTTCATGATATATTTACACTAAAACAACGAATAACTTTGCTACATGTAATTTTCATTAGCATTCACTTAAAATGTGCATTTATTAATAAAATCATACAAATATTTTACCTGGTAAATTACTGAGGTTCGGCACAGAAGGCAGAATTCACAACTAGATATTTCCATTTCACATTCCACAGCGCCATCTAGCAGGCAGAGAAGAAAGAACGTCTCCCTTCTGCCAAGGTAATCTCGGTTACCTTTCTAAACAGATCCATAGTCCATCTGGTTGTGAAAGTGCAGAACAATGTAAAAACAATTTGCATAATGCGGTGAGATGAAGGGGCTTGGACACAATGACAGCTTGGTAGAGCGGTCAACTGTGACGATACGGACATTACATTGGAAAGTTTACAAGAGTATTATTTACTTAGTGTGGAGATCACAAACCAACCTCCATGCGGCAGCTCTAACCCTTCCAGATAAACTTCAAACTCCATTCTAAAATAAGTAGAAATAAGCCGACCGCGTATGTTCTGTGCTTTATTATCTTAGTCCAACTTTAATGCCATAATTGTCTCTCCGCCGAATGAAGATGCCCAACTGACCCTTGAGCATAGGAGACATGCAGTGGCATACACAAAGGAGAATGGACCTCATAAATATCAAACTCAAGATCAAACTTGGCCCTTCCTTGTTTGGTTAGGATTTGCTATACATGTATCCGGTGTTTGTTTCCCCCCTTTTCATGATCATTGAGCCAGTTACTCACCCTCTTATTGCTAACGATGCAGTTTGTCCTGGAGAATGGACTAGTGAATAAGTGGTATGACTAGTAATTATTAGTAAATGAAAGTGCCAGTGTTTCTGGAGGCGCAATGTGCCACACAGCTCTGCTAAGTCCACGTCACACACACAGAGCTCTGTTACGTGCATGTCACACACACGGCTCTGCTATGTGCATGTCACACACAGCTCTGCTACATGTACATCACATACAGTTCTGCTATGTGCACGTCACACGTGGCTCTGCTATGTGCACGTCACACACAGCTCTGCTACATGAACGTCACATACAGCTCTGCTATATGCACGTATCACACACAGTTTTGCTACATACATTCTTCATCCTATACAACAGCGATCAAAACTGACACAGCAGTCCTGCACACATTGATCACTCCCTGGACTCCTCCCACACAGGCGACTGATCACATGCTCCTCCAACTCACACACACACAGCTCTCCTCCTTCATCTTACACACTTGGCTCTGCTCCATACACTCTGAATGCATCCTGATGGGACACATAAACTTCAGGTCTCACAGCAGAGTCCTGCATACACTGAGGGGAGAGACCTGGTCATGTGATCCTGAATTCCTCCCGCATAGATGACTGATCACATGATGGTGACATCATCGCAAGTCCTGTGAACACACGGGTGCTCTCAGGCTGTGCATGTTTTATGCTTTAGGACCTGTGATGACGTCACCATGATGGGATAAGGGGCAAGCATGTAACGCACTTACACACAGACTCACTCACAGACAAGTGATCTTTAGTACTTTGATTATCAGAAATTCTTCTGCTGCATCATCATCATCTGACTTGGGAACTCTTGTTGGGGCCATTGTGAAGCAACAGTTCCTGCAGCTGAGCCATTGGAGTGGGTCAGTTGACCTCATTGTCACAGGACACTGAGCATTGTATGAGTGTTAGCCATGTGACCTGGAAGTCAGAAGAAAAGGGAAAAATACACAGCCTAAAGGGAATGACATTACAGAACTGGATTCTTAACAGCAGAGGCCACTAATATTGCTATGGATTCCCCAGATGGCTTCTTTAAAAAGAAACTAGCTGTAAGGTGTTATACAAATGTTATATTCCCCAATAAAACACTATCTTTACAATTTATCAGCATTTAAAGCAGCGTTGGATGAGAGTGTGACACTGTGCTGTCATTCAATAGCTGAGAGCTGCCTCTGATTGGTCACAGCACTCACCAATCAGAGGCAGCTCTCACTCACCCATTCATGAATGGGTGAGTGAGTGCTGCCTCTGATTGGTGAGTGCTGTGACCAATCAGAGGCAGCTCTCAGCTATTGAATGACAGCACAGTGTCACACTCTCATCCAACGCTGCTTTAAATGCTGATAAATTGTAAAGATAGTGTTTTATTGGGGAACATAACATTTTAAATCTCCACCTGCTGAATACTACACAGAGCAGTTCAGGAGAACTGCCGGCCGGACGCGGCTGAACTCCGGCTGCAGGGAAAAGGAAAGAATACATTTTTTTTATTTTTACACATTTTAGGATGATTTTCAGGGAAGGGCTCATATTTTTAAGCCCTTCCCGAAAATTCATCCCGCGCTCGCCGGCAGCCCATTGCTTTCAATGGAGCCAGCTGTATTACCGGCTTCATTGAATTCAATGGGCGAACATCGTTCTTCTCTGCCACAGCTGTTACAGCTGTGACAGAGGAGAATGATCTTTGATAAATGTTCTCAATGGGGTCGGCGCTGCTGCCGCCGGCCCCATAGAGCGCATATATAGAACACAGCGATGCGCAGAAGGCACATAGACACATCGTTGTGTCCTATAATTGATCGCACATCCGCATAAAAAGCAGACATGTGACCAATCCAATTGGGATGCATTTGGTCTATAGATCTGCAGATCGCAAGCGCGTCTGCAGATCGGACCAAAAAACGGTCGTGTGACCGAGGCCTTAAACTGCAAGAGGAGGCCATACAATAAAAGTAACTGCACCAAGCTCCATATTGAGAGAAAGTTTTTGAAGTCAGTAATGGAGATATGCAGAGAAAAAGAGCTCCTCTGCATCAGAGAACAAAGTTATTCTTTTGTTGATTTGAAGGTCTGCTTTGGGTTGTTGTCGTGCTGAAAGGTGAAATTCCTCTTCATCTTCAGCTTTTTTAGCAGAGTCCTGAAGGTTTTGTGCCAAAATGGGCTATTTTTCTGCCGCTGCAACTTAGGTTTAAGTCAAGATGGAGAGAATTATGAACAGTTCCAAATATTAGTCCAAACACATAATGCTGCCTCCACCATCTTCACTGTGGGTCTGGTGTTCTTCTGGTGATGCACCGTGTTGGCTTGTATGTTTTGGAATTACGGCCAAAAAGTTCAACCTTGATCTCATCAAACCATAACACCTTCTCCCTTATACTTTTTGCAAAACATAGCCAGGCTTGGATGTTTTTCCTTGAAAGAAGAGACTTCCGTCTTGCCCCCCTCCTCCACAGCCCAGACATCTGAAGAATATGGGAGATGGTTGTCATATGCACTACACAACCAGTACTTGACAGAAATTCCTGCAGCGACTTTATTGTTGCTGTAGACCTCTTGGCAGCCTCACCGACCAATTTTCTTTTGACTTTTTCATCAATTTTTGAGGAATGTCCAGTTCTCAGTAATGTTACTGTGGTAGATGGCTGAGAGGCGCACCATTTGGTCTGTATTTTCTGTATTTTTATCAGCTGTGAAGATGCTATATTGTCTCTCTAATCTAAACCTCTGGGGGAAGGGAAAATCCCCCCCCCCCCCACACACACACCTCCACAAGAATTGAAGGAGCAGTGCTTTGTGTCCATAAACTGGTCAAACTGGTTCTAACCAGCAGAGAACTTATCTAGGAATGTCTTTGTGTAAAGGGGCAGGAAATGGCTGGCTGGAGGGAGAAACAGGAAGTATTTCCTTCGGACAACAAGTCAAGAATGAATAGAGCATGCTCAAGGTAAGCTCCTCCCGGGTGAACGATCTCACAGCTACCTCACAAATACCTCCCTCTGAGAATGACCTATCAGCATACAAAATTATGTAACTGTATCCTAAATGACCTAACTTCCTGATTTGAAACCTTATTTAAACTTCTACCCGCCTGAATAAAGACAGAAGCTTTTTGGGACACATGATGTAAGTTGTGTGGTCTTTGAAAGGGTCTCCAGGCCTGTACAATATTCCTATCTAATATGGCACCCACAGTATATCGAAAAGCGAAAATTGCGCTAACATTACTATTGTGCCGAATGTAATCCACTTCATGATGCCCGTCTTCTATGTGTTCCATGGTGTATGTAATGACTTGTAAATGTTTTGGTCCCCTTCTCCTGACTTATACCTCTCAACACCCAGATCCCTTTGATCCCTTTCCGGATCATGGTTTTTGTTAAAAAATGCTACTAAAAAAATGTCAATAAAATCCTACTAGAAGATCGGAACTTTATAGGGGGTAAATCCGAATCATTGTAAATAATGACAGCGGTGTACTGACTAGAATTTATAAGGAGATTCAAATTAGCCAATCCCATTTAAACACAACGACATCCTCAAATATAAGAGGATATTCATACTTATGCAGCCACATTATTTCAGTTTTGTTCTTTTTATTTTTTTTCACACTAAAAGATTTGAGTTTGTTTTTCATTGACATTGTACAGATAACGGGGCGCATCGAAGGTGGAAATAAATCTGAAATGATTCATTTTTGTCAGATTTTTTTTAACATGACAAAAACATGACATTTTAACAGGGGTGTGTAGAGTTTTTATATCCATTGTAGGGCTATACATAAATTTGGCAGGTGTCTTGCTGCACTCATCAGGAGAGCTTTAAACTAGAACAATTTGGGAAGGGAAGTGAAAGGCCAGGTAAAAATATACAGCCACATTTAAGAACCTTGCTATTAGAAGTGGAAAGAAAGAACAAAGACAAATATTCAGAAGGAAAGAAGAGGAGCAAGAGACACCGATCACAAACTAAAATGTCTTTACACAAATGCACAGAGCATGAGAAACAAATGTAAGCCTGTTTGGGGGTAAGGGGACGGGGGTATATATATATATATATATATATATATATATATATATTGACCCTTCCCAACAGGCCCAGGCGCTAACCCGTATGGAACACGGAGACCTGGCACCCTCACTAATTGGAAGAATGAGAATAATAGTGAGCCTTCTCTAGTCAGTGCCTCCACTCAGGAAAGAGCCTTAGACTAACAAGGGTCTCTTCCTGAGATTTACCTATGCATTTAAACAAACAGGTATATATTTGTGAATCCAACTTATTCAACATAAATGATTATACAGGGATAACCATAAAGGATATCATACTTTATAAAACTGTAGTTAAAGGGGTTCTGTCATTAGAAAAAAAAATCAATACTTACCTATTCATCCCCCATCAGTCTTCTTATCTCATTTTCTCCTCACCAATCTTCTCCTGGCTCCTGCAGTCCACCGAGTCACCTCATCTCCAGTTGGCCGGATCCTCTTCTTCCTGTTTTGGTGCGTCCATTCTCGGCATTCTCCTTCCTGCAAGGCAATGGACGCTACATCATTAGTGACATAGTGTTCACTGGCTAGCAGGGAATGCCGAATCCTATGCTGGGCTATTACCAAGATTGTGCAGTATTCATATATCATTGCAGCAAGACATCACGCATGCGCAGTCTCAGCAAAAAGTAAAGAAACACTTCAAATTTGATTTTAGCAGCAGTAGGCATTAATGGCAAAGTTGGCGTCATCAGACTTGTTTTGTGCATCTTTGATTGGTGGCTGAATCACATTATGACATGCACAGTTCATATACGCCCATAACATAAAGGGGTTGTACCAAAAGCAACTTTTATTGCCTATTCATAAAGATCTCAGGAACAGGATGTCATGTCCTCTTCTCGTCACTATGAGGTCATTACACCCAACCACAGTGATGTCAGGTTGAATGGAGTGGCGGTTGCTCATGCACAATTCTGCTCTATTCATTTCAGTGGGGCTGCCGAAAATTGCTGAATATATGCGCTCGACTATGTCCGGCAGTCCCATTGAAAATTAGATCCATTCTATCTCCTTCAGCAAGGTCTCAGTAAGGTGGAGTGGGGACACAAAACCCCTGTTTTGGGGATCAATGATGAGAACCCCAGCAATCAGACGTTTACTGTCTATCCTGTGGGCAGATGGAAAAAGTGGTTTTTGGTACAACACCTTGAAAAAAAACCTACTAAATATTTTTTCATACATGAAGTGCCCTGTGTAACATGATTCTAGCTGACAGCAATACTGAGGGTAAAGTAACCTATCAGGTCCCTAAATAAAGCAACAATGGACCCAATTAAGGGGATTAATGTGTTATTCCTATTCTATAACCCAAGTGGGGTTTTTTTCAGTTTTGCCTCTTAAAGAGGTTCCATACTTTACATAAGCCCTACTGTTTAGGAGGATCTCTTTGACAAGAAGCTGATCAAAATATGTAATGCCTTCTGGGATCTACAGCAATCTGCTGTAATCAGCGGGACATTCTGGCAGTAACTGTTTAATTTCCCTGTAGCGCCACCACAGGGAAAAAAGAACACTACACTGTACCCATTCAAATCAATGGCTTGTTGTGTAATGCAGGGCAGGACAGGTCCTTCAGTAATAGAAGGTCTTTGTAACCACTCTCCATTCTAGCCAAGAGATGAGGAATCTGAACAGAGAACCCCCCTCCTTCCCCCTCCTCTATTAACTCAGAACTCCCTAATAGGATATATGAAAATTGGGTTTTCTACAGTAGACAATCACTTTAAATTCAAATTTGGAGGATCCAAAAAATGTTTCCATCTACCGTACAAAACTATTTTCTCCTGTTCGCTGACATGATATTTTCTTCAGCCTTACAAAACTTTTTTTTTAACCTATAGTGACTTAAATAGAACATTAATATCTTGAGGGCAAAAGTTGTAAAAACTTGTTTATAGAACATAAACATGCGATTAAACCAGAATTTTACCGCATAGAGAGTTCTGCAGAAGCTTGACCAACACTATTATTGCTTTTCAGTACAATCTTTTAGAAATTGTTTGAACTGTTTCTACAATAATAAATCTATTATTTACTGCCTTCAAAATGCATTAGCTTTTCAATCCGAGAATGTTTAAATTCCTCTTGAAGTGAAGATAGATAGGAAAGTAATTTTGTTTCAAATAGAATCTTCCATGTAGACCATTTCCCAAAGTATTTAGCAGTGCTTATGAAATTGTAGCAAGGCCAACGAGGGATAGTGGGGAGGGAGAGAGAAAACGGAAAAAAAGGTTACAAAGAAATAGTAAGGAGCGTAAAAACACAGGGGAAATGAGATGTTGGCAAATAAATGATACAAGGTCAAACAATGAAAAAAGGATGATTGCATGGGATTCCAAAATGCAGTGCTGTTGCTAGCTAAATGATACAGAGAGACAGATAGACAGAAGATAGATAGATAGATAGATAGATAGATAGATAGATAGATAGATAGATAGATGTGAGATAGATAGATAGATATACTAATTGTATTTGCATAGCATTATTAGACATACTATAGCACTGTTATTATATTATTTAATGTAACATGGTTATTTAAATAAATGTTTAACCCTTTCCAATCCACTGTCTGACGTCTTCCTACATTCTGATTGAAGCCTGTGCAGCTCCGATGTCGGAAGATGTCCATCAGGGTATTCTTACTATATAATGCCAGCCGCTCTGTTGTCTGAGACCTCTCCAGCATGTCACATACTGTAGTACTGGCTCTAGCCAGCAGATGGTGCCATTGTATAATGGCAGAAAGAAAAAGCTCCCTAGGAAACTCTGAATCCAAAATTGGATTGCAAAGGGTTAAGAGTGTCATTTGGCTATTATTCCATACTACTATTAAAGGGGTTGTCCCGCACCGAAATGCAAAATTTTTTTTTAAACATACCACCACCTTGTGCAGTGTTCAAAACAATCTCTTTCTTATTTAAAAAAAAATAAATAAAAATCGCTTACCTGCATCACCGTTCTGCAGCTTCTTCTTTTTTTCTTTTAAAGATTACCGCCGGTCCTTTCCCAAGGATGCACCGCAGTTTTCTTCCATGGTGCACCGCGGGTCTTCTCCCATGGTGCACCATGGATTTTCTTCTCCTGTCTTGCGTTCCACTGCCGATACAGCCACCTCATTGGCTGATCGGCAACACGTGACGGAGGCGGAGCTACGATGATGTGGAGAAGAGGGAGGAGCCAGCACACAGCTCGTGAGCCCGGAGGGAGACAGAAGAAGAATCCTGCGGTGCGCAAGCGCGACTGTTCGTGCGACTAAGAAGCAGCTTTAGTCGGCGCCATGGAGACGGGGACGCCAGCACCGGAGTGGGTAAGTGTATAATTTCTGTATGGCTCATATTTAATGCACGATGTATATTACAAAGTGCATTAATATGGCCATACAGAAGTGTATAACCCCACTTGCTTTCACGGGACAACCCCTTTAAGGCCCCATGTCTACTTGCACGCACGGATTCCACAGCTGAATTCTGTGTGTGCCCACGGACATGGAGAGGAAAAGACAGTTTCTTACCTCTCCGGATCCAGTGCGGGACTCCTCTGAGCCGACCGGATCTTTTTTCTTTAGTACGGTTCCGTGGATGCAACAGGGGACATCGGGCGACGTGCCCGGCGCATGCACAGTGCTTTCTTTTTGGTTTTGAATCCCCTGCTTTCCTGCGGATCCACAGTGACAGCTGTGGGTGTGCCGCGCATCGTACGGCTTTAATAGAAGCCGTCCCTGCAGGATTTGCAGGACAATGGAGCATGCTGCGATTTCTTCCTGTGCGTGCGACCCGCACGCTGGGGGAAAAAAAATCACATACACATGCTGTGTGAATATTAATGCATCCCTATGGGCGGCAAGAGGTGTGGATCTCCCACGCAGGAGACACGCGCAGGTTTTAATTATTAGTTAATAGAAGTCGTCCGATCCGCGGCCAGTCCACAGTGACAGCTATGGATGAGCTGCGGAATCCACGTCATCGCCTAGTGACGGCGCGGCGTCACCTATACTCCACATGTGCACCGGTGTGCTGGCCGGCACATCCACATTTCAGATGAAGAAGATTCCGGACAGCTACGCAGGGGTCACCAGTCGGGCACCAGGTTGGATTCCGCTGCGGGATCCCGCATGCGGAATCCGACCTGGCCGTATGCATTCGGCCTTAGGGAGAGCACCTAGTTGGTGTGAGGAGACTTACAAGACCATGCAGGCTCCTCTAGGAAATTTATGCAAATGAAAGGATGGAACAATGCCTCTACAGCGCCACCTATTAGAAGCCAGCATTCCTGCAAGTCAATCTCTGACATTTTAACACTGAGTGGGAATGTAAACCAAAGCCAGAACCCTCTCCAGAAGAAAAAGATAACCATCACAGACAGTTTCAGAGTTTTTGTCCTTTATCAGTGTTCAGCAGGCTGCAGACTGGCTTGGTGAGAAGTCTATGATGTGAGTCAGGAGGGTTAAAGTTTCTCCTTAGTGAAAGCACTTGTTACAAGGTCTGTTAAAAGGTCAGACATTGACTTGCAGGATTGCTACCTTTTAATAGGTAGTATTGTAAAGGAATTGTTTCACTGAGTAATTAAAGGGGTTGTCCCGCGGCAGCAAGTGGGTCTATACACTTCTGTATGGCCATATTAATGCACTTTGTAATGTACATTGTGCATTAATTATGAGCCATACAGAAGTTATCAGAAGTTTTTCACTTACCTGTTCCGTTGCTGGCGTCCTCGTCTCCATGGTTGCCGTCTAATTTCCGCCGTCTAATGGCCAAATTAGACGCGCTTGCGCAGTCCGGGTCTTCTTCTCTTCTCAATGGGGCTCGGTGTAGCTCCATGTAGCTCCGCCCCGTCACGTGCCGATTCCAGCCAATCAGGAGGCTGGAATCGGCAATGGACCGCACAGAAGAGCTGCGGTCCACGGAGGTAGAAGATCCCGGCGGCCATCTTCACCGGGTAAGTAAGAAGTCACCGGAGCGCGGGGATTAAGGTAAGCGCTGTCCGGTGTTCTTTTTTAACCCCTGCATCGGGGTTGTCTCGCGCCGAACGGGGGGGGGGGGGGGTTGAAAAAAAAAAAAACCTGTTTCGGCGCGGGACAACCCCTTTAATTCACTTGAAAGGGATCAAATCCATTCAAAAATCACTGAAAGGTAGCCATACTTACTGATACAAAGGTACAAGGACAAGTATAAACAGCAGTTCCGAACAGCATACACACTGAGGAATCATTCACAGTGCAGGGAGAAAATGCTAGTGAGCAGCAATCACCTCCACCAAATGTTTTCTGCAGCTGTAAATAAGATTTGCACAACATTGCAAATGTATTTCATCAATATTTCTGGGATGCCTTGCCTACATAGCCCTCTTCAGGTCATGGGTATTTAGGCAGAAAAAAAAACAAGTGTATGGTGAAACCTTCCAATGAAGAACTTCAAGAAACAAGTAAATTCATCCATCTTCTCTTATATTAATAATAATATGAGCCAGCAGTAAGACGTTATTCTGGGATAAGTACAATGGTGTCCAAGAGTGGGCTTAGCTGTACATAGAGGTTAAAAAACATACCAGCTAAGGGGGTCTACATGCATCCAGCCATACAGAGAAGCAAGTATCGTACAGGTCATGCCACAGCATCACAATACAGTTGAGGGGAGGACTCTGACTTTGCAATTCAAAAACACAAATCTTTTTTATCAACAAATCTAATTTTTGACCAACGTTAAAGAGACGTTTTGGACCATTTCTCCCTGCAAATGTGTTTCAGTTCATCAATATTTCTGGAATGCCTTGTGTTTACAATCCTCTTCAGATCATGCCATAGCATCTTAGTAGAATTAAGGTCAGGACTCTGATTTGGCTATTCTGAAACAAAAAATCCTTTTAAAAAATTATTCTTTAGTTATGTGGTTGGGTCATTGTGTTGAGCTCATTCTCCTGTCAAATCTGATCCACCTTAGAATTCATTGTTCATTTAATGATCACAAGGCGTCCAGGCCCCGAAGCTGCCAATGGGCGAAGCTAATTGCATATGGTTTCATAGAGCTCCCTAGTGAATTCAGTAAGTTTGAATGGATGGAGCTCCCCCTGGTGGTGGCAGGAGGAAGCTGTCATATAACCTAAGTCTGTGGGATCTGAAGAAGGGTTAAGGTCTGAGCCTTATAAGGATATAAGTTATGAAACTGATTAGTTCATAAATTTGATCCAATGTACTTAATGAATTTATGCTATAATCTACAACGGGTGAGCCTCAAGCTGTTGCAAAACTCCAATCCCAGCATGACCAAACAGCTTTCAGACATGCTGGGAGTTGTAGTTTTGCAACAGCTGGAGACCACTGATTGAACAGAGTTTTTTTCATTCCCTTAAGTGACTCTAGGCTGGACTCGTACACAAGCTTTTACTGTATATCATTGTGTCTTTCGCTTGCATAAATTTGCATACTCTCCGTCTATTAACATGCTAAATAGAATGTCATAATCACAAGATTTTTTTCTACTTTATCACACACTGCATGCCAAGCTGTCAAGTGATTATGTAAAAGCATATGCCGAGCTTCAAGCAGGTGGCAATCATTTATAGAGCTCCAGATATTCGAGATGATAGCAATGCGAGAAGTGTCTGGAAAACAACTAGCAGGTACCAACTAATACATCATCATGAAAGTCCATGAAAATCAAATCCCAGATTTAATTAAAACATCAAAAATGGTGTAGAAATAATGTATTTACAATGAACTCATAGTTTATAGTCTCCCTTCGTTCACTGATGTGGAAAATTAATTGTTAGAAGTTAGATGAGTAAGACGAGTCCATTAAACTCGTAAAGGGTTGTTTCAAATGGAGGATTCATAAAGTAAACCTCTGACTTTTATAACCATGATTCATTCTATATTATATTATAATATAGTACATCTTTATAGGGTTTGTGTGATATGAAGCTCCAAATCTATTAGTTCCCTGCTCCAACACATAGTTTGCCACCGGCAGCTCATCAGTAACATCACTTTTAGTATATTGTGGGAATGGGGCTAGGGAAGTATACATTTTATTATTTTAAGGGTCATTATGGGGGGCACACTATTATACTATGGAGGGCACTAAGAAAACCTCATCATTTTGTGAGATGCACCAATACTATCAATGGGGTATCAATACTAAGGGACACATACTCTGTGGGAGACACTAAGGAGACCGTATTACTTTGTGGGAGGTTCAAATGCTGTGGGGGCACCTATAGTGTAAGGGACATTAAAAGGGCACCTTACACTGTAGAGGACACTACGTGTGAGAGGCATCAATACTATGATAGCATTAATTGGGTACCAATATCAGGGGGCACAGCATTACTCTGTGGGGGACACAAAGAAGACCTCATTACTTTGTGGGAAACACATATACTGTCGGTGCACTAGGAGGGCACCTATACTGTTCAGGATATTATAGCAGCACCTTGCTCTGTAAGGAGCACTAAAGAGACCTTATTACTGTATGAGAGACACCAATACTGTGGGGGACACTAAGGGGGTACTAATACCGGGGGGCACACTATTATTCTGTGGGGGCACTAAGTGAGCTACAATATTTTGAGAGGGCACCAATGGTATACTAGTACTGATCCAAGTGGAAGAATGTATTAAGTGGGGTACCACAAGGTTCTGTCCTAGGCCCAGTCTTGTTCAACATTTTTATAAATGATCTGGGGGAGGGAATCAATGGGAAACTGATCAAATTTGCTGAGAACACAGAGCTAGGAGGGATAGCTAACACTAGGGAAGAGAGAGTAGTCAAAAAGATCTAGAAAAGCTTGCATAGTGGGCGCCGACTAACAGAATGGTATTTACCAAGGAGAAATGCAAAGTCCTACATATCGGCAATGTAGTGGCCCTGTACAACAGGGTCCCTCCTGAATAGTGTGTATGCCCAGTATTGTGCTGTCAGTGTCTTTCATGTTGCAAGAATGGTGTGCATTGCATAGCTGCAGCACTGAAAGGGTTAAGTGTCTGGTATGTGAGATGACTGTCTGGTTTTGTATCATTTTGTCTGTCATGTGATGACATATGCTTAATATATGTGTTTGCAAGCTGTAAGAGGAGAGTACGTGCTGAGTTCTGTCGAGTTCAGTCAGAGAGAGGAGTGCAAGGCAGTTGTCTGTGGGTACCTTCAACCCACCAACACAGAATAGAGGAGGCCGAGAAGATGGTCTAGTGAATGTTGGGGACTACTCCCCAGAAGTTCTGTAGCCTGTTTCCGTCCATGAATGTGAAGCGGTGGAGATTAAGAGAGTGAGAGAAGTGTGGTACCAGGCCAGGACCTATAGCTAACTGTGGCTATGGTTTCTCCTGACGTCCCGTGAGTTCTCCCAGGCACAACAATTGTCAACTAGCTGCTGAACTGTTCTGTTCTGGAAGTTAAGTAAAACGATGAGTCGCCATCCGTTTCCAGAGGCTGTGTCTTAAACAGTACCTGTATGTGTGTGGATTTACTCCATCACCTAGGAATGCCCTCACAGAAGCTACACGGGATATGATTTACTCCGTCATCCAGGAATAGCCCGCTGTGGAAGAAGCTGTGGCGTCAAGAGACAAAACAGGACTAAAGGTAATCCATTATGTGGGTTCTCCTTTATTAACCTGCCCTTGGACATATCACCGGATACCCTTTGGGTGGGAGACGGTAGAGCTACCGTGACCAGGCCCAAACTCTACCTCGCTGTCTCCTAGGCCGTGGCCAGCTCCTTAGTTACTGCAAGCAAGAAAAATGAAGAAAGAACATACAGAATGGGAGGAATTGGGCTAAGCAGCAGCACGTGTGAAAAAGACTTAGGTATACTAATAGATCATAGACTGAACATGAGTCAACAATGTGATGCAGCAGCCAAAAAGGCAAACACAATTCTGGGATGTAATAAGAGAAACATAGAGTCTAGATCACATGAGGTCATTATCCCCCTCTTCTTTTCCTTAGTCAGACCTCATCTGGAATACTGTGTCCAGTTCTGGGCACCCCACTTTAAAAAAAAAAACATAGACAAACTGGAGCAAGTTCAGAGAAGAGTTACCAAGATGGTGAGCGGTCTGCAAATCATGTCCCATGAAGAACGGTTAAAGGACCTGGGAATATTTAGCTTGCAAAAAAGAAACCTGAGAGGAGATCTAATAGCTGTCTACAGATATCTGAAGGGCTGTCAGAGTGCAGAGGGATCAGCCCTATTCTCATCTGCACAAGAAAACTCTAGAAGCAATGGGATGAAACTGAAAGGGAGGAAACAGAAATTAGGAAAAACTTTCTGACTGTGAGGGTGATCAATGAGTGGCGCAGGTTACTACAGGAGGTGGTGAGTTCTCCTTCAATGGAGGTCTTCAAATAAAGGCTGGACAGACATATGTCTAGAATGATTTAGGGGATCCTGCATTGAGCAAGGGGTTGGACCCGATGACCCTGGAGGTCCCTTCCAACTCTAACAGCTTATGAGTCTATGAGTCTAAAACAGCCTGGTCCTTAAGGAGTTAAGTCCTATTGTGGTAAGCACACCAAAATCTCAAACATTGTTTATTTTCATCCAAAGGTGTCCTTTATAACAAAGCCAGACGTGGGCAGAGCTGAAAACAGTATGGCACCACACAGTGAGTAGACTTTCGCTGGAATGTTGCATTTAAATGTCCTTACATCTCTGTGCCTATCTGTGCAAAAACAGCTATGGGAATAAAGAAATCAGTTCATAGATGGTGTGACCTGCATTAAATCCATATATTAGCACTGGGTAAAGACGTCACTAAGTAACTGAATAATGGCAGGCTGCATCCTTAATTCATACGTCTTACATGGATTGCTATACGTAGCGTTTATCACAGTAGTCATCTGACACTCGTCATCGTTGTGAGCATTCATGCCATATGTAAGCACCCCATTGGAATAATGAGTTATTCCGTACAGCTAAGGACTTTACATTACTTCTACAATGGAACCTGACTTTACATGAGAGCCATATAATAGGAAACGACAATCAAAGGACCTGGGAAATATCACTGATACTGAGTAAATCTTTTTTCAACATTTCTCATTTAGAAGAAAGACCTCATACATTCCTGCTACCAATGTTGTACCGCCTATCGATGTATCAATACTACAATTTAACTCCTTGAAGACATGGCCATTTGCCATTTTTTTGATTTTTGTTTTCTCCTTCACGCTTTCAAAAAAATTATACGTTTTTTACGTTTCTGTTAATAGAGCCATATAGCATATGGACCCATGCAAAGCCCCCATACTAGGAAGGCAATCAGGCTTGGCCACGAGTTATAGCCTATGAGGATAACTTGTGTTTTTGAAGGAGGACTTGTATTTATCAATAGCACTATTTAACCCCTTAACGACTGCCCCATCGGGAAACTACGTCCTCAGAAAGTGGGCCTTAATCCTAGAGGACGTAGTTTTATGCATCCTCTTTGGATTAATGCCCACTTGCCTGAGGACGTGACAGCTCCATGCTGTCGGTGCCCGCAGGTAGCCGACAGCATGGAGCTGTCATCCCAGGATGCGGGCAGTCCCCCCCGGCATTGCAATCGGATCGCAAAAAAGTAAAGAAAACTGTCAAAAAAGTTAGTTCTTCAGCTGCCCTGCTGGATCGGCTCCACCAGGGCAGCTGAAATTACTTACCCGGCTTGTCGGCGGTGTCCCACGGAGATCTCGTCCTCCCGGACCCGCCGGCGGCCTTCTGCGCATGCGCGCCAGACGATAACGTCACGCGCATGCGCAGAAGCCCGGGAGCCCCCGGCAAATTTAAAATCTCCTGGCTCCCGGCTCCTGAAGGTAGCCGGGAGCCAGGAGGTGTTACCTTGGACCACTGTGAGCGGTCCCCGGGCCCGCGATCGCCGCTATCGATTAGATAGCGTCGATCGCGAAAAAGTTGAAAAAGTAAAAAAAAAGTAAGGTTTCACCTCCCCTCATGGATCCGATCCATGAGGGGAGGTGAAAATACTCACCCCCGGTCCTCTGCGATGTCCCGATGTCCCGGGACCCGAAATCGGGCGCGTGCACAGAGGGGCTCGAGCCCCGGAGAATTCAAAATCCCTCTGCTCTTGGCTGCCATGTGTAGCCAAGAGCAGAGGGATGTCACTGGGGACATGATCACTGTCATCCAATGGATGACAGTGATCATGTAAAGTTAAAAAAAAAGTGCAAAAAGTTAAAAAATAAAAATAAAAAAGGGGTAAAAAGTAAAAAAAAAAGTGCAAAAAGTTAAATAAAAAAAGATTTCCGGCGCACCTCCAACCCCTTCCGCCGGCCATTCCATCTCCAGAATTGGTGGTCTCGTCACACCAACATGACCTACCAACTAGGTCAAAAATAGAAAAGGTCCTGATGGTCAAGAAAATTTGACAGGCCTGCATACAAGCGTCATCAACCGGATTGCTCACGTAAAACATACTAACCTAAATACAGTTCGCCCGTGAGGTGCTAATGCACAGAAAACCCTCCGTTTAAAAGTATGAACTCAACATTCGACCTTGGGGAGGGAATGGAATTCAAGGAGTGGAGCCCAAACTGCATCAGCATCACCAGGGGGCCAACTCTAATGGAGACAATGTTCTCCGCCCGTTTCCCAAAACATTGAGGGGCCGCTCAAAAGAAAGGGGCAGTTGGGCCGGAGCCGCAGACAGTTGTCTCCATCCTGTATTGATTTTTACTCCTCTTCATCACTTTCATTTTTTGCCTTTATATTCTAAGACAATAGACAGACTAGGGCACTGTATCATCAATATCGCCGCACAAACATCTACCTAAACATTTTTGAGCTAAGGTTTCCTCACTTGAAACTTATTGACATTCACTCAATCCGCCCGTGAGGTGCTAACGCATAGAGTCCACTCCTGTTTGGGGAAACCGGGAACAATCTAGGTCTTTAAGGAGTGGAGTCCAAACTGCCTCAGCATCACAAGGGCGCCCGTGCTGATGGTGTTACAGGCGTGTCAAATTTTCTAGACCATTAGACTGATTTAAATGAATTGAACATCAAGTATGCAGTCCTGAACTACATGCACACATGCTGTAAAAAAAAGATTTCCGGCGCATCTGCAACCCCTTCCGCCGGCCATTCCATCTCCAGAATAGGTGGTCTCGTCACACCAACATGACCTACCAACTAGGTCAAAAATAGAAAAGGTCCTGATGGTCAAGAAAATTTGACAGGCCTGCATACAAGCGTCATCAACCGGATTGCTCACGTAAAACATACTAACCTAAATACAGTTCACCCGTGAGGTGCTAATGCACAGAACACCCTCCGTTTAAAAGTATGAACTCAACATTCGACCTTGGGGAGGGAACAGAATTCAAGGAGTGGAGCCCAAACTGCATCAGCATCACCAGGGGGCCAACTCTAATGGAGACAATGTTCTCCGCCCGTTTCCCAAAACATTGAGGGGCCGCTCAAAAGAAAGGGGCAGTTGGGCCGGAGCCGCAGACAGTTGTCTCCATCCTGTATTTATTTTTACTCCTCTTCATCACTTTCATTTTTTCCCTTTATATTCTAAGACAATAGACAGACTAGGGCACTGTATCATCAATATCGCCGCACAAACATCTACCTAAACATTTTTGGGCTAAGGTTTCCTCACTTGAAACTTATTGACATTCACTCAATCCGCCCATGAGGTGCTAACGCATAGAGTCCACTCCTGTTTGGGGAAACCGGGAACAATCTAGGTCTTTAAGGAGTGGAGTCCAAACTGCCTCAGCATCACAAGGGCGCCCGTGCTGATGGTGTTACAGGCGTGTCAAATTTTCTAGACCATTAGACTGATTTAAATTAATTGAACAACAAGTATGCAGTCCTGAACTACATGCACACATGCTGTAAAAAAAAGATTTCCGGCGCACCTCCAACCCCTTCCGCCGGCCATTCCATCTCCAGAATTGGTGGTCTCGTCACACCAACATGACCTACCAACTAGGTCATAAATAGAAAAGGTCCTGATGGTCAAGAAAATTTGACAGGCCTGCATACAAGCGTCGTCAACCGGATTGCTCACGTAAAACATACTAACCTAAACACAGTTCACCCGTGAGGAGCTAATGCACAGAAAACACTCCGTTTAAAAGTATGAACTCAACATTCGACCTTGGGGAGGGAACGGAAATCAAGGAGTGGAGCCCAAACTGCATCAGCATCACCAGGGGGCCAACTCTAATGGAGACAATGTTCTCCGCCCATTTCCCAAAACATTGAGGGGCCGCTCAAAAGAAAGGGGCAGTTGGGCCGGAGCCGCAGACAGTTGTCTCCATCCTGTATTTATTTTTACTCCTCTTCATCACTTTCATTTTTTCCCTTTATATTCCAATACAATAGACAGACTAGGGCACTGTATCATCAATATCGCCGCACAAACATCTACCTAAACATTTTTGGGCTAAGGTTTCCTCACTTGAAACTTATTGACATCCACTCAATCCGCCCGTGAGGTGCTAACGCATAGAGTCCACTCCTGTTTGGGGAAATCGGGAACAATCTAGGTCTTTAAGGAGTGGAGTCCAAACTGCCTCAGCATCACAAGGGCGCCCGTGCTGATGGTGTTACAGGCGTGTCAAATTTTCTAGACCATTAGACTGATTTAAATGAATTGAACAACAAGTATGCAGTCCTGAACTACATGCACACATGCTGTAAAAAAAAGATTTCCGGCGCACCTCCAACCCCTTCCGCCGGCCATTCCATCTCCAGAATTGGTGGTCTCGTCACACCAACATGACCTACCAACTAGGTCAAAAATAGAAAAGGTCCTGCTGGTCAAGAAAATTTGACAGGCCTGCATACAAGCGTCATCAACCGGATTGCTCACGTAAAACATACTAACCTAAATACAGTTCGAACGTGAGGTGCTAATGCACAGAAAACCCTCCGTTTAAAAGTATGAACTCAACATTCGACCTTGGGGAGGGAATGGAATTCAAGGAGTGGAGCCCAAACTGCATCAGCATCACCAGGGGGCCAACTCTAATGGAGACAATGTTCTCCGCCCGTTTCCCAAAACATTGAGGGGCCGCTCAAAAGAAAGGGGCAGTTGGGCCGGAGCCGCAGACAGTTGTCTCCATCCTGTATTGATTTTTACTCCTCTTCATCACTTTCATTTTTTGCCTTTATATTCTAAGACAATAGACAGACTAGGGCACTGCATTATCAATATCGCCGCACAAACATCTACCTAAACATTTTTGGGCTAAGGTTTCCTCACTTGAAACTTATTGACATTCACTCAATCCGCCCGTGAGGTGCTAACGCATAGAGTCCACTCCTGTTTGGGGAAACCGGGAACAATCTAGGTCTTTAAGGAGTGGAGTCCAAACTGCCTCAGCATCACAAGGGCGCCCGTGCTGATGGTGTTACAGGCGTGTCAAATTTTCTAGACCATTAGACTGATTTAAATGAATTGAACATCAAGTATGCAGTCCTGAACTACATGCACACATGCTGTAAAAAAAAGATTTCCGGCGCACCTCCAACCCCTTCCGCCGGCCATTCCATCTCCAGAATAGGTGGTCTCGTCACACCAACATGACCTACCAACTAGGTCAAAAATAGAAAAGGTCCTGATGGTCAAGAAAATTTGACAGGCCTGCATACAAGCGTCATCAACCGGATTGCTCACGTAAAACATACTAACCTAAATACAGTTCACCCGTGAGGTGCTAATGCACAGAACACCCTCCGTTTAAAAGTATGAACTCAACATTCGACCTTGGGGAGGGAACGGAATTCAAGGAGTGGAGCCCAAACTGCATCAGCATCACCAGGGGGCCAACTCTAATGGAGACAATGTTCTCTGCCCGTTTCCCAAAACATTGAGGGGCCGCTCAAAAGAAAGGGGCAGTTGGGCCGGAGCCGCAGACAGTTGTCTCCATCCTGTATTTATTTTTACTCCTCTTCATCACTTTCATTTTTTCCCTTTATATTCTAAGACAATAGACAGACTAGGGCACTGTATCATCAATATCGCCGCACAAACATCTACCTAAACATTTTTGGGCTAAGGTTTCCTCACTTGAAACTTATTGACATTCACTCAATCCGCCCATGAGGTGCTAACGCATAGAGTCCACTCCTGTTTGGGGAAACCGGGAACAATCTAGGTCTTTAAGGAGTGGAGTCCAAACTGCCTCAGCATCACAAGGGCGCCCGTGCTGATGGTGTTACAGGCGTGTCAAATTTTCTAGACCATTAGACTGATTTAAATGAATTGAACAACAAGTATGCAGTCCTGAACTACATGCACACATGCTGTAAAAAAAAGATTTCCGGCGCACCTCCAACCCCTTCCGCCGGCCATTCCATCTCCAGAATTGGTGGTCTCGTCACACCAACATGACCTACCAACTAGGTCAAAAATAGAAAAGGTCCTGATGGTCAAGAAAATTTGACAGGCCTGCATACAAGCGTCATCAACCGGATTGCTCACGTAAAACATACTAACCTAAATACAGTTCGCCCGTGAGGTGCTAATGCACAGAAAACCCTCCGTTTAAAAGTATGAACTCAACATTCGACCTTGGGGAGGGAATGGAATTCAAGGAGTGGAGCCCAAACTGCATCAGCATCACCAGGGGGCCAACTCTAATGGAGACAATGTTCTCCGCCCGTTTCCCAAAACATTGAGGGGCCGCTCAAAAGAAAGGGGCAGTTGGGCCGGAGCCGCAGACAGTTGTCTCCATCCTGTATTGATTTTTACTCCTCTTCATCACTTTCATTTTTTGCCTTTATATTCTAAGACAATAGACAGACTAGGGCACTGTATCATCAATATCGCCGCACAAACATCTACCTAAACATTTTTGGGCTAAGGTTTCCTCACTTGAAACTTATTGACATTCACTCAATCCGCCCGTGAGGTGCTAACGCATAGAGTCCACTCCTGTTTGGGGAAACCGGGAACAATCTAGGTCTTTAAGGAGTGGAGTCCAAACTGCCTCAGCATCACAAGGGCGCCCGTGCTGATGGTGTTACAGGCGTGTCAAATTTTCTAGACCATTAGACTGATTTAAATGAATTGAACATCAAGTATGCAGTCCTGAACTACATGCACACATGCTGTAAAAAAAAGATTTCCGGCGCATCTCCAACCCCTTCCGCCGGCCATTCCATCTCCAGAATAGGTGGTCTCGTCACACCAACATGACCTACCAACTAGGTCAAAAATAGAAAAGGTCCTGATGGTCAAGAAAATTTGACAGGCCTGCATACAAGCGTCATCAACCGGATTGCTCACGTAAAACATACTAACCTAAATACAGTTCACCCGTGAGGTGCTAATGCACAGAACACCCTCCGTTTAAAAGTATGAACTCAACATTCGACCTTGGGGAGGGAACGGAATTCAAGGAGTGGAGCCCAAACTGCATCAGCATCACCAGGGGGCCAACTCTAATGGAGACAATGTTCTCCGCCCATTTCCCAAAACATTGAGGGGCCGCTCAAAAGAAAGGGGCAGTTGGGCCGGAGCCGCAGACAGTTGTCTCCATCCTGTATTTATTTTTACTCCTCTTCATCACTTTCATTTTTTCCCTTTATATTCCAATACAATAGACAGACTAGGGCACTGTATCATCAATATCGCCGCACAAACATCTACCTAAACATTTTTGGGCTAAGGTTTCCTCACTTGAAACTTATTGACATCCACTCAATCCGCCCGTGAGGTGCTAACGCATAGAGTCCACTCCTGTTTGGGGAAATCGGGAACAATCTAGGTCTTTAAGGAGTGGAGTCCAAACTGCCTCAGCATCACAAGGGCGCCCGTGCTGATGGTGTTACAGGCGTGTCAAATTTTCTAGACCATTAGACTGATTTAAATGAATTGAACAACAAGTATGCAGTCCTGAACTACATGCACACATGCTGTAAAAAAAAAGATTTCCGGCGCACCTCCAACCCCTTCCGCCGGCCATTCCATCTCCAGAATTGGTGGTCTCGTCACACCAACATGACCTACCAACTAGGTCAAAAATAGAAAAGGTCCTGCTGGTCAAGAAAATTTGACAGGCCTGCATACAAGCGTCATCAACCGGATTGCTCACGTAAAACATACTAACCTAAATACAGTTCGAACGTGAGGTGCTAATGCACAGAAAACCCTCCGTTTAAAAGTATGAACTCAACATTCGACCTTGGGGAGGGAACGGAATTCAAGGAGTGGAGCCCAAACTGCATCAGCATCACCAGGGGGCCAACTCTAATGGAGACAATGTTCTCCGCCCGTTTCCCAAAACATTGAGGGGCCGCTCAAAAGAAAGGGGCAGTTGGGCCGGAGCCGCAGACAGTTGTCTCCATCCTGTATTGATTTTTACTCCTCTTCATCACTTTCATTTTTTGCCTTTATATTCTAAGACAATAGACAGACTAGGGCACTGCATTATCAATATCGCCGCACAAACATCTACCTAAACATTTTTGGGCTAAGGTTTCCTCACTTGAAACTTATTGACATTCACTCAATCCGCCCGTGAGGTGCTAACGCATAGAGTCCACTCCTGTTTGGGGAAACCGGGAACAATCTAGGTCTTTAAGGAGTGGAGTCCAAACTGCCTCAGCATCACAAGGGCGCCCGTGCTGATGGTGTTACAGGCGTGTCAAATTTTCTAGACCATTAGACTGATTTAAATGAATTGAACATCAAGTATGCAGTCCTGAACTACATGCACACATGCTGTAAAAAAAAGATTTCCGGCGCACCTCCAACCCCTTCCGCCGGCCATTCCATCTCCAGAATAGGTGGTCTCGTCACACCAACATGACCTACCAACTAGGTCAAAAATAGAAAAGGTCCTGATGGTCAAGAAAATTTGACAGGCCTGCATACAAGCGTCGTCAACCGGATTGCTCACGTAAAACATACTAACCTAAATACAGTTCGCCCGTGAGGTGCTAATGCACAGAAAACTCTCCGTTTAAAAGTATGAACTCAAGATTCGACCTTGGGGAGGGAACGGAAATCAAGGAGTGGAGCCCAAACTGCATCAGCATCACCAGGGGGCCAACTCTAATGGAGACAATGTTCTCCGCCCATTTCCCAAAACATTGAGGGGCCGCTCAAAAGAAAGGGGCAGTTGGACCGGAGCCGCAGACAGTTGTCTCCATCCTGTATTTATTTTTACTCCTCTTCATCACTTTCATTTTTTCCCTTTATATTCTAAGACAATAGACAGACTAGGGCACTGTATCATCAATATCGCCGCACAAACATCTACCTAAACATTTTTGGGCTAAGGTTTCCTCACTTGAAACTTATTGACATCCACTCAATCCGCCCGTGAGGTGCTAACGCATAGAGTCCACTCCTGTTTGGGGAAATCGGGAACAATCTAGGTCTTTAAGGAGTGGAGTCCAAACTGCCTCAGCATCACAAGGGCGCCCGTGCTGATGGTGTTACAGGCGTGTCAAATTTTCTAGACCATTAGACTGATTTAAATGAATTGAACAACAAGTATGCAGTCCTGAACTACATGCACACATGCTGTAAAAAAAAGATTTCCGGCGCACCTCCAACCCCTTCCGCCGGCCATTCCATCTCCAGAATTGGTGGTCTCGTCACACCAACATGACCTACCAACTAGGTCAAAAATAGAAAAGGTCCTGCTGGTCAAGAAAATTTGACAGGCCTGCATACAAGCGTCATCAACCGGATTGCTCACGTAAAACATACTAACCTAAATACAGTTCGAACGTGAGGTGCTAATGCACAGAAAACCCTCCGTTTAAAAGTATGAACTCCACATTCGACCTTGGGGAGGGAATGGAATTCAAGGAGTGGAGCCCAAACTGCATCAGCATCACCAGGGGGCCAACTCTAATGGAGACAATGTTCTCCGCCCGTTTCCCAAAACATTGAGGGGCCGCTCAAAAGAAAGGGGCAGTTGGGCCGGAGCCGCAGACAGTTGTCTCCATCCTGTATTGATTTTTACTCCTCTTCATCACTTTCATTTTTTGCCTTTATATTCTAAGACAATAGACAGACTAGGGCACTGCATTATCAATATCGCCGCACAAACATCTACCTAAACATTTTTGGGCTAAGGTTTCCTCACTTGAAACTTATTGACATTCACTCAATCCGCCCGTGAGGTGCTAACGCATAGAGTCCACTCCTGTTTGGGGAAACCGGGAACAATCTAGGTCTTTAAGGAGTGGAGTCCAAACTGCCTCAGCATCACAAGGGCGCCCGTGCTGATGGTGTTACAGGCGTGTCAAATTTTCTAGACCATTAGACTGATTTAAATGAATTGAACATCAAGTATGCAGTCCTGAACTACATGCACACATGCTGTAAAAAAAAGATTTCCGGCGCACCTCCAACCCCTTCCGCCGGCCATTCCATCTCCAGAATTGGTGGTCTCGTCACACCAACATGACCTACCAACTAGGTCAAAAATAGAAAAGGTCCTGATGGTCAAGAAAATTTGACAGGCCTGCATACAAGCGTCATCAACCGGATTGCTCACGTAAAACATACTAACCTAAATACAGTTCACCCGTGAGGTGCTAATGCACAGAACACCCTCCGTTTAAAAGTATGAACTCAACATTCGACCTTGGGGAGGGAACGGAATTCAAGGAGTGGAGCCCAAACTGCATCAGCATCACCAGGGGGCCAACTCTAATGGAGACAATGTTCTCTGCCCGTTTCCCAAAACATTGAGGGGCCGCTCAAAAGAAAGGGGCAGTTGGGCCGGAGCCGCAGACAGTTGTCTCCATCCTGTATTTATTTTTACTCCTCTTCATCACTTTCATTTTTTCCCTTTATATTCTAAGACAATAGACAGACTAGGGCACTGTATCATCAATATCGCCGCACAAACATCTACCTAAACATTTTTGGGCTAAGGTTTCCTCACTTGAAACTTATTGACATTCACTCAATCCGCCCATGAGGTGCTAACGCATAGAGTCCACTCCTGTTTGGGGAAACCGGGAACAATCTAGGTCTTTAAGGAGTGGAGTCCAAACTGCCTCAGCATCACAAGGGCGCCCGTGCTGATGGTGTTACAGGCGTGTCAAATTTTCTAGACCATTAGACTGATTTAAATGAATTGAACAACAAGTATGCAGTCCTGAACTACATGCACACATGCTGTAAAAAAAAGATTTCCGGCGCACCTCCAACCCCTTCCGCCGGCCATTCCATCTCCAGAATTGGTGGTCTCGTCACACCAACATGACCTACCAACTAGGTCAAAAATAGAAAAGGTCCTGATGGTCAAGAAAATTTGACAGGCCTGCATACAAGCGTCATCAACCGGATTGCTCACGTAAAACATACTAACCTAAATACAGTTCGCCCGTGAGGTGCTAATGCACAGAAAACCCTCCGTTTAAAAGTATGAACTCAACATTCGACCTTGGGGAGGGAATGGAATTCAAGGAGTGGAGCCCAAACTGCATCAGCATCACCAGGGGGCCAACTCTAATGGAGACAATGTTCTCCGCCCGTTTCCCAAAACATTGAGGGGCCGCTCAAAAGAAAGGGGCA
Source organism: Eleutherodactylus coqui (assembly GCF_035609145.1). Classification (NCBI taxonomy): domain Eukaryota; kingdom Metazoa; phylum Chordata; class Amphibia; order Anura; family Eleutherodactylidae; genus Eleutherodactylus; species Eleutherodactylus coqui. Next base: position 62,618,413 of record NC_089837.1, read on the forward strand.
GTTGGGCCGGAGCCGCAGACAGTTGTCTCCATCCTGTATTGATTTTTACTCCTCTTCATCACTTTCATTTTTTGCCTTTATATTCTAAGACAATAGACAGACTAGGGCACTGTATCATCAATATCGCCGCACAAACATCTACCTAAACATTTTTGGGCTAAGGTTTCCTCACTTGAAACTTATTGACATTCACTCAATCCGCCCGTGAGGTGCTAACGCATAGAGTCCACTCCTGTTTGGGGAAACCGGGAACAATCTAGGTCTTTAAGGAGTGGAGTCCAAACTGCCTCAGCATCACAAGGGCGCCCGTGCTGATGGTGTTACAGGCGTGTCAAATTTTCTAGACCATTAGACTGATTTAAATGAATTGAACATCAAGTATGCAGTCCTGAACTACATGCACACATGCTGTAAAAAAAAGATTTCCGGCGCATCTCCAACCCCTTCCGCCGGCCATTCCATCTCCAGAATAGGTGGTCTCGTCACACCAACATGACCTACCAACTAGGTCAAAAATAGAAAAGGTCCTGATGGTCAAGAAAATTTGACAGGCCTGCATACAAGCGTCATCAACCGGATTGCTCACGTAAAACATACTAACCTAAATACAGTTCACCCGTGAGGTGCTAATGCACAGAACACCCTCCGTTTAAAAGTATGAACTCAACATTCGACCTTGGGGAGGGAACGGAATTCAAGGAGTGGAGCCCAAACTGCATCAGCATCACCAGGGGGCCAACTCTAATGGAGACAATGTTCTCCGCCCATTTCCCAAAACATTGAGGGGCCGCTCAAAAGAAAGGGGCAGTTGGGCCGGAGCCGCAGACAGTTGTCTCCATCCTGTATTTATTTTTACTCCTCTTCATCACTTTCATTTTTTCCCTTTATATTCCAATACAATAGACAGACTAGGGCACTGTATCATCAATATCGCCGCACAAACATCTACCTAAACATTTTTGGGCTAAGGTTTCCTCACTTGAAACTTATTGACATCCACTCAATCCGCCCGTGAGGTGCTAACGCATAGAGTCCACTCCTGTTTGGGGAAATCGGGAACAATCTAGGTCTTTAAGGAGTGGAGTCCAAACTGCCTCAGCATCACAAGGGCGCCCGTGCTGATGGTGTTACAGGCGTGTCAAATTTTCTAGACCATTAGACTGATTTAAATGAATTGAACAACAAGTATGCAGTCCTGAACTACATGCACACATGCTGTAAAAAAAAAGATTTCCGGCGCACCTCCAACCCCTTCCGCCGGCCATTCCATCTCCAGAATTGGTGGTCTCGTCACACCAACATGACCTACCAACTAGGTCAAAAATAGAAAAGGTCCTGCTGGTCAAGAAAATTTGACAGGCCTGCATACAAGCGTCATCAACCGGATTGCTCACGTAAAACATACTAACCTAAATACAGTTCGAACGTGAGGTGCTAATGCACAGAAAACCCTCCGTTTAAAAGTATGAACTCAACATTCGACCTTGGGGAGGGAACGGAATTCAAGGAGTGGAGCCCAAACTGCATCAGCATCACCAGGGGGCCAACTCTAATGGAGACAATGTTCTCCGCCCGTTTCCCAAAACATTGAGGGGCCGCTCAAAAGAAAGGGGCAGTTGGGCCGGAGCCGCAGACAGTTGTCTCCATCCTGTATTGATTTTTACTCCTCTTCATCACTTTCATTTTTTGCCTTTATATTCTAAGACAATAGACAGACTAGGGCACTGCATTATCAATATCGCCGCACAAACATCTACCTAAACATTTTTGGGCTAAGGTTTCCTCACTTGAAACTTATTGACATTCACTCAATCCGCCCGTGAGGTGCTAACGCATAGAGTCCACTCCTGTTTGGGGAAACCGGGAACAATCTAGGTCTTTAAGGAGTGGAGTCCAAACTGCCTCAGCATCACAAGGGCGCCCGTGCTGATGGTGTTACAGGCGTGTCAAATTTTCTAGACCATTAGACTGATTTAAATGAATTGAACATCAAGTATGCAGTCCTGAACTACATGCACACATGCTGTAAAAAAAAGATTTCCGGCGCACCTCCAACCCCTTCCGCCGGCCATTCCATCTCCAGAATAGGTGGTCTCGTCACACCAACATGACCTACCAACTAGGTCAAAAATAGAAAAGGTCCTGATGGTCAAGAAAATTTGACAGGCCTGCATACAAGCGTCGTCAACCGGATTGCTCACGTAAAACATACTAACCTAAATACAGTTCGCCCGTGAGGTGCTAATGCACAGAAAACTCTCCGTTTAAAAGTATGAACTCAAGATTCGACCTTGGGGAGGGAACGGAAATCAAGGAGTGGAGCCCAAACTGCATCAGCATCACCAGGGGGCCAACTCTAATGGAGACAATGTTCTCCGCCCATTTCCCAAAACATTGAGGGGCCGCTCAAAAGAAAGGGGCAGTTGGACCGGAGCCGCAGACAGTTGTCTCCATCCTGTATTTATTTTTACTCCTCTTCATCACTTTCATTTTTTCCCTTTATATTCTAAGACAATAGACAGACTAGGGCACTGTATCATCAATATCGCCGCACAAACATCTACCTAAACATTTTTGGGCTAAGGTTTCCTCACTTGAAACTTATTGACATTCACTCAATCCGCCCATGAGGTGCTAACGCATAGAGTCCACTCCTGTTTGGGGAAACCGGGAACAATCTAGGTCTTTAAGGAGTGGAGTCCAAACTGCCTCAGCATCACAAGGGCGCCCGTGCTGATGGTGCTACAGGCGTGTCAAATTTTCTAGACCATTAGACTGATTTAAATGAATTGAACAACAAGTATGCAGTCCTGAACTACATGCACACATGCTGTAAAAAAAAGATTTCCGGCGCACCTCCAACCCCTTCCGCCGGCCATTCCATCTCCAGAATTGGTGGTCTCGTCACACCAACATGACCTACCAACTAGGTCAAAAATAGAAAAGGTCCTGATGGTCAAGAAAATTTGACAGGCCTGCATACAAGCGTCATCAACCGGATTGCTCACGTAAAACATACTAAACTAAATACAGTTCACCCGTGAGGTGCTAATGCACAGAAAACCCTCCGTTTAAAAGTATGAACTCAACATTCGACCTTGGGGAGGGAACGGAATTCAAGGAGTGGAGCCCAAACTGCATCAGCATCACCAGGGGGCCAACTATAATGGAGACAATGTTCTCCGCCCGTTTCCCAAAACATTGAGGGGCCGCTCAAAAGAAAGGGGCAGTTGGGCCGGAGCCGCAGACAGTTGTCTCCATCCTGTATTTATTTTTACTCCTCTTCATCACTTTCATTTTTTCCCTTTATATTCTAAGACAATAGACAGACTAGGGCACTGTATCATCAATATCGCCGCACAAACATCTACCTAAACATTTTTGGGCTAAGGTTTCCTCACTTGAAACTTATTGACATTCACTCAATCCGCCCATGAGGTGCTAACGCATAGAGTCCACTCCTGTTTGGGGAAACCGGGAACAATCTAGGTCTTTAAGGAGTGGAGTCCAAACTGCCTCAGCATCACAAGGGCGCCCGTGCTGATGGTGTTACAGGCGTGTCAAATTTTCTAGACCATTAGACTGATTTAAATGAATTGAACATCAAGTATGCAGTCCTGAACTACATGCACACATGCTGTAAAAAAAAGATTTCCGGCGCACCTCCAACCCCTTCCGCCGGCCATTCCATCTCCAGAATAGGTGGTCTCGTCACACCAACATGACCTACCAACTAGGTCATAAATAGAAAAGGTCCTGATGGTCAAGAAAATTTGACAGGCCTGCATACAAGCGTCATCAACCGGATTGCTCACGTAAAACATACTAAACTAAATACAGTTCACCCGTGAGGTGCTAATGCACAGAAAACCCTCCGTTTAAAAGTATGAACTCAACATTCGACCTTGGGGAGGGAACGGAATTCAAGGAGTGGAGCCCAAACTGCATCAGCATCACCAGGGGGCCAACTATAATGGAGACAATGTTCTCCGCCCGTTTCCCAAAACATTGAGGGGCCGCTCAAAAGAAAGGGGCAGTTGGGCCGGAGCCGCAGACAGTTGTCTCCATCCTGTATTTATTTTTACTCCTCTTCATCACTTTCATTTTTTCCCTTTATATTCTAAGACAATAGACAGACTAGGGCACTGTATCATCAATATCGCCGCACAAACATCTACCTAAACATTTTTGGGCTAAGGTTTCCTCACTTGAAACTTATTGACATTCACTCAATCCGCCCATGAGGTGCTAACGCATAGAGTCCACTCCTGTTTGGGGAAACCGGGAACAATCTAGGTCTTTAAGGAGTGGAGTCCAAACTGCCTCAGCATCACAAGGGCGCCCGTGCTGATGGTGTTACAGGCGTGTCAAATTTTCTAGACCATTAGACTGATTTAAATGAATTGAACATCAAGTATGCAGTCCTGAACTGCATGCACACATGCTGTAAAAAAAAGATTTCCGGCGCACCTCCAACCCCTTCCGCCGGCCATTCCATCTCCAGAATAGGTGGTCTCGTCACACCAACATGACCTACCAACTAGGTCAAAAATAGAAAAGGTCCTGATGGTCAAGAAAATTTGACAGGCCTGCATACAAGCGTCATCAACCGGATTGCTCACGTAAAACATACTAACCTAAATACAGTTCACCCGTGAGGTGCTAATGCACAGAAAACCCTCCGTTTAAAAGTATGAACTCAACATTCGACCTTGGGGAGGGAACGGAATTCAAGGAGTGGAGCCCAAACTGCATCAGCATCACCAGGGGGCCAACTCTAATGGAGACAATGTTCTCCGCCCGTTTCCCAAAACATTGAGGGGCCGCTCAAAAGAAAGGGGCAGTTGGGCCGGAGCCGCAGACAGTTGTCTCCATCCTGTATTTATTTTTACTCCTCTTCATCACTTTCATTTTTTCCCTTTATATTCTAAGACAATAGACAGACTAGGGCACTGTATCATCAATATCGCCGCACAAACATCTACCTAAACATTTTTGGGCTAAGGTTTCCTCACTTGAAACTTATTGACATTCACTCAATCCGCCCATGAGGTGCTAACGCATAGAGTCCACTCCTGTTTGGGGAAACCGGGAACAATCTAGGTCTTTAAGGAGTGGAGTCCAAACTGCCTCAGCATCACAAGGGCGCCCGTGCTGATGGTGTTACAGGCGTGTCAAATTTTCTAGACCATTAGACTGATTTAAATGAATTGAACAACAAGTATGCAGTCCTGAACTACATGCACACATGCTGTAAAAAAAAGATTTCCGGCGCACCTCCAACCCCTTCCGCCGGCCATTCCATCTCCAGAATTGGTGGTCTCGTCACACCAACATGACCTACCAACTAGGTCAAAAATAGAAAAGGTCCTGATGGTCAAGAAAATTTGACAGGCCTGCATACAAGCGTCATCAACCGGATTGCTCACGTAAAACATACTAACCTAAATACAGTTCACCCGTGAGGTGCTAATGCACAGAAAACCCTCCGTTTAAAAGTATGAACTCAACATTCGACCTTGGGGAGGGAACGGAATTCAAGGAGTGGAGCCCAAACTGCATCAGCATCACCAGGGGGCCAACTATAATGGAGACAATGTTCTCCGCCCGTTTCCCAAAACATTGAGGGGCCGCTCAAAAGAAAGGGGCAGTTGGGCCGGAGCCGCAGACAGTTGTCTCCATCCTGTATTTATTTTTACTCCTCTTCATCACTTTCATTTTTTCCCTTTATATTCCAATACAATAGACAGACTAGGGCACTGTATCATCAATATCGCCGCACAAACATCTACCTAAACATTTTTGGGCTAAGGTTTCCTCACTTGAAACTTATTGACATTCACTCAATCCGCCCATGAGGTGCTAACGCATAGAGTCCACTCTTGTTTGGGGAAACCGGGAACAATCTAGGTCTTTAAGGAGTGGAGTCCAAACTGCCTCAGCATCACAAGGGCGCCCGTGCTGATGGTGTTACAGGCGTGTCAAATTTTCTAGACCATTAGACTGATTTAAATGAATTGAACAACAAGTATGCAGTCCTGAACTACATGCACACATGCTGTAAAAAAAAGATTTCCGGCGCACCTCCAACCCCTTCCGCCGGCCATTCCATCTCCAGAATTGGTGGTCTCGTCACACCAACATGACTTACCAACTAGGTCAAAAATAGAAAAGGTCCTGATGGTCAAGAAAATTTGACAGGCCTGCATACAAGGGTCATCAACCGGATTGCTCACGTAAAACATACTAACCTAAATACAGTTCGCCCGTGAGGTGCTAATGCACAGAAAACCCTCCGTTTAAAAGTATGAACTCAACATTCGACCTTGGGGAGGGAAAGGAATTCATGGAGTGGAGCCCAAACTGCATCAGCATCACCAGGGGGCCAACTCTAATGGAGACAATGTTCTCCGCCCGTTTCCCAAAACATTGAGGGGCCGCTCAAAAGAAAGGGGCAGTTGGGCCGGAGCCGCAGACAGTTGTCTCCATCCTGTATTTATTTTTACTCCTCTTCATCACTTTCATTTTTTCCCTTTATATTCTAAGACAATAGACAGCCTAGGGCACTGTATCATCAATATCGCCGCACAAACATCTACCTAAACATTTTTGGGCTAAGGTTTCCTCACTTGAAACTTATTGACATTCACTCAATCCGCCCATGAGGTGCTAACGCATAGAGTCCACTCCTGTTTGGGGAAACCGGGAACAATCTAGGTCTTTAAGGAGTGGAGTCCAAACTGCCTCAGCATCACAAGGGCGCCCGTGCTGATGGTGTTACAGGCGTGTCAAATTTTCTAGACCATTAGACTGATTTAAATGAATTGAACATGAAGTATGCAGTCCTGAACTACATGCACACATGCTGTAAAAAAAATGATTTCCGGCGCACCTCCAACCCCTTCCGCCGGCCATTCCATCTCCAGAATAGGTGGTCTCGTCACACCAACATGACCTACCAACTAGGTCAAAAATAGAAAAGGTCCTGATGGTCAAGAAAATTTGACAGGCCTGCATACAAGCGTCATCAACCGGATTGCTCACGTAAAACATACTAACCTAAATACAGTTCACCCGTGAGGTGCTAATGCACAGAACACCCTCCGTTTAAAAGTATGAACTCAACATTCGACCTTGGGGAGGGAACGGAATTCAAGGAGTGGAGCCCAAACTGCATCAGCATCACCAGGGGGCCAACTCTAATGGAGACAATGTTCTCCGCCCGTTTCCCAAAACATTGAGGGGCCGCTCAAAAGAAAGGGGCAGTTGGGCCACAGCCGCAGACAGTTGTCTCCATCCTGTATTTATTTTTACTCCTCTTCATCACTTTCATTTTTTCCCTTTATATTCTAAGACAATAGACAGACTAGGGCACTGTATCATCAATATCGCCGCACAAACATCTACCTAAACATTTTTGGGCTAAGGTTTCCTCACTTGAAACTTATTGACATTCACTCAATCCGCCCATGAGGTGCTAACGCATAGAGTCCACTCCTGTTTGGGGAAACCGGGAACAATCTAGGTCTTTAAGGAGTGGAGTCCAAACTGCCTCAGCATCACAAGGGCGCCCGTGCTGATGGTGTTACAGGCGTGTCAAATTTTCTAGACCATTAGACTGATTTAAATGAATTGAACATCAAGTATGCAGTCCTGAACTACATGCACACATGCTGTAAAAAAAAGATTTCCGGCGCACCTCCAACCCCTTCCGCCGGCCATTCCATCTCCAGAATAGGTGGTCTCGTCACACCAACATGACCTACCAACTAGGTCAAAAATAGAAAAGGTCCTGATGGTCAAGAAAATTTGACAGGCCTGCATACAAGCGTCATCAACCGGATTGCTCACGTAAAACATACTAACCTAAATACAGTTCTCCCGTGAGGTGCTAATGCACAGAACACCCTCCGTTTAACAGTATGAACTCAACATTCGACCTTGGGGAGGGAACGGAATTCAAGGAGTGGAGCCCAAACTGCATCAGCATCACCAGGGGTCCAACTCTAATGGAGACAATGTTCTCCGCCCGTTTCCCAAAACATTGAGGGGCCGCTCAAAAGAAAGGGGCAGTTGGGCCAGAGCCGCAGACAGTTGTCTCCATCCTGTATTTATTTTTACTCCTCTTCATCACTTTCATTTTTTCCCTTTATATTCTAAGACAATAGACAGACTAGGGCACTGTATCATCAATATCGCCGCACAAACATCTACCTAAACATTTTTGGGCTAAGGTTTCCTCACTTGAAACTTATTGACATTCACTCAATCCGCCCATGAGGTGCTAACGCATAGAGTCCACTCCTGTTTGGGGAAACCGGGAACAATCTAGGTCTTTAAGGAGTGGAGTCCAAACTGCCTCAGCATCACAAGGGCGCCCGTGCTGATGGTGTTACAGGCGTGTCAAATTTTCTAGACCATTAGACTGATTTAAATGAATTGAACAACAAGTATGCAGTCCTGAACTACATGCACACATGCTGTAAAAAAAAGATTTCCGGCGCACCTCCAACCCCTTCCGCCGGCCATTCCATCTCCAGAATTGGTGGTCTCGTCACACCAACATGACCTACCAACTAGGTCATAAATAGAAAAGGTCCTGATGGTCAAGAAAATTTGACAGACCTGCATACAAGCGTCATCAACCGGATTGCTTACGTAAAACATACTAACCTAAATACAGTTCACCCGTGAGGTGCTAATGCACAGAAAACACTCCGTTTAAAACTATGAACTCAACATTCGACCTTGGGGAGGGAACGGAATTCAAGGAGTGGAGCCCAAACTGCATCAGCATCACCAGGGGGCCAACTATAATGGAGACAATGTTCTCCGCCCGTTTCCCAAAACATTGAGGGGCCGCTCAAAAGAAAGGGGCAGTTGGGCCGGAGCCGCAGACAGTTGTCTCCATCCTGTATTTATTTTTACTCCTCTTCATCACTTTCATTTTTTCCCTTTATATTCTAAGACAATAGACAGACTAGGGCACTGTATCATCAATATCGCCGCACAAACATCTACCTAAACATTTTTGGGCTAAGGTTTCCTCACTTGAAACTTATTGACATTCACTCAATCCGCCCATGAGGTGCTAACGCATAGAGTCCACTCCTGTTTGGGGAAACCGGGAACAATCTAGGTCTTTAAGGAGTGGAGTCCAAACTGCCTCAGCATCACAAGGGCGCCCGTGCTGATGGTGTTACAGGCGTGTCAAATTTTCTAGACCATTAGACTGATTTAAATGAATTGAACATCAAGTATGCAGTCCTGAACTACATGCACACATGCTGTAAAAAAAAGATTTCCGGCGCACCTCCAACCCCTTCCGCCGGCCATTCCATCTCCAGAATAGGTGGTCTCGTCACACCAACATGACCTACCAACTAGGTCAAAAATAGAAAAGGTCCTGATGGTCAAGAAAATTTGACAGGCCTGCATACAAGCGTCATCAACCGGATTACTCACGTAAAACATACTAACCTAAATACAGTTCACCCGTGAGGTGCTAATGCACAGAAAACACTCCGTTTAAAAGTATGAACTCAACATTCGACCTTGGGGAGGGAACGGAATTCAAGGAGTGGAGCCCAAACTGCATCAGCATCACCAGGGGGCCAACTCTAATGGAGACAATGTTCTCCGCCCGTTTCCCAAAACATTGAGGGGCCGCTCAAAAGAAAGGGGCAGTTGGGCCGAAGCCGCAGACAGTTGTCTCCATCCTGTATTTATTTTTACTCCTCTTCATCACTTTCATTTTTTCCCTTTATATTCTAAGACAATAGACAGACTAGGGCACTTTATCATCAATATCGCCGCACAAACATCTACCTAAACATTTTTGGGCTAAGGTTTCCTCACTTGAAACTTATTGACATTCACTCAATCCGCCCATGAGGTGCTAACGCATAGAGTCCACTCCTGTTTGGAGAAACCGGGAACAATCTAGGTCTTTAAGGAGTGGAGTCCAAACTGCCTCAGCATCACAAGGGCGCCCGTGCTGATGGTGTTACAGGCGTGTCAAATTTTCTAGACCATTAGACTGATTTAAATGAATTGAACATCAAGTATGCAGTCCTGAACTACATGCACACATGCTGTAAAAAAAAGATTTCCGGCGCACCTCCAACCCCTTCCGGCGGCCATTCCATCTCCAGAATAGGTGGTCTCGTCACACCAATATGACCTACCAACTAGGTCAAAAATAGAAAAGGTCCTGATGGCCAAGAAAATTTGACAGGCCTGCATACAAGCGTCATCAACCGGATTGCTCACGTAAAACATACTAACCTAAATACAGTTCACCCGTGAGGTGCTAATGCACAGAACACCCTCCGTTTAAAAGTATGAACTCAACATTCGACCTTGGGGAGGGAACGGAATTCAAGAAGTGGAGCCCAAACTGCATCAGCATCACCAGGGGGCCAACTCTAATGGAGACAATGTTCTCCGCCCGTTTCCCAAAACATTGAGGGGCCGCTCAAAAGAAAGGGGCAGTTGGGCCACAGCCGCAGACAGTTGTCTCCATCCTGTATTTATTTTTACTCCTCTTCATCACTTTCATTTTTTCCCTTTATATTCTAAGACAATAGACAGACTAGGGCACTGTATCATCAATATCGCCGCACAAACATCTACCTAAACATTTTTGGGCTAAGGTTTCCTCACTTGAAACTTATTGACATTCACTCAATCCGCCCATGAGGTGCTAACGCATAGAGTCCACTCCTGTTTGGGGAAACCGGGAACAATCTAGGTCTTTAAGGAGTGGAGTCCAAACTGCCTCAGCATCACAAGGGCGCCCGTACTGATGGTGTTACAGGCGTGTCAAATTTTCTAGACCATTAGACTGATTTAAATGAATTGAACAACAAGTATGCAGTCCTGAACTACATGCACACATGCTGTAAAAAAAAAGATTTCCGGCGCACCTCCAACCCCTTCCGCCGGCCATTCCATCTCCAGAATTGGTGGTCTCGTCACACCAACATGACCTACCAACTAGGTCATAAATAGAAAAGGTCCTGATGGTCAAGAAAATTTGACAGACCTGCATACAAGCGTCATCAACCGGATTGCTTACGTAAAACATACTAACCTAAATACAGTTCACCCGTGAGGTGCTAATGCACAGAAAACACTCCGTTTAAAAGTATGAACTCAACATTCGACCTTGGGGAGGGAACGGAATTCAAGGAGTGGAGCCCAAACTGCATCAGCATCACCAGGGGGCCAACTCTAATGGAGACAATGTTCTCCTCCCGTTTCCCAAAACATTGAGGGGCCGCTCAAAAGAAAGGGGCAGTTGGGCCGGAGCCGCAGACAGTTGTCTCCATCCTGTATTTATTTTTACTCCTCTTCATCACTTTCATTTTTTCCCTTTATATTCTAAGACAAGAGACAGACTAGGGCACTTTATCATCAATATCGCCGCACAAACATCTACCTAAACATTTTTGGGCTAAGGTTTCCTCACTTGAAACTTATTGACATTCACTCAATCCGCCCATGAGGTGCTAACGCATAGAGTCCACTCCTGTTTGGGGAAACCGGGAACAATCTAGGTCTTTAAGGAGTGGAGTCCAAACTGCCTCAGCATCACAAGGGCGCCCGTGCTGATGGTGTTACAGGCGTGTCAAATTTTCTAGACCATTAGACTGATTTAAATGAATTGAACAACAAGTATGCAGTCCTGAACTACATGCACACATGCTGTAAAAAAAAGATTTCCGGCGCACCTCCAACCCCTTCCGCCGGCCATTCCATCTCCAGAATTGGTGGTCTCGTCACACCAACATGACCTACCAACTAGGTCAAAAATAGAAAAGGTCCTGATGGTCAAGAAAATTTGACAGGCCTGCATACAAGCGTCATCAACCGGATTGCTCACGTAAAACATACTAACCTAAATACAGTTCACCCGTGAGGTGCTAATGCACAGAAAACCCTCCGTTTAAAAGTATGAACTCAACATTCGACCTTGGGGAGGGAACGGAATTCAAGGAGTGGAGCCCAAACTGCATCAGCATCACCAGGGGGCCAACTATAATGGAGACAATGTTCTCCGCCCGTTTCCCAAAACATTGAGGGGCCGCTCAAAAGAAAGGGGCAGTTGGGCCGGAGCCGCAGACAGTTGTCTCCATCCTGTATTTATTTTTACTCCTCTTCATCACTTTCATTTTTTCCCTTTATATTCCAATACAATAGACAGACTAGGGCACTGTATCATCAATATCGCCGCACAAACATCTACCTAAACATTTTTGGGCTAAGGTTTCCTCACTTGAAACTTATTGACATTCACTCAATCCGCCCATGAGGTGCTAACGCATAGAGTCCACTCTTGTTTGGGGAAACCGGGAACAATCTAGGTCTTTAAGGAGTGGAGTCCAAACTGCCTCAGCATCACAAGGGCGCCCGTGCTGATGGTGTTACAGGCGTGTCAAATTTTCTAGACCATTAGACTGATTTAAATGAATTGAACATCAAGTATGCAGTCCTGAACTACATGCACACATGCTGTAAAAAAAAGATTTCCGGCGCACCTCCAACCCCTTCCGCCGGCCATTCCATCTCCAGAATTGGTGGTCTCGTCACACCAACATGACTTACCAACTAGGTCAAAAATAGAAAAGGTCCTGATGGTCAAGAAAATTTGACAGGCCTGCATACAAGGGTCATCAACCGGATTGCTCACGTAAAACATACTAACCTAAATACAGTTCGCCCGTGAGGTGCTAATGCACAGAAAACCCTCCGTTTAAAAGTATGAACTCAACATTCGACCTTGGGGAGGGAAAGGAATTCATGGAGTGGAGCCCAAACTGCATCAGCATCACCAGGGGGCCAACTCTAATGGAGACAATGTTCTCCGCCCGTTTCCCAAAACATTGAGGGGCCGCTCAAAAGAAAGGGGCAGTTGGGCCGGAGCCGCAGACAGTTGTCTCCATCCTGTATTTATTTTTACTCCTCTTCATCACTTTCATTTTTTCCCTTTATATTCTAAGACAATAGACAGCCTAGGGCACTGTATCATCAATATCGCCGCACAAACATCTACCTAAACATTTTTGGGCTAAGGTTTCCTCACTTGAAACTTATTGACATTCACTCAATCCGCCCATGAGGTGCTAACGCATAGAGTCCACTCCTGTTTGGGGAAACCGGGAACAATCTAGGTCTTTAAGGAGTGGAGTCCAAACTGCCTCAGCATCACAAGGGCGCCCGTGCTGATGGTGTTACAGGCGTGTCAAATTTTCTAGACCATTAGACTGATTTAAATGAATTGAACATGAAGTATGCAGTCCTGAACTACATGCACACATGCTGTAAAAAAAATGATTTCCGGCGCACCTCCAACCCCTTCCGCCGGCCATTCCATCTCCAGAATAGGTGGTCTCGTCACACCAACATGACCTACCAACTAGGTCAAAAATAGAAAAGGTCCTGATGGTCAAGAAAATTTGACAGGCCTGCATACAAGCGTCATCAACCGGATTGCTCACGTAAAACATACTAACCTAAATACAGTTCGCCCGTGAGGTGCTAATGCACAGAAAACCCTCCGTTTAAAAGTATGAACTCAACATTCGACCTTGGGGAGGGAATGGAATTCAAGGAGTGGAGCCCAAACTGCATCAGCATCACCAGGGGGCCAACTCTAATGGAGACAATGTTCTCCGCCCGTTTCCCAAAACATTGAGGGGCCGCTCAAAAGAAAGGGGCAGTTGGGCCGGAGCCGCAGACAGTTGTCTCCATCCTGTATTGATTTTTACTCCTCTTCATCACTTTCATTTTTTGCCTTTATATTCTAAGACAATAGACAGACTAGGGCACTGTATCATCAATATCGCCGCACAAACATCTACCTAAACATTTTTGGGCTAAGGTTTCCTCACTTGAAACTTATTGACATTCACTCAATCCGCCCGTGAGGTGCTAACGCATAGAGTCCACTCCTGTTTGGGGAAACCGGGAACAATCTAGGTCTTTAAGGAGTGGAGTCCAAACTGCCTCAGCATCACAAGGGCGCCCGTGCTGATGGTGTTACAGGCGTGTCAAATTTTCTAGACCATTAGACTGATTTAAATGAATTGAACATCAAGTATGCAGTCCTGAACTACATGCACACATGCTGTAAAAAAAAGATTTCCGGCGCATCTCCAACCCCTTCCGCCGGCCATTCCATCTCCAGAATAGGTGGTCTCGTCACACCAACATGACCTACCAACTAGGTCAAAAATAGAAAAGGTCCTGATGGTCAAGAAAATTTGACAGGCCTGCATACAAGCGTCATCAACCGGATTGCTCACGTAAAACATACTAACCTAAATACAGTTCACCCGTGAGGTGCTAATGCACAGAACACCCTCCGTTTAAAAGTATGAACTCAACATTCGACCTTGGGGAGGGAACGGAATTCAAGGAGTGGAGCCCAAACTGCATCAGCATCACCAGGGGGCCAACTCTAATGGAGACAATGTTCTCCGCCCATTTCCCAAAACATTGAGGGGCCGCTCAAAAGAAAGGGGCAGTTGGGCCGGAGCCGCAGACAGTTGTCTCCATCCTGTATTTATTTTTACTCCTCTTCATCACTTTCATTTTTTCCCTTTATATTCCAATACAATAGACAGACTAGGGCACTGTATCATCAATATCGCCGCACAAACATCTACCTAAACATTTTTGGGCTAAGGTTTCCTCACTTGAAACTTATTGACATCCACTCAATCCGCCCGTGAGGTGCTAACGCATAGAGTCCACTCCTGTTTGGGGAAATCGGGAACAATCTAGGTCTTTAAGGAGTGGAGTCCAAACTGCCTCAGCATCACAAGGGCGCCCGTGCTGATGGTGTTACAGGCGTGTCAAATTTTCTAGACCATTAGACTGATTTAAATGAATTGAACAACAAGTATGCAGTCCTGAACTACATGCACACATGCTGTAAAAAAAAAGATTTCCGGCGCACCTCCAACCCCTTCCGCCGGCCATTCCATCTCCAGAATTGGTGGTCTCGTCACACCAACATGACCTACCAACTAGGTCAAAAATAGAAAAGGTCCTGCTGGTCAAGAAAATTTGACAGGCCTGCATACAAGCGTCATCAACCGGATTGCTCACGTAAAACATACTAACCTAAATACAGTTCGAACGTGAGGTGCTAATGCACAGAAAACCCTCCGTTTAAAAGTATGAACTCAACATTCGACCTTGGGGAGGGAACGGAATTCAAGGAGTGGAGCCCAAACTGCATCAGCATCACCAGGGGGCCAACTCTAATGGAGACAATGTTCTCCGCCCGTTTCCCAAAACATTGAGGGGCCGCTCAAAAGAAAGGGGCAGTTGGGCCGGAGCCGCAGACAGTTGTCTCCATCCTGTATTGATTTTTACTCCTCTTCATCACTTTCATTTTTTGCCTTTATATTCTAAGACAATAGACAGACTAGGGCACTGCATTATCAATATCGCCGCACAAACATCTACCTAAACATTTTTGGGCTAAGGTTTCCTCACTTGAAACTTATTGACATTCACTCAATCCGCCCGTGAGGTGCTAACGCATAGAGTCCACTCCTGTTTGGGGAAACCGGGAACAATCTAGGTCTTTAAGGAGTGGAGTCCAAACTGCCTCAGCATCACAAGGGCGCCCGTGCTGATGGTGTTACAGGCGTGTCAAATTTTCTAGACCATTAGACTGATTTAAATGAATTGAACATCAAGTATGCAGTCCTGAACTACATGCACACATGCTGTAAAAAAAAGATTTCCGGCGCACCTCCAACCCCTTCCGCCGGCCATTCCATCTCCAGAATAGGTGGTCTCGTCACACCAACATGACCTACCAACTAGGTCAAAAATAGAAAAGGTCCTGATGGTCAAGAAAATTTGACAGGCCTGCATACAAGCGTCGTCAACCGGATTGCTCACGTAAAACATACTAACCTAAATACAGTTCGCCCGTGAGGTGCTAATGCACAGAAAACTCTCCGTTTAAAAGTATGAACTCAAGATTCGACCTTGGGGAGGGAACGGAAATCAAGGAGTGGAGCCCAAACTGCATCAGCATCACCAGGGGGCCAACTCTAATGGAGACAATGTTCTCCGCCCATTTCCCAAAACATTGAGGGGCCGCTCAAAAGAAAGGGGCAGTTGGACCGGAGCCGCAGACAGTTGTCTCCATCCTGTATTTATTTTTACTCCTCTTCATCACTTTCATTTTTTCCCTTTATATTCTAAGACAATAGACAGACTAGGGCACTGTATCATCAATATCGCCGCACAAACATCTACCTAAACATTTTTGGGCTAAGGTTTCCTCACTTGAAACTTATTGACATTCACTCAATCCGCCCATGAGGTGCTAACGCATAGAGTCCACTCCTGTTTGGGGAAACCGGGAACAATCTAGGTCTTTAAGGAGTGGAGTCCAAACTGCCTCAGCATCACAAGGGCGCCCGTGCTGATGGTGCTACAGGCGTGTCAAATTTTCTAGACCATTAGACTGATTTAAATGAATTGAACAACAAGTATGCAGTCCTGAACTACATGCACACATGCTGTAAAAAAAAGATTTCCGGCGCACCTCCAACCCCTTCCGCCGGCCATTCCATCTCCAGAATTGGTGGTCTCGTCACACCAACATGACCTACCAACTAGGTCAAAAATAGAAAAGGTCCTGATGGTCAAGAAAATTTGACAGGCCTGCATACAAGCGTCATCAACCGGATTGCTCACGTAAAACATACTAAACTAAATACAGTTCACCCGTGAGGTGCTAATGCACAGAAAACCCTCCGTTTAAAAGTATGAACTCAACATTCGACCTTGGGGAGGGAACGGAATTCAAGGAGTGGAGCCCAAACTGCATCAGCATCACCAGGGGGCCAACTATAATGGAGACAATGTTCTCCGCCCGTTTCCCAAAACATTGAGGGGCCGCTCAAAAGAAAGGGGCAGTTGGGCCGGAGCCGCAGACAGTTGTCTCCATCCTGTATTTATTTTTACTCCTCTTCATCACTTTCATTTTTTCCCTTTATATTCTAAGACAATAGACAGACTAGGGCACTGTATCATCAATATCGCCGCACAAACATCTACCTAAACATTTTTGGGCTAAGGTTTCCTCACTTGAAACTTATTGACATTCACTCAATCCGCCCATGAGGTGCTAACGCATAGAGTCCACTCCTGTTTGGGGAAACCGGGAACAATCTAGGTCTTTAAGGAGTGGAGTCCAAACTGCCTCAGCATCACAAGGGCGCCCGTGCTGATGGTGTTACAGGCGTGTCAAATTTTCTAGACCATTAGACTGATTTAAATGAATTGAACATCAAGTATGCAGTCCTGAACTACATGCACACATGCTGTAAAAAAAAGATTTCCGGCGCACCTCCAACCCCTTCCGCCGGCCATTCCATCTCCAGAATAGGTGGTCTCGTCACACCAACATGACCTACCAACTAGGTCATAAATAGAAAAGGTCCTGATGGTCAAGAAAATTTGACAGGCCTGCATACAAGCGTCATCAACCGGATTGCTCACGTAAAACATACTAAACTAAATACAGTTCACCCGTGAGGTGCTAATGCACAGAAAACCCTCCGTTTAAAAGTATGAACTCAACATTCGACCTTGGGGAGGGAACGGAATTCAAGGAGTGGAGCCCAAACTGCATCAGCATCACCAGGGGGCCAACTATAATGGAGACAATGTTCTCCGCCCGTTTCCCAAAACATTGAGGGGCCGCTCAAAAGAAAGGGGCAGTTGGGCCGGAGCCGCAGACAGTTGTCTCCATCCTGTATTTATTTTTACTCCTCTTCATCACTTTCATTTTTTCCCTTTATATTCTAAGACAATAGACAGACTAGGGCACTGTATCATCAATATCGCCGCACAAACATCTACCTAAACATTTTTGGGCTAAGGTTTCCTCACTTGAAACTTATTGACATTCACTCAATCCGCCCATGAGGTGCTAACGCATAGAGTCCACTCCTGTTTGGGGAAACCGGGAACAATCTAGGTCTTTAAGGAGTGGAGTCCAAACTGCCTCAGCATCACAAGGGCGCCCGTGCTGATGGTGTTACAGGCGTGTCAAATTTTCTAGACCATTAGACTGATTTAAATGAATTGAACATCAAGTATGCAGTCCTGAACTGCATGCACACATGCTGTAAAAAAAAGATTTCCGGCGCACCTCCAACCCCTTCCGCCGGCCATTCCATCTCCAGAATAGGTGGTCTCGTCACACCAACATGACCTACCAACTAGGTCAAAAATAGAAAAGGTCCTGATGGTCAAGAAAATTTGACAGGCCTGCATACAAGCGTCATCAACCGGATTGCTCACGTAAAACATACTAACCTAAATACAGTTCACCCGTGAGGTGCTAATGCACAGAAAACCCTCCGTTTAAAAGTATGAACTCAACATTCGACCTTGGGGAGGGAACGGAATTCAAGGAGTGGAGCCCAAACTGCATCAGCATCACCAGGGGGCCAACTCTAATGGAGACAATGTTCTCCGCCCGTTTCCCAAAACATTGAGGGGCCGCTCAAAAGAAAGGGGCAGTTGGGCCGGAGCCGCAGACAGTTGTCTCCATCCTGTATTTATTTTTACTCCTCTTCATCACTTTCATTTTTTCCCTTTATATTCTAAGACAATAGACAGACTAGGGCACTGTATCATCAATATCGCCGCACAAACATCTACCTAAACATTTTTGGGCTAAGGTTTCCTCACTTGAAACTTATTGACATTCACTCAATCCGCCCATGAGGTGCTAACGCATAGAGTCCACTCCTGTTTGGGGAAACCGGGAACAATCTAGGTCTTTAAGGAGTGGAGTCCAAACTGCCTCAGCATCACAAGGGCGCCCGTGCTGATGGTGTTACAGGCGTGTCAAATTTTCTAGACCATTAGACTGATTTAAATGAATTGAACAACAAGTATGCAGTCCTGAACTACATGCACACATGCTGTAAAAAAAAGATTTCCGGCGCACCTCCAACCCCTTCCGCCGGCCATTCCATCTCCAGAATTGGTGGTCTCGTCACACCAACATGACCTACCAACTAGGTCAAAAATAGAAAAGGTCCTGATGGTCAAGAAAATTTGACAGGCCTGCATACAAGCGTCATCAACCGGATTGCTCACGTAAAACATACTAACCTAAATACAGTTCACCCGTGAGGTGCTAATGCACAGAAAACCCTCCGTTTAAAAGTATGAACTCAACATTCGACCTTGGGGAGGGAACGGAATTCAAGGAGTGGAGCCCAAACTGCATCAGCATCACCAGGGGGCCAACTATAATGGAGACAATGTTCTCCGCCCGTTTCCCAAAACATTGAGGGGCCGCTCAAAAGAAAGGGGCAGTTGGGCCGGAGCCGCAGACAGTTGTCTCCATCCTGTATTTATTTTTACTCCTCTTCATCACTTTCATTTTTTCCCTTTATATTCCAATACAATAGACAGACTAGGGCACTGTATCATCAATATCGCCGCACAAACATCTACCTAAACATTTTTGGGCTAAGGTTTCCTCACTTGAAACTTATTGACATTCACTCAATCCGCCCATGAGGTGCTAACGCATAGAGTCCACTCTTGTTTGGGGAAACCGGGAACAATCTAGGTCTTTAAGGAGTGGAGTCCAAACTGCCTCAGCATCACAAGGGCGCCCGTGCTGATGGTGTTACAGGCGTGTCAAATTTTCTAGACCATTAGACTGATTTAAATGAATTGAACAACAAGTATGCAGTCCTGAACTACATGCACACATGCTGTAAAAAAAAGATTTCCGGCGCACCTCCAACCCCTTCCGCCGGCCATTCCATCTCCAGAATTGGTGGTCTCGTCACACCAACATGACTTACCAACTAGGTCAAAAATAGAAAAGGTCCTGATGGTCAAGAAAATTTGACAGGCCTGCATACAAGGGTCATCAACCGGATTGCTCACGTAAAACATACTAACCTAAATACAGTTCGCCCGTGAGGTGCTAATGCACAGAAAACCCTCCGTTTAAAAGTATGAACTCAACATTCGACCTTGGGGAGGGAAAGGAATTCATGGAGTGGAGCCCAAACTGCATCAGCATCACCAGGGGGCCAACTCTAATGGAGACAATGTTCTCCGCCCGTTTCCCAAAACATTGAGGGGCCGCTCAAAAGAAAGGGGCAGTTGGGCCGGAGCCGCAGACAGTTGTCTCCATCCTGTATTTATTTTTACTCCTCTTCATCACTTTCATTTTTTCCCTTTATATTCTAAGACAATAGACAGCCTAGGGCACTGTATCATCAATATCGCCGCACAAACATCTACCTAAACATTTTTGGGCTAAGGTTTCCTCACTTGAAACTTATTGACATTCACTCAATCCGCCCATGAGGTGCTAACGCATAGAGTCCACTCCTGTTTGGGGAAACCGGGAACAATCTAGGTCTTTAAGGAGTGGAGTCCAAACTGCCTCAGCATCACAAGGGCGCCCGTGCTGATGGTGTTACAGGCGTGTCAAATTTTCTAGACCATTAGACTGATTTAAATGAATTGAACATGAAGTATGCAGTCCTGAACTACATGCACACATGCTGTAAAAAAAATGATTTCCGGCGCACCTCCAACCCCTTCCGCCGGCCATTCCATCTCCAGAATAGGTGGTCTCGTCACACCAACATGACCTACCAACTAGGTCAAAAATAGAAAAGGTCCTGATGGTCAAGAAAATTTGACAGGCCTGCATACAAGCGTCATCAACCGGATTGCTCACGTAAAACATACTAACCTAAATACAGTTCACCCGTGAGGTGCTAATGCACAGAACACCCTCCGTTTAAAAGTATGAACTCAACATTCGACCTTGGGGAGGGAACGGAATTCAAGGAGTGGAGCCCAAACTGCATCAGCATCACCAGGGGGCCAACTCTAATGGAGACAATGTTCTCCGCCCGTTTCCCAAAACATTGAGGGGCCGCTCAAAAGAAAGGGGCAGTTGGGCCACAGCCGCAGACAGTTGTCTCCATCCTGTATTTATTTTTACTCCTCTTCATCACTTTCATTTTTTCCCTTTATATTCTAAGACAATAGACAGACTAGGGCACTGTATCATCAATATCGCCGCACAAACATCTACCTAAACATTTTTGGGCTAAGGTTTCCTCACTTGAAACTTATTGACATTCACTCAATCCGCCCATGAGGTGCTAACGCATAGAGTCCACTCCTGTTTGGGGAAACCGGGAACAATCTAGGTCTTTAAGGAGTGGAGTCCAAACTGCCTCAGCATCACAAGGGCGCCCGTGCTGATGGTGTTACAGGCGTGTCAAATTTTCTAGACCATTAGACTGATTTAAATGAATTGAACATCAAGTATGCAGTCCTGAACTACATGCACACATGCTGTAAAAAAAAGATTTCCGGCGCACCTCCAACCCCTTCCGCCGGCCATTCCATCTCCAGAATAGGTGGTCTCGTCACACCAACATGACCTACCAACTAGGTCAAAAATAGAAAAGGTCCTGATGGTCAAGAAAATTTGACAGGCCTGCATACAAGCGTCATCAACCGGATTGCTCACGTAAAACATACTAACCTAAATACAGTTCTCCCGTGAGGTGCTAATGCACAGAACACCCTCCGTTTAACAGTATGAACTCAACATTCGACCTTGGGGAGGGAACGGAATTCAAGGAGTGGAGCCCAAACTGCATCAGCATCACCAGGGGTCCAACTCTAATGGAGACAATGTTCTCCGCCCGTTTCCCAAAACATTGAGGGGCCGCTCAAAAGAAAGGGGCAGTTGGGCCAGAGCCGCAGACAGTTGTCTCCATCCTGTATTTATTTTTACTCCTCTTCATCACTTTCATTTTTTCCCTTTATATTCTAAGACAATAGACAGACTAGGGCACTGTATCATCAATATCGCCGCACAAACATCTACCTAAACATTTTTGGGCTAAGGTTTCCTCACTTGAAACTTATTGACATTCACTCAATCCGCCCATGAGGTGCTAACGCATAGAGTCCACTCCTGTTTGGGGAAACCGGGAACAATCTAGGTCTTTAAGGAGTGGAGTCCAAACTGCCTCAGCATCACAAGGGCGCCCGTGCTGATGGTGTTACAGGCGTGTCAAATTTTCTAGACCATTAGACTGATTTAAATGAATTGAACAACAAGTATGCAGTCCTGAACTACATGCACACATGCTGTAAAAAAAAGATTTCCGGCGCACCTCCAACCCCTTCCGCCGGCCATTCCATCTCCAGAATTGGTGGTCTCGTCACACCAACATGACCTACCAACTAGGTCATAAATAGAAAAGGTCCTGATGGTCAAGAAAATTTGACAGACCTGCATACAAGCGTCATCAACCGGATTGCTTACGTAAAACATACTAACCTAAATACAGTTCACCCGTGAGGTGCTAATGCACAGAAAACACTCCGTTTAAAACTATGAACTCAACATTCGACCTTGGGGAGGGAACGGAATTCAAGGAGTGGAGCCCAAACTGCATCAGCATCACCAGGGGGCCAACTATAATGGAGACAATGTTCTCCGCCCGTTTCCCAAAACATTGAGGGGCCGCTCAAAAGAAAGGGGCAGTTGGGCCGGAGCCGCAGACAGTTGTCTCCATCCTGTATTTATTTTTACTCCTCTTCATCACTTTCATTTTTTCCCTTTATATTCTAAGACAATAGACAGACTAGGGCACTGTATCATCAATATCGCCGCACAAACATCTACCTAAACATTTTTGGGCTAAGGTTTCCTCACTTGAAACTTATTGACATTCACTCAATCCGCCCATGAGGTGCTAACGCATAGAGTCCACTCCTGTTTGGGGAAACCGGGAACAATCTAGGTCTTTAAGGAGTGGAGTCCAAACTGCCTCAGCATCACAAGGGCGCCCGTGCTGATGGTGTTACAGGCGTGTCAAATTTTCTAGACCATTAGACTGATTTAAATGAATTGAACATCAAGTATGCAGTCCTGAACTACATGCACACATGCTGTAAAAAAAAGATTTCCGGCGCACCTCCAACCCCTTCCGCCGGCCATTCCATCTCCAGAATAGGTGGTCTCGTCACACCAACATGACCTACCAACTAGGTCAAAAATAGAAAAGGTCCTGATGGTCAAGAAAATTTGACAGGCCTGCATACAAGCGTCATCAACCGGATTGCTTACGTAAAACATACTAACCTAAATACAGTTCACCCGTGAGGTGCTAATGCACAGAAAACACTCCGTTTAAAACTATGAACTCAACATTCGACCTTGGGGAGGGAACGGAATTCAAGGAGTGGAGCCCAAACTGCATCAGCATCACCAGGGGGCCAACTATAATGGAGACAATGTTCTCCGCCCGTTTCCCAAAACATTGAGGGGCCGCTCAAAAGAAAGGGGCAGTTGGGCCGGAGCCGCAGACAGTTGTCTCCATCCTGTATTTATTTTTACTCCTCTTCATCACTTTCATTTTTTCCCTTTATATTCTAAGACAATAGACAGACTAGGGCACTGTATCATCAATATCGCCGCACAAACATCTACCTAAACATTTTTGGGCTAAGGTTTCCTCACTTGAAACTTATTGACATTCACTCAATCCGCCCATGAGGTGCTAACGCATAGAGTCCACTCCTGTTTGGGGAAACCGGGAACAATCTAGGTCTTTAAGGAGTGGAGTCCAAACTGCCTCAGCATCACAAGGGCGCCCGTGCTGATGGTGTTACAGGCGTGTCAAATTTTCTAGACCATTAGACTGATTTAAATGAATTGAACATCAAGTATGCAGTCCTGAACTACATGCACACATGCTGTAAAAAAAAGATTTCCGGCGCACCTCCAACCCCTTCCGCCGGCCATTCCATCTCCAGAATAGGTGGTCTCGTCACACCAACATGACCTACCAACTAGGTCAAAAATAGAAAAGGTCCTGATGGTCAAGAAAATTTGACAGGCCTGCATACAAGCGTCATCAACCGGATTACTCACGTAAAACATACTAACCTAAATACAGTTCACCCGTGAGGTGCTAATGCACAGAAAACACTCCGTTTAAAAGTATGAACTCAACATTCGACCTTGGGGAGGGAACGGAATTCAAGGAGTGGAGCCCAAACTGCATCAGCATCACCAGGGGGCCAACTCTAATGGAGACAATGTTCTCCGCCCGTTTCCCAAAACATTGAGGGGCCGCTCAAAAGAAAGGGGCAGTTGGGCCGAAGCCGCAGACAGTTGTCTCCATCCTGTATTTATTTTTACTCCTCTTCATCACTTTCATTTTTTCCCTTTATATTCTAAGACAATAGACAGACTAGGGCACTTTATCATCAATATCGCCGCACAAACATCTACCTAAACATTTTTGGGCTAAGGTTTCCTCACTTGAAACTTATTGACATTCACTCAATCCGCCCATGAGGTGCTAACGCATAGAGTCCACTCCTGTTTGGAGAAACCGGGAACAATCTAGGTCTTTAAGGAGTGGAGTCCAAACTGCCTCAGCATCACAAGGGCGCCCGTGCTGATGGTGTTACAGGCGTGTCAAATTTTCTAGACCATTAGACTGATTTAAATGAATTGAACATCAAGTATGCAGTCCTGAACTACATGCACACATGCTGTAAAAAAAAGATTTCCGGCGCACCTCCAACCCCTTCCGGCGGCCATTCCATCTCCAGAATAGGTGGTCTCGTCACACCAATATGACCTACCAACTAGGTCAAAAATAGAAAAGGTCCTGATGGCCAAGAAAATTTGACAGGCCTGCATACAAGCGTCATCAACCGGATTGCTCACGTAAAACATACTAACCTAAATACAGTTCACCCGTGAGGTGCTAATGCACAGAACACCCTCCGTTTAAAAGTATGAACTCAACATTCGACCTTGGGGAGGGAACGGAATTCAAGAAGTGGAGCCCAAACTGCATCAGCATCACCAGGGGGCCAACTCTAATGGAGACAATGTTCTCCGCCCGTTTCCCAAAACATTGAGGGGCCGCTCAAAAGAAAGGGGCAGTTGGGCCACAGCCGCAGACAGTTGTCTCCATCCTGTATTTATTTTTACTCCTCTTCATCACTTTCATTTTTTCCCTTTATATTCTAAGACAATAGACAGACTAGGGCACTGTATCATCAATATCGCCGCACAAACATCTACCTAAACATTTTTGGGCTAAGGTTTCCTCACTTGAAACTTATTGACATTCACTCAATCCGCCCATGAGGTGCTAACGCATAGAGTCCACTCCTGTTTGGGGAAACCGGGAACAATCTAGGTCTTTAAGGAGTGGAGTCCAAACTGCCTCAGCATCACAAGGGCGCCCGTACTGATGGTGTTACAGGCGTGTCAAATTTTCTAGACCATTAGACTGATTTAAATGAATTGAACAACAAGTATGCAGTCCTGAACTACATGCACACATGCTGTAAAAAAAAAGATTTCCGGCGCACCTCCAACCCCTTCCGCCGGCCATTCCATCTCCAGAATTGGTGGTCTCGTCACACCAACATGACCTACCAACTAGGTCATAAATAGAAAAGGTCCTGATGGTCAAGAAAATTTGACAGACCTGCATACAAGCGTCATCAACCGGATTGCTTACGTAAAACATACTAACCTAAATACAGTTCACCCGTGAGGTGCTAATGCACAGAAAACACTCCGTTTAAAAGTATGAACTCAACATTCGACCTTGGGGAGGGAACGGAATTCAAGGAGTGGAGCCCAAACTGCATCAGCATCACCAGGGGGCCAACTCTAATGGAGACAATGTTCTCCGCCCGTTTCCCAAAACATTGAGGGGCCGCTCAAAAGAAAGGGGCAGTTGGGCCGGAGCCGCAGACAGTTGTCTCCATCCTGTATTTATTTTTACTCCTCTTCATCACTTTCATTTTTTCCCTTTATATTCTAAGACAAGAGACAGACTAGGGCACTTTATCATCAATATCGCCGCACAAACATCTACCTAAACATTTTTGGGCTAAGGTTTCCTCACTTGAAACTTATTGACATTCACTCAATCCGCCCATGAGGTGCTAACGCATAGAGTCCACTCCTGTTTGGGGAAACCGGGAACAATCTAGGTCTTTAAGGAGTGGAGTCCAAACTGCCTCAGCATCACAAGGGCGCCCGTGCTGATGGTGTTACAGGCGTGTCAAATTTTCTAGACCATTAGACTGATTTAAATGAATTGAACAACAAGTATGCAGTCCTGAACTACATGCACACATGCTGTAAAAAAAAGATTTCCGGCGCACCTCCAACCCCTTCCGCCGGCCATTCCATCTCCAGAATTGGTGGTCTCGTCACACCAACATGACCTACCAACTAGGTCAAAAATAGAAAAGGTCCTGATGGTCAAGAAAATTTGACAGGCCTGCATACAAGCGTCATCAACCGGATTGCTCACGTAAAACATACTAACCTAAATACAGTTCACCCGTGAGGTGCTAATGCACAGAAAACCCTCCGTTTAAAAGTATGAACTCAACATTCGACCTTGGGGAGGGAACGGAATTCAAGGAGTGGAGCCCAAACTGCATCAGCATCACCAGGGGGCCAACTATAATGGAGACAATGTTCTCCGCCCGTTTCCCAAAACATTGAGGGGCCGCTCAAAAGAAAGGGGCAGTTGGGCCGGAGCCGCAGACAGTTGTCTCCATCCTGTATTTATTTTTACTCCTCTTCATCACTTTCATTTTTTCCCTTTATATTCCAATACAATAGACAGACTAGGGCACTGTATCATCAATATCGCCGCACAAACATCTACCTAAACATTTTTGGGCTAAGGTTTCCTCACTTGAAACTTATTGACATTCACTCAATCCGCCCATGAGGTGCTAACGCATAGAGTCCACTCTTGTTTGGGGAAACCGGGAACAATCTAGGTCTTTAAGGAGTGGAGTCCAAACTGCCTCAGCATCACAAGGGCGCCCGTGCTGATGGTGTTACAGGCGTGTCAAATTTTCTAGACCATTAGACTGATTTAAATGAATTGAACATCAAGTATGCAGTCCTGAACTACATGCACACATGCTGTAAAAAAAAGATTTCCGGCGCACCTCCAACCCCTTCCGCCGGCCATTCCATCTCCAGAATTGGTGGTCTCGTCACACCAACATGACTTACCAACTAGGTCAAAAATAGAAAAGGTCCTGATGGTCAAGAAAATTTGACAGGCCTGCATACAAGGGTCATCAACCGGATTGCTCACGTAAAACATACTAACCTAAATACAGTTCGCCCGTGAGGTGCTAATGCACAGAAAACCCTCCGTTTAAAAGTATGAACTCAACATTCGACCTTGGGGAGGGAAAGGAATTCATGGAGTGGAGCCCAAACTGCATCAGCATCACCAGGGGGCCAACTCTAATGGAGACAATGTTCTCCGCCCGTTTCCCAAAACATTGAGGGGCCGCTCAAAAGAAAGGGGCAGTTGGGCCGGAGCCGCAGACAGTTGTCTCCATCCTGTATTTATTTTTACTCCTCTTCATCACTTTCATTTTTTCCCTTTATATTCTAAGACAATAGACAGCCTAGGGCACTGTATCATCAATATCGCCGCACAAACATCTACCTAAACATTTTTGGGCTAAGGTTTCCTCACTTGAAACTTATTGACATTCACTCAATCCGCCCATGAGGTGCTAACGCATAGAGTCCACTCCTGTTTGGGGAAACCGGGAACAATCTAGGTCTTTAAGGAGTGGAGTCCAAACTGCCTCAGCATCACAAGGGCGCCCGTGCTGATGGTGTTACAGGCGTGTCAAATTTTCTAGACCATTAGACTGATTTAAATGAATTGAACATGAAGTATGCAGTCCTGAACTACATGCACACATGCTGTAAAAAAAATGATTTCCGGCGCACCTCCAACCCCTTCCGCCGGCCATTCCATCTCCAGAATAGGTGGTCTCGTCACACCAACATGACCTACCAACTAGGTCAAAAATAGAAAAGGTCCTGATGGTCAAGAAAATTTGACAGGCCTGCATACAAGCGTCATCAACCGGATTGCTCACGTAAAACATACTAACCTAAATACAGTTCACCCGTGAGGTGCTAATGCACAGAACACCCTCCGTTTAAAAGTATGAACTCAACATTCGACCTTGGGGAGGGAACGGAATTCAAGGAGTGGAGCCCAAACTGCATCAGCATCACCAGGGGGCCAACTCTAATGGAGACAATGTTCTCCGCCCGTTTCCCAAAACATTGAGGGGCCGCTCAAAAGAAAGGGGCAGTTGGGCCACAGCCGCAGACAGTTGTCTCCATCCTGTATTTATTTTTACTCCTCTTCATCACTTTCATTTTTTCCCTTTATATTCTAAGACAATAGACAGACTAGGGCACTGTATCATCAATATCGCCGCACAAACATCTACCTAAACATTTTTGGGCTAAGGTTTCCTCACTTGAAACTTATTGACATTCACTCAATCCGCCCATGAGGTGCTAACGCATAGAGTCCACTCCTGTTTGGGGAAACCGGGAACAATCTAGGTCTTTAAGGAGTGGAGTCCAAACTGCCTCAGCATCACAAGGGCGCCCGTGCTGATGGTGTTACAGGCGTGTCAAATTTTCTAGACCATTAGACTGATTTAAATGAATTGAACATCAAGTATGCAGTCCTGAACTACATGCACACATGCTGTAAAAAAAAGATTTCCGGCGCACCTCCAACCCCTTCCGCCGGCCATTCCATCTCCAGAATAGGTGGTCTCGTCACACCAACATGACCTACCAACTAGGTCAAAAATAGAAAAGGTCCTGATGGTCAAGAAAATTTGACAGGCCTGCATACAAGCGTCATCAACCGGATTGCTCACGTAAAACATACTAACCTAAATACAGTTCTCCCGTGAGGTGCTAATGCACAGAACACCCTCCGTTTAACAGTATGAACTCAACATTCGACCTTGGGGAGGGAACGGAATTCAAGGAGTGGAGCCCAAACTGCATCAGCATCACCAGGGGTCCAACTCTAATGGAGACAATGTTCTCCGCCCGTTTCCCAAAACATTGAGGGGCCGCTCAAAAGAAAGGGGCAGTTGGGCCAGAGCCGCAGACAGTTGTCTCCATCCTGTATTTATTTTTACTCCTCTTCATCACTTTCATTTTTTCCCTTTATATTCTAAGACAATAGACAGACTAGGGCACTGTATCATCAATATCGCCGCACAAACATCTACCTAAACATTTTTGGGCTAAGGTTTCCTCACTTGAAACTTATTGACATTCACTCAATCCGCCCATGAGGTGCTAACGCATAGAGTCCACTCCTGTTTGGGGAAACCGGGAACAATCTAGGTCTTTAAGGAGTGGAGTCCAAACTGCCTCAGCATCACAAGGGCGCCCGTGCTGATGGTGTTACAGGCGTGTCAAATTTTCTAGACCATTAGACTGATTTAAATGAATTGAACAACAAGTATGCAGTCCTGAACTACATGCACACATGCTGTAAAAAAAAGATTTCCGGCGCACCTCCAACCCCTTCCGCCGGCCATTCCATCTCCAGAATTGGTGGTCTCGTCACACCAACATGACCTACCAACTAGGTCATAAATAGAAAAGGTCCTGATGGTCAAGAAAATTTGACAGACCTGCATACAAGCGTCATCAACCGGATTGCTTACGTAAAACATACTAACCTAAATACAGTTCACCCGTGAGGTGCTAATGCACAGAAAACACTCCGTTTAAAACTATGAACTCAACATTCGACCTTGGGGAGGGAACGGAATTCAAGGAGTGGAGCCCAAACTGCATCAGCATCACCAGGGGGCCAACTATAATGGAGACAATGTTCTCCGCCCGTTTCCCAAAACATTGAGGGGCCGCTCAAAAGAAAGGGGCAGTTGGGCCGGAGCCGCAGACAGTTGTCTCCATCCTGTATTTATTTTTACTCCTCTTCATCACTTTCATTTTTTCCCTTTATATTCTAAGACAATAGACAGACTAGGGCACTGTATCATCAATATCGCCGCACAAACATCTACCTAAACATTTTTGGGCTAAGGTTTCCTCACTTGAAACTTATTGACATTCACTCAATCCGCCCATGAGGTGCTAACGCATAGAGTCCACTCCTGTTTGGGGAAACCGGGAACAATCTAGGTCTTTAAGGAGTGGAGTCCAAACTGCCTCAGCATCACAAGGGCGCCCGTGCTGATGGTGTTACAGGCGTGTCAAATTTTCTAGACCATTAGACTGATTTAAATGAATTGAACATCAAGTATGCAGTCCTGAACTACATGCACACATGCTGTAAAAAAAAGATTTCCGGCGCACCTCCAACCCCTTCCGCCGGCCATTCCATCTCCAGAATAGGTGGTCTCGTCACACCAACATGACCTACCAACTAGGTCAAAAATAGAAAAGGTCCTGATGGTCAAGAAAATTTGACAGGCCTGCATACAAGCGTCATCAACCGGATTACTCACGTAAAACATACTAACCTAAATACAGTTCACCCGTGAGGTGCTAATGCACAGAACACCCTCCGTTTAAAAGTATGAACTCAACATTCGACCTTGGGGAGGGAACGGAATTCAAGGAGTGGAGCCCAAACTGCATCAGCATCACCAGGGAGCCAACTATAATGGAGACAATGTTCTCCGCCCGTTTCCCAAAACATTGAGGGGCCGCTCAAAAGAAAGGGGCAGTTGGGCCGGAGCCGCAGACAGTTGTCTCCATCCTGTATTTATTTTTACTCCTCTTCATCACTTTCATTTTTTCCCTTTATATTCCAATACAATAGACAGACTAGGGCACTGTATCATCAATATCGCCGCACAAACATCTACCTAAACATTTTTGGGCTAAGGTTTCCTCACTTGAAACTTATTGACATTCACTCAATCCGCCCATGAGGTGCTAACGCATAGAGTCCACTCTTGTTTGGGGAAACCGGGAACAATCTAGGTCTTTAAGGAGTGGAGTCCAAACTGCCTCAGCATCACAAGGGCGCCCGTGCTGATGGTGTTACAGGCGTGTCAAATTTTCTAGACCATTAGACTGATTTAAATGAATTGAACAACAAGTATGCAGTCCTGAACTACATGCACACATGCTGTAAAAAAAAGATTTCCGGCGCACCTCCAACCCCTTCCGCCGGCCATTCCATCTCCAGAATTGGTGGTCTCGTCACACCAACATGACCTACCAACTAGGTCAAAAATAGAAAAGGTCCTGATGGTCAAGAAAATTTGACAGGCCTGCATACAAGGGTCATCAACCGGATTGCTCACGTAAAACATACTAACCTAAATACAGTTCGCCCGTGAGGTGCTAATGCACAGAAAACCCTCCGTTTAAAAGTATGAACTCAACATTCGACCTTGGGGAGGGAAAGGAATTCATGGAGTGGAGCCCAAACTGCATCAGCATCACCAGGGGGCCAACTCTAATGGAGACAATGTTCTCCGCCCGTTTCCCAAAACATTGAGGGGCCGCTCAAAAGAAAGGGGCAGTTGGGCCGGAGCCGCAGACAGTTGTCTCCATCCTGTATTTATTTTTACTCCTCTTCATCACTTTCATTTTTTCCCTTTATATTCTAAGACAATAGACAGCCTAGGGCACTGTATCATCAATATCGCCGCACAAACATCTACCTAAACATTTTTGGGCTAAGGTTTCCTCACTTGAAACTTATTGACATTCACTCAATCCGCCCATGAGGTGCTAACGCATAGAGTCCACTCCTGTTTGGGGAAACCGGGAACAATCTAGGTCTTTAAGGAGTGGAGTCCAAACTGCCTCAGCATCACAAGGGCGCCCGTGCTGATGGTGTTACAGGCGTGTCAAATTTTCTAGACCATTAGACTGATTTAAATGAATTGAACATCAAGTATGCAGTCCTGAACTACATGCACACATGCTGTAAAAAAAATGATTTCCGGCGCACCTCCAACCCCTTCCGCCGGCCATTCCATCTCCAGAATAGGTGGTCTCGTCACACCAACATGACCTACCAACTAGGTCAAAAATAGAAAAGGTCCTGATGGTCAAGAAAATTTGACAGGCCTGCATACAAGCGTCATCAACCGGATTGCTCACGTAAAACATACTAACCTAAATACAGTTCACCCGTGAGGTGCTAATGCACAGAACACCCTCCGTTTAAAAGTATGAACTCAACATTCGACCTTGGGGAGGGAACGGAATTCAAGGAGTGGAGCCCAAACTGCATCAGCATCACCAGGGGGCCAACTCTAATGGAGACAATGTTCTCCGCCCGTTTCCCAAAACATTGAGGGGCCGCTCAAAAGAAAGGGGCAGTTGGGCCACAGCCGCAGACAGTTGTCTCCATCCTGTATTTATTTTTACTCCTCTTCATCACTTTCATTTTTTCCCTTTATATTCTAAGACAATAGACAGACTAGGGCACTGTATCATCAATATCGCCGCACAAACATCTACCTAAACATTTTTGGGCTAAGGTTTCCTCACTTGAAACTTATTGACATTCACTCAATCCGCCCATGAGGTGCTAACGCATAGAGTCCACTCCTGTTTGGGGAAACCGGGAACAATCTAGGTCTTTAAGGAGTGGAGTCCAAACTGCCTCAGCATCACAAGGGCGCCCGTGCTGATGGTGTTACAGGCGTGTCAAATTTTCTAGACCATTAGACTGATTTAAATGAATTGAACATCAAGTATGCAGTCCTGAACTACATGCACACATGCTGTAAAAAAAAGATTTCCGGCGCACCTCCAACCCCTTCCGCCGGCCATTCCATCTCCAGAATAGGTGGTCTCGTCACACCAACATGACCTACCAACTAGGTCAAAAATAGAAAAGGTCCTGATGGTCAAGAAAATTTGACAGGCCTGCATACAAGCGTCATCAACCGGATTGCTCACGTAAAACATACTAACCTAAATACAGTTCTCCCGTGAGGTGCTAATGCACAGAACACCCTCCGTTTAACAGTATGAACTCAACATTCGACCTTGGGGAGGGAACGGAATTCAAGGAGTGGAGCCCAAACTGCATCAGCATCACCAGGGGGCCAACTCTAATGGAGACAATGTTCTCCGCCCGTTTCCCAAAACATTGAGGGGCCGCTCAAAAGAAAGGGGCAGTTGGGCCGGAGCCGCAGACAGTTGTCTCCATCCTGTATTTATTTTTACTCCTCTTCATCACTTTCATTTTTTCCCTTTATATTCTAAGACAATAGACAGACTAGGGCACTGTATCATCAATATCGCCGCACAAACATCTACCTAAACATTTTTGGGCTAAGGTTTCCTCACTTGAAACTTATTGACATTCACTCAATCCGCCCATGAGGTGCTAACGCATAGAGTCCACTCCTGTTTGGGGAAACCGGGAACAATCTAGGTCTTTAAGGAGTGGAGTCCAAACTGCCTCAGCATCACAAGGGCGCCCGTGCTGATGGTGTTACAGGCGTGTCAAATTTTCTAGACCATTAGACTGATTTAAATGAATTGAACAACAAGTATGCAGTCCTGAACTACATGCACACATGCTGTAAAAAAAAGATTTCCGGCGCACCTCCAACCCCTTCCGCCGGCCATTCCATCTCCAGAATTGGTGGTCTCGTCACACCAACATGACCTACCAACTAGGTCATAAATAGAAAAGGTCCTGATGGTCAAGAAAATTTGACAGACCTGCATACAAGCGTCATCAACCGGATTGCTTACGTAAAACATACTAACCTAAATACAGTTCACCCGTGAGGTGCTAATGCACAGAAAACACTCCGTTTAAAAGTATGAACTCAACATTCGACCTTGGGGAGGGAACGGAATTCAAGGAGTGGAGCCCAAACTGCATCAGCATCACCAGGGGGCCAACTCTAATGGAGACAATGTTCTCCGCCCGTTTCCCAAAACATTGAGGGGCCGCTCAAAAGAAAGGGGCAGTTGGGCCGAAGCCGCAGACAGTTGTCTCCATCCTGTATTTATTTTTACTCCTCTTCATCACTTTCATTTTTTCCCTTTATATTCTAAGACAATAGACAGACTAGGGCACTTTATCATCAATATCGCCGCACAAACATCTACCTAAACATTTTTGGGCTAAGGTTTCCTCACTTGAAACTTATTGACATTCACTCAATCCGCCCATGAGGTGCTAACGCATAGAGTCCACTCCTGTTTGGGGAAACCGGGAACAATCTAGGTCTTTAAGGAGTGGAGTCCAAACTGCCTCAGCATCACAAGGGCGCCCGTGCTGATGGTGTTACAGGCGTGTCAAATTTTCTAGACCATTAGACTGATTTAAATGAATTGAACAACAAGTATGCAGTCCTGAACTACATGCACACATGCTGTAAAAAAAAGATTTCCGGCGCACCTCCAACCCCTTCCGCCGGCCATTCCATCTCCAGAATTGGTGGTCTCGTCACACCAACATGACCTACCAACTAGGTCAAAAATAGAAAAGGTCCTGATGGTCAAGAAAATTTGACAGGCCTGCATACAAGCGTCATCAACCGGATTGCTCACGTAAAACATACTAACCTAAATACAGTTCACCCGTGAGGTGCTAATGCACAGAAAACCCTCCGTTTAAAAGTATGAACTCAACATTCGACCTTGGGGAGGGAACGGAATTCAAGGAGTGGAGCCCAAACTGCATCAGCATCACCAGGGGGCCAACTATAATGGAGACAATGTTCTCCGCCCGTTTCCCAAAACATTGAGGGGCCGCTCAAAAGAAAGGGGCAGTTGGGCCGGAGCCGCAGACAGTTGTCTCCATCCTGTATTTATTTTTACTCCTCTTCATCACTTTCATTTTTTCCCTTTATATTCCAATACAATAGACAGACTAGGGCACTGTATCATCAATATCGCCGCACAAACATCTACCTAAACATTTTTGGGCTAAGGTTTCCTCACTTGAAACTTATTGACATTCACTCAATCCGCCCATGAGGTGCTAACGCATAGAGTCCACTCTTGTTTGGGGAAACCGGGAACAATCTAGGTCTTTAAGGAGTGGAGTCCAAACTGCCTCAGCATCACAAGGGCGCCCGTGCTGATGGTGTTACAGGCGTGTCAAATTTTCTAGACCATTAGACTGATTTAAATGAATTGAACATCAAGTATGCAGTCCTGAACTACATGCACACATGCTGTAAAAAAAAGATTTCCGGCGCACCTCCAACCCCTTCCGCCGGCCATTCCATCTCCAGAATTGGTGGTCTCGTCACACCAACATGACTTACCAACTAGGTCAAAAATAGAAAAGGTCCTGATGGTCAAGAAAATTTGACAGGCCTGCATACAAGGGTCATCAACCGGATTGCTCACGTAAAACATACTAACCTAAATACAGTTCGCCCGTGAGGTGCTAATGCACAGAAAACCCTCCGTTTAAAAGTATGAACTCAACATTCGACCTTGGGGAGGGAAAGGAATTCATGGAGTGGAGCCCAAACTGCATCAGCATCACCAGGGGGCCAACTCTAATGGAGACAATGTTCTCCGCCCGTTTCCCAAAACATTGAGGGGCCGCTCAAAAGAAAGGGGCAGTTGGGCCGGAGCCGCAGACAGTTGTCTCCATCCTGTATTTATTTTTACTCCTCTTCATCACTTTCATTTTTTCCCTTTATATTCTAAGACAATAGACAGCCTAGGGCACTGTATCATCAATATCGCCGCACAAACATCTACCTAAACATTTTTGGGCTAAGGTTTCCTCACTTGAAACTTATTGACATTCACTCAATCCGCCCATGAGGTGCTAACGCATAGAGTCCACTCCTGTTTGGGGAAACCGGGAACAATCTAGGTCTTTAAGGAGTGGAGTCCAAACTGCCTCAGCATCACAAGGGCGCCCGTGCTGATGGTGTTACAGGCGTGTCAAATTTTCTAGACCATTAGACTGATTTAAATGAATTGAACATGAAGTATGCAGTCCTGAACTACATGCACACATGCTGTAAAAAAAATGATTTCCGGCGCACCTCCAACCCCTTCCGCCGGCCATTCCATCTCCAGAATAGGTGGTCTCGTCACACCAACATGACCTACCAACTAGGTCAAAAATAGAAAAGGTCCTGATGGTCAAGAAAATTTGACAGGCCTGCATACAAGCGTCATCAACCGGATTGCTCACGTAAAACATACTAACCTAAATACAGTTCACCCGTGAGGTGCTAATGCACAGAACACCCTCCGTTTAAAAGTATGAACTCAACATTCGACCTTGGGGAGGGAACGGAATTCAAGGAGTGGAGCCCAAACTGCATCAGCATCACCAGGGGGCCAACTCTAATGGAGACAATGTTCTCCGCCCGTTTCCCAAAACATTGAGGGGCCGCTCAAAAGAAAGGGGCAGTTGGGCCACAGCCGCAGACAGTTGTCTCCATCCTGTATTTATTTTTACTCCTCTTCATCACTTTCATTTTTTCCCTTTATATTCTAAGACAATAGACAGACTAGGGCACTGTATCATCAATATCGCCGCACAAACATCTACCTAAACATTTTTGGGCTAAGGTTTCCTCACTTGAAACTTATTGACATTCACTCAATCCGCCCATGAGGTGCTAACGCATAGAGTCCACTCCTGTTTGGGGAAACCGGGAACAATCTAGGTCTTTAAGGAGTGGAGTCCAAACTGCCTCAGCATCACAAGGGCGCCCGTGCTGATGGTGTTACAGGCGTGTCAAATTTTCTAGACCATTAGACTGATTTAAATGAATTGAACATCAAGTATGCAGTCCTGAACTACATGCACACATGCTGTAAAAAAAAGATTTCCGGCGCACCTCCAACCCCTTCCGCCGGCCATTCCATCTCCAGAATAGGTGGTCTCGTCACACCAACATGACCTACCAACTAGGTCAAAAATAGAAAAGGTCCTGATGGTCAAGAAAATTTGACAGGCCTGCATACAAGCGTCATCAACCGGATTGCTCACGTAAAACATACTAACCTAAATACAGTTCTCCCGTGAGGTGCTAATGCACAGAACACCCTCCGTTTAACAGTATGAACTCAACATTCGACCTTGGGGAGGGAACGGAATTCAAGGAGTGGAGCCCAAACTGCATCAGCATCACCAGGGGTCCAACTCTAATGGAGACAATGTTCTCCGCCCGTTTCCCAAAACATTGAGGGGCCGCTCAAAAGAAAGGGGCAGTTGGGCCAGAGCCGCAGACAGTTGTCTCCATCCTGTATTTATTTTTACTCCTCTTCATCACTTTCATTTTTTCCCTTTATATTCTAAGACAATAGACAGACTAGGGCACTGTATCATCAATATCGCCGCACAAACATCTACCTAAACATTTTTGGGCTAAGGTTTCCTCACTTGAAACTTATTGACATTCACTCAATCCGCCCATGAGGTGCTAACGCATAGAGTCCACTCCTGTTTGGGGAAACCGGGAACAATCTAGGTCTTTAAGGAGTGGAGTCCAAACTGCCTCAGCATCACAAGGGCGCCCGTGCTGATGGTGTTACAGGCGTGTCAAATTTTCTAGACCATTAGACTGATTTAAATGAATTGAACAACAAGTATGCAGTCCTGAACTACATGCACACATGCTGTAAAAAAAAGATTTCCGGCGCACCTCCAACCCCTTCCGCCGGCCATTCCATCTCCAGAATTGGTGGTCTCGTCACACCAACATGACCTACCAACTAGGTCATAAATAGAAAAGGTCCTGATGGTCAAGAAAATTTGACAGACCTGCATACAAGCGTCATCAACCGGATTGCTTACGTAAAACATACTAACCTAAATACAGTTCACCCGTGAGGTGCTAATGCACAGAAAACACTCCGTTTAAAACTATGAACTCAACATTCGACCTTGGGGAGGGAACGGAATTCAAGGAGTGGAGCCCAAACTGCATCAGCATCACCAGGGGGCCAACTATAATGGAGACAATGTTCTCCGCCCGTTTCCCAAAACATTGAGGGGCCGCTCAAAAGAAAGGGGCAGTTGGGCCGGAGCCGCAGACAGTTGTCTCCATCCTGTATTTATTTTTACTCCTCTTCATCACTTTCATTTTTTCCCTTTATATTCTAAGACAATAGACAGACTAGGGCACTGTATCATCAATATCGCCGCACAAACATCTACCTAAACATTTTTGGGCTAAGGTTTCCTCACTTGAAACTTATTGACATTCACTCAATCCGCCCATGAGGTGCTAACGCATAGAGTCCACTCCTGTTTGGGGAAACCGGGAACAATCTAGGTCTTTAAGGAGTGGAGTCCAAACTGCCTCAGCATCACAAGGGCGCCCGTGCTGATGGTGTTACAGGCGTGTCAAATTTTCTAGACCATTAGACTGATTTAAATGAATTGAACATCAAGTATGCAGTCCTGAACTACATGCACACATGCTGTAAAAAAAAGATTTCCGGCGCACCTCCAACCCCTTCCGCCGGCCATTCCATCTCCAGAATAGGTGGTCTCGTCACACCAACATGACCTACCAACTAGGTCAAAAATAGAAAAGGTCCTGATGGTCAAGAAAATTTGACAGGCCTGCATACAAGCGTCATCAACCGGATTACTCACGTAAAACATACTAACCTAAATACAGTTCACCCGTGAGGTGCTAATGCACAGAACACCCTCCGTTTAAAAGTATGAACTCAACATTCGACCTTGGGGAGGGAACGGAATTCAAGGAGTGGAGCCCAAACTGCATCAGCATCACCAGGGAGCCAACTATAATGGAGACAATGTTCTCCGCCCGTTTCCCAAAACATTGAGGGGCCGCTCAAAAGAAAGGGGCAGTTGGGCCGGAGCCGCAGACAGTTGTCTCCATCCTGTATTTATTTTTACTCCTCTTCATCACTTTCATTTTTTCCCTTTATATTCCAATACAATAGACAGACTAGGGCACTGTATCATCAATATCGCCGCACAAACATCTACCTAAACATTTTTGGGCTAAGGTTTCCTCACTTGAAACTTATTGACATTCACTCAATCCGCCCATGAGGTGCTAACGCATAGAGTCCACTCTTGTTTGGGGAAACCGGGAACAATCTAGGTCTTTAAGGAGTGGAGTCCAAACTGCCTCAGCATCACAAGGGCGCCCGTGCTGATGGTGTTACAGGCGTGTCAAATTTTCTAGACCATTAGACTGATTTAAATGAATTGAACAACAAGTATGCAGTCCTGAACTACATGCACACATGCTGTAAAAAAAAGATTTCCGGCGCACCTCCAACCCCTTCCGCCGGCCATTCCATCTCCAGAATTGGTGGTCTCGTCACACCAACATGACCTACCAACTAGGTCAAAAATAGAAAAGGTCCTGATGGTCAAGAAAATTTGACAGGCCTGCATACAAGGGTCATCAACCGGATTGCTCACGTAAAACATACTAACCTAAATACAGTTCGCCCGTGAGGTGCTAATGCACAGAAAACCCTCCGTTTAAAAGTATGAACTCAACATTCGACCTTGGGGAGGGAAAGGAATTCATGGAGTGGAGCCCAAACTGCATCAGCATCACCAGGGGGCCAACTCTAATGGAGACAATGTTCTCCGCCCGTTTCCCAAAACATTGAGGGGCCGCTCAAAAGAAAGGGGCAGTTGGGCCGGAGCCGCAGACAGTTGTCTCCATCCTGTATTTATTTTTACTCCTCTTCATCACTTTCATTTTTTCCCTTTATATTCTAAGACAATAGACAGCCTAGGGCACTGTATCATCAATATCGCCGCACAAACATCTACCTAAACATTTTTGGGCTAAGGTTTCCTCACTTGAAACTTATTGACATTCACTCAATCCGCCCATGAGGTGCTAACGCATAGAGTCCACTCCTGTTTGGGGAAACCGGGAACAATCTAGGTCTTTAAGGAGTGGAGTCCAAACTGCCTCAGCATCACAAGGGCGCCCGTGCTGATGGTGTTACAGGCGTGTCAAATTTTCTAGACCATTAGACTGATTTAAATGAATTGAACATCAAGTATGCAGTCCTGAACTACATGCACACATGCTGTAAAAAAAATGATTTCCGGCGCACCTCCAACCCCTTCCGCCGGCCATTCCATCTCCAGAATAGGTGGTCTCGTCACACCAACATGACCTACCAACTAGGTCAAAAATAGAAAAGGTCCTGATGGTCAAGAAAATTTGACAGGC
Organism: Eleutherodactylus coqui; assembly: GCF_035609145.1. NCBI lineage: Eukaryota > Metazoa > Chordata > Amphibia > Anura > Eleutherodactylidae > Eleutherodactylus > Eleutherodactylus coqui. Next base: position 62,658,520 of record NC_089837.1, read on the forward strand.
CTGCATACAAGCGTCATCAACCGGATTGCTCACGTAAAACATACTAACCTAAATACAGTTCACCCGTGAGGTGCTAATGCACAGAACACCCTCCGTTTAAAAGTATGAACTCAACATTCGACCTTGGGGAGGGAACGGAATTCAAGGAGTGGAGCCCAAACTGCATCAGCATCACCAGGGGGCCAACTCTAATGGAGACAATGTTCTCCGCCCGTTTCCCAAAACATTGAGGGGCCGCTCAAAAGAAAGGGGCAGTTGGGCCACAGCCGCAGACAGTTGTCTCCATCCTGTATTTATTTTTACTCCTCTTCATCACTTTCATTTTTTCCCTTTATATTCTAAGACAATAGACAGACTAGGGCACTGTATCATCAATATCGCCGCACAAACATCTACCTAAACATTTTTGGGCTAAGGTTTCCTCACTTGAAACTTATTGACATTCACTCAATCCGCCCATGAGGTGCTAACGCATAGAGTCCACTCCTGTTTGGGGAAACCGGGAACAATCTAGGTCTTTAAGGAGTGGAGTCCAAACTGCCTCAGCATCACAAGGGCGCCCGTGCTGATGGTGTTACAGGCGTGTCAAATTTTCTAGACCATTAGACTGATTTAAATGAATTGAACATCAAGTATGCAGTCCTGAACTACATGCACACATGCTGTAAAAAAAAGATTTCCGGCGCACCTCCAACCCCTTCCGCCGGCCATTCCATCTCCAGAATAGGTGGTCTCGTCACACCAACATGACCTACCAACTAGGTCAAAAATAGAAAAGGTCCTGATGGTCAAGAAAATTTGACAGGCCTGCATACAAGCGTCATCAACCGGATTGCTCACGTAAAACATACTAACCTAAATACAGTTCTCCCGTGAGGTGCTAATGCACAGAACACCCTCCGTTTAACAGTATGAACTCAACATTCGACCTTGGGGAGGGAACGGAATTCAAGGAGTGGAGCCCAAACTGCATCAGCATCACCAGGGGGCCAACTCTAATGGAGACAATGTTCTCCGCCCGTTTCCCAAAACATTGAGGGGCCGCTCAAAAGAAAGGGGCAGTTGGGCCGGAGCCGCAGACAGTTGTCTCCATCCTGTATTTATTTTTACTCCTCTTCATCACTTTCATTTTTTCCCTTTATATTCTAAGACAATAGACAGACTAGGGCACTGTATCATCAATATCGCCGCACAAACATCTACCTAAACATTTTTGGGCTAAGGTTTCCTCACTTGAAACTTATTGACATTCACTCAATCCGCCCATGAGGTGCTAACGCATAGAGTCCACTCCTGTTTGGGGAAACCGGGAACAATCTAGGTCTTTAAGGAGTGGAGTCCAAACTGCCTCAGCATCACAAGGGCGCCCGTGCTGATGGTGTTACAGGCGTGTCAAATTTTCTAGACCATTAGACTGATTTAAATGAATTGAACAACAAGTATGCAGTCCTGAACTACATGCACACATGCTGTAAAAAAAAGATTTCCGGCGCACCTCCAACCCCTTCCGCCGGCCATTCCATCTCCAGAATTGGTGGTCTCGTCACACCAACATGACCTACCAACTAGGTCATAAATAGAAAAGGTCCTGATGGTCAAGAAAATTTGACAGACCTGCATACAAGCGTCATCAACCGGATTGCTTACGTAAAACATACTAACCTAAATACAGTTCACCCGTGAGGTGCTAATGCACAGAAAACACTCCGTTTAAAAGTATGAACTCAACATTCGACCTTGGGGAGGGAACGGAATTCAAGGAGTGGAGCCCAAACTGCATCAGCATCACCAGGGGGCCAACTCTAATGGAGACAATGTTCTCCGCCCGTTTCCCAAAACATTGAGGGGCCGCTCAAAAGAAAGGGGCAGTTGGGCCGAAGCCGCAGACAGTTGTCTCCATCCTGTATTTATTTTTACTCCTCTTCATCACTTTCATTTTTTCCCTTTATATTCTAAGACAATAGACAGACTAGGGCACTTTATCATCAATATCGCCGCACAAACATCTACCTAAACATTTTTGGGCTAAGGTTTCCTCACTTGAAACTTATTGACATTCACTCAATCCGCCCATGAGGTGCTAACGCATAGAGTCCACTCCTGTTTGGAGAAACCGGGAACAATCTAGGTCTTTAAGGAGTGGAGTCCAAACTGCCTCAGCATCACAAGGGCGCCCGTGCTGATGGTGTTACAGGCGTGTCAAATTTTCTAGACCATTAGACTGATTTAAATGAATTGAACATCAAGTATGCAGTCCTGAACTACATGCACACATGCTGTAAAAAAAAGATTTCCGGCGCACCTCCAACCCCTTCCGGCAGCCATTCCATCTCCAGAATAGGTGGTCTCGTCACACCAATATGACCTACCAACTAGGTCAAAAATAGAAAAGGTCCTGATGGCCAAGAAAATTTGACAGGCCTGCATACAAGCGTCATCAACCGGATTGCTCACGTAAAACATACTAACCTAAATACAGTTCACCCGTGAGGTGCTAATGCACAGAACACCCTCCGTTTAAAAGTATGAACTCAACATTCGACCTTGGGGAGGGAACGGAATTCAAGAAGTGGAGCCCAAACTGCATCAGCATCACCAGGGGGCCAACTCTAATGGAGACAATGTTCTCCGCCCGTTTCCCAAAACATTGAGGGGCCGCTCAAAAGAAAGGGGCAGTTGGGCCACAGCCGCAGACAGTTGTCTCCATCCTGTATTTATTTTTACTCCTCTTCATCACTTTCATTTTTTCCCTTTATATTCTAAGACAATAGACAGACTAGGGCACTGTATCATCAATATCGCCGCACAAACATCTACCTAAACATTTTTGGGCTAAGGTTTCCTCACTTGAAACTTATTGACATTCACTCAATCCGCCCATGAGGTGCTAACGCATAGAGTCCACTCCTGTTTGGGGAAACCGGGAACAATCTAGGTCTTTAAGGAGTGGAGTCCAAACTGCCTCAGCATCACAAGGGCGCCCGTGCTGATGGTGTTACAGGCGTGTCAAATTTTCTAGACCATTAGACTGATTTAAATGAATTGAACAACAAGTATGCAGTCCTGAACTACATGCACACATGCTGTAAAAAAAAAGATTTCCGGCGCACCTCCAACCCCTTCCGCCGGCCATTCCATCTCCAGAATTGGTGGTCTCGTCACACCAACATGACCTACCAACTAGGTCATAAATAGAAAAGGTCCTGATGGTCAAGAATATTTGACAGACCTGCATACAAGCGTCATCAACCGGATTGCTTACGTAAAACATACTAACCTAAATACAGTTCACCCGTGAGGTGCTAATGCACAGAAAACACTCCGTTTAAAAGTATGAACTCAACATTCGACCTTGGGGAGGGAACGGAATTCAAGGAGTGGAGCCCAAACTGCATCAGCATCACCAGGGGGCCAACTCTAATGGAGACAATGTTCTCCGCCCGTTTCCCAAAACATTGAGGGGCCGCTCAAAAGAAAGGGGCAGTTGGGCCGGAGCCGCAGACAGTTGTCTCCATCCTGTATTTATTTTTACTCCTCTTCATCACTTTCATTTTTTCCCTTTATATTCTAAGACAAGAGACAGACTAGGGCACTTTATCATCAATATCGCCGCACAAACATCTACCTAAACATTTTTGGGCTAAGGTTTCCTCACTTGAAACTTATTGACATTCACTCAATCCGCCCATGAGGTGCTAACGCATAGAGTCCACTCCTGTTTGGGGAAACCGGGAACAATCTAGGTCTTTAAGGAGTGGAGTCCAAACTGCCTCAGCATCACAAGGGCGCCCGTGCTGATGGTGTTACAGGCGTGTCAAATTTTCTAGACCATTAGACTGATTTAAATGAATTGAACATCAAGTATGCAGTCCTGAACTACATGCACACATGCTGTAAAAAAAAGATTTCCGGCGCACCTCCAACCCCTTCCGCCGGCCATTCCATCTCCAGAATAGGTGGTCTCGTCACACCAACATGACCTACCAACTAGGTCAAAAATAGAAAAGGTCCTGATGGTCAAGAAAATTTGACAGGCCTGCATACAAGCGTCATCAACCGGATTGCTCACGTAAAACATACTAACCTAAATACAGTTCTCCCGTGAGGTGCTAATGCACAGAACACCCTCCGTTTAACAGTATGAACTCAACATTCGACCTTGGGGAGGGAACGGAATTCAAGGAGTGGAGCCCAAACTGCATCAGCATCACCAGGGGGCCAACTCTAATGGAGACAATGTTCTCCGCCCGTTTCCCAAAACATTGAGGGGCCGCTCAAAAGAAAGGGGCAGTTGGGCCGGAGCCGCAGACAGTTGTCTCCATCCTGTATTTATTTTTACTCCTCTTCATCACTTTCATTTTTTCCCTTTATATTCTAAGACAAGAGACAGACTAGGGCACTTTATCATCAATATCGCCGCACAAACATCTACCTAAACATTTTTGGGCTAAGGTTTCCTCACTTGAAACTTATTGACATTCACTCAATCCGCCCATGAGGTGCTAACGCATAGAGTCCACTCCTGTTTGGAGAAACCGGGAACAATCTAGGTCTTTAAGGAGTGGAGTCCAAACTGCCTCAGCATCACAAGGGCGCCCGTGCTGATGGTGTTACAGGCGTGTCAAATTTTCTAGACCATTAGACTGATTTAAATGAATTGAACATCAAGTATGCAGTCCTGAACTACATGCACACATGCTGTAAAAAAAAGATTTCCGGCGCACCTCCAACCCCTTCCGGCGGCCATTCCATCTCCAGAATAGGTGGTCTCGTCACACCAATATGACCTACCAACTAGGTCAAAAATAGAAAAGGTCCTGATGGCCAAGAAAATTTGACAGGCCTGCATACAAGCGTCATCAACCGGATTGCTCACGTAAAACATACTAACCTAAATACAGTTCACCCGTGAGGTGCTAATGCACAGAACACCCTCCGTTTAAAAGTATGAACTCAACATTCGACCTTGGGGAGGGAACGGAATTCAAGAAGTGGAGCCCAAACTGCATCAGCATCACCAGGGGGCCAACTCTAATGGAGACAATGTTCTCCGCCCGTTTCCCAAAACATTGAGGGGCCGCTCAAAAGAAAGGGGCAGTTGGGCCACAGCCGCAGACAGTTGTCTCCATCCTGTATTTATTTTTACTCCTCTTCATCACTTTCATTTTTTCCCTTTATATTCTAAGACAATAGACAGACTAGGGCACTGTATCATCAATATCGCCGCACAAACATCTACCTAAACATTTTTGGGCTAAGGTTTCCTCACTTGAAACTTATTGACATTCACTCAATCCGCCCATGAGGTGCTAACGCATAGAGTCCACTCCTGTTTGGGGAAACCGGGAACAATCTAGGTCTTTAAGGAGTGGAGTCCAAACTGCCTCAGCATCACAAGGGCGCCCGTGCTGATGGTGTTACAGGCGTGTCAAATTTTCTAGACCATTAGACTGATTTAAATGAATTGAACAACAAGTATGCAGTCCTGAACTACATGCACACATGCTGTAAAAAAAAAGATTTCCGGCGCACCTCCAACCCCTTCCGCCGGCCATTCCATCTCCAGAATTGGTGGTCTCGTCACACCAACATGACCTACCAACTAGGTCATAAATAGAAAAGGTCCTGATGGTCAAGAAAATTTGACAGACCTGCATACAAGCGTCATCAACCGGATTGCTTACGTAAAACATACTAACCTAAATACAGTTCACCCGTGAGGTGCTAATGCACAGAAAACACTCCGTTTAAAAGTATGAACTCAACATTCGACCTTGGGGAGGGAACGGAATTCAAGGAGTGGAGCCCAAACTGCATCAGCATCACCAGGGGGCCAACTCTAATGGAGACAATGTTCTCCGCCCGTTTCCCAAAACATTGAGGGGCCGCTCAAAAGAAAGGGGCAGTTGGGCCGGAGCCGCAGACAGTTGTCTCCATCCTGTATTTATTTTTACTCCTCTTCATCACTTTCATTTTTTCCCTTTATATTCTAAGACAAGAGACAGACTAGGGCACTTTATCATCAATATCGCCGCACAAACATCTACCTAAACATTTTTGGGCTAAGGTTTCCTCACTTGAAACTTATTGACATTCACTCAATCCGCCCATGAGGTGCTAACGCATAGAGTCCACTCCTGTTTGGGGAAACCGGGAACAATCTAGGTCTTTAAGGAGTGGAGTCCAAACTGCCTCAGCATCACAAGGGCGCCCGTGCTGATGGTGTTACAGGCGTGTCAAATTTTCTAGACCATTAGACTGATTTAAATGAATTGAACATCAAGTATGCAGTCCTGAACTACATGCACACATGCTGTAAAAAAAAGATTTCCGGCGCACCTCCAACCCCTTCCGCCGGCCATTCCATCTCCAGAATAGGTGGTCTCGTCACACCAACATGACCTACCAACTAGGTCAAAAATAGAAAAGGTCCTGATGGTCAAGAAAATTTGACAGGCCTGCATACAAGCGTCATCAACCGGATTGCTCACGTAAAACATACTAACCTAAATACAGTTCTCCCGTGAGGTGCTAATGCACAGAACACCCTCCGTTTAACAGTATGAACTCAACATTCGACCTTGGGGAGGGAACGGAATTCAAGGAGTGGAGCCCAAACTGCATCAGCATCACCAGGGGGCCAACTCTAATGGAGACAATGTTCTCCGCCCGTTTCCCAAAACATTGAGGGGCCGCTCAAAAGAAAGGGGCAGTTGGGCCGGAGCCGCAGACAGTTGTCTCCATCCTGTATTTATTTTTACTCCTCTTCATCACTTTCATTTTTTCCCTTTATATTCTAAGACAATAGACAGACTAGGGCACTGTATCATCAATATCGCCGCACAAACATCTACCTAAACATTTTTGGGCTAAGGTTTCCTCACTTGAAACTTATTGACATTCACTCAATCCGCCCATGAGGTGCTAACGCATAGAGTCCACTCCTGTTTGGGGAAACCGGGAACAATCTAGGTCTTTAAGGAGTGGAGTCCAAACTGCCTCAGCATCACAAGGGCGCCCGTGCTGATGGTGTTACAGGCGTGTCAAATTTTCTAGACCATTAGACTGATTTAAATGAATTGAACAACAAGTATGCAGTCCTGAACTACATGCACACATGCTGTAAAAAAAAGATTTCCGGCGCACCTCCAACCCCTTCCGCCGGCCATTCCATCTCCAGAATTGGTGGTCTCGTCACACCAACATGACCTACCAACTAGGTCATAAATAGAAAAGGTCCTGATGGTCAAGAAAATTTGACAGACCTGCATACAAGCGTCATCAACCGGATTGCTTACGTAAAACATACTAACCTAAATACAGTTCACCCGTGAGGTGCTAATGCACAGAAAACACTCCGTTTAAAAGTATGAACTCAACATTCGACCTTGGGGAGGGAACGGAATTCAAGGAGTGGAGCCCAAACTGCATCAGCATCACCAGGGGGCCAACTCTAATGGAGACAATGTTCTCCGCCCGTTTCCCAAAACATTGAGGGGCCGCTCAAAAGAAAGGGGCAGTTGGGCCGAAGCCGCAGACAGTTGTCTCCATCCTGTATTTATTTTTACTCCTCTTCATCACTTTCATTTTTTCCCTTTATATTCTAAGACAATAGACAGACTAGGGCACTTTATCATCAATATCGCCGCACAAACATCTACCTAAACATTTTTGGGCTAAGGTTTCCTCACTTGAAACTTATTGACATTCACTCAAATCGCCCATGAGGTGCTAACGCATAGAGTCCACTCCTGTTTGGAGAAACCGGGAACAATCTAGGTCTTTAAGGAGTGGAGTCCAAACTGCCTCAGCATCACAAGGGCGCCCGTGCTGATGGTGTTACAGGCGTGTCAAATTTTCTAGACCATTAGACTGATTTAAATGAATTGAACATCAAGTATGCAGTCCTGAACTACATGCTCACATGCTGTAAAAAAAAGATTTCCGGCGCACCTCCAACCCCTTCCGGCGGCCATTCCATCTCCAGAATAGGTGGTCTCGTCACACCAATATGACCTACCAACTAGGTCAAAAATAGAAAAGGTCCTGATGGCCAAGAAAATTTGACAGGCCTGCATACAAGCGTCATCAACCGGATTGCTCACGTAAAACATACTAACCTAAATACAGTTCACCCGTGAGGTGCTAATGCACAGAACACCCTCCGTTTAAAAGTATGAACTCAACATTCGACCTTGGGGAGGGAACGGAATTCAAGAAGTGGAGCCCAAACTGCATCAGCATCACCAGGGGGCCAACTCTAATGGAGACAATGTTCTCCGCCCGTTTCCCAAAACATTGAGGGGCCGCTCAAAAGAAAGGGGCAGTTGGGCCACAGCCGCAGACAGTTGTCTCCATCCTGTATTTATTTTTACTCCTCTTCATCACTTTCATTTTTTCCCTTTATATTCTAAGACAATAGACAGACTAGGGCACTGTATCATCAATATCGCCGCACAAACATCTACCTAAACATTTTTGGGCTAAGGTTTCCTCACTTGAAACTTATTGACATTCACTCAATCCGCCCATGAGGTGCTAACGCATAGAGTCCACTCCTGTTTGGGGAAACCGGGAACAATCTAGGTCTTTAAGGAGTGGAGTCCAAACTGCCTCAGCATCACAAGGGCGCCCGTGCTGATGGTGTTACAGGCGTGTCAAATTTTCTAGACCATTAGACTGATTTAAATGAATTGAACAACAAGTATGCAGTCCTGAACTACATGCACACATGCTGTAAAAAAAAAGATTTCCGGCGCACCTCCAACCCCTTCCGCCGGCCATTCCATCTCCAGAATTGGTGGTCTCGTCACACCAACATGACCTACCAACTAGGTCATAAATAGAAAAGGTCCTGATGGTCAAGAAAATTTGACAGACCTGCATACAAGCGTCATCAACCGGATTGCTTACGTAAAACATACTAACCTAAATACAGTTCACCCGTGAGGTGCTAATGCATAGAAAACACTCCGTTTAAAAGTATGAACTCAACATTCGACCTTGGGGAGGGAACGGAATTCAAGGAGTGGAGCCCAAACTGCATCAGCATCACCAGGGGGCCAACTCTAATGGAGACAATGTTCTCCGCCCGTTTCCCAAAACATTGAGGGGCCGCTCAAAAGAAAGGGGCAGTTGGGCCGGAGCCGCAGACAGTTGTCTCCATCCTGTATTTATTTTTACTCCTCTTCATCACTTTCATTTTTTCCCTTTATATTCTAAGACAAGAGACAGACTAGGGCACTTTATCATCAATATCGCCGCACAAACATCTACCTAAACATTTTTGGGCTAAGGTTTCCTCACTTGAAACTTATTGACATTCACTCAATCCGCCCATGAGGTGCTAACGCATAGAGTCCACTCCTGTTTGGAGAAACCGGGAACAATCTAGGTCTTTAAGGAGTGGAGTCCAAACTGCCTCAGCATCACAAGGGCGCCCGTGCTGATGGTGTTACAGGCGTGTCAAATTTTCTAGACCATTAGACTGATTTAAATGAATTGAACATCAAGTATGCAGTCCTGAACTACATGCACACATGCTGTAAAAAAAAGATTTCCGGCGCACCTCCAACCCCTTCCGGCGGCCATTCCATCTCCAGAATAGGTGGTCTCGTCACACCAATATGACCTACCAACTAGGTCAAAAATAGAAAAGGTCCTGATGGCCAAGAAAATTTGACAGGCCTGCATACAAGCGTCATCAACCGGATTGCTCACGTAAAACATACTAACCTAAATACAGTTCACCCGTGAGGTGCTAATGCACAGAACACCCTCCGTTTAAAAGTATGAACTCAACATTCGACCTTGGGGAGGGAACGGAATTCAAGAAGTGGAGCCCAAACTGCATCAGCATCACCAGGGGGCCAACTCTAATGGAGACAATGTTCTCCGCCCGTTTCCCAAAACATTGAGGGGCCGCTCAAAAGAAAGGGGCAGTTGGGCCACAGCCGCAGACAGTTGTCTCCATCCTGTATTTATTTTTACTCCTCTTCATCACTTTCATTTTTTCCCTTTATATTCTAAGACAATAGACAGACTAGGGCACTGTATCATCAATATCGCCGCACAAACATCTACCTAAACATTTTTGGGCTAAGGTTTCCTCACTTGAAACTTATTGACATTCACTCAATCCGCCCATGAGGTGCTAACGCATAGAGTCCACTCCTGTTTGGGGAAACCGGGAACAATCTAGGTCTTTAAGGAGTGGAGTCCAAACTGCCTCAGCATCACAAGGGCGCCCGTGCTGATGGTGTTACAGGCGTGTCAAATTTTCTAGACCATTAGACTGATTTAAATGAATTGAACAACAAGTATGCAGTCCTGAACTACATGCACACATGCTGTAAAAAGAAAGATTTCCGGCGCACCTCCAACCCCTTCCGCCGGCCATTCCATCTCCAGAATTGGTGGTCTCGTCACACCAACATGACCTACCAACTAGGTCATAAATAGAAAAGGTCCTGATGGTCAAGAAAATTTGACAGACCTGCATACAAGCGTCATCAACCGGATTGCTTACGTAAAACATACTAACCTAAATACAGTTCACCCGTGAGGTGCTAATGCACAGAAAACACTCCGTTTAAAAGTATGAACTCAACATTCGACCTTGGGGAGGGAACGGAATTCAAGGAGTGGAGCCCAAACTGCATCAGCATCACCAGGGGGCCAACTCTAATGGAGACAATGTTCTCCGCCCGTTTCCCAAAACATTGAGGGGCCGCTCAAAAGAAAGGGGCAGTTGGGCCGAAGCCGCAGACAGTTGTCTCCATCCTGTATTTATTTTTACTCCTCTTCATCACTTTCATTTTTTCCCTTTATATTCTAAGACAATAGACAGACTAGGGCACTTTATCATCAATATCGCCGCACAAACATCTACCTAAACATTTTTGGGCTAAGGTTTCCTCACTTGAAACTTATTGACATTCACTCAATCCGCCCATGAGGTGCTAATGCATAGAGTCCACTCCTGTTTGGGGAAACCGGGAACAATCTAGGTCTTTAAGGAGTGGAGTCCAAACTGCCTCAGCATCACAAGGGCGCCCGTGCTGATGGTGTTACAGGCGTGTCAAATTTTCTAGACCATTAGACTGATTTAAATGAATTGAACATCAAGTATGCAGTCCTGAACTACATGCACACATGCTGTAAAAAAAAGATTTCCGGCGCACCTCCAACCCCTTCCGGCGGCCATTCCATCTCCAGAATAGGTGGTCTCGTCACACCAATATGACCTACCAACTAGGTCAAAAATAGAAAAGGTCCTGATGGTCAAGAAAATTTGACAGGCCTGCATACAAGCGTCATCAACCGGATTGCTCACGTAAAACATACTAACCTAAATACAGTTCACCCGTGAGGTGCTAATGCACAGAAAACACTCCGTTTAAAAGTATGAACTCAACATTCGACCTTGGGGAGGGAACGGAATTCAAGGAGTGGAGCCCAAACTGCATCAGCATCACCAGGGGGCCAACTCTAATGGAGACAATGTTCTCCGCCCGTTTCCCAAAACATTGAGGGGCCGCTCAAAAGAAAGGGGCAGTTGGGCCGGAGCCGCAGACAGTTGTCTCCATCCTGTATTTATTTTTACTCCTCTTCATCACTTTCATTTTTTCCCTTTATATTCTAAGACAATAGACAGACTAGGGCACTTTATCATCAATATCGCCGCACAAACATCTACCTAAACATTTTTGGGCTAAGGTTTCCTCACTTGAAACTTATTGACATTCACTCAATCCGCCCATGAGGTGCTAACGCATAGAGTCCACTCCTGTTTGGGGAAACCGGGAACAATCTAGGTCTTTAAGGAGTGGAGTCCAAACTGCCTCAGCATCACAAGGGCGCCCGTGCTGATGGTGTTACAGGCGTGTCAAATTTTCTAGACCATTAGACTGATTTAAATGAATTGAACAACAAGTATGCAGTCCTGAACTACATGCACACATGCTGTAAAAAAAAGATTTCCGGCGCACCTCCAACCCCTTCCGCCGGCCATTCCATCTCCAGAATTGGTGGTCTCGTCACACCAACATGACCTACCAACTAGGTCATAAATAGAAAAGGTCCTGATGGTCAAGAAAATTTGACAGACCTGCATACAAGCGTCATCAACCGGATTGCTTACGTAAAACATACTAACCTAAATACAGTTCACCCGTGAGGTGCTAATGCACAGAAAACACTCCGTTTAAAAGTATGAACTCAACATTCGACCTTGGGGAGGGAACGGAATTCAAGGAGTGGAGCCCAAACTGCATCAGCATCACCAGGGGGCCAACTCTAATGGAGACAATGTTCTCCGCCCGTTTCCCAAAACATTGAGGGGCCGCTCAAAAGAAAGGGGCAGTTGGGCCGAAGCCGCAGACAGTTGTCTCCATCCTGTATTTATTTTTACTCCTCTTCATCACTTTCATTTTTTCCCTTTATATTCTAAGACAATAGACAGACTAGGGCACTTTATCATCAATATCGTCGCACAAACATCTACCTAAACATTTTTGGGCTAAGGTTTCCTCACTTGAAACTTATTGACATTCACTCAATCCGCCCATGAGGTGCTAACGCATAGAGTCCACTCCTGTTTGGAGAAACCGGGAACAATCTAGGTCTTTAAGGAGTGGAGTCCAAACTGCCTCAGCATCACAAGGGCGCCCGTGCTGATGGTGTTACAGGCGTGTCAAATTTTCTAGACCATTAGACTGATTTAAATGAATTGAACATCAAGTATGCAGTCCTGAACTACATGCACACATGCTGTAAAAAAAAGATTTCCGGCGCACCTCCAACCCCTTCCGGCGGCCATTCCATCTCCAGAATTGGTGGTCTCGTCACACCAACATGACCTACCAACTAGGTCAAAAATAGAAAAGGTCCTGATGGTCAAGAAAATTTGACAGGCCTGCATACAAGCGTCATCAACCGGATTGCTCACGTAAAACATACTAACCTAAATACAGTTCACCCGTGAGGTGCTAATGCACAGAAAACACTCCGTTTAAAAGTATGAACTCAACATTCGACCTTGGGGAGGGAACGGAATTCAAGGAGTGGAGCCCAAACTGCATCAGCATCACCAGGGGGCCAACTCTAATGGAGACAATGTTCTCCGCCCGTTTCCCAAAACATTGAGGGGCCGCTCAAAAGAAAGGGGCAGTTGGGCCACAGCCGCAGACAGTTGTCTCCATCCTGTATTTATTTTTACTCCTCTTCATCACTTTCATTTTTTCCCTTTATATTCTAAGACAATAGACAGACTAGGGCACTGTATCATCAATATCGCCGCACAAACATCTACCTAAACATTTTTGGGCTAAGGTTTCCTCACTTGAAACTTATTGACATTCACTCAATCCGCCCATGAGGTGCTAACGCATAGAGTCCACTCCTGTTTGGGGAAACCGGGAACAATCTAGGTCTTTAAGGAGTGGAGTCCAAACTGCCTCAGCATCACAAGGGCGCCCGTGCTGATGGTGTTACAGGCGTGTCAAATTTTCTAGACCATTAGACTGATTTAAATGAATTGAACAACAAGTATGCAGTCCTGAACTACATGCACACATGCTGTAAAAAAAAGATTTCCGGCGCACCTCCAACCCCTTCCGCCGGCCATTCCATCTCCAGAATTGGTGGTCTCGTCACACCAACATGACCTACCAACTAGGTCATAAATAGAAAAGGTCCTGATGGTCAAGAAAATTTGACAGACCTGCATACAAGCGTCATCAACCGGATTGCTCACGTAAAACATACTAACCTAAATACAGTTCACCCGTGAGGTGCTAATGCACAGAAAACACTCCGTTTAAAAGTATGAACTCAACATTCGACCTTGGGGAGGGAACGGAATTCAAGGAGTGGAGCCCAAACTGCATCAGCATCACCAGGGGGCCAACTCTAATGGAGACAATGTTCTCCGCCCGTTTCCCAAAACATTGAGGGGCCGCTCAAAAGAAAGGGGCAGTTGGGCCACAGCCGCAGACAGTTGTCTCCATCCTGTATTTATTTTTACTCTTCTTCATCACTTTCATTTTTTCCCTTTATATTCTAAGACAATAGACAGACTATGGCACTGTATCATCAATATCGCCGCACAAACATCTACCTAAACATTTTTGGGCTAAGGTTTCCTCACTTGAAACTTATTGACATTCACTCAATCCGCCCATGAGGTGCTAACGCATAGAGTCCACTCCTGTTTGGGGAAACCGGGAACAATCTAGGTCTTTAAGGAGTGGAGTCCAAACTGCCTCAGCATCACAAGGGCGCCCGTGCTGATGGTGTTACAGGCGTGTCAAATTTTCTAGACCATTAGACTGATTTAAATGAATTGAACAACAAGTATGCAGTCCTGAACTACATGCACACATGCTGTAAAAAAAAGATTTCCGGCGCACCTCCAACCCCTTCCGCCGGCCATTCCATCTCCAGAATTGGTGGTCTCGTCACACCAACATGACCTACCAACTAGGTCAAAAATAGAAAAGGTCCCGATGGTCAAGAAAATTTGACAGGCCTGCATACAAGCGTCATCAACCGGATTGCTCACGTAAAACATACTAACCTAAATACAGTTCACCCGTGAGGTGCTAATGCACAGAACACCCTCCGTTTAAAAGTATGAACTCAACATTCGACCTTGGGGAGGGAACGGAATTCAAGAAGCGGAGCCCAAACTGCATCAGCATCACCAGGGGGCCAACTCTAATGGAGACAATGTTCTCCGCCCGTTTCCCAAAACATTGAGGGGACGCTCAAAAGAAAGGGGCAGTTGGGCCACAGCCGCAGACAGTTGTCTCCATCCTGTATTTATTTTTACTCCTCTTTATCACTTTCATTTTTTCCCTTTATATTCTAAGACAATAGACAGACTAGGGCACTGTATCATCAATATCGCCGCACAAACATCTACCTAAACATTTTTGGGCTAAGGTTTCCTCACTTGAAACTTATTGACATTCACTCAATCCGCCCATGAGGTGCTAACGCATAGAGTCCACTCCTGTTTGGGGAAACCGGGAACAATCTAGGTCTTTAAGGAGTGGAGTCCAAACTGCCTCAGCATCACAAGGGCGCCCGTGCTGATGGTGTTACAGGCGTGTCAAATTTTCTAGACCATTAGACTGATTTAAATGAATTGAACAACAAGTATGCAGTCCTGAACTACATGCACACATGCTGTAAAAAAAAGATTTCCGGCGCACCTCCAACCCCTTCCGCCGGCCATTCCATCTCCAGAATTGGTGGTCTCGTCACACCAACATGACCTACCAACTAGGTCATAAATAGAAAAGGTCCTGATGGTCAAGAAAATTTGACAGGCCTGCATACAAGCGTCATCAACCGGATTGCTCACGTAAAACATACTAACCTAAATACAGTTCACCCGTGAGGTGCTAATGCACAGAACACCCTCCGTTTAAAAGTATGAACTGAACATTCGACCTTGGGGAGGGAACGGAATTCAAGGAGTGGAGCCCAAACTGCATCAGCATCACCAGGGGGCCAACTCTAATGGAGACAATGTTCTCCGCCCGTTTCCCAAAACATTGAGGGGACGCTCAAAAGAAAGGGGCAGTTGGGCCACAGCCGCAGACAGTTGTCTCCATCCTGTATTTATTTTTACTCCTCTTTATCACTTTCATTTTTTCCCTTTATATTCTAAGACAATAGACAGACTAGGGCACTGTATCATCAATATCGCCGCACAAACATCTACCTAAACATTTTTGGGCTAAGGTTTCCTCACTTGAAACTTATTGACATTCACTCAATCCGCCCATGAGGTGCTAACGCATAGAGTCCACTCCTGTTTGGGGAAACCGGGAACAATCTAGGTCTTTAAGGAGTGGAGTCCAAACTGCCTCAGCATCACAAGGGCGCCCGTGCTGATGGTGTTACAGGCGTGTCAAATTTTCTAGACCATTAGACTGATTTAAATGAATTGAACAACAAGTATGCAGTCCTGAACTACATGCACACATGCTGTAAAAAAAAGATTTCCGGCGCACCTCCAACCCCTTCCGCCGGCCATTCCATCTCCAGAATTGGTGGTCTCGTCACACCAACATGACCTACCAACTAGGTCATAAATAGAAAAGGTCCTGATGGTCAAGAAAATTTGACAGACCTGCATACAAGCGTCATCAACCGGATTGCTTACGTAAAACATACTAACCTAAATACAGTTCACCCGTGAGGTGCTAATGCACAGAAAACACTCCGTTTAAAAGTATGAACTCAACATTCGACCTTGGGGAGGGAACGGTATTCAAGGAGTGGAGCCCAAACTGCATCAGCATCACCAGGGGGCCAACTCTAATGGAGACAATGTTCTCCGCCCGTTTCCCAAAACATTGAGGGGCCGCTCAAAAGAAAGGGGCAGTTGGGCCGGAGCCGCAGACAGTTGTCTCCATCCTGTATTTATTTTTACTCCTCTTCATCACTTTCATTTTTTCCCTTTATATTCTAAGACAATAGACAGACTAGGGCACTTTATCATCAATATCGCCGCACAAACATCTACCTAAACATTTTTGGGCTAAGGTTTCCTCACTTGAAACTTATTGACATTCACTCAATCCGCCCATGAGGTGCTAACGCATAGAGTCCACTCCTGTTTGGAGAAACCGGGAACAATCTAGGTCTTTAAGGAGTGGAGTCCAAACTGCCTCAGCATCACAAGGGCGCCCGTGCTGATGGTGTTACAGGCGTGTCAAATTTTCTAGACCATTAGACTGATTTAAATGAATTGAACATCAAGTATGCAGTCCTGAACTACATGCACACATGCTGTAAAAAAAAGATTTCCGGCGCACCTCCAACCCCTTCCGGCGGCCATTCCATCTCCAGAATAGGTGGTCTCGTCACGCCAACATGACCTACCAACTAGGTCAAAAATAAAAAAGGTCCTGATGGTCAAGAAAATTTGACAGGCCTGCATACAAGCGTCATCAACCGGATTGCTCACGTAAAACATACTAACCTAAATACAGTTCACCCGTGAGGTGCTAATGCACAGAACACCCTCCGTTTAAAAGAATGAACTCAACATTCGACCTTGGGGAGGGAACGGAATTCAAGAAGTGGAGCCCAAACTGCATCAGCATCACCAGGGGGCCAACTCTAATGGAGACAATGTTCTCCGCCCGTTTCCCAAAACATTGAGGGGCCGCTCAAAAGAAAGGGGCAGTTGGGCCACAGCCGCAGACAGTTGTCTCCATCCTGTATTTATTTTTACTCCTCTTCATCACTTTCATTTTTTCCCTTTATATTCTAAGACAATAGACAGACTAGGGCACTGTATCATCAATAGCGCCGCACAAACATCTACCTAAACATTTTTGGACTAAGGTTTCCTCACTTGAAACTTATTGACATTCACTCAATCCGCCCATGAGGTGCTAACGCATAGAGTCCACTCCTGTTTGGGGAAACCGGGAACAATCTAGGTCTTTAAGGAGTGGAGTCCAAACTGCCTCAGCATCACAAGGGCGCCCGTGCTGATGGTGTTACAGGCGTGTCAAATTTTCTAGACCATTAGACTGATTTAAATGAATTGAACAACAAGTATGCAGTCCTGAACTACATGCACACATGCTGTAAAAAAAAGATTTCTGGCGCACCTCCAACCCCTTCCGCCGGCCATTCCATCTCCAGAATTGGTGGTCTCGTCACACCAACATGACCTACCAACTAGGTCATAAATAGAAAAGGTCCTGATGGTCAAGAAAATTTGACAGACCTGCATACAAGCGTCATCAACCGGATTGCTCACGTAAAACATACTAACCTAAATACAGTTCACCCGTGAGGTGCTAATGCACAGAAAACACTCCGTTTAAAAGTATGAACTCAACATTCGACCTTGGGGAGGGAACGGAATTCAAGGAGTGGACCCCAAACTGCATCAGCATCACCAGGGGGCCAACTCTAATGGAGACAATGTTCTCCGCCCGTTTCCCAAAACACTGAGGGGCCGCTCAAAAGAATGGGGCAGTTGGGCCGGAGCCGCAGACAGTTGTCTCCATCCTGTATTTATTTTTACTCCTCTTCATCACTTTCATTTTTTCCCTTTATATTCTAAGACAATAGACAGACTAGGGCACTTTATCATCAATATCGCCGCACAAACATCTACCTAAACATTTTTGGGCTAAGGTTTCCTCACTTGAAACTTATTGACATTCACTCAATCCGCCCATGAGGTGCTAACGCATAGAGTCCACTCCTGTTTGGAGAAACCGGGAACAATCTAGGTCTTTAAGGAGTGGAGTCCAAACTGCCTCAGCATCACAAGGGCGCCCGTGCTGATGGTGTTACAGGCGTGTCAAATTTTCTAGACCATTAGACTGATTTAAATGAATTGAACAACAAGTATGCAGTCCTGAACTACATGCACACATGCTGTAAAAAAAAAGATTTCCGGCGCACCTCCAACCCCTTCCGCCGGCCATTCCATCTCCAGAATTGGTGGTCTCGTCACACCAACATGACCTACCAACTAGGTCATAAATAGAAAAGGTCCTGATGGTCAAGAAAATTTGACAGACCTGCATACAAGCGTCATCAACCGGATTGCTTACGTAAAACATACTAACCTAAATACAGTTCACCCGTGAGGTGCTAATGCATAGAAAACACTCCGTTTAAAAGTATGAACTCAACATTCGACCTTGGGGAGGGAACGGAATTCAAGGAGTGGAGCCCAAACTGCATCAGCATCACCAGGGGGCCAACTCTAATGGAGACAATGTTCTCCGCCCGTTTCCCAAAACATTGAGGGGCCGCTCAAAAGAAAGGGGCAGTTGGGCCGGAGCCGCAGACAGTTGTCTCCATCCTGTATTTATTTTTACTCCTCTTCATCACTTTCATTTTTTCCCTTTATATTCTAAGACAAGAGACAGACTAGGGCACTTTATCATCAATATCGCCGCACAAACATCTACCTAAACATTTTTGGGCTAAGGTTTCCTCACTTGAAACTTATTGACATTCACTCAATCCGCCCATGAGGTGCTAACGCATAGAGTCCACTCCTGTTTGGAGAAACCGGGAACAATCTAGGTCTTTAAGGAGTGGAGTCCAAACTGCCTCAGCATCACAAGGGCGCCCGTGCTGATGGTGTTACAGGCGTGTCAAATTTTCTAGACCATTAGACTGATTTAAATGAATTGAACATCAAGTATGCAGTCCTGAACTACATGCACACATGCTGTAAAAAAAAGATTTCCGGCGCACCTCCAACCCCTTCCGGCGGCCATTCCATCTCCAGAATAGGTGGTCTCGTCACACCAATATGACCTACCAACTAGGTCAAAAATAGAAAAGGTCCTGATGGCCAAGAAAATTTGACAGGCCTGCATACAAGCGTCATCAACCGGATTGCTCACGTAAAACATACTAACCTAAATACAGTTCACCCGTGAGGTGCTAATGCACAGAACACCCTCCGTTTAAAAGTATGAACTCAACATTCGACCTTGGGGAGGGAACGGAATTCAAGAAGTGGAGCCCAAACTGCATCAGCATCACCAGGGGGCCAACTCTAATGGAGACAATGTTCTCCGCCCGTTTCCCAAAACATTGAGGGGCCGCTCAAAAGAAAGGGGCAGTTGGGCCACAGCCGCAGACAGTTGTCTCCATCCTGTATTTATTTTTACTCCTCTTCATCACTTTCATTTTTTCCCTTTATATTCTAAGACAATAGACAGACTAGGGCACTGTATCATCAATATCGCCGCACAAACATCTACCTAAACATTTTTGGGCTAAGGTTTCCTCACTTGAAACTTATTGACATTCACTCAATCCGCCCATGAGGTGCTAACGCATAGAGTCCACTCCTGTTTGGGGAAACCGGGAACAATCTAGGTCTTTAAGGAGTGGAGTCCAAACTGCCTCAGCATCACAAGGGCGCCCGTGCTGATGGTGTTACAGGCGTGTCAAATTTTCTAGACCATTAGACTGATTTAAATGAATTGAACAACAAGTATGCAGTCCTGAACTACATGCACACATGCTGTAAAAAAAAAGATTTCCGGCGCACCTCCAACCCCTTCCGCCGGCCATTCCATCTCCAGAATTGGTGGTCTCGTCACACCAACATGACCTACCAACTAGGTCATAAATAGAAAAGGTCCTGATGGTCAAGAAAATTTGACAGACCTGCATACAAGCGTCATCAACCGGATTGCTTACGTAAAACATACTAACCTAAATACAGTTCACCCGTGAGGTGCTAATGCACAGAAAACACTCCGTTTAAAAGTATGAACTCAACATTCGACCTTGGGGAGGGAACGGAATTCAAGGAGTGGAGCCCAAACTGCATCAGCATCACCAGGGGGCCAACTCTAATGGAGACAATGTTCTCCGCCCGTTTCCCAAAACATTGAGGGGCCGCTCAAAAGAAAGGGGCAGTTGGGCCGAAGCCGCAGACAGTTGTCTCCATCCTGTATTTATTTTTACTCCTCTTCATCACTTTCATTTTTTCCCTTTATATTCTAAGACAATAGACAGACTAGGGCACTTTATCATCAATATCGCCGCACAAACATCTACCTAAACATTTTTGGGCTAAGGTTTCCTCACTTGAAACTTATTGACATTCACTCAATCCGCCCATGAGGTGCTAATGCATAGAGTCCACTCCTGTTTGGGGAAACCGGGAACAATCTAGGTCTTTAAGGAGTGGAGTCCAAACTGCCTCAGCATCACAAGGGCGCCCGTGCTGATGGTGTTACAGGCGTGTCAAATTTTCTAGACCATTAGACTGATTTAAATGAATTGAACATCAAGTATGCAGTCCTGAACTACATGCACACATGCTGTAAAAAAAAGATTTCCGGCGCACCTCCAACCCCTTCCGGCGGCCATTCCATCTCCAGAATAGGTGGTCTCGTCACACCAATATGACCTACCAACTAGGTCAAAAATAGAAAAGGTCCTGATGGTCAAGAAAATTTGACAGGCCTGCATACAAGCGTCATCAACCGGATTGCTCACGTAAAACATACTAACCTAAATACAGTTCACCCGTGAGGTGCTAATGCACAGAAAACACTCCGTTTAAAAGTATGAACTCAACATTCGACCTTGGGGAGGGAACGGAATTCAAGGAGTGGAGCCCAAACTGCATCAGCATCACCAGGGGGCCAACTCTAATGGAGACAATGTTCTCCGCCCGTTTCCCAAAACATTGAGGGGCCGCTCAAAAGAAAGGGGCAGTTGGGCCGGAGCCGCAGACAGTTGTCTCCATCCTGTATTTATTTTTACTCCTCTTCATCACTTTCATTTTTTCCCTTTATATTCTAAGACAATAGACAGACTAGGGCACTTTATCATCAATATCGCCGCACAAACATCTACCTAAACATTTTTGGGCTAAGGTTTCCTCACTTGAAACTTATTGACATTCACTCAATCCGCCCATGAGGTGCTAACGCATAGAGTCCACTCCTGTTTGGGGAAACCGGGAACAATCTAGGTCTTTAAGGAGTGGAGTCCAAACTGCCTCAGCATCACAAGGGCGCCCGTGCTGATGGTGTTACAGGCGTGTCAAATTTTCTAGACCATTAGACTGATTTAAATGAATTGAACAACAAGTATGCAGTCCTGAACTACATGCACACATGCTGTAAAAAAAAGATTTCCGGCGCACCTCCAACCCCTTCCGCCGGCCATTCCATCTCCAGAATTGGTGGTCTCGTCACACCAACATGACCTACCAACTAGGTCATAAATAGAAAAGGTCCTGATGGTCAAGAAAATTTGACAGACCTGCATACAAGCGTCATCAACCGGATTGCTTACGTAAAACATACTAACCTAAATACAGTTCACCCGTGAGGTGCTAATGCACAGAAAACACTCCGTTTAAAAGTATGAACTCAACATTCGACCTTGGGGAGGGAACGGAATTCAAGGAGTGGAGCCCAAACTGCATCAGCATCACCAGGGGGCCAACTCTAATGGAGACAATGTTCTCCGCCCGTTTCCCAAAACATTGAGGGGCCGCTCAAAAGAAAGGGGCAGTTGGGCCGAAGCCGCAGACAGTTGTCTCCATCCTGTATTTATTTTTACTCCTCTTCATCACTTTCATTTTTTCCCTTTATATTCTAAGACAATAGACAGACTAGGGCACTTTATCATCAATATCGTCGCACAAACATCTACCTAAACATTTTTGGGCTAAGGTTTCCTCACTTGAAACTTATTGACATTCACTCAATCCGCCCATGAGGTGCTAACGCATAGAGTCCACTCCTGTTTGGAGAAACCGGGAACAATCTAGGTCTTTAAGGAGTGGAGTCCAAACTGCCTCAGCATCACAAGGGCGCCCGTGCTGATGGTGTTACAGGCGTGTCAAATTTTCTAGACCATTAGACTGATTTAAATGAATTGAACATCAAGTATGCAGTCCTGAACTACATGCACACATGCTGTAAAAAAAAGATTTCCGGCGCACCTCCAACCCCTTCCGGCGGCCATTCCATCTCCAGAATTGGTGGTCTCGTCACACCAACATGACCTACCAACTAGGTCAAAAATAGAAAAGGTCCTGATGGTCAAGAAAATTTGACAGGCCTGCATACAAGCGTCATCAACCGGATTGCTCACGTAAAACATACTAACCTAAATACAGTTCACCCGTGAGGTGCTAATGCACAGAAAACACTCCGTTTAAAAGTATGAACTCAACATTCGACCTTGGGGAGGGAACGGAATTCAAGGAGTGGAGCCCAAACTGCATCAGCATCACCAGGGGGCCAACTCTAATGGAGACAATGTTCTCCGCCCGTTTCCCAAAACATTGAGGGGCCGCTCAAAAGAAAGGGGCAGTTGGGCCACAGCCGCAGACAGTTGTCTCCATCCTGTATTTATTTTTACTCCTCTTCATCACTTTCATTTTTTCCCTTTATATTCTAAGACAATAGACAGACTAGGGCACTGTATCATCAATATCGCCGCACAAACATCTACCTAAACATTTTTGGGCTAAGGTTTCCTCACTTGAAACTTATTGACATTCACTCAATCCGCCCATGAGGTGCTAACGCATAGAGTCCACTCCTGTTTGGGGAAACCGGGAACAATCTAGGTCTTTAAGGAGTGGAGTCCAAACTGCCTCAGCATCACAAGGGCGCCCGTGCTGATGGTGTTACAGGCGTGTCAAATTTTCTAGACCATTAGACTGATTTAAATGAATTGAACAACAAGTATGCAGTCCTGAACTACATGCACACATGCTGTAAAAAAAAGATTTCCGGCGCACCTCCAACCCCTTCCGCCGGCCATTCCATCTCCAGAATTGGTGGTCTCGTCACACCAACATGACCTACCAACTAGGTCATAAATAGAAAAGGTCCTGATGGTCAAGAAAATTTGACAGACCTGCATACAAGCGTCATCAACCGGATTGCTCACGTAAAACATACTAACCTAAATACAGTTCACCCGTGAGGTGCTAATGCACAGAAAACACTCCGTTTAAAAGTATGAACTCAACATTCGACCTTGGGGAGGGAACGGAATTCAAGGAGTGGAGCCCAAACTGCATCAGCATCACCAGGGGGCCAACTCTAATGGAGACAATGTTCTCCGCCCGTTTCCCAAAACATTGAGGGGCCGCTCAAAAGAAAGGGGCAGTTGGGCCACAGCCGCAGACAGTTGTCTCCATCCTGTATTTATTTTTACTCCTCTTCATCACTTTCATTTTTTCCCTTTATATTCTAAGACAATAGACAGACTATGGCACTGTATCATCAATATCGCCGCACAAACATCTACCTAAACATTTTTGGGCTAAGGTTTCCTCACTTGAAACTTATTGACATTCACTCAATCCGCCCATGAGGTGCTAACGCATAGAGTCCACTCCTGTTTGGGGAAACCGGGAACAATCTAGGTCTTTAAGGAGTGGAGTCCAAACTGCCTCAGCATCACAAGGGCGCCCGTGCTGATGGTGTTACAGGCGTGTCAAATTTTCTAGACCATTAGACTGATTTAAATGAATTGAACAACAAGTATGCAGTCCTGAACTACATGCACACATGCTGTAAAAAAAAGATTTCCGGCGCACCTCCAACCCCTTCCGCCGGCCATTCCATCTCCAGAATTGGTGGTCTCGTCACACCAACATGACCTACCAACTAGGTCAAAAATAGAAAAGGTCCTGATGGTCAAGAAAATTTGACAGGCCTGCATACAAGCGTCATCAACCGGATTGCTCACGTAAAACATACTAACCTAAATACAGTTCACCCGTGAGGTGCTAATGCACAGAACACCCTCCGTTTAAAAGTATGAACTCAACATTCGACCTTGGGGAGGGAACGGAATTCAAGAAGCGGAGCCCAAACTGCATCAGCATCACCAGGGGGCCAACTCTAATGGACACAATGTTCTCCGCCCGTTTCCCAAAACATTGAGGGGACGCTCAAAAGAAAGGGGCAGTTGGGCCACAGCCGCAGACAGTTGTCTCCATCCTGTATTTATTTTTACTCCTCTTTATCACTTTCATTTTTTCCCTTTATATTCTAAGACAATAGACAGACTAGGGCACTGTATCATCAATATCGCCGCACAAACATCTACCTAAACATTTTTGGGCTAAGGTTTCCTCACTTGAAACTTATTGACATTCACTCAATCCGCCCATGAGGTGCTAACGCATAGAGTCCACTCCTGTTTGGGGAAACCGGGAACAATCTAGGTCTTTAAGGAGTGGAGTCCAAACTGCCTCAGCATCACAAGGGCGCCCGTGCTGATGGTGTTACAGGCGTGTCAAATTTTCTAGACCATTAGACTGATTTAAATGAATTGAACAACAAGTATGCAGTCCTGAACTACATGCACACATGCTGTAAAAAAAAGATTTCCGGCGCACCTCCAACCCCTTCCGCCGGCCATTCCATCTCCAGAATTGGTGGTCTCGTCACACCAACATGACCTACCAACTAGGTCATAAATAGAAAAGGTCCTGATGGTCAAGAAAATTTGACAGGCCTGCATACAAGCGTCATCAACCGGATTGCTCACGTAAAACATACTAACCTAAATACAGTTCACCCGTGAGGTGCTAATGCACAGAACACCCTCCGTTTAAAAGTATGAACTGAACATTCGACCTTGGGGAGGGAACGGAATTCAAGGAGTGGAGCCCAAACTGCATCAGCATCACCAGGGGGCCAACTCTAATGGAGACAATGTTCTCCGCCCGTTTCCCAAAACATTGAGGGGACGCTCAAAAGAAAGGGGCAGTTGGGCCACAGCCGCAGACAGTTGTCTCCATCCTGTATTTATTTTTACTCCTCTTTATCACTTTCATTTTTTCCCTTTATATTCTAAGACAATAGACAGACTAGGGCACTGTATCATCAATATCGCCGCACAAACATCTACCTAAACATTTTTGGGCTAAGGTTTCCTCACTTGAAACTTATTGACATTCACTCAATCCGCCCATGAGGTGCTAACGCATAGAGTCCACTCCTGTTTGGGGAAACCGGGAACAATCTAGGTCTTTAAGGAGTGGAGTCCAAACTGCCTCAGCATCACAAGGGCGCCCGTGCTGATGGTGTTACAGGCGTGTCAAATTTTCTAGACCATTAGACTGATTTAAATGAATTGAACAACAAGTATGCAGTCCTGAACTACATGCACACATGCTGTAAAAAAAAGATTTCCGGCGCACCTCCAACCCCTTCCGCCGGCCATTCCATCTCCAGAATTGGTGGTCTCGTCACACCAACATGACCTACCAACTAGGTCATAAATAGAAAAGGTCCTGATGGTCAAGAAAATTTGACAGACCTGCATACAAGCGTCATCAACCGGATTGCTTACGTAAAACATACTAACCTAAATACAGTTCACCCGTGAGGTGCTAATGCACAGAAAACACTCCGTTTAAAAGTATGAACTCAACATTCGACCTTGGGGAGGGAACGGTATTCAAGGAGTGGAGCCCAAACTGCATCAGCATCACCAGGGGGCCAACTCTAATGGAGACAATGTTCTCCGCCCGTTTCCCAAAACATTGAGGGGCCGCTCAAAAGAAAGGGGCAGTTGGGCCGGAGCCGCAGACAGTTGTCTCCATCCTGTATTTATTTTTACTCCTCTTCATCACTTTCATTTTTTCCCTTTATATTCTAAGACAATAGACAGACTAGGGCACTTTATCATCAATATCGCCGCACAAACATCTACCTAAACATTTTTGGGCTAAGGTTTCCTCACTTGAAACTTATTGATATTCACTCAATCCGCCCATGAGGTGCTAACGCATAGAGTCCACTCCTGTTTGGAGAAACCGGGAACAATCTAGGTCTTTAAGGAGTGGAGTCCAAACTGCCTCAGCATCACAAGGGCGCCCGTGCTGATGGTGTTACAGGCGTGTCAAATTTTCTAGACCATTAGACTGATTTAAATGAATTGAACATCAAGTATGCAGTCCTGAACTACATGCACACATGCTGTAAAAAAAAGATTTCCGGCGCACCTCCAACCCCTTCCGGCGGCCATTCCATCTCCAGAATAGGTGGTCTCGTCACGCCAACATGACCTACCAACTAGGTCAAAAATAAAAAAGGTCCTGATGGTCAAGAAAATTTGACAGGCCTGCATACAAGCGTCATCAACCGGATTGCTCACGTAAAACATACTAACCTAAATACAGTTCACCCGTGAGGTGCTAATGCACAGAACACCCTCCGTTTAAAAGAATGAACTCAACATTCGACCTTGGGGAGGGAACGGAATTCAAGAAGTGGAGCCCAAACTGCATCAGCATCACCAGGGGGCCAACTCTAATGGAGACAATGTTCTCCGCCCGTTTCCCAAAACATTGAGGGGCCGCTCAAAAGAAAGGGGCAGTTGGGCCACAGCCGCAGACAGTTGTCTCCATCCTGTATTTATTTTTACTCCTCTTCATCACTTTCATTTTTTCCCTTTATATTCTAAGACAATAGACAGACTAGGGCACTGTATCATCAATAGCGCCGCACAAACATCTACCTAAACATTTTTGGACTAAGGTTTCCTCACTTGAAACTTATTGACATTCACTCAATCCGCCCATGAGGTGCTAACGCATAGAGTCCACTCCTGTTTGGGGAAACCGGGAACAATCTAGGTCTTTAAGGAGTGGAGTCCAAACTGCCTCAGCATCACAAGGGCGCCCGTGCTGATGGTGTTACAGGCGTGTCAAATTTTCTAGACCATTAGACTGATTTAAATGAATTGAACAACAAGTATGCAGTCCTGAACTACATGCACACATGCTGTAAAAAAAAGATTTCTGGCGCACCTCCAACCCCTTCCGCCGGCCATTCCATCTCCAGAATTGGTGGTCTCGTCACACCAACATGACCTACCAACTAGGTCATAAATAGAAAAGGTCCTGATGGTCAAGAAAATTTGACAGACCTGCATACAAGCGTCATCAACCGGATTGCTCACGTAAAACATACTAACCTAAATACAGTTCACCCGTGAGGTGCTAATGCACAGAAAACACTCCGTTTAAAAGTATGAACTCAACATTCGACCTTGGGGAGGGAACGGAATTCAAGGAGTGGACCCCAAACTGCATCAGCATCACCAGGGGGCCAACTCTAATGGAGACAATGTTCTCCGCCCGTTTCCCAAAACACTGAGGGGCCGCTCAAAAGAATGGGGCAGTTGGGCCGGAGCCGCAGACAGTTGTCTCCATCCTGTATTTATTTTTACTCCTCTTCATCACTTTCATTTTTTCCCTTTATATTCTAAGACAATAGACAGACTAGGGCACTTTATCATCAATATCGCCGCACAAACATCTACCTAAACATTTTTGGGCTAAGGTTTCCTCACTTGAAACTTATTGACATTCACTCAATCCGCCCATGAGGTGCTAACGCATAGAGTCCACTCCTGTTTGGAGAAACCGGGAACAATCTAGGTCTTTAAGGAGTGGAGTCCAAACTGCCTCAGCATCACAAGGGCGCCCGTGCTGATGGTGTTACAGGCGTGTCAAATTTTCTAGACCATTAGACTGATTTAAATGAATTGAACATCAAGTATGCAGTCCTGAACTACATGCACACATGCTGTAAAAAAAAGATTTCCGGCGCACCTCCAACCCCTTCCGCCGGCCATTCCATCTCCAGAATAGGTGGTCTCGTCACACCAACATGACCTACCAACTAGGTCAAAAATAGAAAAGGTCCTGATGGTCAAGAAAATTTGACAGGCCTGCATACAAGCGTCATCAACCGGATTGCTCACGTAAAACATACTAACCTAAATACAGTTCACCCGTGAGGTGCTAATGCACAGAACACCCTCCGTTTAAAAGTATGAACTCAACATTCGACCTTGGGGAGGGAACGGAATTCAAGAAGTGGAGCCCAAACTGCATCAGCATCACCAGGGGGCCAACTCTAATGGAGACAATGTTCTCCGCCCGTTTCCCAAAACATTGAGGGGCCGCTCAAAAGAAAGGGGCAGTTGGGCCACAGCCGCAGACAGTTGTCTCCATCCTGTATTTATTTTTACTCCTCTTCATCACTTTCATTTTTTCCCTTTATATTCTAAGACAATAGACAGACTAGGGCACTGTATCATCAATATCGCCGCACAAACATCTACCTAAACATTTTTGGGCTAAGGTTTCCTCACTTGAAACTTATTGACATTCACTCAATCCGCCCATGAGGTGCTAACGCATAGAGTCCACTCCTGTTTGGGGAAACCGGGAACAATCTAGGTCTTTAAGGAGTGGAGTCCAAACTGCCTCAGCATCACAAGGGCGCCCGTGCTGATGGTGTTACAGGCGTGTCAAATTTTCTAGACCATTAGACTGATTTAAATGAATTGAACAACAAGTATGCAGTCCTGAACTACATGCACACATGCTGTAAAAAAAAAGATTTCCGGCGCACCTCCAACCCCTTCCGCCGGCCATTCCATCTCCAGAATTGGTGGTCTCGTCACACCAACATGACCTACCAACTAGGTCATAAATAGAAAAGGTCCTGATGGTCAAGAAAATTTGACAGACCTGCATACAAGCGTCATCAACCGGATTGCTTACGTAAAACATACTAACCTAAATACAGTTCACCCGTGAGGTGCTAATGCATAGAAAACACTCCGTTTAAAAGTATGAACTCAACATTCGACCTTGGGGAGGGAACGGAATTCAAGGAGTGGAGCCCAAACTGCATCAGCATCACCAGGGGGCCAACTCTAATGGAGACAATGTTCTCCGCCCGTTTCCCAAAACATTGAGGGGCCGCTCAAAAGAAAGGGGCAGTTGGGCCGGAGCCGCAGACAGTTGTCTCCATCCTGTATTTATTTTTACTCCTCTTCATCACTTTCATTTTTTCCCTTTATATTCTAAGACAAGAGACAGACTAGGGCACTTTATCATCAATATCGCCGCACAAACATCTACCTAAACATTTTTGGGCTAAGGTTTCCTCACTTGAAACTTATTGACATTCACTCAATCCGCCCATGAGGTGCTAACGCATAGAGTCCACTCCTGTTTGGAGAAACCGGGAACAATCTAGGTCTTTAAGGAGTGGAGTCCAAACTGCCTCAGCATCACAAGGGCGCCCGTGCTGATGGTGTTACAGGCGTGTCAAATTTTCTAGACCATTAGACTGATTTAAATGAATTGAACATCAAGTATGCAGTCCTGAACTACATGCACACATGCTGTAAAAAAAAGATTTCCGGCGCACCTCCAACCCCTTCCGGCGGCCATTCCATCTCCAGAATAGGTGGTCTCGTCACACCAATATGACCTACCAACTAGGTCAAAAATAGAAAAGGTCCTGATGGCCAAGAAAATTTGACAGGCCTGCATACAAGCGTCATCAACCGGATTGCTCACGTAAAACATACTAACCTAAATACAGTTCACCCGTGAGGTGCTAATGCACAGAACACCCTCCGTTTAAAAGTATGAACTCAACATTCGACCTTGGGGAGGGAACGGAATTCAAGAAGTGGAGCCCAAACTGCATCAGCATCACCAGGGGGCCAACTCTAATGGAGACAATGTTCTCCGCCCGTTTCCCAAAACATTGAGGGGCCGCTCAAAAGAAAGGGGCAGTTGGGCCACAGCCGCAGACAGTTGTCTCCATCCTGTATTTATTTTTACTCCTCTTCATCACTTTCATTTTTTCCCTTTATATTCTAAGACAATAGACAGACTAGGGCACTGTATCATCAATATCGCCGCACAAACATCTACCTAAACATTTTTGGGCTAAGGTTTCCTCACTTGAAACTTATTGACATTCACTCAATCCGCCCATGAGGTGCTAACGCATAGAGTCCACTCCTGTTTGGGGAAACCGGGAACAATCTAGGTCTTTAAGGAGTGGAGTCCAAACTGCCTCAGCATCACAAGGGCGCCCGTGCTGATGGTGTTACAGGCGTGTCAAATTTTCTAGACCATTAGACTGATTTAAATGAATTGAACAACAAGTATGCAGTCCTGAACTACATGCACACATGCTGTAAAAAAAAAGATTTCCGGCGCACCTCCAACCCCTTCCGCCGGCCATTCCATCTCCAGAATTGGTGGTCTCGTCACACCAACATGACCTACCAACTAGGTCATAAATAGAAAAGGTCCTGATGGTCAAGAAAATTTGACAGACCTGCATACAAGCGTCATCAACCGGATTGCTTACGTAAAACATACTAACCTAAATACAGTTCACCCGTGAGGTGCTAATGCACAGAAAACACTCCGTTTAAAAGTATGAACTCAACATTCGACCTTGGGGAGGGAACGGAATTCAAGGAGTGGAGCCCAAACTGCATCAGCATCACCAGGGGGCCAACTCTAATGGAGACAATGTTCTCCGCCCGTTTCCCAAAACATTGAGGGGCCGCTCAAAAGAAAGGGGCAGTTGGGCCGAAGCCGCAGACAGTTGTCTCCATCCTGTATTTATTTTTACTCCTCTTCATCACTTTCATTTTTTCCCTTTATATTCTAAGACAATAGACAGACTAGGGCACTTTATCATCAATATCGCCGCACAAACATCTACCTAAACATTTTTGGGCTAAGGTTTCCTCACTTGAAACTTATTGACATTCACTCAATCCGCCCATGAGGTGCTAATGCATAGAGTCCACTCCTGTTTGGGGAAACCGGGAACAATCTAGGTCTTTAAGGAGTGGAGTCCAAACTGCCTCAGCATCACAAGGGCGCCCGTGCTGATGGTGTTACAGGCGTGTCAAATTTTCTAGACCATTAGACTGATTTAAATGAATTGAACATCAAGTATGCAGTCCTGAACTACATGCACACATGCTGTAAAAAAAAGATTTCCGGCGCACCTCCAACCCCTTCCGGCGGCCATTCCATCTCCAGAATAGGTGGTCTCGTCACACCAATATGACCTACCAACTAGGTCAAAAATAGAAAAGGTCCTGATGGTCAAGAAAATTTGACAGGCCTGCATACAAGCGTCATCAACCGGATTGCTCACGTAAAACATACTAACCTAAATACAGTTCACCCGTGAGGTGCTAATGCACAGAAAACACTCCGTTTAAAAGTATGAACTCAACATTCGACCTTGGGGAGGGAACGGAATTCAAGGAGTGGAGCCCAAACTGCATCAGCATCACCAGGGGGCCAACTCTAATGGAGACAATGTTCTCCGCCCGTTTCCCAAAACATTGAGGGGCCGCTCAAAAGAAAGGGGCAGTTGGGCCGGAGCCGCAGACAGTTGTCTCCATCCTGTATTTATTTTTACTCCTCTTCATCACTTTCATTTTTTCCCTTTATATTCTAAGACAATAGACAGACTAGGGCACTTTATCATCAATATCGCCGCACAAACATCTACCTAAACATTTTTGGGCTAAGGTTTCCTCACTTGAAACTTATTGACATTCACTCAATCCGCCCATGAGGTGCTAACGCATAGAGTCCACTCCTGTTTGGGGAAACCGGGAACAATCTAGGTCTTTAAGGAGTGGAGTCCAAACTGCCTCAGCATCACAAGGGCGCCCGTGCTGATGGTGTTACAGGCGTGTCAAATTTTCTAGACCATTAGACTGATTTAAATGAATTGAACAACAAGTATGCAGTCCTGAACTACATGCACACATGCTGTAAAAAAAAGATTTCCGGCGCACCTCCAACCCCTTCCGCCGGCCATTCCATCTCCAGAATTGGTGGTCTCGTCACACCAACATGACCTACCAACTAGGTCATAAATAGAAAAGGTCCTGATGGTCAAGAAAATTTGACAGACCTGCATACAAGCGTCATCAACCGGATTGCTTACGTAAAACATACTAACCTAAATACAGTTCACCCGTGAGGTGCTAATGCACAGAAAACACTCCGTTTAAAAGTATGAACTCAACATTCGACCTTGGGGAGGGAACGGAATTCAAGGAGTGGAGCCCAAACTGCATCAGCATCACCAGGGGGCCAACTCTAATGGAGACAATGTTCTCCGCCCGTTTCCCAAAACATTGAGGGGCCGCTCAAAAGAAAGGGGCAGTTGGGCCGAAGCCGCAGACAGTTGTCTCCATCCTGTATTTATTTTTACTCCTCTTCATCACTTTCATTTTTTCCCTTTATATTCTAAGACAATAGACAGACTAGGGCACTTTATCATCAATATCGCCGCACAAACATCTACCTAAACATTTTTGGGCTAAGGTTTCCTCACTTGAAACTTATTGACATTCACTCAATCCGCCCATGAGGTGCTAACGCATAGAGTCCACTCCTGTTTGGAGAAACCGGGAACAATCTAGGTCTTTAAGGAGTGGAGTCCAAACTGCCTCAGCATCACAAGGGCGCCCGTGCTGATGGTGTTACAGGCGTGTCAAATTTTCTAGACCATTAGACTGATTTAAATGAATTGAACAACAAGTATGCAGTCCTGAACTACATGCACACATGCTGTAAAAAAAAGATTTCCGGCGCACCTCCAACCCCTTCCGGCGGCCATTCCATCTCCAGAATTGGTGGTCTCGTCACACCAACATGACCTACCAACTAGGTCAAAAATAGAAAAGGTCCTGATGGTCAAGAAAATTTGACAGGCCTGCATACAAGCGTCATCAACCGGATTGCTCACGTAAAACATACTAACCTAAATACAGTTCACCCGTGAGGTGCTAATGCACAGAAAACACTCCGTTTAAAAGTATGAACTCAACATTCGACCTTGGGGAGGGAACGGAATTCAAGGAGTGGAGCCCAAACTGCATCAGCATCACCAGGGGGCCAACTCTAATGGAGACAATGTTCTCCGCCCGTTTCCCAAAACATTGAGGGGCCGCTCAAAAGAAAGGGGCAGTTGGGCCACAGCCGCAGACAGTTGTCTCCATCCTGTATTTATTTTTACTCCTCTTCATCACTTTCATTTTTTCCCTTTATATTCTAAGACAATAGACAGACTAGGGCACTGTATCATCAATATCGCCGCACAAACATCTACCTAAACATTTTTGGGCTAAGGTTTCCTCACTTGAAACTTATTGACATTCACTCAATCCGCCCATGAGGTGCTAACGCATAGAGTCCACTCCTGTTTGGGGAAACCGGGAACAATCTAGGTCTTTAAGGAGTGGAGTCCAAACTGCCTCAGCATCACAAGGGCGCCCGTGCTGATGGTGTTACAGGCGTGTCAAATTTTCTAGACCATTAGACTGATTTAAATGAATTGAACAACAAGTATGCAGTCCTGAACTACATGCACACATGCTGTAAAAAAAAGATTTCCGGCGCACCTCCAACCCCTTCCGCCGGCCATTCCATCTCCAGAATTGGTGGTCTCGTCACACCAACATGACCTACCAACTAGGTCATAAATAGAAAAGGTCCTGATGGTCAAGAAAATTTGACAGACCTGCATACAAGCGTCATCAACCGGATTGCTCACGTAAAACATACTAACCTAAATACAGTTCACCCGTGAGGTGCTAATGCACAGAAAACACTCCGTTTAAAAGTATGAACTCAACATTCGACCTTGGGGAGGGAACGGAATTCAAGGAGTGGAGCCCAAACTGCATCAGCATCACCAGGGGGCCAACTCTAATGGAGACAATGTTCTCCGCCCGTTTCCCAAAACATTGAGGGGCCGCTCAAAAGAAAGGGGCAGTTGGGCCACAGCCGCAGACAGTTGTCTCCATCCTGTATTTATTTTTACTCCTCTTCATCACTTTCATTTTTTCCCTTTATATTCTAAGACAATAGACAGACTATGGCACTGTATCATCAATATCGCCGCACAAACATCTACCTAAACATTTTTGGGCTAAGGTTTCCTCACTTGAAACTTATTGACATTCACTCAATCCGCCCATGAGGTGCTAACGCATAGAGTCCACTCCTGTTTGGGGAAACCGGGAACAATCTAGGTCTTTAAGGAGTGGAGTCCAAACTGCCTCAGCATCACAAGGGCGCCCGTGCTGATGGTGTTACAGGCGTGTCAAATTTTCTAGACCATTAGACTGATTTAAATGAATTGAACAACAAGTATGCAGTCCTGAACTACATGCACACATGCTGTAAAAAAAAGATTTCCGGCGCACCTCCAACCCCTTCCGCCGGCCATTCCATCTCCAGAATTGGTGGTCTCGTCACACCAACATGACCTACCAACTAGGTCAAAAATAGAAAAGGTCCTGATGGTCAAGAAAATTTGACAGGCCTGCATACAAGCGTCATCAACCGGATTGCTCACGTAAAACATACTAACCTAAATACAGTTCACCCGTGAGGTGCTAATGCACAGAACACCCTCCGTTTAAAAGTATGAACTCAACATTCGACCTTGGGGAGGGAACGGAATTCAAGGAGTGGAGCCCAAACTGCATCAGCATCACCAGGGGGCCAACTCTAATGGAGACAATGTTCTCCGCCCGTTTCCCAAAACATTGAGGGGACGCTCAAAAGAAAGGGGCAGTTGGGCCACAGCCGCAGACAGTTGTCTCCATCCTGTATTTATTTTTACTCCTCTTTATCACTTTCATTTTTTCCCTTTATATTCTAAGACAATAGACAGACTAGGGCACTGTATCATCAATATCGCCGCACAAACATCTACCTAAACATTTTTGGGCTAAGGTTTCCTCACTTGAAACTTATTGACATTCACTCAATCCGCCCATGAGGTGCTAACGCATAGAGTCCACTCCTGTTTGGGGAAACCGGGAACAATCTAGGTCTTTAAGGAGTGGAGTCCAAACTGCCTCAGCATCACAAGGGCGCCCGTGCTGATGGTGTTACAGGCGTGTCAAATTTTCTAGACCATTAGACTGATTTAAATGAATTGAACAACAAGTATGCAGTCCTGAACTACATGCACACATGCTGTAAAAAAAAGATTTCCGGCGCACCTCCAACCCCTTCCGCCGGCCATTCCATCTCCAGAATTGGTGGTCTCGTCACACCAACATGACCTACCAACTAGGTCATAAATAGAAAAGGTCCTGATGGTCAAGAAAATTTGACAGACCTGCATACAAGCGTCATCAACCGGATTGCTTACGTAAAACATACTAACCTAAATACAGTTCACCCGTGAGGTGCTAATGCACAGAAAACACTCCGTTTAAAAGTATGAACTCAACATTCGACCTTGGGGAGGGAACGGTATTCAAGGAGTGGAGCCCAAACTGCATCAGCATCACCAGGGGGCCAACTCTAATGGAGACAATGTTCTCCGCCCGTTTCCCAAAACATTGAGGGGCCGCTCAAAAGAAAGGGGCAGTTGGGCCGGAGCCGCAGACAGTTGTCTCCATCCTGTATTTATTTTTACTCCTCTTCATCACTTTCATTTTTTCCCTTTATATTCTAAGACAATAGACAGACTAGGGCACTTTATCATCAATATCGCCGCACAAACATCTACCTAAACATTTTTGGGCTAAGGTTTCCTCACTTGAAACTTATTGACATTCACTCAATCCGCCCATGAGGTGCTAACGCATAGAGTCCACTCCTGTTTGGGGAAACCGGGAACAATCTAGGTCTTTAAGGAGTGGAGTCCAAACTGCCTCAGCATCACAAGGGCGCCCGTGCTGATGGTGTTACAGGCGTGTCAAATTTTCTAGACCATTAGACTGATTTAAATGAATTGAACATCAAGTATGCAGTCCTGAACTACATGCACACATGCTGTAAAAAAAAGATTTCCGGCGCACCTCCAACCCCTTCCGGCGGCCATTCCATCTCCAGAATAGGTGGTCTCGTCACGCCAACATGACCTACCAACTAGGTCAAAAATAAAAAAGGTCCTGATGGTCAAGAAAATTTGACAGGCCTGCATACAAGCGTCATCAACCGGATTGCTCACGTAAAACATACTAACCTAAATACAGTTCACCCGTGAGGTGCTAATGCACAGAACACCCTCCGTTTAAAAGAATGAACTCAACATTCGACCTTGGGGAGGGAACGGAATTCAAGAAGTGGAGCCCAAACTGCATCAGCATCACCAGGGGGCCAACTCTAATGGAGACAATGTTCTCCGCCCGTTTCCCAAAACATTGAGGGGCCGCTCAAAA
This sequence comes from Eleutherodactylus coqui, assembly GCF_035609145.1. Classification (NCBI taxonomy): domain Eukaryota; kingdom Metazoa; phylum Chordata; class Amphibia; order Anura; family Eleutherodactylidae; genus Eleutherodactylus; species Eleutherodactylus coqui. The sequence continues at coordinate 62,695,087 of NC_089837.1, forward strand.
GAAAGGGGCAGTTGGGCCACAGCCGCAGACAGTTGTCTCCATCCTGTATTTATTTTTACTCCTCTTCATCACTTTCATTTTTTCCCTTTATATTCTAAGACAATAGACAGACTAGGGCACTGTATCATCAATAGCGCCGCACAAACATCTACCTAAACATTTTTGGACTAAGGTTTCCTCACTTGAAACTTATTGACATTCACTCAATCCGCCCATGAGGTGCTAACGCATAGAGTCCACTCCTGTTTGGGGAAACCGGGAACAATCTAGGTCTTTAAGGAGTGGAGTCCAAACTGCCTCAGCATCACAAGGGCGCCCGTGCTGATGGTGTTACAGGCGTGTCAAATTTTCTAGACCATTAGACTGATTTAAATGAATTGAACAACAAGTATGCAGTCCTGAACTACATGCACACATGCTGTAAAAAAAAGATTTCTGGCGCACCTCCAACCCCTTCCGCCGGCCATTCCATCTCCAGAATTGGTGGTCTCGTCACACCAACATGACCTACCAACTAGGTCATAAATAGAAAAGGTCCTGATGGTCAAGAAAATTTGACAGACCTGCATACAAGCGTCATCAACCGGATTGCTCACGTAAAACATACTAACCTAAATACAGTTCACCCGTGAGGTGCTAATGCACAGAAAACACTCCGTTTAAAAGTATGAACTCAACATTCGACCTTGGGGAGGGAACGGAATTCAAGGAGTGGACCCCAAACTGCATCAGCATCACCAGGGGGCCAACTCTAATGGAGACAATGTTCTCCGCCCGTTTCCCAAAACACTGAGGGGCCGCTCAAAAGAATGGGGCAGTTGGGCCGGAGCCGCAGACAGTTGTCTCCATCCTGTATTTATTTTTACTCCTCTTCATCACTTTCATTTTTTCCCTTTATATTCTAAGACAATAGACAGACTAGGGCACTTTATCATCAATATCGCCGCACAAACATCTACCTAAACATTTTTGGGCTAAGGTTTCCTCACTTGAAACTTATTGACATTCACTCAATCCGCCCATGAGGTGCTAACGCATAGAGTCCACTCCTGTTTGGAGAAACCGGGAACAATCTAGGTCTTTAAGGAGTGGAGTCCAAACTGCCTCAGCATCACAAGGGCGCCCGTGCTGATGGTGTTACAGGCGTGTCAAATTTTCTAGACCATTAGACTGATTTAAATGAATTGAACATCAAGTATGCAGTCCTGAACTACATGCACACATGCTGTAAAAAAAAGATTTCCGGCGCACCTCCAACCCCTTCCGCCGGCCATTCCATCTCCAGAATAGGTGGTCTCGTCACACCAACATGACCTACCAACTAGGTCAAAAATAGAAAAGGTCCTGATGGTCAAGAAAATTTGACAGGCCTGCATACAAGCGTCATCAACCGGATTGCTCACGTAAAACATACTAACCTAAATACAGTTCACCCGTGAGGTGCTAATGCACAGAACACCCTCCGTTTAAAAGTATGAACTCAACATTCGACCTTGGGGAGGGAACGGAATTCAAGAACTGGAGCCCAAACTGCATCAGCATCACCAGGGGGCCAACTCTAATGGAGACAATGTTCTCCGCCCGTTTCCCAAAACATTGAGGGGACGCTCAAAAGAAGGGCAGTTGGGCCGGAGCCGCAGACAGTTGTCTCCATCCTGTATTTATTTTTACTCCTCTTCATCACTTTCATTTTTTCCCTTTATATTCTAAGACAATAGACAGACTAGGGCACTGTATCATCAATATCGCCGCACAAACATCTACCTAAACATTTTTGGGCTAAGGTTTCCTCACTTGAAACTTATTGACATTCACTCAATCCGCCCATGAGGTGCTAACGCATAGAGTCCACTCCTGTTTGGGGAAACCGGGAACAATCTAGGTCTTTAAGGAGTGGAGTCCAAACTGCCTCAGCATCACAAGGGCGCCCGTGCTGATGGTGTTACAGGCGTGTCAAATTTTCTAGACCATTAGACTGATTTAAATGAATTGAACAACAAGTATGCAGTCCTGAACTACATGCACACATGCTGTAAAAAAAAGATTTCCGGCGCACCTCCAACCCCTTCCGCCGGCCATTCCATCTCCAGAATTGGTGGTCTCGTCACACCAACATGACCTACCAACTAGGTCATAAATAGAAAAGGTCCTGATGGTCAAGAAAATTTGACAGACCTGCATACAAGCGTCATCAACCGGATTGCTTACGTAAAACATACTAACCTAAATACAGTTCACCCGTGAGGTGCTAATGCACAGAAAACACTCCGTTTAGGGCTCATGTCCACGGGCAAAATGTTATTTAAAATCCGCAGCGGATCTCCCGCGCGCGGATCCGCACCCCATAGGGATGCATTGACCACCCGCGGGTAGATAAATACCCGCGGATCGTCAATAAAAGGCATTTTAAAAAAAATGGAGCATGAAAAAATCTGGACCATGCTCCATTTTCATGCGGGTCTCCCGCGGGGACGGCTCCCGCGGGCTTCTATTGAAGCCTATGGAAGCCGTCCGGATCCGCGGGACACAAAAATCATATTTTACTCACCCGCTCCGGTTCTTCTCGTCTCCGCGGCGCCATCTTCTCTCAGCCGCGGCCGGATCATTTTGCTTCGGCCCGGCGCATGCGCGGGGCACGTCACCGACGTCATCGTGCACATCCGCCGAGCCGAAGAATGAAGATCCGGCCGCGACGAGAGAAGATGACGCCGCCGCGAAGAGAAGAAACGGAGCGGATCGGAGGTAAGTTTATTCTCATTTATTTGCATTTTCAGCGCTCATGTCCGCGGGGCAGGAGGGACCCGCTGCAGATTCTACATGTAGAATCTGCAGCGGATCTGATTTTCCCCGTGGACATGAGGCCTTAAAAGTATGAACTCAACATTCGACCTTGGGGAGGGAACGGAATTCAAGGAGTGGAGCCCAAACTGCATCAGCATCACCAGGGGGCCAACTCTAATGGAGACAATGTTCTCCGCCCGTTTCCCAAAACATTGAGGGGCCGCTCAAAAGAAAGGGGCAGTTGGGCCGGAGCCGCAGACAGTTGTCTCCATCCTGTATTTATTTTTACTCCTCTTCATCACTTTCATTTTTTCCCTTTATATTCTAAGACAATAGACAGACTAGGGCACTTTATCATCAATATCGCCGCACAAACATCTACCTAAACATTTTTGGGCTAAGGTTTCCTCACTTGAAACTTATTGACATTCACTCAATCCGCCCATGAGGTGCTAACGCATAGAGTCCACTCCTGTTTGGAGAAACCGGGAACAATCTAGGTCTTTAAGGAGTGGAGTCCAAACTGCCTCAGCATCACAAGGGCGCCCGTGCTGATGGTGTTACAGGCGTGTCAAATTTTCTAGACCATTAGACTGATTTAAATGAATTGAACATCAAGTATGCAGTCCTGAACTACATGCACACATGCTGTAAAAAAAAGATTTCCGGCGCACCTCCAACCCCTTCCGGCGGCCATTCCATCTCCAGAATAGGTGGTCTCGTCACACCAACATGACCTACCAACTAGGTCAAAAATAGAAAAGGTCCTGATGGTCAAGAAAATTTGACAGGCCTGCATACAAGCGTCATCAACCGGATTGCTCACGTAAAACATACTAACCTAAATACAGTTCACCCGTGAGGTGCTAATGCACAGAACACCCTCCGTTTAAAAGTATGAACTCAACATTCGACCTTGGGGAGGGAACGGAATTCAAGAAGTGGAGCCCAAACTGCATCAGCATCACCAGGGGGCCAACTCTAATGGAGACAATGTTCTCCGCCCGTTTCCCAAAACATTGAGGGGACGCTCAAAAGAAAGGGGCAGTTGGGCCGGAGCCGCAGACAGTTGTCTCCATCCTGTATTTATTTTTACTCCTCTTCATCACTTTCATTTTTTCCCTTTATATTCTAAGACAATAGACAGACTAGGGCACTGTATCATCAATATCGCCGCACAAACATCTACCAAAACATTTTTGGGCTAAGGTTTCCTCACTTGAAACTTATTGACATTCACTCAATCCGCCCATGAGGTGCTAACGCATAGAGTCCACTCCTGTTTGGGGAAACCGGGAACAATCTAGGTCTTTAAGGAGTGGAGTCCAAACTGCCTCAGCATCACAAGGGCGCCCGTGCTGATGGTGTTACAGGCGTGTCAAATTTTCTAGACCATTAGACTGATTTAAATGAATTGAACAACAAGTATGCAGTCCTGAACTACATGCACACATGCTGTAAAAAAAAGATTTCCGGCGCACCTCCAACCCCTTCCGCCGGCCATTCCATCTCCAGAATTGGTGGTCTCGTCACACCAACATGACCTACCAACTAGGTCAAAAATAGAAAAGGTCCTGATGGTCAAGAAAATTTGACAGGCCTGCATACAAGAGTCATCAACCGGATTGCTTACGTAAAACATACTAACCTAAATACAGTTCACCCGTGAGGTGCTAATGCACAGAACACCCTCCGTTTAAAAGTATGAACTCAACATTCGACCTTGGGGAGGGAACGGAATTCAAGAAGTGGAGCCCAAACTGCATCAGCATCACCAGGTGGCCAACTCTAATGGAGACAATGTTCTCCGCCCGTTTCCCAAAACATTGAGGGGCCGCTCAAAAGAAAGGGGCAGTTGGGCCACAGCCGCAGACAGTTGTCTCCATCCTGTATTTATTTTTACTCCTCTTCATCACTTTCATTTTTTCCCTTTATATTCTAAGACAATAGACAGACTAGGGCACTGTATCATCAATAGCGCCGCACAAACATCTACCTAAACATTTTTGGACTAAGGTTTCCTCACTTGAAACTTATTGACATTCACTCAATCCGCCCATGAGGTGCTAACGCATAGAGTCCACTCCTGTTTGGGGAAACCGGGAACAATCTAGGTCTTTAAGGAGTGGAGTCCAAACTGCCTCAGCATCACAAGGGCGCCCGTGCTGATGGTGTTACAGGCGTGTCAAATTTTCTAGACCATTAGACTGATTTAAATGAATTGAACAACAAGTATGCAGTCCTGAACTACATGCACACATGCTGTAAAAAAAAGATTTCTGGCGCACCTCCAACCCCTTCCGCCGGCCATTCCATCTCCAGAATTGGTGGTCTCGTCACACCAACATGACCTACCAACTAGGTCATAAATAGAAAAGGTCCTGATGGTCAAGAAAATTTGACAGACCTGCATACAAGCGTCATCAACCGGATTGCTCACGTAAAACATACTAACCTAAATACAGTTCACCCGTGAGGTGCTAATGCACAGAAAACACTCCGTTTAAAAGTATGAACTCAACATTCGACCTTGGGGAGGGAACGGAATTCAAGGAGTGGACCCCAAACTGCATCAGCATCACCAGGGGGCCAACTCTAATGGAGACAATGTTCTCCGCCCGTTTCCCAAAACACTGAGGGGCCGCTCAAAAGAATGGGGCAGTTGGGCCGGAGCCGCAGACAGTTGTCTCCATCCTGTATTTATTTTTACTCCTCTTCATCACTTTCATTTTTTCCCTTTATATTCTAAGACAATAGACAGACTAGGGCACTTTATCATCAATATCGCCGCACAAACATCTACCTAAACATTTTTGGGCTAAGGTTTCCTCACTTGAAACTTATTGACATTCACTCAATCCGCCCATGAGGTGCTAACGCATAGAGTCCACTCCTGTTTGGAGAAACCGGGAACAATCTAGGTCTTTAAGGAGTGGAGTCCAAACTGCCTCAGCATCACAAGGGCGCCCGTGCTGATGGTGTTACAGGCGTGTCAAATTTTCTAGACCATTAGACTGATTTAAATGAATTGAACATCAAGTATGCAGTCCTGAACTACATGCACACATGCTGTAAAAAAAAGATTTCCGGCGCACCTCCAACCCCTTCCGCCGGCCATTCCATCTCCAGAATAGGTGGTCTCGTCACACCAACATGACCTACCAACTAGGTCAAAAATAGAAAAGGTCCTGATGGTCAAGAAAATTTGACAGGCCTGCATACAAGCGTCATCAACCGGATTGCTCACGTAAAACATACTAACCTAAATACAGTTCACCCGTGAGGTGCTAATGCACAGAACACCCTCCGTTTAAAAGTATGAACTCAACATTCGACCTTGGGGAGGGAACGGAATTCAAGAACTGGAGCCCAAACTGCATCAGCATCACCAGGGGGCCAACTCTAATGGAGACAATGTTCTCCGCCCGTTTCCCAAAACATTGAGGGGACGCTCAAAAGAAGGGCAGTTGGGCCGGAGCCGCAGACAGTTGTCTCCATCCTGTATTTATTTTTACTCCTCTTCATCACTTTCATTTTTTCCCTTTATATTCTAAGACAATAGACAGACTAGGGCACTGTATCATCAATATCGCCGCACAAACATCTACCTAAACATTTTTGGGCTAAGGTTTCCTCACTTGAAACTTATTGACATTCACTCAATCCGCCCATGAGGTGCTAACGCATAGAGTCCACTCCTGTTTGGGGAAACCGGGAACAATCTAGGTCTTTAAGGAGTGGAGTCCAAACTGCCTCAGCATCACAAGGGCGCCCGTGCTGATGGTGTTACAGGCGTGTCAAATTTTCTAGACCATTAGACTGATTTAAATGAATTGAACAACAAGTATGCAGTCCTGAACTACATGCACACATGCTGTAAAAAAAAGATTTCCGGCGCACCTCCAACCCCTTCCGCCGGCCATTCCATCTCCAGAATTGGTGGTCTCGTCACACCAACATGACCTACCAACTAGGTCATAAATAGAAAAGGTCCTGATGGTCAAGAAAATTTGACAGACCTGCATACAAGCGTCATCAACCGGATTGCTTACGTAAAACATACTAACCTAAATACAGTTCACCCGTGAGGTGCTAATGCACAGAAAACACTCCGTTTAGGGCTCATGTCCACGGGCAAAATGTTATTTAAAATCCGCAGCGGATCTCCCGCGCGCGGATCCGCACCCCATAGGGATGCATTGACCACCCGCGGGTAGATAAATACCCGCGGATCGTCAATAAAAGGCATTTAAAAAAAAATGGAGCATGAAAAAATCTGGACCATGCTCCATTTTCATGCGGGTCTCCCGCGGGGACGGCTCCCGCGGGCTTCTATTGAAGCCTATGGAAGCCGTCCGGATCCGCGGGACACAAAAATCATATTTTACTCACCCGCTCCGGTTCTTCTCGTCTCCGCGGCGCCATCTTCTCTCAGCCGCGGCCGGATCATTTTGCTTCGGCCCGGCGCATGCGCGGGGCACGTCACCGACGTCATCGTGCACATCCGCCGAGCCGAAGAATGAAGATCCGGCCGCGACGAGAGAAGATGACGCCGCCGCGAAGAGAAGAAACGGAGCGGATCGGAGGTAAGTTTATTCTCATTTATTTGCATTTTCAGCGCTCATGTCCGCGGGGCAGGAGGGACCCGCTGCAGATTCTACATGTAGAATCTGCAGCGGATCTGATTTTCCCCGTGGACATGAGGCCTTAAAAGTATGAACTCAACATTCGACCTTGGGGAGGGAACGGAATTCAAGGAGTGGAGCCCAAACTGCATCAGCATCACCAGGGGGCCAACTCTAATGGAGACAATGTTCTCCGCCCGTTTCCCAAAACATTGAGGGGCCGCTCAAAAGAAAGGGGCAGTTGGGCCGGAGCCGCAGACAGTTGTCTCCATCCTGTATTTATTTTTACTCCTCTTCATCACTTTCATTTTTTCCCTTTATATTCTAAGACAATAGACAGACTAGGGCACTTTATCATCAATATCGCCGCACAAACATCTACCTAAACATTTTTGGGCTAAGGTTTCCTCACTTGAAACTTATTGACATTCACTCAATCCGCCCATGAGGTGCTAACGCATAGAGTCCACTCCTGTTTGGAGAAACCGGGAACAATCTAGGTCTTTAAGGAGTGGAGTCCAAACTGCCTCAGCATCACAAGGGCGCCCGTGCTGATGGTGTTACAGGCGTGTCAAATTTTCTAGACCATTAGACTGATTTAAATGAATTGAACATCAAGTATGCAGTCCTGAACTACATGCACACATGCTGTAAAAAAAAGATTTCCGGCGCACCTCCAACCCCTTCCGGCGGCCATTCCATCTCCAGAATAGGTGGTCTCGTCACACCAACATGACCTACCAACTAGGTCAAAAATAGAAAAGGTCCTGATGGTCAAGAAAATTTGACAGGCCTGCATACAAGCGTCATCAACCGGATTGCTTACGTAAAACATAATAACCTAAATACAGATCACCCGTGAGGTGCTAATGCACAGAAAACCCTCCGTTTAAAAGTATGAACTCAACATTCGACCTTGGGGAGGGAACAGAATTCAAGAAGTGGAGCCCAAACTGCATCAGCATCACCAGGGGGCCAACTCTAATGGAGACAATGTTCTCCGCCCGTTTCCCAAAACATTGAGGGGCCGCTCAAAAGAAAGGGGCAGTTGGGCCGGAGCCGCAGACAGTTGTCTCCATCCTGTATTTATTTTTACTCCTCTTCATCACTTTCATTTTTTCCCTTTATATTCCAATACAATAGACAGACTAGGGCACTGCATCATCAATATCGCCGCACAAACATCTACCTAAACATTTTTGGGCTAAGGTTTCCTCACTTGAAACTTATTGACATTCACTCAATCCGCCCGTGAGGTGCTAACGCATAGAGTCCACTCCTGTTTGGGGAAACCGGGAACAATCTAGGTCTTTAAGGAGGGGAGTCCAAACTACCTCAGCATCACAAGGGCGCCCGTGCTGATGGTGTTACAGGCGTGTCAAATTTTCTAGACCATTAGACTGATTTAAATGAATTGAACAACAAGTATGCAGTCCTGAACTACATGCACACATGCTGTAAAAAAAAGATTTCCGGCGCACCTCCAACCCCTTCCGCCGGCCATTCCATCTCCAGAATTGGTGGTCTCGTCACACCAACATGACCTACCAACTAGGTCAAAAATAGAAAAGGTCCTGATGGTCAAGAAAATTTGACAGGCCTGCATACAAGCGTCATCAACCGGATTGCTCACGTAAAACATAATAACCTAAATACAGATCACCCGTGAGGTGCTAATGCACAGAAAACCCTCCGTTTAAAAGTATGAACTCAACATTCGACCTTGGGGAGGGAACAGAATTCAAGAAGTGGAGCCCAAACTGCATCAGCATCACCAGGGGGCCAACTCTAATGGAGACAATGTTCTCCGCCCGTTTCCCAAAACATTGAGGGGCCGCTCAAAAGAAAGGGGCAGTTGGGCCGGAGCCGCAGACAGTTGTCTCCATCCTGTATTTATTTTTACTCCTCTTCATCACTTTCATTTTTTCCCTTTATATTCCAATACAATAGACAGACTAGGGCACTGCATCATCAATATCGCCGCACAAACATCTACCTAAACATTTTTGGGCTAAGGTTTCCTCACTTGAAACTTATTGACATTCACTCAATCCGCCCGTGAGGTGCTAACGCATAGAGTCCACTCCTGTTTGGGGAAACCGGGAACAATCTAGGTCTTTAAGGAGGGGAGTCCAAACTACCTCAGCATCACAAGGGCGCCCGTGCTGATGGTGTTACAGGCGTGTCAAATTTTCTAGACCATTAGACTGATTTAAATGAATTGAACAACAAGTATGCAGTCCTGAACTACATGCACACATGCTGTAAAAAAAAGATTTCCGGCGCACCTCCAACCCCTTCCGCCGGCCATTCCATCTCCAGAATTGGTGGTCTCGTCACACCAACATGACCTACCAACTAGGTCAAAAATGGAAAAGGTCCTGATGGTCAAGAAAATTTGACAGGCCTGCATACAAGCGTCATCAACCGGATTGCTCACGTAAAACATAATAACCTAAATACAGATCACCCGTGAGGTGCTAATGCACAGAAAACCCTCCGTTTAAAAGTATGAACTCAACATTCGACCTTGGGGAGGGAACAGAATTCAAGAAGTGGAGCCCAAACTGCATCAGCATCACCAGGGGGCCAACTCTAATGGAGACAATGTTCTCCGCCCGTTTCCCAAAACATTGAGGGGCCGCTCAAAAGAAAGGGGCAGTTGGGCCGGAGCCGCAGACAGTTGTCTCCATCCTGTATTTATTTTTACTCCTCTTCATCACTTTCATTTTTTCCCTTTATATTCCAATACAATAGACAGACTAGGGCACTGCATCATCAATATCGCCGCACAAACATCTACCTAAACATTTTTGGGCTAAGGTTTCCTCACTTGAAACTTATTGACTTTCACTCAATCCGCCCGTGAGGTGCTAACGCATAGAGTCCACTCCTGTTTGGGGAAACCGGGAACAATCTAGGTCTTTAAGGAGGGGAGTCCAAACTACCTCAGCATCACAAGGGCGCCCGTGCTGATGGTGTTACAGGCGTGTCAAATTTTCTAGACCATTAGACTGATTTAAATGAATTGAACAACAAGTATGCAGTCCTGAACTACATGCACACATGCTGTAAAAAAAAGATTTCCGGCGCACCTCCAACCCCTTCCGCCGGCCATTCCATCTCCAGAATTGGTGGTCTCGTCACACCAACATGACCTACCAACTAGGTCAAAAATAGAAAAGGTCCTGATGGTGAAGAAAATTTGACAGGCCTGCATACAAGGGTCATCAACCGGATTGCTCACGTAAAACATACTAACCTAAATACAGTTCACCCGTGAGGTGCTAATGCACAGAAAACCCTCCGTTTAAAAGTATGAACTCAACATTCGACCTTGGGGAGGGAAAGGAATTCATGGAGTGGAGCCCAAACTGCATCAGCATCACCAGGGGGCCAACTCTAATGGAGACAATGTTCTCCGCCCGTTTCCCAAAACATTGAGGGGACGCTCAAAAGAAAGGGGCAGTTGGGCCGGAGCCGCAGACAGTTGTCTCCATCCTGTATTTATTTTTACTCCTCTTCATCACTTTCATTTTTTCCCTTTATATTCTAAGACAATAGACAGACTAGGGCACTGTATCATCAATATCGCCGCACAAAAATCTACCTAAACATTTTTGGGCTAAGGTTTCCTCACTTGAAACTTATTGACATTCACTCAATCCGCCCATGAGGTGCTAACGCATAGAGTCCACTCCTGTTTGGGGAAACCGGGAACAATCTAGGTCTTTAAGGAGTGGAGTCCAAACTGCCTCAGCATCACAAGGGCGCCCGTGCTGATGGTGTTACAGGCGTGTCAAATTTTCTAGACCATTAGACTGATTTAAATGAATTGAACATCAAGTATGCAGTCCTGAACTACATGCACACATGCTGTAAAAAAAAGATTTCCGGCGCACCTCCAACCCCTTCCGCCGGCCATTCCATCTCCAGAATAGGTGGTCTCGTCACACCAACATGACCTACCAACTAGGTCAAAAATAGAAAAGGTCCTGATGGTCAAGAAAATTTGACAGGCCTGCATACAAGCATCATCAACCGGATTGCTCACGTAAAACATACTAACCTAAATACAGTTCACCCGTGAGGTGCTAATGCACAGAACACCCTCCGTTTAAAAGTATGAACTCAACATTCGACCTTGGGGAGGGAACGGAATTCAAGGAGTGGAGCCCAAACTGCATCAGCATCACCAGGGGGCCAACTCTAATGGAGACAATGTTCTCCGCCCGTTTCCCAAAACATTGAGGGGCCGCTCAGAAGAAAGGGGCAGTTGGGCCGGAGCCGCAGACAGTTGTCTCCATCCTGTATTTATTTTTACTCCTCTTCATCACTTTCATTTTTTCCCTTTATATTCTAAGACAATAGACAGACTAGGGCACTGTATCATCAATATCGCCGCACAAACATCTACCTAAACATTTTTGGGCTAAGGTTTCCTCACTTGAAACTTATTGACATTCACTCAATCCGCCCATGAGGTGCTAACGCATAGAGTCCACTCCTGTTTGGAGAAACCGGGAACAATCTAGGTCTTTAAGGAGTGGAGTCCAAACTGCCTCAGCATCACAAGGGCGCCCGTGCTGATGGTGTTACAGGCGTGTCAAATTTTCTAGACCATTAGACTGATTTAAATGAATTGAACATCAAGTATGCAGTCCTGAACTACATGCACACATGCTGTAAAAAAAAGATTTCCGGCGCACCTCCAACCCCTTCCGCCGACCATTCCATCTCCAGAATAGGTGGTCTCGTCACACCAACATGACCTACCAACTAGGTCAAAAATAGAAAAGGTCCTGATGGTCAAGAAAATTTGACAGGCCTGCATACAAGCGTCATCAACCGGATTGCTCACGTAAAACATACTAACCTAAATACAGTTCACCCGTGAGGTGCTAATGCACAGAACACCCTCCGTTTAAAAGTATGAACTCAACATTCGACCTTGGGGAGGGAACGGAATTCAAGAAGTGGAGCCCAAACTGCATCAGCATCACCAGGGGGCCAACTCTAATGGAGACAATGTTCTCCGCCCGTTTCCCAAAACATTGAGGGGCCGCTCAAAAGAAAGGGGCAGTTGGGCCACAGCCGCAGACAGTTGTCTCCATCCTGTATTTATTTTTACTCCTCTTCATCACTTTCATTTTTTCCCTTTATATTCTAAGACAATAGACAGACTAGGGCACTGTATCATCAATATCGCCGCACAAACATCTACCTAAACATTTTTGGGCTAAGGATTCCTCACTTGAAACTTATTGACATTCACTCAATCCGCCCATGAGGTGCTAACGCATAGAGTCCACTCCTGTTTGGGGAAACCGGGAACAATCTAGGTCTTTAAGGAGTGGAGTCCAAACTGCCTCAGCATCACAAGGGCGCCCGTGCTGATGGTGTTACAGGCGTGTCAAATTTTCTAGACCATTAGACTGATTTAAATGAATTGAACAACAAGTATGCAGTCCTGAACTACATGCACACATGCTGTAAAAAAAAGATTTCCGGCGCACCTCCAACCCCTTCCGCCGGCCATTCCATCTCCAGAATTGGTGGTCTCATCACACCAACATGACCTACCAACTAGGTCAAAAATAGAAAAGGTCCTGATGGTCAAGAAAATTTGACAGGCCTGCATACAAGCGTCATCAACCGGATTGCTTACGTAAAACATACTAACCTAAATACAGTTCACCCGTGAGGTGCTAATGCACAGAACACCCTCCGTTTAAAAGTATGAACTCAACATTCGACCTTGGGGAGGGAACGGAATTCAAGAAGTGGAGCCCAAACTGCATCAGCATCACCAGGGGGCCAACTCTAATGGAGACAATGTTCTCCGCCCGTTTCCCAAAACATTGAGGGGCCGCTCAAAAGAAAGGGGCAGTTGGGCCACAGCCGCAGACAGTTGTCTCCATCCTGTATTTATTTTTACTCCTCTTCATCACTTTCATTTTTTCCCTTTATATTCTAAGACAATAGACAGACTAGGGCACTTTATCATCAATATCGCCGCACAAACATCTACCTAAACATTTTTGGGCTAAGGTTTCCTCACTTGAAACTTATTGACATTCACTCAATCCGCCCATGAGGTGCTAACGCATAGAGTCCACTCCTGTTTGGAGAAACCGGGAACAATCTAGGTCTTTAAGGAGTGGAGTCCAAACTGCCTCAGCATCACAAGGGCGCCCGTGCTGATGGTGTTACAGGCGTGTCAAATTTTCTAGACCATTAGACTGATTTAAATGAATTGAACATCAAGTATGCAGTCCTGAACTACATGCACACATGCTGTAAAAAAAAGATTTCCGGCGCACCTCCAACCCCTTCCGCCGACCATTCCATCTCCAGAATAGGTGGTCTCGTCACACCAACATGACCTACCAACTAGGTCAAAAATAGAAAAGGTCCTGATGGTCAAGAAAATTTGACAGGCCTGCATACAAGCGTCATCAACCGGATTGCTCACGTAAAACATACTAACCTAAATACAGTTCACCCGTGAGGTGCTAATGCACAGAACACCCTCCGTTTAAAAGTATGAACTCAACATTCGACCTTGGGGAGGGAACGGAATTCAAGAACTGGAGCCCAAACTGCATCAGCATCACCAGGGGGCCAACTCTAATGGAGACAATGTTCTCCGCCCGTTTCCCAAAACATTGAGGGGACGCTCAAAAGAAGGGCAGTTGGGCCGGAGCCGCAGACAGTTGTCTCCATCCTGTATTTATTTTTACTCCTCTTCATCACTTTCATTTTTTCCCTTTATATTCTAAGACAATAGACAGACTAGGGCACTGTATCATCAATATCGCCGCACAAACATCTACCTAAACATTTTTGGGCTAAGGTTTCCTCACTTGAAACTTATTGACATTCACTCAATCCGCCCATGAGGTGCTAACGCATAGAGTCCACTCCTGTTTGGGGAAACCGGGAACAATCTAGGTCTTTAAGGAGTGGAGTCCAAACTGCCTCAGCATCACAAGGGCGCCCGTGCTGATGGTGTTACAGGCGTGTCAAATTTTCTAGACCATTAGACTGATTTAAATGAATTGAACAACAAGTATGCAGTCCTGAACTACATGCACACATGCTGTAAAAAAAAGATTTCCGGCGCACCTCCAACCCCTTCCGCCGGCCATTCCATCTCCAGAATTGGTGGTCTCGTCACACCAACATGACCTACCAACTAGGTCATAAATAGAAAAGGTCCTGATGGTCAAGAAAATTTGACAGACCTGCATACAAGCGTCATCAACCGGATTGCTTACGTAAAACATACTAACCTAAATACAGTTCACCCGTGAGGTGCTAATGCACAGAAAACACTCCGTTTAGGGCTCATGTCCACGGGCAAAATGTTATTTAAAATCCGCAGCGGATCTCCCGCGCGCGGATCCGCACCCCATAGGGATGCATTGACCACCCGCGGGTAGATAAATACCCGCGGATCGTCAATAAAAGGCATTTAAAAAAAAATGGAGCATGAAAAAATCTGGACCATGCTCCATTTTCATGCGGGTCTCCCGCGGGGACGGCTCCCGCGGGCTTCTATTGAAGCCTATGGAAGCCGTCCGGATCCGCGGGACACAAAAATCATATTTTACTCACCTGCTCCGGTTCTTCTCGTCTCCGCGGCGCCATCTTCTCTCAGCCGCGGCCGGATCATTTTGCTTCGGCCCGGCGCATGCGCGGGGCACGTCACCGACATCATCGTGCACATCCGCCGAGCCGAAGAATGAAGATCCGGCCGCGACGAGAGAAGATGACGCCGCCGCGAAGAGAAGAAACGGAGCGGATCGGAGGTAAGTTTATTCTCATTTATTTGCATTTTCAGCGCTCATGTCCGCGGGGCAGGAGGGACCCGCTGCAGATTCTACATGTAGAATCTGCAGCGGATCTGATTTTCCCCGTGGACATGAGGCCTTAAAAGTATGAACTCAACATTCGACCTTGGGGAGGGAACGGTATTCAAGGAGTGGAGCCCAAACTGCATCAGCATCACCAGGGGGCCAACTCTAATGGAGACAATGTTCTCCGCCCGTTTCCCAAAACATTGAGGGGCCGCTCAAAAGAAAGGGGCAGTTGGGCCGGAGCCGCAGACAGTTGTCTCCATCCTGTATTTATTTTTACTCCTCTTCATCACTTTCATTTTTTCCCTTTATATTCTAAGACAATAGACAGACTAGGGCACTTTATCATCAATATCGCCGCACAAACATCTACCTAAACATTTTTGGGCTAAGGTTTCCTCACTTGAAACTTATTGACATTCACTCAATCCGCCCATGAGGTGCTAACGCATAGAGTCCACTCCTGTTTGGAGAAACCGGGAACAATCTAGGTCTTTAAGGAGTGGAGTCCAAACTGCCTCAGCATCACAAGGGCGCCCGTGCTGATGGTGTTACAGGCGTGTCAAATTTTCTAGACCATTAGACTGATTTAAATGAATTGAACATCAAGTATGCAGTCCTGAACTACATGCACACATGCTGTAAAAAAAAGATTTCCGGCGCACCTCCAACCCCTTCCGGCGGCCATTCCATCTCCAGAATAGGTGGTCTCGTCACACCAACATGACCTACCAACTAGGTCAAAAATAGAAAAGGTCCTGATGGTCAAGAAAATTTGACAGGCCTGCATACAAGCGTCATCAACCGGATTGCTCACGTAAAACATACTAACCTAAATACAGTTCACCCGTGAGGTGCTAATGCACAGAACACCCTCCGTTTAAAAGTATGAACTCAACATTCGACCTTGGGGAGGGAACGGAATTCAAGAAGTGGAGCCCAAACTGCATCAGCATCACCAGGGGGCCAACTCTAATGGAGACAATGTTCTCCGCCCGTTTCCCAAAACATTGAGGGGACGCTCAAAAGAAAGGGGCAGTTGGGCCGGAGCCGCAGACAGTTGTCTCCATCCTGTATTTATTTTTACTCCTCTTCATCACTTTCATTTTTTCCCTTTATATTCCAATACAATAGACAGACTAGGGCACTGCATCATCAATATCGCCGCACAAACATCTACCTAAACATTTTTGGGCTAAGGTTTCCTCACTTGAAACTTATTGACATTCACTCAATCCGCCCGTGAGGTGCTAACGCATAGAGTCCACTCCTGTTTGGGGAAACCGGGAACAATCTAGGTCTTTAAGGAGGGGAGTCCAAACTACCTCAGCATCACAAGGGCGCCCGTGCTGATGGTGTTACAGGCGTGTCAAATTTTCTAGACCATTAGACTGATTTAAATGAATTGAACAACAAGTATGCAGTCCTGAACTACATGCACACATGCTGTAAAAAAAAGATTTCCGGCGCACCTCCAACCCCTTCCGCCGGCCATTCCATCTCCAGAATTGGTGGTCTCGTCACACCAACATGACCTACCAACTAGGTCAAAAATAGAAAAGGTCCTGATGGTGAAGAAAATTTGACAGGCCTGCATACAAGGGTCATCAACCGGATTGCTCACGTAAAACATACTAACCTAAATACAGTTCACCCGTGAGGTGCTAATGCACAGAAAACCCTCCGTTTAAAAGTATGAACTCAACATTCGACCTTGGGGAGGGAAAGGAATTCATGGAGTGGAGCCCAAACTGCATCAGCATCACCAGGGGGCCAACTCTAATGGAGACAATGTTCTCCGCCCGTTTCCCAAAACATTGAGGGGCCGCTCAAAAGAAAGGGGCAGTTGGGCCGGAGCCGCAGACAGTTGTCTCCATCCTGTATTTATTTTTACTCCTCTTCATCACTTTCATTTTTTCCCTTTATATTCTAAGACAATAGACAGACTAGGGCACTGTATCATCAATATCGCCGCACAAAAATCTACCTAAACATTTTTGGGCTAAGGTTTCCTCACTTGAAACTTATTGACATTCACTCAATCCGCCCATGAGGTGCTAACGCATAGAGTCCACTCCTGTTTGGGGAAACCGGGAACAATCTAGGTCTTTAAGGAGTGGAGTCCAAACTGCCTCAGCATCACAAGGGCGCCCGTGCTGATGGTGTTACAGGCGTGTCAAATTTTCTAGACCATTAGACTGATTTAAATGAATTGAACATCAAGTATGCAGTCCTGAACTACATGCACACATGCTGTAAAAAAAAGATTTCCGGCGCACCTCCAACCCCTTCCGCCGGCCATTCCATCTCCAGAATAGGTGGTCTCGTCACACCAACATGACCTACCAACTAGGTCAAAAATAGAAAAGGTCCTGATGGTCAAGAAAATTTGACAGGCCTGCATACAAGCATCATCAACCGGATTGCTCACGTAAAACATACTAACCTAAATACAGTTCACCCGTGAGGTGCTAATGCACAGAACACCCTCCGTTTAAAAGTATGAACTCAACATTCGACCTTGGGGAGGGAACGGAATTCAAGGAGTGGAGCCCAAACTGCATCAGCATCACCAGGGGGCCAACTCTAATGGAGACAATGTTCTCCGCCCGTTTCCCAAAACATTGAGGGGCCGCTCAAAAGAAAGGGGCAGTTGGGCCGGAGCCGCAGACAGTTGTCTCCATCCTGTATTTATTTTTACTCCTCTTCATCACTTTCATTTTTTCCCTTTATATTCTAAGACAATAGACAGACTAGGGCACTGTATCATCAATATCGCCGCACAAACATCTACCTAAACATTTTTGGGCTAAGGTTTCCTCACTTGAAACTTATTGACATTCACTCAATCCGCCCATGAGGTGCTAACGCATAGAGTCCACTCCTGTTTGGAGAAACCGGGAACAATCTAGGTCTTTAAGGAGTGGAGTCCAAACTGCCTCAGCATCACAAGGGCGCCCGTGCTGATGGTGTTACAGGCGTGTCAAATTTTCTAGACCATTAGACTGATTTAAATGAATTGAACATCAAGTATGCAGTCCTGAACTACATGCACACATGCTGTAAAAAAAAGATTTCCGGCGCACCTCCAACCCCTTCCGCCGGCCATTCCATCTCCAGAATAGGTGGTCTCGTCACACCAACATGACCTACCAACTAGGTCAAAAATAGAAAAGGTCCTGATGGTCAAGAAAATTTGACAGGCCTGCATACAAGCGTCATCAACCGGATTGCTCACGTAAAACATACTAACCTAAATACAGTTCACCCGTGAGGTGCTAATGCACAGAACACCCTCCGTTTAAAAGTATGAACTCAACATTCGACCTTGGGGAGGGAACGGAATTCAAGAAGTGGAGCCCAAACTGCATCAGCATCACCAGGGGGCCAACTCTAATGGAGACAATGTTCTCCGCCCGTTTCCCAAAACATTGAGGGGACGCTCAAAAGAAAGGGGCAGTTGGGCCGGAGCCGCAGACAGTTGTCTCCATCCTGTATTTATTTTTACTCCTCTTCATCACTTTCATTTTTTCCCTTTATATTCCAATACAATAGACAGACTAGGGCACTGCATCATCAATATCGCCGCACAAACATCTACCTAAACATTTTTGGGCTAAGGTTTCCTCACTTGAAACTTATTGACATTCACTCAATCCGCCCGTGAGGTGCTAACGCATAGAGTCCACTCCTGTTTGGGGAAACCGGGAACAATCTAGGTCTTTAAGGAGGGGAGTCCAAACTACCTCAGCATCACAAGGGCGCCCGTGCTGATGGTGTTACAGGCGTGTCAAATTTTCTAGACCATTAGACTGATTTAAATGAATTGAACAACAAGTATGCAGTCCTGAACTACATGCACACATGCTGTAAAAAAAAGATTTCCGGCGCACCTCCAACCCCTTCCGCCGGCCATTCCATCTCCAGAATTGGTGGTCTCGTCACACCAACATGACCTACCAACTAGGTCAAAAATAGAAAAGGTCCTGATGGTGAAGAAAATTTGACAGGCCTGCATACAAGGGTCATCAACCGGATTGCTCACGTAAAACATACTAACCTAAATACAGTTCACCCGTGAGGTGCTAATGCACAGAAAACCCTCCGTTTAAAAGTATGAACTCAACATTCGACCTTGGGGAGGGAAAGGAATTCATGGAGTGGAGCCCAAACTGCATCAGCATCACCAGGGGGCCAACTCTAATGGAGACAATGTTCTCCGCCCGTTTCCCAAAACATTGAGGGGACGCTCAAAAGAAAGGGGCAGTTGGGCCGGAGCCGCAGACAGTTGTCTCCATCCTGTATTTATTTTTACTCCTCTTCATCACTTTCATTTTTTCCCTTTATATTCTAAGACAATAGACAGACTAGGGCACTGTATCATCAATATCGCCGCACAAAAATCTACCTAAACATTTTTGGGCTAAGGTTTCCTCACTTGAAATTTAGTGACATTCACTCAATCCGCCCATGAGGTGCTAACGCATAGAGTCCACTCCTGTTTGGGGAAACCGGGAACAATCTAGGTCTTTAAGGAGTGGAGTCCAAACTGCCTCAGCATCACAAGGGCGCCCGTGCTGATGGTGTTACAGGCGTGTCAAATTTTCTAGACCATTAGACTGATTTAAATGAATTGAACATCAAGTATGCAGTCCTGAACTACATGCACACATGCTGTAAAAAAAAGATTTCCGGCGCACCTCCAACCCCTTCCGCCGGCCATTCCATCTCCAGAATAGGTGGTCTCGTCACACCAACATGACCTACCAACTAGGTCAAAAATAGAAAAGGTCCTGATGGTCAAGAAAATTTGACAGGCCTGCATACAAGCATCATCAACCGGATTGCTCACGTAAAACATACTAACCTAAATACAGTTCACCCGTGAGGTGCTAATGCACAGAACACCCTCCGTTTAAAAGTATGAACTCAACATTCGACCTGGGGGAGGGAACGGAATTCAAGGAGTGGAGCCCAAACTGCATCAGCATCACCAGGGGGCCAACTCTAATGGAGACAATGTTCTCCGCCCGTTTCCCAAAACATTGAGGGGCCGCTCAAAAGAAAGGGGCAGTTGGGCCGGAGCCGCAGACAGTTGTCTCCATCCTGTATTTATTTTTACTCCTCTTCATCACTTTCATTTTTTCCCTTTATATTCTAAGACAATAGACAGACTAGGGCACTGTATCATCAATATCGCCGCACAAACATCTACCTAAACATTTTTGGGCTAAGGTTTCCTCACTTGAAACTTATTGACATTCACTCAATCCGCCCATGAGGTGCTAACGCATAGAGTCCACTCCTGTTTGGAGAAACCGGGAACAATCTAGGTCTTTAAGGAGTGGAGTCCAAACTGCCTCAGCATCACAAGGGCGCCCGTGCTGATGGTGTTACAGGCGTGTCAAATTTTCTAGACCATTAGACTGATTTAAATGAATTGAACATCAAGTATGCAGTCCTGAACTACATGCACACATGCTGTAAAAAAAAGATTTCCGGCGCACCTCCAACCCCTTCCGCCGGCCATTCCATCTCCAGAATAGGTGGTCTCGTCACACCAACATGACCTACCAACTAGGTCAAAAATAGAAAAGGTCCTGATGGTCAAGAAAATTTGACAGGCCTGCATACAAGCGTCATCAACCGGATTGCTCACGTAAAACATACTAACCTAAATACAGTTCACCCGTGAGGTGCTAATGCACAGAACACCCTCCGTTTAAAAGTATGAACTCAACATTCGACCTTGGGGAGGGAACGGAATTCAAGAAGTGGAGCCCAAACTGCATCAGCATCACCAGGGGGCCAACTCTAATGGAGACAATGTTCTCCGCCCGTTTCCCAAAACATTGAGGGGCCGCTCAAAAGAAAGGGGCAGTTGGGCCACAGCCGCAGACAGTTGTCTCCATCCTGTATTTATTTTTACTCCTCTTCATCACTTTCATTTTTTCCCTTTATATTCTAAGACAATAGACAGACTAGGGCACTGTATCATCAATATCGCCGCACAAACATCTACCTAAACATTTTTGGGCTAAGGATTCCTCACTTGAAACTTATTGACATTCACTCAATCCGCCCATGAGGTGCTAACGCATAGAGTCCACTCCTGTTTGGGGAAACCGGGAACAATCTAGGTCTTTAAGGAGTGGAGTCCAAACTGCCTCAGCATCACAAGGGCGCCCGTGCTGATGGTGTTACAGGCGTGTCAAATTTTCTAGACCATTAGACTGATTTAAATGAATTGAACAACAAGTATGCAGTCCTGAACTACATGCACACATGCTGTAAAAAAAAGATTTCCGGCGCACCTCCAACCCCTTCCGCCGGCCATTCCATCTCCAGAATTGGTGGTCTCATCACACCAACATGACCTACCAACTAGGTCAAAAATAGAAAAGGTCCTGATGGTCAAGAAAATTTGACAGGCCTGCATACAAGCGTCATCAACCGGATTGCTTACGTAAAACATACTAACCTAAATACAGTTCACCTGTGAGGTGCTAATGCACAGAACACCCTCCGTTTAAAAGTATGAACTCAACATTCGACCTTGGGGAGGGAACGGAATTCAAGAAGTGGAGCCCAAACTGCATCAGCATCACCAGGGGGCCAACTCTAATGGAGACAATGTTCTCCGCCCGTTTCCCAAAACATTGAGGGGCCGCTCAAAAGAAAGGGGCAGTTGGGCCACAGCCGCAGACAGTTGTCTCCATCCTGTATTTATTTTTACTCCTCTTCATCACTTTCATTTTTTCCCTTTATATTCTAAGACAATAGACAGACTAGGGCACTTTATCATCAATATCGCCGCACAAACATCTACCTAAACATTTTTGGGCTAAGGTTTCCTCACTTGAAACTTATTGACATTCACTCAATCCGCCCATGAGGTGCTAACGCATAGAGTCCACTCCTGTTTGGAGAAACCGGGAACAATCTAGGTCTTTAAGGAGTGGAGTCCAAACTGCCTCAGCATCACAAGGGCGCCCGTGCTGATGGTGTTACAGGCGTGTCAAATTTTCTAGACCATTAGACTGATTTAAATGAATTGAACATCAAGTATGCAGTCCTGAACTACATGCACACATGCTGTAAAAAAAAGATTTCCGGCGCACCTCCAACCCCTTCCGCCGGCCATTCCATCTCCAGAATAGGTGGTCTCGTCACACCAACATGACCTACCAACTAGGTCAAAAATAGAAAAGGTCCTGATGGTCAAGAAAATTTGACAGGCCTGCATACAAGCGTCATCAACCGGATTGCTCACGTAAAACATACTAACCTAAATACAGTTCACCCGTGAGGTGCTAATGCACAGAACACCCTCCGTTTAAAAGTATGAACTCAACATTCGACCTTGGAGAGGGAACGGAATTCAAGAACTGGAGCCCAAACTGCATCAGCATCACCAGGGGGCCAACTCTAATGGAGACAATGTTCTCCGCCCGTTTCCCAAAACATTGAGGGGACGCTCAAAAGAAGGGCAGTTGGGCCGGAGCCGCAGACAGTTGTCTCCATCCTGTATTTATTTTTACTCCTCTTCATCACTTTCATTTTTTCCCTTTATATTCTAAGACAATAGACAGACTAGGGCACTGTATCATCAATATCGCCGCACAAACATCTACCTAAACATTTTTGGGCTAAGGTTTCCTCACTTGAAACTTATTGACATTCACTCAATCCGCCCATGAGGTGCTAACGCATAGAGTCCACTCCTGTTTGGGGAAACCGGGAACAATCTAGGTCTTTAAGGAGTGGAGTCCAAACTGCCTCAGCATCACAAGGGCGCCCGTGCTGATGGTGTTACAGGCGTGTCAAATTTTCTAGACCATTAGACTGATTTAAATGAATTGAACAACAAGTATGCAGTCCTGAACTACATGCACACATGCTGTAAAAAAAGATTTCCGGCGCACCTCCAACCCCTTCCGCCGGCCATTCCATCTCCAGAATTGGTGGTCTCGTCACACCAACATGACCTACCAACTAGGTCATAAATAGAAAAGGTCCTGATGGTCAAGAAAATTTGACAGACCTGCATACAAGCGTCATCAACCGGATTGCTTACGTAAAACATACTAACCTAAATACAGTTCACCCGTGAGGTGCTAATGCACAGAAAACACTCCGTTTAGGGCTCATGTCCACGGGCAAAATGTTATTTAAAATCCGCAGCGGATCTCCCGCGCGCGGATCCGCACCCCATAGGGATGCATTGACCACCCGCGGGTAGATAAATACCCGCGGATCGTCAATAAAAGGCATTTAAAAAAAAATGGAGCATGAAAAAATCTGGACCATGCTCCATTTTCATGCGGGTCTCCCGCGGGGACGGCTCCCGCGGGCTTCTATTGAAGCCTATGGAAGCCGTCCGGATCCGCGGGACACAAAAATCATATTTTACTCACCTGCTCCGGTTCTTCTCGTCTCCGCGGCGCCATCTTCTCTCAGCCGCGGCCGGATCATTTTGCTTCGGCCCGGCGCATGCGCGGGGCACGTCACCGACGTCATCGTGCACATCCGCCGAGCCGAAGAATGAAGATCCGGCCGCGACGAGAGAAGATGACGCCGCCGCGAAGAGAAGAAACGGAGCGGATCGGAGGTAAGTTTATTCTCATTTATTTGCATTTTCAGCGCTCATGTCCGCGGGGCAGGAGGGACCCGCTGCAGATTCTACATGTAGAATCTGCAGCGGATCTGATTTTCCCCGTGGACATGAGGCCTTAAAAGTATGAACTCAACATTCGACCTTGGGGAGGGAACGGAATTCAAGGAGTGGAGCCCAAACTGCATCAGCATCACCAGGGGGCCAACTCTAATGGAGACAATGTTCTCCGCCCGTTTCCCAAAACATTGAGGGGCCGCTCAAAAGAAAGGGGCAGTTGGGCCGGAGCCGCAGACAGTTGTCTCCATCCTGTATTTATTTTTACTCCTCTTCATCACTTTCATTTTTTCCCTTTATATTCTAAGACAAGAGACAGACTAGGGCACTTTATCATCAATATCGCCGCACAAACATCTACCTAAACATTTTTGGGCTAAGGTTTCCTCACTTGAAACTTATTGACATTCACTCAATCCGCCCATGAGGTGCTAACGCATAGAGTCCACTCCTGTTTGGAGAAACCGGGAACAATCTAGGTCTTTAAGGAGTGGAGTCCAAACTGCCTCAGCATCACAAGGGCGCCCGTGCTGATGGTGTTACAGGCGTGTCAAATTTTCTAGACCATTAGACTGATTTAAATGAATTGAACATCAAGTATGCAGTCCTGAACTACATGCACACATGCTGTAAAAAAAAGATTTCCGGCGCACCTCCAACCCCTTCCGGCGGCCATTCCATCTCCAGAATAGGTGGTCTCGTCACACCAACATGACCTACCAACTAGGTCAAAAATAGAAAAGGTCCTGATGGTCAAGAAAATTTGACAGGCCTGCATACAAGCGTCATCAACCGGATTGCTCACGTAAAACATACTAACCTAAATACAGTTCACCCGTGAGGTGCTAATGCACAGAACACCCTCCGTTTAAAAGTATGAACTCAACATTCGACCTTGGGGAGGGAACGGAATTCAAGAAGTGGAGCCCAAACTGCATCAGCATCACCAGGGGGCCAACTCTAATGGAGACAATGTTCTCCGCCCGTTTCCCAAAACATTGAGGGGACGCTCAAAAGAAAGGGGCAGTTGGGCCGGAGCCGCAGACAGTTGTCTCCATCCTGTATTTATTTTTACTCCTCTTCATCACTTTCATTTTTTCCCTTTATATTCCAATACAATAGACAGACTAGGGCACTGCATCATCAATATCGCCGCACAAACATCTACCTAAACATTTTTGGGCTAAGGTTTCCTCACTTGAAACTTATTGACATTCACTCAATCCGCCCGTGAGGTGCTAACGCATAGAGTCCACTCCTGTTTGGGGAAACCGGGAACAATCTAGGTCTTTAAGGAGGGGAGTCCAAACTACCTCAGCATCACAAGGGCGCCCGTGCTGATGGTGTTACAGGCGTGTCAAATTTTCTAGACCATTAGACTGATTTAAATGAATTGAACAACAAGTATGCAGTCCTGAACTACATGCACACATGCTGTAAAAAAAAGATTTCCGGCGCACCTCCAACCCCTTCCGCCGGCCATTCCATCTCCAGAATTGGTGGTCTCGTCACACCAACATGACCTACCAACTAGGTCAAAAATAGAAAAGGTCCTGATGGTGAAGAAAATTTGACAGGCCTGCATACAAGGGTCATCAACCGGATTGCTCACGTAAAACATACTAACCTAAATACAGTTCACCCGTGAGGTGCTAATGCACAGAAAACCCTCCGTTTAAAAGTATGAACTCAACATTCGACCTTGGGGAGGGAAAGGAATTCATGGAGTGGAGCCCAAACTGCATCAGCATCACCAGGGGGCCAACTCTAATGGAGACAATGTTCTCCGCCCGTTTCCCAAAACATTGAGGGGCCGCTCAAAAGAAAGGGGCAGTTGGGCCGGAGCCGCAGACAGTTGTCTCCATCCTGTATTTATTTTTACTCCTCTTCATCACTTTCATTTTTTCCCTTTATATTCTAAGACAATAGACAGACTAGGGCACTGTATCATCAATATCGCCGCACAAAAATCTACCTAAACATTTTTGGGCTAAGGTTTCCTCACTTGAAACTTATTGACATTCACTCAATCCGCCCATGAGGTGCTAACGCATAGAGTCCACTCCTGTTTGGGGAAACCGGGAACAATCTAGGTCTTTAAGGAGTGGAGTCCAAACTGCCTCAGCATCACAAGGGCGCCCGTGCTGATGGTGTTACAGGCGTGTCAAATTTTCTAGACCATTAGACTGATTTAAATGAATTGAACATCAAGTATGCAGTCCTGAACTACATGCACACATGCTGTAAAAAAAAGATTTCCGGCGCACCTCCAACCCCTTCCGCCGGCCATTCCATCTCCAGAATAGGTGGTCTCGTCACACCAACATGACCTACCAACTAGGTCAAAAATAGAAAAGGTCCTGATGGTCAAGAAAATTTGACAGGCCTGCATACAAGCATCATCAACCGGATTGCTCACGTAAAACATACTAACCTAAATACAGTTCACCCGTGAGGTGCTAATGCACAGAACACCCTCCGTTTAAAAGTATGAACTCAACATTCGACCTTGGGGAGGGAACGGAATTCAAGGAGTGGAGCCCAAACTGCATCAGCATCACCAGGGGGCCAACTATAATGGAGACAATGTTCTCCGCCCGTTTCCCAAAACATTGAGGGGCCGCTCAAAAGAAAGGGGCAGTTGGGCCGGAGCCGCAGACAGTTGTCTCCATCCTGTATTTATTTTTACTCCTCTTCATCACTTTCATTTTTTCCCTTTATATTCTAAGACAATAGACAGACTAGGGCACTGTATCATCAATATCGCCGCACAAAAATCTACCTAAACATTTTTGGGCTAAGGTTTCCTCACTTGAAACTTATTGACATTCACTCAATCCGCCCATGAGGTGCTAACGCATAGAGTCCACTCCTGTTTGGGGAAACCGGGAACAATCTAGGTCTTTAAGGAGTGGAGTCCAAACTGCCTCAGCATCACAAGGGCGCCCGTGCTGATGGTGTTACAGGCGTGTCAAATTTTCTAGACCATTAGACTGATTTAAATGAATTGAACATCAAGTATGCAGTCCTGAACTACATGCACACATGCTGTAAAAAAAAGATTTCCGGCGCACCTCCAACCCCTTCCGCCGGCCATTCCATCTCCAGAATAGGTGGTCTCGTCACACCAACATGACCTACCAACTAGGTCAAAAATAGAAAAGGTCCTGATGGTCAAGAAAATTTGACAGGCCTGCATACAAGCATCATCAACCGGATTGCTCACGTAAAACATACTAACCTAAATACAGTTCACCCGTGAGGTGCTAATGCACAGAACACCCTCCGTTTAAAAGTATGAACTCAACATTCGACCTTGGGGAGGGAACGGAATTCAAGGAGTGGAGCCCAAACTGCATCAGCATCACCAGGGGGCCAACTCTAATGGAGACAATGTTCTCCGCCCGTTTCCCAAAACATTGAGGGGCCGCTCAAAAGAAAGGGGCAGTTGGGCCGGAGCCGCAGACAGTTGTCTCCATCCTGTATTTATTTTTACTCCTCTTCATCACTTTCATTTTTTCCCTTTATATTCTAAGACAATAGACAGACTAGGGCACTGTATCATCAATATCGCCGCACAAACATCTACCTAAACATTTTTGGGCTAAGGTTTCCTCACTTGAAACTTATTGACATTCACTCAATCCGCCCATGAGGTGCTAACGCATAGAGTCCACTCCTGTTTGGAGAAACCGGGAACAATCTAGGTCTTTAAGGAGTGGAGTCCAAACTGCCTCAGCATCACAAGGGCGCCCGTGCTGATGGTGTTACAGGCGTGTCAAATTTTCTAGACCATTAGACTGATTTAAATGAATTGAACATCAAGTATGCAGTCCTGAACTACATGCACACATGCTGTAAAAAAAAGATTTCCGGCGCACCTCCAACCCCTTCCGCCGGCCATTCCATCTCCAGAATAGGTGGTCTCGTCACACCAACATGACCTACCAACTAGGTCAAAAATAGAAAAGGTCCTGATGGTCAAGAAAATTTGACAGGCCTGCATACAAGCGTCATCAACCGGATTGCTCACGTAAAACATACTAACCTAAATACAGTTCACCCGTGAGGTGCTAATGCACAGAACACCCTCCGTTTAAAAGTATGAACTCAACATTCGACCTTGGGGAGGGAACAGAATTCAAGAAGTGGAGCCCAAACTGCATCAGCATCACCAGGGGGCCAACTCTAATGGAGACAATGTTCTCCGCCCGTTTCCCAAAACATTGAGGGGACGCTCAAAAGAAAGGGGCAGTTGGGCCGGAGCCGCAGACAGTTGTCTCCATCCTGTATTTATTTTTACTCCTCTTCATCACTTTCATTTTTTCCCTTTATATTCCAATACAATAGACAGACTAGGGCACTGCATCATCAATATCGCCGCACAAACATCTACCTAAACATTTTTGGGCTAAGGTTTCCTCACTTGAAACTTATTGACATTCACTCAATCCGCCCGTGAGGTGCTAACGCATAGAGTCCACTCCTGTTTGGGGAAACCGGGAACAATCTAGGTCTTTAAGGAGGGGAGTCCAAACTACCTCAGCATCACAAGGGCGCCCGTGCTGATGGTGTTACAGGCGTGTCAAATTTTCTAGACCATTAGACTGATTTAAATGAATTGAACAACAAGTATGCAGTCCTGAACTACATGCACACATGCTGTAAAAAAAAAAAGATTTCCGGCGCACCTCCAACCCCTTCCGCCGGCCATTCCATCTCCAGAATTGGTGGTCTCGTCACACCAACATGACCTACCAACTAGGTCAAAAATAGAAAAGGTCCTGATGGTCAAGAAAATTTGACAGGCCTGCATACAAGCGTCATCAACCGGATTGCTCACGTAAAACATACTAACCTAAATACAGTTCGCCCGTGAGGTGCTAATGCACAGAAAACCCTCCGTTTAAAAGTATGAACTCAACATTCGACCTTGGGGAGGGAACGGAATTCAAGGAGTGGAGCCCAAACTGCATCAGCATCACCAGGGGGCCAACTCTAATGGAGACAATGTTCTCCGCCCGTTTCCCAAAACATTGAGGGGCCGCTCAAAAGAAAGGGGCAGTTGGGCCGGAGCCGCAGACAGTTGTCTCCATCCTGTATTTATTTTTACTCCTCTTCATCACTTTCATTTTTTCCCTTTATATTCTAAGACAATAGACAGCCTAGGGCACTGTATCATCAATATCGCCGCACAAACATCTACCTAAACATTTTTGGGCTAAGGTTTCCTCACTTGAAACTTATTGACATTCACTCAATCCGCCCATGAGGTGCTAACGCATAGAGTCCACTCCTGTTTGGGGAAACCGGGAACAATCTAGGTCTTTAAGGAGTGGAGTCCAAACTGCCTCAGCATCACAAGGGCACCCGTGCTGATGGTGTTACAGGCGTGTCAAATTTTCTAGACCATTAGACTGATTTAAATGAATTGAACATCAAGTATGCAGTCCTGAACTACATGCACACATGCTGTAAAAAAAATGATTTCCGGCGCACCTCCAACCCCTTCCGCCGGCCATTCCATCTCCAGAATTGGTGGTCTCGTCACACCAACATGACCTACCAACTAGGTCAAAAATAGAAAAGGTCCTGATGGTCAAGAAAATTTGACAGGCCTGCATACAAGCGTCATCAACCGGATTGCTCACGTAAAACATACTAACCTAAATACAGTTCACCCGTGAGGTGCTAATGCACAGAACACCCTCCGTTTAAAAGTATGAACTCAACATTCGACCTTGGGGAGGGAACGGAATTCAAGGAGTGGAGCCCAAAGTGCATCAGCATCACCAGGGGGCCAACTCTAATGGAGACAATGTTCTCCGCCCGTTTCCCAAAACATTGAGGGGCCGCTCAAAAGAAAGGGGCAGTTGGGCCACAGCCGCAGACAGTTGTCTCCATCCTGTATTTATTTTTACTCCTCTTCATCACTTTCATTTTTTCCCTTTATATTCTAAGACAATAGACAGACTAGGGCACTGTATCATCAATATCGCCGCACAAACATCTACCTAAACATTTTTGGGCTAAGGTTTCCTCACTTGAAACTTATTGACATTCACTCAATCCGTCCATGAGGTGCTAACGCATAGAGTCCTCTCCTGTTTGGGGAAACCGGGAACAATCTAGGTCTTTAAGGAGTGGAGTCCAAACTGCCTCAGCATCACAAGGGCGCCCGTGCTGATGGTGTTACAGGCGTGTCAAATTTTCTAGACCATTAGACTGATTTAAATGAATTGAACAACAAGTATGCAGTCCTGAACTACATGCACACATGCTGTAAAAAAAAGATTTCCGGCGCACCTCCAACCCCTTCCGCCGGCCATTCCATCTCCAGAATTGGTGGTCTCGTCACACCAACATGACCTACCAACTAGGTCAAAAATAGAAAAGGTCCTGATGGTCAAGAAAATTTGACAGGCCTGCATACAAGGGTCATCAACCGGATTGCTCACGTAAAACATACTAACCTAAATACAGTTCGCCCGTGAGGTGCTCGGATTGCTCACGTAAAACATACTAACCTAAATACAGTTCGCCCGTGAGGTGCTAATGCACAGAAAACCCTCCGTTTAAAAGTATGAACTCAACATTCGACCTTGGGGAGGGAAAGGAATTCATGGAGTGGAGCCCAAACTGCATCAGCATCACCAGGGGGCCAACTCTAATGGAGACAATGTTCTCCGCCCGTTTCCCAAAACATTGAGGGGACGCTCAAAAGAAAGGGGCAGTTGGGCCGGAGCCGCAGACAGTTGTCTCCATCCTGTATTTATTTTTACTCCTCTTCATCACTTTTATTTTTTCCCTTTATATTCTAAGACAATAGACAGACTAGGGCACTTTATCATCAATATCGCCGCACAAACATCTACCTAAACATTTTTGGGCTAAGGTTTCCTCACTTGAAACTTATTGACATTCACTCAATCCGCCCATGAGGTGCTAACGCATAGAGTCCACTCCTGTTTGGAGAAACCGGGAACAATCTAGGTCTTTAAGGAGTGGAGTCCAAACTGCCTCAGCATCACAAGGGCGCCCGTGCTGATGGTGTTACAGGCGTGTCAAATTTTCTAGACCATTAGACTGATTTAAATGAATTGAACATCAAGTATGCAGTCCTGAACTACATGCACACATGCTGTAAAAAAAATGATTTCCGGCGCACCTCCAACCCCTTCCGCCGGCCATTCCATCTCCAGAATTGGTGGTCTCGTCACACCAACATGACCTACCAACTAGGTCAAAAATAGAAAAGGTCCTGATGGTCAAGAAAATTTGACAGGCCTGCATACAAGCGTCATCAACCGGATTGCTCACGTAAAACATACTAACCTAAATACAGTTCACCCGTGAGGTGCTAATGCACAGAACACCCTCCGTTTAAAAGTATGAACTCAACATTCGACCTTGGGGAGGGAACGGAATTCAAGGAGTGGAGCCCAAAGTGCATCAGCATCACCAGGGGGCCAACTCTAATGGAGACAATGTTCTCCGCCCGTTTCCCAAAACATTGAGGGGCCGCTCAAAAGAAAGGGGCAGTTGGGCCACAGCCGCAGACAGTTGTCTCCATCCTGTATTTATTTTTACTCCTCTTCATCACTTTCATTTTTTCCCTTTATATTCTAAGACAATAGACAGACTAGGGCACTGTATCATCAATATCGCCGCACAAACATCTACCTAAACATTTTTGGGCTAAGGTTTCCTCACTTGAAACTTATTGACATTCACTCAATCCGTCCATGAGGTGCTAACGCATAGAGTCCACTCCTGTTTGGGGAAACCGGGAACAATCTAGGTCTTTAAGGAGTGGAGTCCAAACTGCCTCAGCATCACAAGGGCGCCCGTGCTGATGGTGTTACAGGCGTGTCAAATTTTCTAGACCATTAAACTGATTTAAATGAATTGAACAACAAGTATGCAGTCCTGAACTACATGCACACATGCTGTAAAAAAAAGATTTCCGGCGCACCTCCAACCCCTTCCGCCGGCCATTCCATCTCCAGAATTGGTGGTCTCGTCACACCAACATGACCTACCAACTAGGTCAAAAATAGAAAAGGTCCTGATGGTCAAGAAAATTTGACAGGCCTGCATACAAGGGTCATCAACCGGATTGCTCACGTAAAACATACTAACCTAAATACAGTTCGCCCGTGAGGTGCTAATGCACAGAAAACCCTCCGTTTTAAAGTATGAACTCAACATTCGACCTTGGGGAGGGAAAGGAATTCATGGAGTGGAGCCCAAACTGCATCAGCATCACCAGGGGGCCAACTCTAATGGAGACAATGTTCTCCGCCCGTTTCCCAAAACATTGAGGGGACGCTCAAAAGAAAGGGGCAGTTGGGCCGGAGCCGCAGACAGTTGTCTCCATCCTGTATTTATTTTTACTCCTCTTCATCACTTTTATTTTTTCCCTTTATATTCTAAGACAATAGACAGACTAGGGCACTTTATCATCAATATCGCCGCACAAACATCTACCTAAACATTTTTGGGCTAAGGTTTCCTCACTTGAAACTTATTGACATTCACTCAATCCGCCCATGAGGTGCTAACGCATAGAGTCCACTCCTGTTTGGAGAAACCGGGAACAATCTAGGTCTTTAAGGAGTGGAGTCCAAACTGCCTCAGCATCACAAGGGCGCCCGTGCTGATGGTGTTACAGGCGTGTCAAATTTTCTAGACCATTAGACTGATTTAAATGAATTGAACAACAAGTATGCAGTCCTGAACTACATGCACACATGCTGTAAAAAAAAAAGATTTCCGGCGCACCTCCAACCCCTTCCGCCGGCCATTCCATCTCCAGAATTGGTGGTCTCGTCACACCAACATGACCTACCAACTAGGTCAAAAATAGAAAAGGTCCTGATGGTCAAGAAAATTTGACAGGCCTGCATACAAGCGTCATCAACCGGATTGCTCACGTAAAACATACTAACCTAAATACAGTTCGCCCGTGAGGTGCTAATGCACAGAAAACCCTCCGTTTAAAAGTATGAACTCAACATTCGACCTTGGGGAGGGAACGGAATTCAAGGAGTGGAGCCCAAACTGCATCAGCATCACCAGGGGGCCAACTCTAATGGAGACAATGTTCTCCGCCCGTTTCCGAAAACATTGAGGGGCCGCTCAAAAGAAAGGGGCAGTTGGGCCGGAGCCGCAGACAGTTGTCTCCATCCTGTATTTATTTTTACTCCTCTTCATCACTTTCATTTTTTCCCTTTATATTCTAAGACAATAGACAGACTAGGGCACTGTATCATCAATATCGCCGCACAAACATCTACCTAAACATTTTTGGGCTAAGGTTTCCTCACTTGAAACTTATTGACATTCACTCAATCCGCCCATGAGGTGCTAACGCATAGAGTCCACTCCTGTTTGGAGAAACCGGGAACAATCTAGGTCTTTAAGGAGTGGAGTCCAAACTGCCTCAGCATCACAAGGGCGCCCGTGCTGATGGTGTTACAGGCGTGTCAAATTTTCTAGACCATTAGACTGATTTAAATGAATTGAACAACAAGTATGCAGTCCTGAACTACATGCACACATGCTGTAAAAAAAAGATTTCCGGCGCACCTCCAACCCCTTCCGCCGGCCATTCCATCTCCAGAATTGGTGGTCTCGTCACACCAACATGACCTACCAACTAGGTCAAAAATAGAAAAGGTCCTGATGGTCAAGAAAATTTGACAGGCCTGCATACAAGGGTCATCAACCGGATTGCTCACGTAAAGCATACTAACCTAAATACAGTTCGCCCGTGAGGTGCTAATGCACAGAAAACCCTCCGTTTAAAAGTATGAACTCAACATTCGACCTTGGGGAGGGAAAGGAATTCATGGAGTGGAGCCCAAACTGCATCAGCATCACCAGGGGGCCAACTCTAATGGAGACAATGTTCTCCGCCCGTTTCCCAAAACATTGAGGGGCCGCTCAAAAGAAAGGGGCAGTTGAGCCGGAGCCGCAGACAGTTGTCTCCATCCTGTATTTATTTTTACTCCTCTTCATCACTTCCATTTTTTCCCTATATATTCTAAGACAATAGACAGACTAGGGCACTGTATCATCAATATCGCCGGACAAACATCTACCTAAACATTTTTGGGCTAAGGTTTCCTCACTTGAAACTTATTGACATTCACTCAATCCGCCCATGAGGTGCTAACGCATAGAGTCCATTCCTGTTTGGGAAAACCGGGAACAATCTAGGTCTTTAAGGAGTGGAGTCCAAACTGCCTCAGCATCACAAGGGCGCCCGTGCTGATGGTGTTACAGGCGTGTCAAATTTTCTAGACCATTAGACTGATTTAAATAAATTGAACAACAAGTATGCAGTCCTGAACTACATGCACACATGCTGTAAAAAAAAGATTTCCGGCGCACCTCCAACCCCTTCCGCCGGCCATTCCATCTCCAGATTTGGTGGTCTCGTCACACCAACATGACCTACCAACTAGGTCAAAAATAGAAAAGGTCCTGATGGTCAAGAAAATTTGACAGGCCTGCATACAAGCGTCATCAACCGGATTGCTCACGTAAAACATACTAACCTAAATACAGTTTGCCCGTGAGGTGCTAATGCACAGAAAACTCTCCGTTTAAAAGTATGAACTCAACATTCGACCTTGGGGAGGGAACGGAATTCACGGAGTGGAGCCCAAACTGCATCAGCATCACCAGGGGGCCAACTCTAATGGAGACAATGTTCTCCGCCCGTTTCCCAAAACATTGAGGGGCCGCTCAAAAGAAAGGGGCAGTTGAGCCGGAGCCGCAGACAGTTGTCTCCATCCTGTATTTATTTTTACTCCTCTTCATCACTTCCATTTTTTCCCTATATATTCTAAGACAATAGACAGACTAGGGCACTGTATCATCAATATCGCCGCACAAACATCTACCTAAACATTTTTGGGCTAAGGTTTCCTCACTTGAAACTTATTGACATTCACTCAATCCGCCCATGAGGTGCTAACACATAGAGTCCACTCCTGTTTGGGGAAACCGGGAACAATCTAGGTCTTTAAGGAGTGGAGTCCAAACTGCCTCAGCATCACAAGGGCGCCCGTGCTGATGGTGTTACAGGCGTGTCAAATTTTCTAGACCATTAGACTGATTTAAATGAATTGAACAACAAGTATGCAGTCCTGCACTACATGCACACATGCTGTAAAAAAAAAGATTTCCGGCGCACCTCCAACCCCTTCCGCCGGCCATTCCATCTCCAGAATTGGTGGTCTCGTCACACCAACATGACCTACCAACTAGGTCAAAAATAGAAAAGGTCCTGATGGTCAAGAAAATTTGACAGGTCTGCATACAAGCGTCATCAACCGGATTGCTCACGTAAAACATACTAACCTAAATACAGTTCGCCCGTGAGGTGCTAATGCACAGAAAACCCTCCGTTTAAAAGTATGAACTCAACATTCGACCTTGGGGAGGGAACGGAATTCAAGGAGTGGAGCCCAAACTGCATCAGCATCACCAGGGGGCCAACTCTAATGGAGACAATGTTCTCCGCCCGTTTCCCAAAACATTGAGGGGCCGCTCAAAAGAAAGGGGCAGTTGGGCCGGAGCCGCAGACAGTTGTCTCCATCCTGTATTTATTTTTACTCCTCTTCATCACTTTCATTTTTTCCCTTTATATTCTAAGACAATAGACAGACTAGGGCACTGTATCATCAATATCGCCACACAAACATCTACCTAAACATTTTTGGGCTAAGGTTTCCTCACTTGAAACTTATTGACATTCACTCAATCCGCCCATGAGGTGCTAACGCATAGAGTCCACTCCTGTTTGAGGAAACCGGGAACAATCTAGGTCTTTAAGGAGTGGAGTCCAAACTGCCTCAGCATCACAAGGGCGCCCGTGCTGATGGTGTTACAGGCGTGTCAAATTTTCTAGACCATTAGACTGATTTAAATGAATTGAACAACAAGTATGCAGTCCTGAACTACATGCACACATGCTGTAAAAAAAAGATTTCCGGCGCACCTCCAACCCCTTCCGCCGGCCATTCCATCTCCAGAATTGGTGGTCTCGTCACACCAACATGACCTACCAACTAGGTCAAAAATAGAAAAGGTCCTGATGGTCAAGAAAATTTGACAGGCCTGCATACAAGGGTCATCAACCGGATTGCTCACGTAAAGCATACTAACCTAAATACAGTTCGCCCGTGAGGTGCTAATGCACAGAAAACCCTCCGTTTAAAAGTATGAACTCAACATTCGACCTTGGGGAGGGAAAGGAATTCATGGAGTGGAGCCCAAACTGCATCAGCATCACCAGGGGGCCAACTCTAATGGAGACAATGTTCTCCGCCCGTTTCCCAAAACATTGAGGGGCCGCTCAAAAGAAAGGGGCAGTTGAGCCGGAGCCGCAGACAGTTGTCTCCATCCTGTATTTATTTTTACTCCTCTTCATCACTTCCATTTTTTCCCTATATATTCTAAGACAATAGACAGACTAGGGCACTGTATCATCAATATCGCCGCACAAACATCTACCTAAACATTTTTGGGCTAAGGTTTCCTCACTTGAAACTTATTGACATTCACTCAATCCGCCCATGAGGTGCTAACGCATAGAGTCCATTCCTGTTTGGGAAAACCGGGAACAATCTAGGTCTTTAAGGAGTGGAGTCCAAACTGCCTCAGCATCACAAGGGCGCCCGTGCTGATGGTGTTACAGGCGTGTCAAATTTTCTAGACCATTAGACTGATTTAAATAAATTGAACAACAAGTATGCAGTCCTGAACTACATGCACACATGCTGTAAAAAAAAGATTTCCGGCGCACCTCCAACCCCTTCCGCCGGCCATTCCATCTCCAGAATTGGTGGTCTCGTCACACCAACATGACCTACCAACTAGGTCAAAAATAGAAAAGGTCCTGATGGTCAAGAAAATTTGACAGGCCTGCATACAAGCGTCATCAACCGGATTGCTCACGTAAAACATACTAACCTAAATACAGTTTGCCCGTGAGGTGCTAATGCACAGAAAACTCTCCGTTTAAAAGTATGAACTCAACATTCGACCTTGGGGAGGGAACGGAATTCACGGAGTGGAGCCCAAACTGCATCAGCATCACCAGGGGGCCAACTCTAATGGAGACAATGTTCTCCGCCCGTTTCCCAAAACATTGAGGGGCCGCTCAAAAGAAAGGGGCAGTTGAGCCGGAGCCGCAGACAGTTGTCTCCATCCTGTATTTATTTTTACTCCTCTTCATCACTTCCATTTTTTCCCTATATATTCTAAGACAATAGACAGACTAGGGCACTGTATCATCAATATCGCCGCACAAACATCTACCTAAACATTTTTGGGCTAAGGTTTCCTCACTTGAAACTTATTGACATTCACTCAATCCGCCCATGAGGTGCTAACACATAGAGTCCACTCCTGTTTGGGGAAACCGGGAACAATCTAGGTCTTTAAGGAGTGGAGTCCAAACTGCCTCAGCATCACAAGGGCGCCCGTGCTGATGGTGTTACAGGCGTGTCAAATTTTCTAGACCATTAGACTGATTTAAATGAATTGAACAACAAGTATGCAGTCCTGCACTACATGCACACATGCTGTAAAAAAAAAGATTTCCGGCGCACCTCCAACCCCTTCCGCCGGCCATTCCATCTCCAGAATTGGTGGTCTCGTCACACCAACATGACCTACCAACTAGGTCAAAAATAGAAAAGGTCCTGATGGTCAAGAAAATTTGACAGGTCTGCATACAAGCGTCATCAACCGGATTGCTCACGTAAAACATACTAACCTAAATACAGTTCGCCCGTGAGGTGCTAATGCACAGAAAACCCTCCGTTTAAAAGTATGAACTCAACATTCGACCTTGGGGAGGGAACGGAATTCAAGGAGTGGAGCCCAAACTGCATCAGCATCACCAGGGGGCCAACTCTAATGGAGACAATGTTCTCCGCCCGTTTCCCAAAACATTGAGGGGCCGCTCAAAAGAAAGGGGCAGTTGGGCCGGAGCCGCAGACAGTTGTCTCCATCCTGTATTTATTTTTACTCCTCTTCATCACTTTCATTTTTTCCCTTTATATTCTAAGACAATAGACAGACTAGGGCACTGTATTATCAATATCGCCGCACAAACATCTACCTAAACATTTTTGGGCTAAGGTTTCCTCACTTGAAACTTATTGACATTCACTTAATCCGCCCATGAGGTGCTAACGCATAGAGTCCACTCCTGTTTGGGGAAACCTGGAACAATCTAGCTCTTTAAGGAGTGGAGTCCAAACTGCCTCAGCATCACAAGGGCGCCCGTGCTGATGGTGTTACAGGCGTTTCAAATTTTCTAGACCATTAGACTGATTTAAATGAATTGAACAACAAGTATGCAGTCCTGAACTACATGCACACATGCTGTAAAAAAAAGATTTCCGGCGCACCTCCAACCCCTTCCGCCGGCCATTCCATCTCCAGAATTGGTGGTCTCGTCACACCAACATGACCTACCAACTAGGTCAAAAATAGAAAAGGTCCTGATGGTCAAGAAAATTTGACAGGTCTGCATACAAGCGTCATCAACCGGATTGCTCACGTAAAACATACTAACCTAAATACAGTTCGCCCGTGAGGTGCTAATGCACAGAAAACCCTCCGTTTAAAAGTATGAACTTAACATTCGACCTTGGGGAGGGAACGGAATTCAAGGAGTGGAGCCCAAACTGCATCAGCATCACCAGGGGGCCAACTCTAATGGAGACAATGTTCTCCGCCCGTTTCCCAAAACATTGAGGGGCCGCTCAAAAGAAAGGGGCAGTTGGGCCGGAGCCGCAGACAGTTGTCTCCATCCTGTATTTATTTTTACTCCTCTTCATCACTTTCATTTTTTCCTATATATTCTAAGACAATAGACAGACTAGGGCACTGTATTATCAATATCGCCGCACAAACATCTACCTAAACATTTTTGGGCTAAGGTTTCCTCACTTGAAACTTATTGACATTCACTTAATCTGCCCATGAGGTGCTAACGCATAGAGTCCACTCCTGTTTGGGGAAACCTGGAACATTCTAGCTCTTTAAGGAGTGGAGTCCAAACTGCCTCAGCATCACAAGGGCGCCCGTGCTGATGGTGTTACAGGCGTGTCAAATTTTCTAGACCATTAGACTGATTTAAATGAATTGAACAACAAGTATGCAGTCCTGAACTACATGCACACATGCTGTAAAAAAAAGATTTCCGGCGCACCTCCAACCCCTTCCGCCGGCCATTCCATCTCCAGAATTGGTGGTCTCGTCACACCAACATGACCTACCAACTAGGTCAAAAATAGAAAAGGTCCTGATGGTCAAGATAATTTGACAGGTCTGCATACAAGCGTCATCAACCGGATTGCTCACGTAAAACATACTAACCTAAATACAGTTCGCCCGTGAGGTGCTAATGCACAGAAAACTCTCCGTTTAAAAGTATGAACTCAACATTCGACCTTGGGGAGGGAACGGAATTCAAGGAGTGGAGCCCAAACTGCATCAGCATCACCAGGGGGCCAACTCTAATGGAGACAATGTTCTCCGCCCGTTTCCCAAAACATTGAGGGGCCGCTCGAAGGAAGGGGCAGTTGGGCCGGAGCCGCAGACAGTTGTCTCCATCCTGTATTTATTTTTAATCCTCTTCATCACTTTCATTTTTTCCCTTTATATTCTAAGACAATAGACAGACTAGGGCACTGTATCATCAATATCGCCGCACAAACATCTACCTAAACATTATTGGGCTAAGGTTTCCTCACTTGAAACTTATTGACATTCATTCAATCCGCCCATGAGGTGCTAACGCATAAAGTCCACTCCTGTTTGGGGAAACCGGGAACAATCTAGGTCTTTAAGGAGTGGAGTCCAAACTGCCTCAGCATCACAAGGGCGCCCGTGCTGATGGTGTTACAGGCGTGTCAAATTTTCTAGACCATTAGACTGATTTAAATGAATTGAACAACAAGTATGCAGTCCTGAACTACATGCACACATGCTGTAAAAAAAAGATTTCCGGCGCACCTCCAACCCCTTCCGCCGGCCATTCCATCTCCAGAATTGGTGGTCTCGTCACACCAACATGACCTACCAACTAGGTCAAAAATAGAAAAGGTCCTGATGGTCAAGAAAATTTGACAGGTCTGCATACAAGCGTCATCAACCGGATTGCTCACGTAAAACATACTAACCTAAATACAGTTCGCCCATGAGGTGCTAATGCACAGAAAACCCTCCGTTTAAAAGTATGAACTCAACATTCGACCTTGGGGAGGGAACGGAATTCAAGGAGTGGAGCCCAAACTGCATCAGCATCACCAGGGGGCCAACTCTAATGGAGACAATGTTCTCCGCCCGTTTCCCAAAACATTGAGGGGCCGCTCAAAAGAAAGGGGCAGTTGGGCCGGAGCCGCAGACAGTTGTCTCCATCCTGTATTTATTTTTACTCCTCTTCATCACTTTCATTTTTTTCCTATATATTCTAAGACAATAGACAGACTAGGGCACTGTATCATCAATATCGCCGCACAAACATCTACCTAAACATTTTTGGGCTAAGGTTTCCTCACTTGAAACTTATTGACATTCACTCAATCCGCCCATGAGGTGCTAACGCATAAAGTCCACTCCTGTTTGGGGAAACCGGGAACAATCTAGGTCTTTAAGGAGTGGAGTCCAAACTGCCTCAGCATCACAAGGGCGCCCGTGCTGATGGTGTTACAGGCGTGTCAAATTTTCTAGACCATTAGACTGATTTAAATGAATTGAACAAGTATGCAGTCCTGAACTACATGCACACATGCTGTAAAAAAAAGATTTCCGGCGCACCTCCAACCCCTTCCGCCGGCCATTCCATCTCCAGAATTGGTGGTCTCGCCACACCAACATGACCTACCAACTAGGTCAAAAATAGAAAAGGTCCTGATGGTCAAGAAAATTTGACAGGCCTGCATACAAGCGTCATCAACCGGATTGCTCACGTAAAACATACTAACCTAAATACAGTTCGCCCGTGAGGTGCTAATGCACAGAAAACTCTCCGTTTAAAAGTATGAACTCAACATTCGACCTTGGGGAGGGAACAGAATTCAAGGAGTGGAGCCCAAACTGCATCAGCATCACCAGGGGGCCAACTCTAATGGAGACAATGTTCTCCGCCCGTTTCCCAAAACATTGAGGGGCCGCTCAAAAGAAAGGGGCAGTTGAGCCGGAGCCGCAGACAGTTGTCTCCATCCTGTATTTATTTTTACTCCTCTTCATCACTTCCATTTTTTCCCTATATATTCTAAGACAATAGACAGACTAGGGCACTGTATCATCAATATCGCCGCACAAACATCTACCTAAACATTTTTGGGCTAAGGTTTCCTCACTTGAAACTTATTGACATTCACTCAATCCGCCCATGAGGTGCTAACGCATAGAGTCCATTCCTGTTTGGGAAAACCGGGAACAATCTAGGTCTTTAAGGAGTGGAGTCCAAACTGCCTCAGCATCACAAGGGCGCCCGTGCTGATGGTGTTACAGGCGTGTCAAATTTTCTAGACCATTAGACTGATTTAAATAAATTGAACAACAAGTATGCAGTCCTGAAC
Organism: Eleutherodactylus coqui; assembly: GCF_035609145.1. NCBI lineage: Eukaryota > Metazoa > Chordata > Amphibia > Anura > Eleutherodactylidae > Eleutherodactylus > Eleutherodactylus coqui. The sequence goes on from NC_089837.1 coordinate 62,736,644, forward strand.
TACATGCACTCATGCTGTAAAAAAAAGATTTCCGGCGCACCTCCAACCCCTTCCGCCGGCCATTCCATCTCCAGAATTGGTGGTCTCGTCACACCAACATGACCTACCAACTAGGTCAAAAATAGAAAAGGTCCTGATGGTCAAGAAAATTTGACAGGCCTGCATACAAGCGTCATCAACCGGATTGCTCACGTAAAACATACTAACCTAAATACAGTTTGCCCGTGAGGTGCTAATGCACAGAAAACTCTCCGTTTAAAAGTATGAACTCAACATTCGACCTTGGGGAGGGAACGGAATTCACGGAGTGGAGCCCAAACTGCATCAGCATCACCAGGGGGCCAACTCTAATGGAGACAATGTTCTCCGCCCGTTTCCCAAAACATTGAGGGGCCGCTCAAAAGAAAGGGGCAGTTGAGCCGGAGCCGCAGACAGTTGTCTCCATCCTGTATTTATTTTTACTCCTCTTCATCACTTCCATTTTTTCCCTATATATTCTAAGACAATAGACAGACTAGGGCACTGTATCATCAATATCGCCGCACAAACATCTACCTAAACATTTTTGGGCTAAGGTTTCCTCACTTGAAACTTATTGACATTCACTCAATCCGCCCATGAGGTGCTAACACATAGAGTCCACTCCTGTTTGGGGAAACCGGGAACAATCTAGGTCTTTAAGGAGTGGAGTCCAAACTGCCTCAGCATCACAAGGGCGCCCGTGCTGATGGTGTTACAGGCGTGTCAAATTTTCTAGACCATTAGACTGATTTAAATGAATTGAACAACAAGTATGCAGTCCTGCACTACATGCACACATGCTGTAAAAAAAAAGATTTCCGGCGCACCTCCAACCCCTTCCGCCGGCCATTCCATCTCCAGAATTGGTGGTCTCGTCACACCAACATGACCTACCAACTAGGTCAAAAATAGAAAAGGTCCTGATGGTCAAGAAAATTTGACAGGTCTGCATACAAGCGTCATCAACCGGATTGCTCACGTAAAACATACTAACCTAAATACAGTTCGCCCGTGAGGTGCTAATGCACAGAAAACCCTCCGTTTAAAAGTATGAACTCAACATTCGACCTTGGGGAGGGAACGGAATTCAAGGAGTGGAGCCCAAACTGCATCAGCATCACCAGGGGGCCAACTCTAATGGAGACAATGTTCTCCGCCCGTTTCCGAAAACATTGAGGGGCCGCTCAAAAGAAAGGGGCAGTTGGGCCGGAGCCGCAGACAGTTGTCTCCATCCTGTATTTATTTTTACTCCTCTTCATCACTTTCATTTTTTCCCTTTATATTCTAAGACAATAGACAGACTAGGGCACTGTATCATCAATATCGCCGCACAAACATCTACCTAAACATTTTTGGGCTAAGGTTTCCTCACTTGAAACTTATTGACATTCACTCAATCCGCCCATGAGGTGCTAACGCATAGAGTCCACTCCTGTTTGGGGAAACCGGGAACAATCTAGGTCTTTAAGGAGTGGAGTCCAAACTGCCTCAGCATCACAAGGGCGCCCGTGCTGATGGTGTTACAGGCGTGTCAAATTTTCTAGACCATTAGACTGATTTAAATGAATTGAACAACAAGTATGCAGTCCTGAACTACATGCACACATGCTGTAAAAAAAAGATTTCCGGCGCACCTCCAACCCCTTCCGCCGGCCATTCCATCTCCAGAATTGGTGGTCTCGTCACACCAACATGACCTACCAACTAGGTCAAAAATAGAAAAGGTCCTGATGGTCAAGAAAATTTGACAGGCCTGCATACAAGGGTCATCAACCGGATGGCTCACGTAAAGCATACTAACCTAAATACAGTTCGCCCGTGAGGTGCTAATGCACAGAAAACCCTCCGTTTAAAAGTATGAACTCAACATTCGACCTTGGGGAGGGAAAGGAATTCATGGAGTGGAGCCCAAACTGCATCAGCATCACCAGGGGGCCAACTCTAATGGAGACAATGTTCTCCGCCCGTTTCCCAAAACATTGAGGGGCCGCTCAAAAGAAAGGGGCAGTTGAGCCGGAGCCGCAGACAGTTGTCTCCATCCTGTATTTATTTTTACTCCTCTTCATCACTTCCATTTTTTCCCTATATATTCTAAGACAATAGACAGACTAGGGCACTGTATCATCAATATCGCCGCACAAACATCTACCTAAACATTTTTGGGCTAAGGTTTCCTCACTTGAAACTTATTGACATTCACTCAATCCGCCCATGAGGTGCTAACGCATAGAGTCCATTCCTGTTTGGGAAAACCGGGAACAATCTAGGTCTTTAAGGAGTGGAGTCCAAACTGCCTCAGCATCACAAGGGCGCCCGTGCTGATGGTGTTACAGGCGTGTCAAATTTTCTAGACCATTAGACTGATTTAAATAAATTGAACAACAAGTATGCAGTCCTGAACTACATGCACACATGCTGTAAAAAAAAGATTTCCGGCGCACCTCCAACCCCTTCCGCCGGCCATTCCATCTCCAGAATTGGTGGTCTCGTCACACCAACATGACCTACCAACTAGGTCAAAAATAGAAAAGGTCCTGATGGTCAAGAAAATTTGACAGGCCTGCATACAAGCGTCATCAACCGGATTGCTCACGTAAAACATACTAACCTAAATACAGTTTGCCCGTGAGGTGCTAATGCACAGAAAACTCTCCGTTTAAAAGTATGAACTCAACATTCGACCTTGGGGAGGGAACGGAATTCACGGAGTGGAGCCCAAACTGCATCAGCATCACCAGGGGGCCAACTCTAATGGAGACAATGTTCTCCGCCCGTTTCCCAAAACATTGAGGGGCCGCTCAAAAGAAAGGGGCAGTTGAGCCGGAGCCGCAGACAGTTGTCTCCATCCTGTATTTATTTTTACTCCTCTTCATCACTTCCATTTTTTCCCTATATATTCTAAGACAATAGACAGACTAGGGCACTGTATCATCAATATCGCCGCACAAACATCTACCTAAACATTTTTGGGCTAAGGTTTCCTCACTTGAAACTTATTGACATTCACTCAATCCGCCCATGAGGTGCTAACACATAGAGTCCACTCCTGTTTGGGGAAACCGGGAACAATCTAGGTCTTTAAGGAGTGGAGTCCAAACTGCCTCAGCATCACAAGGGCGCCCGTGCTGATGGTGTTACAGGCGTGTCAAATTTTCTAGACCATTAGACTGATTTAAATGAATTGAACAACAAGTATGCAGTCCTGCACTACATGCACACATGCTGTAAAAAAAAAGATTTCCGGCGCACCTCCAACCCCTTCCGCCGGCCATTCCATCTCCAGAATTGGTGGTCTCGTCACACCAACATGACCTACCAACTAGGTCAAAAATAGAAAAGGTCCTGATGGTCAAGAAAATTTGACAGGTCTGCATACAAGCGTCATCAACCGGATTGCTCACGTAAAACATACTAACCTAAATACAGTTCGCCCGTGAGGTGCTAATGCACAGAAAACCCTCCGTTTAAAAGTATGAACTCAACATTCGACCTTGGGGAGGGAACGGAATTCAAGGAGTGGAGCCCAAACTGCATCAGCATCACCAGGGGGCCAACTCTAATGGAGACAATGTTCTCCGCCCGTTTCCCAAAACATTGAGGGGCCGCTCAAAAGAAAGGGGCAGTTGGGCCGGAGCCGCAGACAGTTGTCTCCATCCTGTATTTATTTTTACTCCTCTTCATCACTTTCATTTTTTCCCTTTATATTCTAAGACAATAGACAGACTAGGGCACTGTATTATCAATATCGCCGCACAAACATCTACCTAAACATTTTTGGGCTAAGGTTTCCTCACTTGAAACTTATTGACATTCACTTAATCCGCCCATGAGGTGCTAACGCATAGAGTCCACTCCTGTTTGGGGAAACCTGGAACAATCTAGCTCTTTAAGGAGTGGAGTCCAAACTGCCTCAGCATCACAAGGGCGCCCGTGCTGATGGTGTTACAGGCGTTTCAAATTTTCTAGACCATTAGACTGATTTAAATGAATTGAACAACAAGTATGCAGTCCTGAACTACATGCACACATGCTGTAAAAAAAAGATTTCCGGCGCACCTCCAACCCCTTCCGCCGGCCATTCCATCTCCAGAATTGGTGGTCTCGTCACACCAACATGACCTACCAACTAGGTCAAAAATAGAAAAGGTCCTGATGGTCAAGAAAATTTGACAGGTCTGCATACAAGCGTCATCAACCGGATTGCTCACGTAAAACATACTAACCTAAATACAGTTCGCCCGTGAGGTGCTAATGCACAGAAAACCCTCCGTTTAAAAGTATGAACTTAACATTCGACCTTGGGGAGGGAACGGAATTCAAGGAGTGGAGCCCAAACTGCATCAGCATCACCAGGGGGCCAACTCTAATGGAGACAATGTTCTCCGCCCGTTTCCCAAAACATTGAGGGGCCGCTCAAAAGAAAGGGGCAGTTGGGCCGGAGCCGCAGACAGTTGTCTCCATCCTGTATTTATTTTTACTCCTCTTCATCACTTTCATTTTTTCCTATATATTCTAAGACAATAGACAGACTAGGGCACTGTATTATCAATATCGCCGCACAAACATCTACCTAAACATTTTTGGGCTAAGGTTTCCTCACTTGAAACTTATTGACATTCACTTAATCTGCCCATGAGGTGCTAACGCATAGAGTCCACTCCTGTTTGGGGAAACCTGGAACATTCTAGCTCTTTAAGGAGTGGAGTCCAAACTGCCTCAGCATCACAAGGGCGCCCGTGCTGATGGTGTTACAGGCGTGTCAAATTTTCTAGACCATTAGACTGATTTAAATGAATTGAACAACAAGTATGCAGTCCTGAACTACATGCACACATGCTGTAAAAAAAAGATTTCCGGCGCACCTCCAACCCCTTCCGCCGGCCATTCCATCTCCAGAATTGGTGGTCTCGTCACACCAACATGACCTACCAACTAGGTCAAAAATAGAAAAGGTCCTGATGGTCAAGATAATTTGACAGGTCTGCATACAAGCGTCATCAACCGGATTGCTCACGTAAAACATACTAACCTAAATACAGTTCGCCCGTGAGGTGCTAATGCACAGAAAACTCTCCGTTTAAAAGTATGAACTCAACATTCGACCTTGGGGAGGGAACGGAATTCAAGGAGTGGAGCCCAAACTGCATCAGCATCACCAGGGGGCCAACTCTAATGGAGACAATGTTCTCCGCCCGTTTCCCAAAACATTGAGGGGCCGCTCGAAGGAAGGGGCAGTTGGGCCGGAGCCGCAGACAGTTGTCTCCATCCTGTATTTATTTTTAATCCTCTTCATCACTTTCATTTTTTCCCTTTATATTCTAAGACAATAGACAGACTAGGGCACTGTATCATCAATATCGCCGCACAAACATCTACCTAAACATTTTTGGGCTAAGGTTTCCTCACTTGAAACTTATTGACATTCATTCAATCCGCCCATGAGGTGCTAACGCATAAAGTCCACTCCTGTTTGGGGAAACCGGGAACAATCTAGGTCTTTAAAGAGTGGAGTCCAAACTGCCTCAGCATCACAAGGGCGCCCGTGCTGATGGTGTTACAGGCGTGTCAAATTTTCTAGACCATTAGACTGATTTAAATGAATTGAACAACAAGTATGCAGTCCTGAACTACATGCACACATGCTGTAAAAAAAAGATTTCCGGCGCACCTCCAACCCCTTCCGCCGGCCATTCCATCTCCAGAATTGGTGGTCTCGTCACACCAACATGACCTACCAACTAGGTCAAAAATAGAAAAGGTCCTGATGGTCAAGAAAATTTGACAGGTCTGCATACAAGCGTCATCAACCGGATTGCTCACGTAAAACATACTAACCTAAATACAGTTCGCCCGTGAGGTGCTAATGCACAGAAAACCCTCCGTTTAAAAGTATGAACTCAACATTCGACCTTGGGGAGGGAACGGAATTCAAGGAGTGGAGCCCAAACTGCATCAGCATCACCAGGGGGCCAACTCTAATGGAGACAATGTTCTCCGCCCGTTTCCCAAAACATTGAGGGGCCGCTCAAAAGAAAGGGGCAGTTGGGCCGGAGCCGCAGACAGTTGTCTCCATCCTGTATTTATTTTTACTCCTCTTCATCACTTTCATTTTTTCCCTTTATATTCTAAGACAATAGACAGACTAGGGCACTGTATTATCAATATCGCCGCACAAACATCTACCTAAACATTTTTGGGCTAAGGTTTCCTCACTTGAAACTTATTGACATTCACTTAATCCGCCCATGAGGTGCTAACGCATAGAGTCCACTCCTGTTTGGGGAAACCTGGAACAATCTAGCTCTTTAAGGAGTGGAGTCCAAACTGCCTCAGCATCACAAGGGCGCCCGTGCTGATGGTGTTACAGGCGTTTCAAATTTTCTAGACCATTAGACTGATTTAAATGAATTGAACAACAAGTATGCAGTCCTGAACTACATGCACACATGCTGTAAAAAAAAGATTTCCGGCGCACCTCCAACCCCTTCCGCCGGCCATTCCATCTCCAGAATTGGTGGTCTCGTCACACCAACATGACCTACCAACTAGGTCAAAAATAGAAAAGGTCCTGATGGTCAAGAAAATTTGACAGGTCTGCATACAAGCGTCACAACCGGATTGCTCACGTAAAACATACTAACCTAAATACAGTTCGCCCGTGAGGTGCTAATGCACAGAAAACCCTCCGTTTAAAAGTATGAACTTAACATTCGACCTTGGGGAGGGAACGGAATTCAAGGAGTGGAGCCCAAACTGCATCAGCATCACCAGGGGGCCAACTCTAATGGAGACAATGTTCTCCGCCCGTTTCCCAAAACATTGAGGGGCCGCTCAAAAGAAAGGGGCAGTTGGGCCGGAGCCGCAGACAGTTGTCTCCATCCTGTATTTATTTTTACTCCTCTTCATCACTTTCATTTTTTCCTATATATTCTAAGACAATAGACAGACTAGGGCACTGTATTATCAATATCGCCGCACAAACATCTACCTAAACATTTTTGGGCTAAGGTTTCCTCACTTGAAACTTATTGACATTCACTTAATCTGCCCATGAGGTGCTAACGCATAGAGTCCACTCCTGTTTGGGGAAACCTGGAACATTCTAGCTCTTTAAGGAGTGGAGTCCAAACTGCCTCAGCATCACAAGGGCGCCCGTGCTGATGGTGTTACAGGCGTGTCAAATTTTCTAGACCATTAGACTGATTTAAATGAATTGAACAACAAGTATGCAGTCCTGAACTACATGCACACATGCTGTAAAAAAAAGATTTCCGGCGCACCTCCAACCCCTTCCGCCGGCCATTCCATCTCCAGAATTGGTGGTCTCGTCACACCAACATGACCTACCAACTAGGTCAAAAATAGAAAAGGTCCTGATGGTCAAGAAAATTTGACAGGTCTGCATACAAGCGTCATCAACCGGATTGCTCACGTAAAACATACTAACCTAAATACAGTTCGCCCATGAGGTGCTAATGCACAGAAAACCCTCCGTTTAAAAGTATGAACTCAACATTCGACCTTGGGGAGGGAACGGAATTCAAGGAGTGGAGCCCAAACTGCATCAGCATCACCAGGGGGCCAACTCTAATGGAGACAATGTTCTCCGCCCGTTTCCCAAAACATTGAGGGGCCGCTCAAAAGAAAGGGGCAGTTGGGCCGGAGCCGCAGACAGTTGTCTCCATCCTGTATTTATTTTTACTCCTCTTCATCACTTTCATTTTTTTCCTATATATTCTAAGACAATAGACAGACTAGGGCACTGTATCATCAATATCGCCGCACAAACATCTACCTAAACATTTTTGGGCTAAGGTTTCCTCACTTGAAACTTATTGACATTCACTCAATCCGCCCATGAGGTGCTAACGCATAAAGTCCACTCCTGTTTGGGGAAACCGGGAACAATCTAGGTCTTTAAGGAGTGGAGTCCAAACTGCCTCAGCATCACAAGGGCGCCCGTGCTGATGGTGTTACAGGCGTGTCAAATTTTCTAGACCATTAGACTGATTTAAATGAATTGAACAACAAGTATGCAGTCCTGAACTACATGCACACATGCTGTAAAAAAAAGATTTCCGGCGCACCTCCAACCCCTTCCGCCGGCCATTCCATCTCCAGAATTGGTGGTCTCGCCACACCAACATGACCTACCAACTAGGTCAAAAATAGAAAAGGTCCTGATGGTCAAGAAAATTTGACAGGCCTGCATACAAGCGTCATCAACCGGATTGCTCACGTAAAACATACTAACCTAAATACAGTTCGCCCGTGAGGTGCTAATGCACAGAAAACTCTCCGTTTAAAAGTATGAACTCAACATTCGACCTTGGGGAGGGAACAGAATTCAAGGAGTGGAGCCCAAACTGCATCAGCATCACCAGGGGGCCAACTCTAATGGAGACAATGTTCTCCGCCCGTTTCCCAAAACATTGAGGGGCCGCTCAAAAGAAAGGGGCAGTTGAGCCGGAGCCGCAGACAGTTGTCTCCATCCTGTATTTATTTTTACTCCTCTTCATCACTTCCATTTTTTCCCTATATATTCTAAGACAATAGACAGACTAGGGCACTGTATCATCAATATCGCCGCACAAACATCTACCTAAACATTTTTGGGCTAAGGTTTCCTCACTTGAAACTTATTGACATTCACTCAATCCGCCCATGAGGTGCTAACGCATAGAGTCCACTCCTGTTTGGGAAAACCGGGAACAATCTAGGTCTTTAAGGAGTGGAGTCCAAACTGCCTCAGCATCACAAGGGCGCCCGTGCTGATGGTGTTACAGGCGTGTCAAATTTTCTAGACCATTAGACTGATTTAAATGAATTGAACAACAAGTATGCAGTCCTGAACTACATGCACACATGCTGTAAAAAAAAAGATTTCCGGCGCACCTCCAACCCGTTCCGCCGGCCATTCCATCTCCAGAATTGGTGGTCTCGTCACACCAACATGACCTACCAACTAGGTCAAAAATAGAAAAGGTCCTGATGGTCAAGAAAATTTGACAGGTCTGCATACAAGCGTCATCAACCGGATTGCTCACGTAAAACATACTAACCTAAATACAGTTCGCCCGTGAGGTGCTAATGCACAGAAAACCCTCCGTTTAAAAGTATGAACTCAACATTCGACCTTGGGGAGGGAACGGAATTCAAGGAGTGGAGCCCAAACTGCATCAGCATCACCAGGGGGCCAACTCTAATGGAGACAATGTTCTCCGCCCGTTTCCCAAAACATTGAGGGGCCGCTCAAAAGAAAGGGGCAGTTGAGCCGGAGCCGCAGACAGTTGTCTCCATCCTGTATTTATTTTTACTCCTCTTCATCACTTCCATTTTTTCCCTTTATATTCTAAGACAATAGACAGACTAGGGCACTGTATCATCAATATCGCCGCACAAACATCTACCTAAACATTTTTGGGCTAAGGTTTCCTCACTTGAAACTTATTGACATTCACTCAATCCGCCCATGAGGTGCTAACGCATAGAGTCCACTCCTGTTTGGGAAAACCGGGAACAATCTAGGTCTTTAAGGAGTGGAGTCCAAACTGCCTCAGCATCACAAGGGCGCCCGTGCTGATGGTGTTACAGGCGTGTCAAATTTTCTAGACCATTAGACTGATTTAAATGAATTGAACAACAAGTATGCAGTCCTGAACTACATGCACACATGCTGTAAAAAAAAGATTTCCGGCGCACCTCCAACCCCTTCCGCCGGCCATTCCATCTCCAGAATTGGTGGTCTCGTCACACCAACATGACCTACCAACTAGGTCAAAAATAGAAAAGGTCCTGATGGTCAAGAAAATTTGACAGGCCTGCATACAAGCGTCATCAACCGGATTGCTCACGTAAAACATACTAACCTAAATACAGTTTGCCCGTGAGGTGCTAATGCACAGAAAACTCTCCGTTTAAAAGAATGAACTCAACATTCGACCTTGGGGAGGGAACGGAATTCACGGAGTGGAGCCCAAACTGCATCAGCATCACCAGGGGGCCAACTCTAATGGAGACAATGTTCTCCGCCCGTTTCCGAAAACATTGAGGGGCCGCTCAAAAGAAAGGGGCAGTTGAGCCGGAGCCGCAGACAGTTGTCTCCATCCTGTATTTATTTTTACTCCTCTTCATCACTTCCATTTTTTCCCTATATATTCTAAGACAATAGACAGACTAGGGCACTGTATCATCAATATCGCCGCACAAACATCTACCTAAACATTTTTGGGCTAAGGTTTCCTCACTTGAAACTTATTGACATTCACTCAATCCGCCCATGAGGTGCTAACGCATAGAGTCCACTCCTGTTTGGGAAAACCGGGAACAATCTAGGTCTTTAAGGAGTGGAGTCCAAACTGCCTCAGCATCACAAGGGCGCCCGTGCTGATGGTGTTACAGGCGTGTCAAATTTTCTAGACCATTAGACTGATTTAAATGAATTGAACAACAAGTATGCAGTCCTGAACTACATGCACACATGCTGTAAAAAAAAAGATTTCCGGCGCACCTCCAACCCCTTCCGCCGGCCATTCCATCTCCAGAATTGGTGGTCTCGTCACACCAACATGACCTACCAACTAGGTCAAAAATAGAAAAGGTCCTGATGGTCAAGAATATTTGACAGGTCTGCATACAAGCGTCATCAACCGGATTGCTCACGTAAAACATACTAACCTAAATACAGTTCGCCCGTGAGGTGCTAATGCACAGAAAACCCTCCGTTTAAAAGTATGAACTCAACATTCGACCTTGGGGAGGGAACGGAATTCAAGGAGTGGAGCCCAAACTGCATCAGCATCACCAGGGGGCCAACTCTAATGGAGACAATGTTCTCCGCCCGTTTCCCAAAACATTGAGGGGACGCTCAAAAGAAAGGGGCAGTTGGGCCGGAGCCGCAGACAGTTGTCTCCATCCTGTATTTATTTTTACTCCTCTTCATCACTTTCATTTTTTCCCTTTATATTCTAAGACAATAGACAGACTAGGGCACTGTATTCTCAATATCGCCACACAAACATCTACCTAAACATTTTTGGGCTAAGGTTTCCTCACTTGAAGCTTATTGACATTCACTTAATCCGCCCATGAGGTGCTAACGCATAGAGTCCACTCCTGTTTGGGGAAACCTGGAACAATCTAGCTCTTTAAGGAGTGGAGTCCAAACTGCCTCAGCATCACAAGGGCGCCCGTGCTGATGGTGTTACAGGCGTGTCAAATTTTCTAGACCATTAGACTGATTTAAATGAATTGAACAACAAGTATGCAGTCCTGAACTACATGCACACATGCTGTAAAAAAAAGATTTCCGGCGCACCTCCAACCCCTTCCGCCGGCCATTCCATCTCCAGAATTGGTGGTCTCGTCACACCAACATGACCTACCAACTAGGTCAAAAATAGAAAAGGTCCTGATGGTCAAGATAATTTGACAGGTCTGCATACAAGCGTCATCAACCGGATTGCTCACGTAAAACATACTAACCTAAATACAGTTCGCCCGTGAGGTGCTAATGCACAGAAAACTCTCCGTTTAAAAGTATGAACTCAACATTCGACCTTGGGGAGGGAACGGAATTCAAGGAGTGGAGCCCAAACTGCATCAGCATCACCAGGGGGCCAACTCTAATGGAGACAATGTTCTCCGCCCGTTTCCCAAAACATTGAGGGGCCGCTCGAAGGAAGGGGCAGTTGGGCCGGAGCCGCAGACAGTTGTCTCCATCCTGTATTTATTTTTAATCCTCTTCATCACTTTCATTTTTTCCCTTTATATTCTAAGACAATAGACAGACTAGGGCACTGTATCATCAATATCGCCGCACAAACATCTACCTAAACATTTTTGGGCTAAGGTTTCCTCACTTGAAACTTATTGACATTCATTCAATCCGCCCATGAGGTGCTAACGCATAAAGTCCACTCCTGTTTGGGGAAACCGGGAACAATCTAGGTCTTTAAGGAGTGGAGTCCAAACTGCCTCAGCATCACAAGGGCGCCCGTGCTGATGGTGTTACAGGCGTGTCAAATTTTCTAGACCATTAGACTGATTTAAATGAATTGAACAACAAGTATGCAGTCCTGAACTACATGCACACATGCTGTAAAAAAAAGATTTCCGGCGCACCTCCAACCCCTTCCGCCGGCCATTCCATCTCCAGAATTGGTGGTCTCGTCACACCAACATGACCTACCAACTAGGTCAAAAATAGAAAAGGTCCTGATGGTCAAGAAAATTTGACAGGTCTGCATACAAGCGTCATCAACCGGATTGCTCACGTAAAACATACTAACCTAAATACAGTTCGCCCATGAGGTGCTAATGCACAGAAAACCCTCCGTTTAAAAGTATGAACTCAACATTCGACCTTGGGGAGGGAACGGAATTCAAGGAGTGGAGCCCAAACTGCATCAGCATCACCAGGGGGCCAACTCTAATGGAGACAATGTTCTCCGCCCGTTTCCCAAAACATTGAGGGGCCGCTCAAAAGAAAGGGGCAGTTGGGCCGGAGCCGCAGACAGTTGTCTCCATCCTGTATTTATTTTTACTCCTCTTCATCACTTTCATTTTTTTCCTATATATTCTAAGACAATAGACAGACTAGGGCACTGTATCATCAATATCGCCGCACAAACATCTACCTAAACATTTTTGGGCTAAGGTTTCCTCACTTGAAACTTATTGACATTCACTCAATCCGCCCATGAGGTGCTAACGCATAAAGTCCACTCCTGTTTGGGGAAACCGGGAACAATCTAGGTCTTTAAGGAGTGGAGTCCAAACTGCCTCAGCATCACAAGGGCGCCCGTGCTGATGGTGTTACAGGCGTGTCAAATTTTCTAGACCATTAGACTGATTTAAATGAATTGAACAACAAGTATGCAGTCCTGAACTACATGCACACATGCTGTAAAAAAAAGATTTCCGGCGCACCTCCAACCCCTTCCGCCGGCCATTCCATCTCCAGAATTGGTGGTCTCGCCACACCAACATGACCTACCAACTAGGTCAAAAATAGAAAAGGTCCTGATGGTCAAGAAAATTTGACAGGCCTGCATACAAGCGTCATCAACCGGATTGCTCACGTAAAACATACTAACCTAAATACAGTTCGCCCGTGAGGTGCTAATGCACAGAAAACTCTCCGTTTAAAAGTATGAACTCAACATTCGACCTTGGGGAGGGAACAGAATTCAAGGAGTGGAGCCCAAACTGCATCAGCATCACCAGGGGGCCAACTCTAATGGAGACAATGTTCTCCGCCCGTTTCCCAAAACATTGAGGGGCCGCTCAAAAGAAAGGGGCAGTTGAGCCGGAGCCGCAGACAGTTGTCTCCATCCTGTATTTATTTTTACTCCTCTTCATCACTTCCATTTTTTCCCTATATATTCTAAGACAATAGACAGACTAGGGCACTGTATCATCAATATCGCCGCACAAACATCTACCTAAACATTTTTGGGCTAAGGTTTCCTCACTTGAAACTTATTGACATTCATTCAATCCGCCCATGAGGTGCTAACGCATAAAGTCCACTCCTGTTTGGGGAAACCGGGAACAATCTAGGTCTTTAAGGAGTGGAGTCCAAACTGCCTCAGCATCACAAGGGCGCCCGTGCTGATGGTGTTACAGGCGTGTCAAATTTTCTAGACCATTAGACTGATTTAAATGAATTGAACAACAAGTATGCAGTCCTGAACTACATGCACACATGCTGTAAAAAAAAGATTTCCGGCGCACCTCCAACCCCTTCCGCCGGCCATTCCATCTCCAGAATTGGTGGTCTCGTCACACCAACATGACCTACCAACTAGGTCAAAAATAGAAAAGGTCCTGATGGTCAAGAAAATTTGACAGGTCTGCATACAAGCGTCATCAACCGGATTGCTCACGTAAAACATACTAACCTAAATACAGTTCGCCCATGAGGTGCTAATGCACAGAAAACCCTCCGTTTAAAAGTATGAACTCAACATTCGACCTTGGGGAGGGAACGGAATTCAAGGAGTGGAGCCCAAACTGCATCAGCATCACCAGGGGGCCAACTCTAATGGAGACAATGTTCTCCGCCCGTTTCCCAAAACATTGAGGGGCCGCTCAAAAGAAAGGGGCAGTTGGGCCGGAGCCGCAGACAGTTGTCTCCATCCTGTATTTATTTTTACTCCTCTTCATCACTTTCATTTTTTTCCTATATATTCTAAGACAATAGACAGACTAGGGCACTGTATCATCAATATCGCCGCACAAACATCTACCTAAACATTTTTGGGCTAAGGTTTCCTCACTTGAAACTTATTGACATTCACTCAATCCGCCCATGAGGTGCTAACGCATAAAGTCCACTCCTGTTTGGGGAAACCGGGAACAATCTAGGTCTTTAAGGAGTGGAGTCCAAACTGCCTCAGCATCACAAGGGCGCCCGTGCTGATGGTGTTACAGGCGTGTCAAATTTTCTAGACCATTAGACTGATTTAAATGAATTGAACAACAAGTATGCAGTCCTGAACTACATGCACACATGCTGTAAAAAAAAGATTTCCGGCGCACCTCCAACCCCTTCCGCCGGCCATTCCATCTCCAGAATTGGTGGTCTCGCCACACCAACATGACCTACCAACTAGGTCAAAAATAGAAAAGGTCCTGATGGTCAAGCAAATTTGACAGGCCTGCATACAAGCGTCATCAACCGGATTGCTCACGTAAAACATACTAACCTAAATACAGTTCGCCCGTGAGGTGCTAATGCACAGAAAACTCTCCGTTTAAAAGTATGAACTCAACATTCGACCTTGGGGAGGGAACAGAATTCAAGGAGTGGAGCCCAAACTGCATCAGCATCACCAGGGGGCCAACTCTAATGGAGACAATGTTCTCCGCCCGTTTCCCAAAACATTGAGGGGCCGCTCAAAAGAAAGGGGCAGTTGAGCCGGAGCCGCAGACAGTTGTCTCCATCCTGTATTTATTTTTACTCCTCTTCATCACTTCCATTTTTTCCCTATATATTCTAAGACAATAGACAGACTAGGGCACTGTATCATCAATATCGCCGCACAAACATCTACCTAAACATTTTTGGGCTAAGGTTTCCTCACTTGAAACTTATTGACATTCACTCAATCCGCCCATGAGGTGCTAACGCATAGAGTCCATTCCTGTTTGGGTAAACCGGGAACAATCTAGGTCTTTAAGGAGTGGAGTCCAAACTGCCTCAGCATCACAAGGGCGCCCGTGCTGATGGTGTTACAGGCGTGTCAAATTTTCTAGACCATTAGACTGATTTAAATAAATTGAACAACAAGTATGCAGTCCTGAACTACATGCACACATGCTGTAAAAAAAAGATTTCCGGCGCACCTCCAACCCCTTCCGCCGGCCATTCCATCTCCAGAATTGGTGGTCTCGTCACACCAACATGACCTACCAACTAGGTCAAAAATAGAAAAGGTCCTGATGGTCAAGAAAATTTGACAGGCCTGCATCCAAGCGTCATCAACCGGATTGCTCACGTAAAACATACTAACCTAAATACAGTTTGCCCGTGAGGTGCTAATGCACAGAAAACTCTCCGTTTAAAAGTATGAACTCAACATTCGACCTTGGGGAGGGAACGGAATTCACGGAGTGGAGCCCAAACTGCATCAGCATCACCAGGGGGCCAACTCTAATGGAGACAATGTTCTCCGCCCGTTTCCCAAAACATTGAGGGGCCGCTCAAAAGAAAGGGGCAGTTGAGCCGGAGCCGCAGACAGTTGTCTCCATCCTGTATTTATTTTTACTCCTCTTCATCACTTCCATTTTTTCCCTATATATTCTAAGACAATAGACAGACTAGGGCACTGTATCATCAATATCGCCGCACAAACATCTACCTAAACATTTTTGGGCTAAGGTTTCCTCACTTGAAACTTATTGACATTCACTCAATCCGCCCATGAGGTGCTAACACATAGAGTCCACTCCTGTTTGGGGAAACCGGGAACAATCTAGGTCTTTAAGGAGTGGAGTCCAAACTGCCTCAGCATCACAAGGGCGCCCGTGCTGATGGTGTTACAGGCGTGTCAAATTTTCTAGACCATTAGACTGATTTAAATGAATTGAACAACAAGTATGCAGTCCTGCACTACATGCACACATGCTGTAAAAAAAAAGATTTCCGGCGCACCTCCAACCCCTTCCGCCGGCCATTCCATCTCCAGAATTGGTGGTCTCGTCACACCAACATGACCTACCAACTAGGTCAAAAATAGAAAAGGTCCTGATGGTCAAGAAAATTTGACAGGTCTGCATACAAGCGTCATCAACCGGATTGCTCACGTAAAACATACTAACCTAAATACAGTTCGCCCGTGAGGTGCTAATGCACAGAAAACCCTCCGTTTAAAAGTATGAACTCAACATTCGACCTTGGGGAGGGAACGGAATTCAAGGAGTGGAGCCCAAACTGCATCAGCATCACCAGGGGGCCAACTCTAATGGAGACAATGTTCTCCGCCCGTTTCCGAAAACATTGAGGGGCCGCTCAAAAGAAAGGGGCAGTTGGGCCGGAGCCGCAGACAGTTGTCTCCATCCTGTATTTATTTTTACTCCTCTTCATCACTTTCATTTTTTCCCTTTATATTCTAAGACAATAGACAGACTAGGGCACTGTATCATCAATATCGCCGCACAAACATCTACCTAAACAATTTTGGGCTAAGGTTTCCTCACTTGAAACTTATTGACATTCACTCAATCCGCCCATGAGGTGCTAACGCATAGAGTCCACTCCTGTTTGGGGAAACCGGGAACAATCTAGGTCTTTAAGGAGTGGAGTCCAAACTGCCTCAGCATCACAAGGGCGCCCGTGCTGATGGTGTTACAGGCGTGTCAAATTTTCTAGACCATTAGACTGATTTAAATGAATTGAACAACAAGTATGCAGTCCTGAACTACATGCACACATGCTGTAAAAAAAAGATTTCCGGCGCACCTCCAACCCCTTCCGCCGGCCATTCCATCTCCAGAATTGGTGGTCTCGTCACACCAACATGACCTACCAACTAGGTCAAAAATAGAAAAGGTCCTGATGGTCAAGAAAATTTGACAGGCCTGCATACAAGGGTCATCAACCGGATTGCTCACGTAAAGCATACTAACCTAAATACAGTTCGCCCGTGAGGTGCTAATGCACAGAAAACCCTCCGTTTAAAAGTATGAACTCAACATTCGACCTTGGGGAGGGAAAGGAATTCATGGAGTGGAGCCCAAACTGCATCAGCATCACCAGGGGGCCAACTCTAATGGAGACAATGTTCTCCGCCCGTTTCCCAAAACATTGAGGGGCCGCTCAAAAGAAAGGGGCAGTTGAGCCGGAGCCGCAGACAGTTGTCTCCATCCTGTATTTATTTTTACTCCTCTTCATCACTTCCATTTTTTCCCTATATATTCTAAGACAATAGACAGACTAGGGCACTGTATCATCAATATCGCCGCACAAACATCTACCTAAACATTTTTGGGCTAAGGTTTCCTCACTTGAAACTTATTGACATTCACTTAATCTGCCCATGAGGTGCTAACGCATAGAGTCCACTCCTGTTTGGGGAAACCTGGAACATTCTAGCTCTTTAAGGAGTGGAGTCCAAACTGCCTCAGCATCACAAGGGCGCCCGTGCTGATGGTGTTACAGGCGTGTCAAATTTTCTAGACCATTAGACTGATTTAAATGAATTGAACAACAAGTATGCAGTCCTGAACTACATGCACACATGCTGTAAAAAAAAGATTTCCGGCGCACCTCCAACCCCTTCCGCCGGCCATTCCATCTCCAGAATTGGTGGTCTCGTCACACCAACATGACCTACCAACTAGGTCAAAAATAGAAAAGGTCCTGATGGTCAAGATAATTTGACAGGTCTGCATACAAGCGTCATCAACCGGATTGCTCACGTAAAACATACTAACCTAAATACAGTTCGCCCGTGAGGTGCTAATGCACAGAAAACTCTCCGTTTAAAAGTATGAACTCAACATTCGACCTTGGGGAGGGAACGGAATTCAAGGAGTGGAGCCCAAACTGCATCAGCATCACCAGGGGGCCAACTCTAATGGAGACAATGTTCTCCGCCCGTTTCCCAAAACATTGAGGGGCCGCTCGAAGGAAGGGGCAGTTGGGCCGGAGCCGCAGACAGTTGTCTCCATCCTGTATTTATTTTTAATCCTCTTCATCACTTTCATTTTTTCCCTTTATATTCTAAGACAATAGACAGACTAGGGCACTGTATCATCAATATCGCCGCACAAACATCTACCTAAACATTTTTGGGCTAAGGTTTCCTCACTTGAAACTTATTGACATTCATTCAATCCGCCCATGAGGTGCTAACGCATAAAGTCCACTCCTGTTTGGGGAAACCGGGAACAATCTAGGTCTTTAAGGAGTGGAGTCCAAACTGCCTCAGCATCACAAGGGCGCCCGTGCTGATGGTGTTACAGGCGTGTCAAATTTTCTAGACCATTAGACTGATTTAAATGAATTGAACAACAAGTATGCAGTCCTGAACTGCATGCACACATGCTGTAAAAAAAAGATTTCCGGCGCACCTCCAACCCCTTCCGCCGGCCATTCCATCTCCAGAATTGGTGGTCTCGTCACACCAACATGACCTACCAACTAGGTCAAAAATAGAAAAGGTCCTGATGGTCAAGAAAATTTGACAGGTCTGCATACAAGCGTCATCAACCGGATTGCTCACGTAAAACATACTAACCTAAATACAGTTCGCCCATGAGGTGCTAATGCACAGAAAACCCTCCGTTTAAAAGTATGAACTCAACATTCGACCTTGGGGAGGGAACGGAATTCAAGGAGTGGAGCCCAAACTGCATCAGCATCACCAGGGGGCCAACTCTAATGGAGACAATGTTCTCCGCCCGTTTCCCAAAACATTGAGGGGCCGCTCAAAAGAAAGGGGCAGTTGGGCCGGAGCCGCAGACAGTTGTCTCCATCCTGTATTTATTTTTACTCCTCTTCATCACTTTCATTTTTTTCCTATATATTCTAAGACAATAGACAGACTAGGGCACTGTATCATCAATATCGCCGCACAAACATCTACCTAAACATTTTTGGGCTAAGGTTTCCTCACTTGAAACTTATTGACATTCACTCAATCCGCCCATGAGGTGCTAACGCATAGAGTCCACTCCTGTTTGGGGAAACCGGGAACAATCTAGGTCTTTAAGGAGTGGAGTCCAAACTGCCTCAGCATCACAAGGGCGCCCGTGCTGATGGTGTTACAGGCGTGTCAAATTTTCTAGACCATTAGACTGATTTAAATGAATTGAACAACAAGTATGCAGTCCTGAACTACATGCACACATGCTGTAAAAAAAAGATTTCCGGCGCACCTCCAACCCCTTCCGCCGGCCATTCCATCTCCAGAATTGGTGGTCTCGCCACACCAACATGACCTACCAACTAGGTCAAAAATAGAAAAGGTCCTGATGGTCAAGAAAATTTGACAGGCCTGCATACAAGCGTCATCAACCGGATTGCTCACGTAAAACATACTAACCTAAATACAGTTCGCCCGTGAGGTGCTAATGCACAGAAAACTCTCCGTTTAAAAGTATGAACTCAACATTCGACCTTGGGGAGGGAACAGAATTCAAGGAGTGGAGCCCAAACTGCATCAGCATCACCAGGGGGCCAACTCTAATGGAGACAATGTTCTCCGCC
The DNA here is from genome assembly GCF_035609145.1 of Eleutherodactylus coqui. Classification (NCBI taxonomy): domain Eukaryota; kingdom Metazoa; phylum Chordata; class Amphibia; order Anura; family Eleutherodactylidae; genus Eleutherodactylus; species Eleutherodactylus coqui. Next base: position 62,756,382 of record NC_089837.1, read on the forward strand.
CGTTTCCCAAAACATTGAGGGGCCGCTCAAAAGAAAGGGGCAGTTGAGCCGGAGCCGCAGACAGTTGTCTCCATCCTGTATTTATTTTTACTCCTCTTCATCACTTCCATTTTTTCCCTATATATTCTAAGACAATAGACAGACTAGGGCACTGTATCATCAATATCGCCGCACAAACATCTACCTAAACATTTTTGGGCTAAGGTTTCCTCACTTGAAACTTATTGACATTCACTCAATCCGCCCATGAGGTGCTAACGCATAGAGTCCACTCCTGTCTGGGAAAACCGGGAACAATCTAGGTCTTTAAGGAGTGGAGTCCAAACTGCCTCAGCATCACAAGGGCGCCCGTGCTGATGGTGTTACAGGCGTGTCAAATTTTCTAGACCATTAGACTGATTTAAATGAATTGAACAACAAGTATGCAGTCCTGAACTACATGCACACATGCTGTAAAAAAAAAGATTTCCGGCGCACCTCCAACCCCTTCCGCCGGCCATTCCATCTCCAGAATTGGTGGTCTCGTCACACCAACATGACCTACCAACTAGGTCAAAAATAGAAAAGGTCCTGATGGTCAAGAAAATTTGACAGGTCTGCATACAAGCGTCATCAACCGGATTGCTCACGTAAAACATACTAACCTAAATACAGTTCGCCCGTGAGGTGCTAATGCACAGAAAACCCTCCGTTTAAAAGTATGAACTCAACATTCGACCTTGGGGAGGGAACGGAATTCAAGGAGTGGAGCCCAAACTGCATCAGCATCACCAGGGGGCCAACTCTAATGGAGACAATGTTCTCCGCCCGTTTCCCAAAACATTGAGGGGCCGCTCAAAAGAAAGGGGCAGTTGAGCCGGAGCCGCAGACAGTTGTCTCCATCCTGTATTTATTTTTACTCCTCTTCATCACTTCCATTTTTTCCCTATATATTCTAAGACAATAGACAGACTAGGGCACTGTATCATCAATATCGCCGCACAAACATCTACCTAAACATTTTTGGGCTAAGGTTTCCTCACTTGAAACTTATTGACATTCACTCAATCCGCCCATGAGGTGCTAACGCATAGAGTCCACTCCTGTTTGGGAAAACCGGGAACAATCTAGGTCTTTAAGGAGTGGAGTCCAAACTGCCTCAGCATCACAAGGGCGCCCGTGCTGATGGTGTTACAGGCGTGTCAAATTTTCTAGACCATTAGACTGATTTAAATGAATTGAACAACAAGTATGCAGTCCTGAACTACATGCACACATGCTGTAAAAAAAAGATTTCCGGCGCACCTCCAACCCCTTCCGCCGGCCATTCCATCTCCAGAATTGGTGGTCTCGTCACACCAACATGACTTACCAACTAGGTCAAAAATAGAAAAGGTCCTGATGGTCAAGAAAATTTGACAGGCCTGCATACAAGCGTCATCAACCGGATTGCTCACGTAAAACATACTAACCTAAATACAGTTTGCCCGTGAGGTGCTAATGCACAGAAAACTCTCCGTTTAAAAGAATGAACTCAACATTCGACCTTGGGGAGGGAACGGAATTCACGGAGTGGAGCCCAAACTGCATCAGCATCACCAGGGGGCCAACTCTAATGGAGACAATGTTCTCCGCCCGTTTCCGAAAACATTGAGGGGCCGCTCAAAAGAAAGGGGCAGTTGAGCCGGAGCCGCAGACAGTTGTCTCCATCCTGTATTTATTTTTACTCCTCTTCATCACTTCCATTTTTTCCCTATATATTCTAAGACAATAGACAGACTAGGGCACTGTATCATCAATATCGCCGCACAAACATCTACCTAAACATTTTTGGGCTAAGGTTTCCTCACTTGAAACTTATTGACATTCACTCAATCCGCCCATGAAGTGCTAACGCATAGAGTCCACTCCTGTTTGGGAAAACCGGGAACAATCTAGGTCTTTAAGGAGTGGAGTCCAAACTGCCTCAGCATCACAAGGGCGCCCGTGCTGATGGTGTTACAGGCGTGTCAAATTTTCTAGACCATTAGACTGATTTAAATGAATTGAACAACAAGTATGCAGTCCTGAACTACATGCACACATGCTGTAAAAAAAAAGATTTCCGGCGCACCTCCAACCCCTTCCGCCGGCCATTCCATCTCCAGAATTGGTGGTCTCGTCACACCAACATGACCTACCAACTAGGTCAAAAATAGAAAAGGTCCTGATGGTCAAGAAAATTTGACAGGTCTGCATACAAGCGTCATCAACCGGATTGCTCACGTAAAACATACTAACCTAAATACAGTTCGCCCGTGAGGTGCTAATGCACAGAAAACCCTCCGTTTAAAAGTATGAACTCAACATTCGACCTTGGGGAGGGAACGGAATTCAAGGAGTGGAGCCCAAACTGCATCAGCATCACCAGGGGGCCAACTCTAATGGAGACAATGTTCTCCGCCCGTTTCCCAAAACATTGAGGGGCCGCTCAAAAGAAAGGGGCAGTTGGGCCGGAGCCGCAGACAGTTGTCTCCATCCTGTATTTATTTTTACTCCTCTTCATCACTTTCATTTTTTCCCTTTATATTCTAAGACAATAGACAGACTAGGGCACTGTATTCTCAATATCGCCACACAAACATCTACCTAAACATTTTTGGGCTAAGGTTTCCTCACTTGAAGCTTATTGACATTCACTTAATCCGCCCATGAGGTGCTAACGCATAGAGTCCACTCCTGTTTGGGGAAACCTGGAAGAATCTAGCTCTTTAAGGAGTGGAGTCCAAACTGCCTCAGCATCACAAGGGCGCCCGTGCTGATGGCGTTACAGGCGTGTCAAATTTTCTAGACCATTAGACTGATTTAAATGAATTGAACAACAAGTATGCAGTCCTGAACTACATGCACACATGCTGTAAAAAAAAGATTTCCGGCGCACCTCCAACCCCTTCCGCCGGCCATTCCATCTCCAGAATTGGTGGTCTCGTCACACCAACATGACCTACCAACTAGGTCAAAAATAGAAAAGGTCCTGATGGTCAAGATAATTTGACAGGCCTGCATACAAGCGCCATCAACCGGATTGCTCACGTAAAACATACTAAGATAAATACAGTTCGCCCGTGAGGTGCTAATGCACAGCAAACCCTCCGTATAAAAGTATGAACTCAACATTCGACCTTGGGGAGGGAATGGAATTCAAGGAGTGGAGCCCAAACTGCATCAGCATCACCAGGGGGCCAACTCTAATGGAGACAATGTCCTCCGCCCGTTTCCCAAAACATTGAGGAGCCACTCAAAAGAATGGGGCATTTTGGCCGGCGCCGCAGACGGTTGTCTCCATCCTGTATTTATTTGTACTCTCATCATGATTAAACTCTATGGTCTGCAAGTGTTATCGACACGTTTTAAAATTTGTTTTAAATTTTTCCTTTAAGTATGGCGCTAATGTTTCTGAATTTATGTTAGAAAACCATTTTATTTTTTTGATAGATTTACTGTATAGTTTTTTTTTTAATGAGATATTTCTATAGAGATCTTTATATGTAGATTATTAGGTTTTAGATGCATAAATGTCCTACTTCTGCTGTACCATTCTTACTTACCCTAAAGAGATTTACGTGGCAAATTATTGATGACCTTTCATCAAATAGTTGATTGGCTGGGGTCCGTAGTTCGGGACCCCAACTGATCAGCTGATTGTGCTCCTGTTGACAGCACCACCCATATACATGTGTCTGAACGGAATCTACGGAAGTCTCTGCTTTGACTCTGCTTCCTCTCCAACTCCTGTGAATTTGCGGCACCAGCAGCAGGCGCACAATCAGCTGATCGGTCAGGATCCTGAGCAACAAACCACAGGCGATCAACTAGTGCTGATCTATTCTATAGAAGGCATGTTGTGTATCTGTGCATATACCTCCTTACAACACAACATAGACCGGATATTTTTATCCTTATGGGTTTATTTGGAACATGGCTGCCATGATTCAGCACTGTCTGCGGTGGGTTTTATTATATGGGTGATTATTTGATGTTACACGTTGGATTATATAAACTGTCTTTTGTGCGTCGGGATAGAATAAAGAATACCTCATTGTGTTTGGTAATACTTGAGTTGTTAGAGCGCAAATGGGAAAATTAGAAAAAACATTGCATCTCTCTGAATCTACATGCGGTGACGTTATCGGAAAAGTGTAAAGTGAAGAGGATACCACGTGGTCTAAGATCACATTTGAAATCCACACTCCTGCCTGGGGATGTTCCATCTTGCTCAAAGTTTGGGAGCATTTTTTAAGAAATTCTCCTTTGTATCAAATAGCTAGCGAGAACAACTATCCCCACTTGTCCCCTCCCACGCCCACATGAAACTTTTTTTTACACTACGCTTAAAGTTATCTAGTAAGGGGATGTCACATGGGGTATAAATGCTGCAGATACAAAACAGGAGAAAACTAAGAAGTCCACGTTTCGATTCCTGATCAGTTCTGGATCTTACTTCCTTTTTAAAACACACATAATTAAAACCTTAAGAAAAACCTGAAAAGTAACCCCCGCCTATCTGGTTGATTGTGAACATGCAAGTAACTCTTTCATCCCCATTTGAAAGAACCGTCCAACTAGGAAAAATAACACTTCTCCATTTCTCCACACTAGAACATTACAGCTTATGTTTATAAGGATACAATATATTTATATTTTCTTATATATCCTTTTTTGCACCTTTTTTTTTGGCAAATATCAGGTAACAGTATTCCACCCCCCTGCACTATTTTCAATGAGAAGAGGCGGGATGGGGCGGAGCTAATTCCTGGAACGTAGCCCTGCCCCGTTCCGCCTCCTCTCATTGCAAATAGTGCAGAGGGGCGGAGAGGGGGTGGAGAGGAGGCAGAGAGGGGGCGGGAGCTCAGAGCACTGCTCCCGGCTCTTCCAGCCTCCTCCCCCTGCAGAGAGAGACCCCGTATATTGGATGGGCATGAAAACTCAGCCGATATACGGTCGTCTGAATGCACCCTTATAGGGATTTTTGTTAGGAATGGCTACATCACCCCCTATAGGACATTTAGGGGGTCACAGAAGAAATGTGTTGTAGATATTAAAAGATAAGTTTATTATATCTATTAAAAAAGCTATTATAATACCCCATTATACACTGCTGTCTATACTGTAACTCTAAGGGCGCATTCAGACGACCATATATTGGCCGCGTATTCACGTCGGCATCTCTCTGCAGGGGGAGGAGGCTGGAAGAGCCGGGAGCAGTGCTCTGAGCTCCCGCCCCCTCTCTGCCTCCTCTCCACCCTCTCTCCGTGGGATGGGGGTGGAGCTAATTCCTGTAATTTAGCCCCGCCCCCACCCCACCCTTTCATTGCAAATAGTGCAGAGGGGAGGAGAGGGGGTGGAGTCAGGAGGCAGAGAGAAGGTGGGAGCTCAGTTCCTGCTCCTGGCTCTTCCATCCTCCTCCCCCCCTGCAGATATTTACTCTGTATATCGGCCGGCGTGAATACACAGCTAATGTGCGGTCGTCTGAGTAAGCCCTAAGGGCGGCCTCACGCAAATGAATTTTTGCATGCAATACGCAGAGAATAAAATTCATTGATTTCAATGGCTTTGTACAAATTTTCTGTGTTTGGGCACTCATTTTTCACACGCAAAAAAAAAATAGGACCTACACTGTTTTTGTGCACCATATGTCCCCAAAGGAGTCTATGGGAGGTGTGCGATACACAAGGGGATGCGTGAAATACTGTGCAGTTCGGTGAAGGAAAGAACACATCTGACCTTAATAGGCTAAACAGACATTTGGATCGGGGCATGGGAGTGTCCTGTGCCCAAAAACACAAAATGTGCGCAAAATGTACAGTAAAATACTCAGATATGCACAAAAAAAGTGCCGTGTCTTATAGCACAAATACAATGCACTGAGACACGCGCAATTGCACATACGCTCCTGTGAAGCTCCCCTGAGTGGGGTGTTGGCGCACCACTTCAATTAGCCTGGTGCGTTCCTTTTTGCATACATATAATCATGCCGCATCAGCTGAAAAATGCAGCATATTTTTATGATCAGAATGTGCTCACACGCATGTGAGCGAAGTCTAATAATGGCCCGCATAATGGCTGAAGTAGTAACAGTGACCCCCCAACTCCCATAGTGGTCCCAGTAATAATACTGACCCCCATAGTGCCCAAATAGTAATAGTGACCCTCATAGTGGCTGCAGTAGTAACAGTGCCCCTAGAGTGGTCCTAGGAGTAATAGTGACCCCCCATAGTGGCCCCAGTAGTGATAGTGACCCACATAATGGCTCCATGTAGTAATAGTAACCCTCATAGTTGCCACAGTAGTAAATGACCCCCCCCCCCCCTCACAGTGGCCCTAGTAGTAATAGTGTCTCCCATAGTAAGCCTCATTGTAGCCCCAATAGTATGTGTCGCCTATATTGGCCCTAGTAGCAATAGTGACCCCCATAGTGGTCCCAGGGATACTGCCTGGCCAGTGGCCAATAGCAGCCCCCTATTGACCTCTGGCGAGGCAGCATCCCTACAGGCTTTACACTCACCCCACCTGTGATGTTCGACATTGGCCACTAGATGGAGTCTTTTTCTAAATTGACAATCTCCCTACCTGAGGCTCCTTCTCCCACTTCTAGAGCTTGTCCTCCAGCGGTCAGAGTTGGTCCCTCTGCTTCTGCTGTAGTTCCGCTGCTGGATGATTGGCTTCTGCTCTTCCTCTGAGGGTTGGACTAACTGTGCCCACAATTTGCACTTGCCATGGTATAGAATCTAACTCCACTGTGACATCACAAGTCCATTGTGATGTCACCACTACAGCGGAATTCCCCAGTGGCCGCAGCTTCAATCACTTTACTGAGTTATATAGTAAGAGTAAGGCCCAATGTCCGCGGGCAGATTTGATTTGTGGATCCCGCCTGAGGCACCAGTGCAGGAGATCCGTCAATCAAACTGCCCATAAGGATGCATTAGCGTCCGCAGAATAGTAAAAAGGGCAGATGCGGATGTGATTTTTTTTCCCGCTGTGCAAATCGCAGCATGCTCCATTTTTGCTATCACTGTGGCTGTGCCAAAGATTCGCGGTAAAGCAGAGGATTAAAAAAAAAAGCACTGCGCTAGCGTCCGGCATGTCTGGACGTATCCGCTGTGCTGAAGAAAGAAGTTCTGGCCGGCACTGAGAAAACCAGCTCTGGATGTGGACAGGAAAAAAAATGTGTTTTCCTGTCCATGTCTGCGGGCACAGCTGGACTCCACGGCGGAATTCTGGTGGGAGATTATGGCGCTAAACTTTGTGATCTAATTTTATACTGGAAAATGGGACCATTTATTCTCTCCGCAGTATTTAGCAATAACATAAAATACTAACATTTCTATAGAGATCTATATATACAGATAAACAGGCTATGGATCCACAGCCGTCCATCTCACACCGTTCCTTCTGTACCAAGTACACAGTACAAAGCCTTCAAGGTAAATAGCTAGGCCAACTGTCACATAGAAACGTGTAGCAAAAATCATTGTGATGGCACGGTTACATCACCCCCTATAGGACATTTGTGGTAATGTCAGAAAGCTGTCATACTACACGTTGGCCACTAGATGGAGAATTTGCCTAAATTGATGATCTCCCTACCTAGAATATGAGCTTCTTCCACTTTCAGCGCTCGTCCTCCCGCGGATCGGAGTTGGCCCCTCTGCTTCTGGCTGTAGTTCCGCTGCTGCATGATCGGCTTCTGGCTCGCTAACTGTGCTCACAATTTGCACTTGTCATGATATAGAATCTAACTCCATTGTGAAATCACTACTCCATTGTGATGTCACAACTCTGGTTGATTCCCTAGTGGGCCCAGCCTCAATCACTGCACTGAGTTATAGAGCAAGAGTAATGCTTCTATGATGATCCACAGCATTTATAGTGGAACAGTTTGTAACCCCTTAGTGACCACGCCTGTTTGTGCCTTAATGACCAGGCCAAATTTTGAAAATCTGACAAGGGTCACTTTAACATAGGATAACTTCGTAAAGGTTTTGCATATCCAAGTGATTCTGACATTGTCTTCTCATCACATATTGTACTTCATTTTGGTCGTAAAAATAGACCAATAGAATTTGTGTAAATTTATTTAAAATGCCAAAATTGGGAACATTTTGAAAAAATTGTAATTTTCAACTGCAATATCTCAAATATATGCAACCATACTGTACATTTTTATTTCCAATAGGTTTTTATTGTGAATCAAGTTTACATTGCATGTAATAATCACATTCATTTGTAGTATAACAAGTCCTTATTGAATACATTCTCTTAACATTAGATTCATTTACCTAACTTAATCACAGGTATTTAAGATATTATCACTCTAACATAACAAGGGTGGGTGGGGGGGAGAGGGTTGGAGGAGGGGGGGGGAGTAACTTGGGTTTTGGAGGTTGTTGGCGCAACCCTATAATTATCTGTTGTTCACATGTTTAGTTTGTTGGTTCCTTTTCGGGATTAGTTTGTCTGCCATGGAATTAGGTTTCTTTTAGTCCCCTCTATCCAAGGTTGCCATGTTTCCTTAAAATTAGTGAATCTGTCTTGTCTCATTGCGTATACCTTTTCTAGTGTGCAATGATCAGATAAGATTTGTGTGAGATTTTGTGCTGTTGGTATTTTTGTAGACTTCCAATTTCTAGTAATCAATAATTTGGCACATAGCAGCATGTGGGTCGTGAATTTTCTGCAGCGAGGGGGGAGATTCTCCATCTCCAACAGCAAGATGGCAGTTTGTGGTTTGAGTTTTATTTTGATCCCCCATAATTTGTATGCAATTGTGGAGATTGCGTTCCATAGTGGACGTAGGTGGGTGCATTCCCAAAATATATGTAAAAGGGAGCCTTTTTCATTGCAGCCTCTCCAGCAATTTCCCGGGGTCCCTGGGAATAATTGTGCAAGTCTCAGGGGAGAGTAATACCATCTCGTGAGTGTTTTTTGCTGGACTTCCAATAGTTTGGCGCTTAATGTGCATTTGTGGGCCCAGTTACATGTTTTAATCCAATAGTCTAAACTGTATGAGATTTTTAGGTCTTTTTCCCAATTAAGTATGTGAATTTTTTTCTGTTTATTAGGTTCTTCTGGGGCTTCTCCGTTTAGTATTTCGTACCAGTGTTTTAGTTTGTTCTTTAGTGGTTTCTGTAAGTAGAGTAGGTTGTATAGGTATATAGGCAGTGTTAACGAGAGTTGTTTGTTGGTTGAGAGGAAGCTTTTTATTTGCCTATATTGTAGAAGGTCTAAGTTGGTAAGTTTTAATTCTTTACACAATGTTTCAAAGGGTTTCAGTTTTAAGTCGCTATAAATATCTGTCAGTAGCTTAATTCCCCTTTGTTTCCAATTCTTTAGTGATAGGTTGGGAATCAATCGTTCTAGTACGTCTATTGGGAGTGGTATTTGTTTCCTCGGGAGGTGGGATTTGGATATTTCCATTATCATCAACCATGCTTCTAGTGAGGTTTTGATCGTTGGGTTATTTGAGGTTGCTGTGTTTGAGTCAATTGCAGCCGACAGCAGTAAAGTGCGGAGGTTGCCACCTCCGTTTAATTGTTTTTCAATTTCTGGCCAGCTTATGTTATTTTGTGGGGTGCACCAGGCGTTTAGTTGTTGGATTATGGTGGCTCTATAATAGGCTGTGATATTGGGGGCTCCCATTCCTCCTCTTCCTCTGGAGGCAAATAGTATGGAGGCAGCCATTCTGGGTTTCTTCTTGTTCCAGATGAATTTTAGCATTTGGTTTTGCAAGAGTTTTAAATATTTTTGGGGGATAGGCAGTATCATGGTTCTGAATATATAAAGGATTTTTGGTAGTACCATCATCTTATATAGTACTATTCTCCCTAACCAAGAGGGTTCTGTTTTCTCAAACCTATCTAGGTCTTTTTGTAAAGAATTTAGTAAGGAGTTTAGGTTGCTTATCGGCATGTTGTTTAAGGGTAATGTTAGTTTAATTCCTAAGTAAGGGATTTCCTCTGATTCCCACGAGTATGGGGATTCTTCCTTGATGGTCTTTTTTAATTTTCTTGGTATGTTGATGCCTAGTATTTGGGATTTATGGGCGTTTATTTTATAGTATGATACTTGTCCGAATTGGTTTATGTTTTTTGTGATTGCTCTGAGGGATGTCAAGGGGTGAGTCATGATCAGTGCGACATCATCCGCGAACAAGCCAATTTTATGTTGGCGGAGTGGGAGTGGGATACCTCTGATTTCCGGGTCCGTTCTGATTTTTTCTGCGAATGGTTCTATCGTAAGTACAAATAGTAGGGGGGAGAGGGGGCATCCCTGACGCGTACCGTTGGTGATTTGAAAACTATTAGACAGGACACCGTTGGCCAGTACTTTCGCCGTTGGGGATGAATATAGGGCCTGTATGGCTCCGAATATCTCCCCCTTAAAACCGAATTTTTCTAGTACAGCAAAAGCGTATCCCCAATGGATTCTGTCGAACGCCTTCTCCGCATCCAGGGTTAGGAGCAGAGAAGGCGTTCGCAGCCTCGTCACCGCGGCCAAGAGGTCTATTATCCTCCTTGTGCCGTCCGACGCCTGGCGACCCAGTGTGAAGCCCACCTGATCGCTGTGTACCAGGTTTGGGATGATTCCCATTAGTCTTTGGGCTAGGATTTTTGCATAAACCTTCGTATCACTGTTCAATAAGGAAATTGGCCTGTAGTTTGCCGGTGAGGAGTGATCTTTGTCAGGTTTTGGGATAGTTACTATTGTAGCTTGGAGCATTTCTGTGGGTAATTCTCCAAGTCTCATGGCGTTATTAAAGGTTTTAGTGAGATTTATGGCCAACTCTTCCCCATATATTTGGTAGTACTCGTTGGAATACCCATCAGGGCCCGGGGCTTTGTCTTTTTTTAGGGATTTGATTGTTTTGAGTGTTTCCTGGACGGAGATAGGGGCGTTAAGTGTTTCCAATTGTTTTAGGTCCACCTTCGGTAGGTCTATGTCTTTCAAGAATTCCTTAATTTTTTCTTCATTAGGTTGTGTTGTTGAGTCATCGTTTTTTAAATTATATAATTTTTCGTAGAATTTGGAAAATACCTCCGCTATATCTTTTGGGTTGCTAGTTTTGTGTTCCGAATCTGGTGCTTTGATAAACGGTATTCTGGTTTTAATACATCTCTGCTTTACTTTGCGGGCCATATAACTGCTGAATTTATTATTGTCTGTGTAGTAGGTGGTATTGTATGCTCTTAGTAGTTTCTCGTGATCTAGCAGTAAATGGTCTCTTATTTGTTGCCTTGTGTTTAACAATTTTTTGTGCATTATTTCCGTCGGGTTTTGTTGTACTTGTTTTTCTAGTTCTTTTATTTGTATGAGGAGGTCATTCAATTTCTTTATCTTTTCTTTTTTGTGGTGTGATCCTTGTTTGATCATTATACCTCGAATGACTGACTTGTGCGCGTTCCATAATGTGAACGGGCCCAAGTCAGGGGAGTCGTTAGTCACAAAATATTCCTGGATAGCAGAGCGAATTTGAGTTTTATAAGGGTCAGCTTTCATTAGGTAGACGTTGTTCCGCCATATTTTTGGAACATGTTCTGATTTTGATAGTCCCAGTGACATAAAAATTGGAGCGTGGTCTGACCACGAGGCCGTGCCTATCGAGGCATTTTTTATTCTTGGTAATAAAAAGAAGTTTATTAAGAACATATCAATTCTGGTGAAGGTTTTATGTCTTGTAGAATAGAAAGTGTATTCTTTCGAATTTGCGTTTATGCATCTAAATGCATCATATAGCTCTTCTTTTAAGAGCCATGGGGATAACGTAGGGGCGTTTAGTCTTCCTCTACTGTTGGTATCTAGAGTTTTATCAGCGATTATGTTAAAGTCTCCACACAATAAAAGCTGACCCCCTTGACACTTCCCAACTTTCCGCATTATTTTGTTAAGGAATCTTATCTGAGATACATTCGGTGCATATATATTGACTAATGTCATCAAGAACCCATCAATTTCGCATACTAATATAATAAATCTGCCCCTTTCGTCTATGACAGAATTATGCAGTTTGAATTCGATAGAGTCTTTAATCGCTATGAGGACTCCTGCTTTTTTTTTCTCATCGTTAGACATAAATATCACTGGATATTTAGGATGGGAGAATTTCGGGTGTTTGTCTTTTACAAAATGAGTCTCTTGTAAACATAGGATATCTACGTGGGCGGCCAAGGCGTCTCTCCACACAGCGGATCTCTTGTGAGGGGAGTTCAGTCCCCTCACATTAAGGGACATCAGTTTTGTATCCATGGTGTAGTGTTTTTACCTTGTTTTGAGTTCGTAGATTCGTTTGTCCTTTTCTGGTTTTTCCATTCGGGTTGTTGATGGGATCTCCCGTTCGGATGTTTTTCCCTGGGATCTTTCCTCGTTGTGTGGATCAGTCCAGAGATCAGGGTGCGCCTCCATTTTGGGGTGGATAGGGTTGAAGGGAAGAAATAACCTAGATAAATGGGTAAAAACAAACTTGTAAATGTTAGAGCGGCTGTTTCCCTTCTTGGACGTGTGAGCGCCCGCACAGGGTAGCCACTCTTTCTGGTGGGGGGAAAGTGTCCAGCCATTGTGAGATTCCGGCCTTTCTTATAATAAACTTGAAGAGAGGGTTGGATCCTGGTTATTTGTATTTCAGCCTCCAGATTCTGAGGCTACTGGGGTGTCCTGGTCAGCGGTTAGGCGTTTTGTTCCACTCAGTATCCAGGCGTGTTGGGGCGTTTCCCCGTTTTGGTAGGGCCCCCCAATTAGTTATGAGTTGCTGCCCTTCTTCGGGGTTTTGGATAACGTAGGTTTTGTCGTTTCTCGTTATGATTAGCTTAGGCGGGAAGCCCCACTTGTACAAGATTTTGTTGTCACGCAGGGCTTGTGTGATATCTCTGAATTTCCTTCTGGCCTGTAAAGTCATCTGGGAGAGGTCTGTATATAGTTTAATTTGTTCGTAGGGAGCCGGGAGGGTTGTTTCTTTCCTTAATGTGTATAACATGGCTTCTTTTACATGGAAGAAATGTATCCTCACAATTACATCTCTTGGGAGGTGGTCAGGCACTGATTTTGGGCGCGGCAGTCTGTGCGCTCTATCAATAATTCTCTCCTCTATGGTTGTGTTTGGGAGGATTTGTTTTATGAGCTTTTGAATGTATTCTTTCAATTGATGTTGGGTTATTGTTTCTGCAATTCCCCTGATTTTCAGGTTATTGCGCCTGTTTCTATCTTCGATGTCTGCTACCTTATGTTTTAGTGCTTCTAGCTCATCTTCAACATTGTAATGTGCGTCGATGAGATCGTTGTGTGAGGATGCAAATTCTGCAAACTTGTTCTCCATGTGGTCTACTCTCGCTCCTATTTCTGCTACTGAATTATTTAGAGCTGTTGACACCGATAACAGGTCTTTTTGTAGGGAGCCTCTCAGAGCTAAGATCATCTGCTTGATAAATAGTTCTGATGCAGCTTGGTTTGAGCAGCTCATGCTCATTATAGGATCATCACTGTTATCTATTAGGGTGTCTTTTTCCAGGCTTTGAGTGCTTTGTCCCTCTCTCTCCTGGATACACAGGGGATTTTGGCTATTAAGGGTTAATGTTTCCTGTTGCTGTGGCACTTGGAGCGCGGGAAGCATGCTTACAGCAGAGGGGGCAGTCGTCATTTTGTTTAACCCTGCTAGCTCTGCTACTCTGTTCTCAGGGTCTGCATTTCCCTGTGCTGGGCTTTTGCGAGATCCCATGTGCAGGGAAGCGGGGGGAGAGCTTTTACCTCTTTTGCTCTGTAAGGCATCACCTCGCTCCGTTCCTCCAGCTGATCTCCGCGGCTCCCGCGGCTCAGTTTCTCTCACCTCCTGTCCTCCTTCTCCTGCTCGGGCTGTGAAATATGAGGTGAGACGCTGTGGTCCCGTTTTTGTTTTCCTCCTGGTTGCCATTCTTTAGCTAGGTCCTCCGGAGGGTTGTGGGAAGTAGAATTCCTCTCTTTATGCGCTTTTTGTCGCTTTTTACGGCCGTTTCTCTCGGAGTTCAGAGGAGTGCGACTGCTCCGGTCTCCATCCAGGCCACGCCCCCCATACTGTACATTTTTGATAAGGTATGTATTTCCATCTGTTTACTTCATCTGGAAGCACATGTGAAAAACCTTATTTTTTTTAACCATTTAGGAGATGTACAAATTTAACATTACTAATTACAATGTTGAGGAACATTTTGTTTTCCTACACCAAGCCTAGATTGCAAAGGCTCGTAGGTGACAAAATGATAGATACCCCCAAAATTGACCACATTTTAAAAAAATACACCCCTTAATGTATTCACTGAGTATTTTGACCCCACAGTTTTTTTAGGAGATAAAAAATAAAATTTCAAATAGGTCATTTTAAATACAGCTTTTTTTCTATAATGCACATGAAAATGAGGATTTGCACCCCAAAATGGATACCCCTGTTTGTCCTGTGTTCAGAAACATACCCGCTGTGTCCCTAATTTTATGTCCGTATGCACAACGAGGCCCAAACTGAAAGGAGCAGCGGGTGGCTTTTAGAGCACACATTTTGCTTGAAGGTGTTGTAGACCCCATTGCCCACTTGTAGAGCTCTTGAGCGGCCAAATCAACAGAGAACCCCCACAAGTGACCCCATTTTGAAAACTAGACCCCTGAATGAATTCATCTAGGGGTTTACTCTGTATTTTAGCCCCACAGTTTTTGAATGAAGTTAAGCAAAGCAGAAGGAAGAGATTACGGTTTTAATTTTTTTGGCAATTGAGTCATTTTAAAACCTGTTTTTTTTTGTACAGCACACATATGAATGAAGACTTTCACACCAAAATAGATACCCATGTTTGTCCCGTGTTCAGAAACATACCCATTGTAGCCATAATCTGCTTACTGGACACATGGCTCTGCCTACAATGGAGGGAACACCCTTTGGCTTTCAGGGGACAGCTGAATAAATTCCAGGCGCCAAGCTGCCAAAATGATGGAACGCCCCCAAAAGTGATCCCATTTGAAAACTTGACACCTTAACAAATTCATCTGGGAGTGTACTGAGCGTTCTGACCCCACAAAAATTATTATAGAGCATGTGGGGAAAAAAAACAATTATTCTTTTTCGTAAATGTCACTTTCATGATAGTTTTCTTTGTTTCAGGGCTGTTTCAGACGACCGTATATGAGAGGAGGTGGGATGGGGGTGGGGCTAAGTTTCTGGGAATTAGCTCCACCCCCGTCCAGCCTCCCCTCATTGAAAATAGTGCAAAGGGACGGAGAGGGGGTGGAGAGGAGGCAGAGAGGGGGCGGGAGCTCAGAGCACTGCTCCCGGCTCTTCCAGCCTCCTCCCCCTGCAGACAGAGACGTCGTACATCAGCCGGCGTGAATACCCGGCCGGTATACGGTCGTCTGAAACAGCCCTCAAACAAAGAAAACTGGGGAGACGCACCCCAAATTCATTAGCACTGGTTCTTTTGTGTTCAGCAATACCCCCATTGTAGCCCAATCCGCTCATAGGACACACGGTTAAGCCTGTAATGGAGGGAACACCCGTTAGATTTCAGAGCACAACTAGATACATTTCAGGCCCTATTGCTCACTTGTTCAGAATAAAAATAAAATAATTGACTCCCTAAAAAGAATCCTCTCCCCCTCTTTTTGGCATTC
Organism: Eleutherodactylus coqui; assembly: GCF_035609145.1. NCBI lineage: Eukaryota > Metazoa > Chordata > Amphibia > Anura > Eleutherodactylidae > Eleutherodactylus > Eleutherodactylus coqui. The sequence goes on from NC_089837.1 coordinate 62,772,021, forward strand.
CCTAAATCAAAGATAAAAGTAATACCGTAAACTGTGTGGTATGTCTGAAAACAGCGGTAATTACGGAGGCCCAGTTGGGATGGGCACATGGGGCAATAAAACCGGGTTTCCCTCCTCCCATTTTTGCTGCAAACCCAACACTTTTTGGGGAGTATTTCTTGACCTCAGTGGCAGGGATGGGGCATAAAAAGTTTTGCTCTATGAGGCTTCGTAAGCTTGCAGAGGTGCGGCGGTCTCACACAGAAGGTGCTCAACAAGCTGCTCCTGGAACTGCATGAAGGCGAGCGTTCCCGGGGCTTCTTGTAAATTACGTATTACAGGGAGCGGTCTAAACAACGCCGGGCTATGTGGAATCCGCTTGTGGAGGCCCACAGTGGATCGCAGCTGTGAGCCCGGCCGTGGCTCTGCGTATGTCTGTGTAATGTACTGCACATAACTGCCTACTCACACAGGCGGTCACAGTACACCATTTTTTGTTTGGTTATATTTCTTATCCAAAATAGAAAATAATCCCAGCACTTCCTTAAAAAGTGGCGCTGTTGTGCGCAGTTACTACCTTTGTCATTTTTTATGGATTTATAATAAAGGTGAACTTTTTAAGGAAGTGCTGGGATTTTTTTCTATTTCTGGATCACTATTAGAGATGAGCGAGCGTACTCGGAAAAGCACTACTCGCTCGAGTAATTTGCTTTATCCGAGTATCGCTGTGCTCGTCCCTGAAGATTCGGGTGCCGCTGCGGCTGACAGGTGAGTCGCAGCGGGGAGCAGGGGAGAGCGGGCGGGAGAGAGGGAGAGAAAGATCTCCCCTCCGTTCCTCCCCGCTCTCCCCTGCAGCTCCCCGCTCCGTGCCGGCACCCGAATCTTCAGGGACGAGCACAGCGATACTCGGATAAAGCAAATTACTCGAGCGAGTAGTGCTTTTCCGAGTACGCTCGCTCATCTCTAATCACTATCCATATTTGGAGCTTCCCTGTGCACGCCTCCAAGCAACTTTCAGGGTGAAAACAATATTTGCAAGATTGGGTGAACTGCTCTTTATCTGTTTTCCATATTTCTTGTCGCTTAGCAATGACGCAGGTACCGGCAGCACGTACACAATGTAGTTGCATATAGGCTGCAGGTAAATTCACGACCATAGAGCACAATGGACTTTACGTAGCAGATATCCATGGTAAAATAAAAGATGCTGCGTTCTGTTTTCTGCTAGTGGATTACGTAATTCCCATCCGCTAATGTGAGCAGAGCTGCATAATCCAATGGTCAGGTTGGTGCTGCTAGGATCTGCTGTTCTACAGGTTTCCAGGAGCACAACTTCACAGGTGTGGGATAATTGAGCTGCATATATATATACACCAGCCCCTCTGCAAGAGGACGTTGGTATCCCATCACTCTAGGGTTTGATTTCCTTGCATGCCTGTTAGATGTGTCCAGTGTCTGTGCAGTAAGTGTTGATAGTCCTGTTCAGTGTTTGTGCAGGTGGGCAGGCATCAGGTGTGGATAATCCTGTACTGGGTATGTTCTGTCTTCCATGCTAGCCATAGTGTGTTGGTGTGAACTGTGTCCTGTCCTGCTGGTCTGTTTGTCATCTCTAGGCTAGTTAGGCTCTTAGGTTCCAGTGCGGGGCCGCCCTTATTGGGGCGATTGCCCTGCTTGTCCACAGGGTTCTGGTGGATGTTGTCTCGTTAGAGTAGGGACAACGAGGACCCTTGAAGTTTGGGCTCATGGGCTTAAGTGACTTGGCCAATTAATGAACCAATACCTCGTATATTCTATAGCAATTCCATCTGTTGTGTGCTGGTATGCAAGGTGAGTGTTTTGGTCATTTGTCAGCCCTTATGTTATGTCTGTCCATGAGTCCTGTGTGCAGTTCATTGTCCCTTTGGTGTTCCAGCCAGCGCGTTTTGTTTGAACGTGATACCACCCCATCCTGTTTTGAGGTGTGCCCAGCGGACATTACAACAATGCATTTGATTGATCTGTGTATTACTGCGGATTAAACACTTGCGGAATCTGCAATTCCTATCCGGTCGTGTAAGACTAGCCTAAGGTAGATTTTTACCTTTCTAAACCATTGGATAAAACAAACTGGCGGCTAGAAGCAAGGAGATTTTCAATTTCCCAGGCCCTCCATAGCTTCTGTGAAAATGTCTGCCATTTTGACGACGGGCACATGCGCAGAAGGTGAGAAGAGGTCCATGGATAAAGATCCTGTTGAAGGAACATTGTTGGAGGTCTTAGGTAAGTAGTTTCATCTCCCCTCATGGATTGGATCCGTGAGGGATGATTAAACTTTAACTTTTTCAACAATTTTTTTTTACTGTTACGTGATCACTGTTATCCACTGGATAACGATGATCACATATCTAAGGGAACGTACCGTGGCACCCAGTGACATCTCCAAGCAAGGAACGAGGAAATTTTAAATTTGCCGGCCAATCCTCGGCTTCTGCGCATGCGTTGGTTATTCTGCCGGTTATGCGCAGAAGCCAGCGAAAGGTTCTTGCAGGACAAAGTTGAGGCAGATTGCAGAGGCCTTAGGTGAGCACTTTAATCTCCTCTCACGGATCCGATCACGGACTCGCACAAGCGAGTTTGGGTGCGCAATATGCAGAAAATAGAAAACATTTATTTCAATGGACTTGTTTGCATATCTCGTTTTTGTGTGTGCATTCTGCATGTATGAAATAGGTGCAGCATGCTTTATTGGTGTGTGCTTTTGTGCACCAAAGCATGGGGTCGTGTATGCATACCCTTTACCTGCGCAATTGCGCAATACGCTACACAATTTTGCAGGAAACAATAACACACCGAGAACTAATTAGGCTAAATAGCCTTTTAAATCAGGGACGGCTGTGTCCCGTGTCCAAGTGAAACTGCCCAGCCAGCAAAACAAGTTCAGTAATATGCGCAATAACGTGCACAAAAAAGACTTGATCACAGGGCAAATACGTTGCACTTGTGTGTGCACTTTTGCGTATACGCCCATGTGAGTCCACCCCATTGCTTTTTAAAACTGAAAATTCACAGCATTTACAGCGCAAGGAGTGTGAAAGACATTCTAATAATCCTGTTCAAGAGGTGAAGAAACATTCAATCTGCAATCAGCAGCAGAGACGATGCAATGTGGGAGTTACATCTGCAACATTGTAACTAGTTTGCTGCAGACAGCTCTGTATGCATTGCAAAGGGTGAAGCAAACAGCAGATCCGCACCCAAATCTGCACATCAGTTAACCCATAATGGATTTAGCCGCTGCAATTTAGGTGCGGATTCACTGCATAAAATCCCCAGCAAATATGGTATGGCCATATGAACATACCCTACACAAACACACGTGTATATATGTATCTACATAGAAGCTGCAGGCAGCAATACACTGCCATAGAAGAACCTGCAACAGCAAAGAAACAGAGCTGCAAAACACTCCAGCAGAAGTCTGCATGCAGGTATTTCTTCATAAGTGAAGCATTGCAGCGGGTGTGGAACCCGAAGTGACCAGCCCCGACCTCCGTCCCCTTATCTTCCTGTAGCTGCATGTCGGGATCACTTAGTAATGGAGCTCTGCTGCCTGCTAACCGGGCTGTCTCTGCTCCCTGTCTCGTCTATACTGTACTCTGCATCCTGTACTCTACACCACCAATGTGCCGGACAGTCTGTCGGGAGGCTGGGAGAGGGTGCCGGCATACTGCAGCCCAGTCAGTATGGCACGAGGTGCCTGTACAACTGCGACCATTGCGACTGCAATAGCTACGCCACTGTTTCTATGGATTCCTTTTTTATGTTCTAGAATCAGGAAAACAAGAGTCCCTGGCCAACTATGGAAGCAAACAGCGTCAAATGGACTCCATTGACTGTAAGGGGGTCCATCCTCCTTCCATTATGTTGCTTTACATCTTCCCAGATGAAATAGCACAGTATTCTGCACTATTTAATCTGAGATTTTAAGGGACGCTCCCGGACCTGCTCCACACAAACCCCACGCACATAATAACCTTTATTTGTGTGGCGTCAACATATTCCGCAGCGCTTTAGAAATCGGAGAGACCTACACAGAATGCGTCATGATGACATACAGTATTTAACAAATGCGAATCTTGAAGAATAGGGGTGAGGGCCCCGCTCAAGAGCTTACAGACTATTAGGAAGTATATGCATAGGGTATTATACATATAACTGTGTGAGTGGATCACCAGCTGTTTGTGAATAAACAAGTGTAATGTGGGATGCAGTGGGAAGAAGGGGGTCAGGTTTCCAAAAAGGAGTGTAGAGGCACGTTAGAAGGAGAAGGGTTTAGATTAGGAAACATGATATTGCTCCCTAAAAAAATGTGTTTTTAGCGCACGCTAAGAACTGTGGGTGTTCGGAATTAATCTGATTGTGCAGGGTAGCGCATTCCAGTGAACTGGTGCAGCCCAGGAAAATTCTGGAGGCAGGAGTGGGAAGTCTGGATTAAAGAAGGCATTAGGCCTCATGTCCACGGGGAAAATCAGGCCCGCTACGGATTCTCCATGGAGAATCCGTAGCGGGTCCCTCCCGCCCTGCGGACATGAGCGCTGAAAATAAGAATAAATCAGAATAAACTTACCTCTCGCACGCTCCGGATACTTCCTTCGCTGCCGCGTCATCTTCTCAGCGTCGCGGCCGGATCTTCTTTCTTCGGCCCGGTGGATGCGCAGGATGACGTCGGTGACGTGTCCCGCACATGCGCCGTCCTGAAGCAAAATGATCCGGCCGCGACTGAGAGAAGATGATGCGGCGGCGAGGAGAAGAAACGGAGCGGGTGAGTAAAATCTGATTTTTGTCTCCCGCATGAAAATGGAGCATGGTCCAGATTTTTTCATGCTCCATTTTTTTTAAAATCCCTTTTATTGACCATCCGCGGGTATTTATCTACCCGCGGGTGGTCAATGCATCCCTATGGGGCACGGATCTGCGGGCAGGAGAAGAGTTAAAATCTGCTGCGGATTTTAATTCTTCTTTTGCCCGTGGACATGAGCCCTAAGTCTAAGGTCCTTAGCAGAGCGGAGAGAGCGGGTAGGGTCGTAGATAGAGATGAGGGAGGAGGTATAGGGCAATGCAGCATTATGGGGGCCTTATGGATGGGAGTAATGAGTTTAAATTGTATTCTATTAGGGTGACCAGATTTTCCCAGGGTCAAAGAAGGACAGAGAGGTGTGGTTAGGAGGTGGGGCTTCTCATGACATATCATTTAACCTCCGTTGTTATAAAAAGTACAGGGCTGTTTCAAAAAAGTCTGGGAGCATCAAAAAAACTGTCAAAATCCACACCATTGATGTAAGGCTGTCCCGCTTAGGGACCCTGAGGAAAGCGGGACTATCTCGCCTAAATTGGGACGTCTGGTCTGGCCGTGTGCAGGTAGTAGCGTAGTGACTGGCAGTGTTAAGGCATCAGTGTAGTGACTGGCACAGGGTGGAGTCATCAGTGTGGTGACTTGGCACAGGGTGCAGGCATCAGTGTGGTGACTGGCACAGGGTGGAGGCATCAGAGTAGTGACTGGCACAGGGAGGAGGCATCAGTGTAGTGACTGGCACTGGGTGCAGGCATCAGTGTGGTGACTGGTACAGGGTGGATTCATCAGTGTGGTGACTGGCACAGGGTGGAGGCATCAGAGTAGTGACTGGCACAGGGAGGAGGCATCAGTGTAGTGACTGGCACTGGGAAGAGACATCAGTGCAGTGACTGGCACAGGATGGAGGCATCAGTGCTGTGACTGGCACAGGATGGAGGCATCAGTGCAGTGACTGGTACAGTGTGGAGCATTAGTGTAGTGACTGGCAGTGGGGAGGCATCAGTGTACTGATTGGCGCAGGGTGGAGGCACCAGTGTAGTGACTGGCAGTGTGCAGGCACCAGTGTAATGACTGGCAGTGGGGAGGCATCTGTGCAGCGACTGGTACAGGGAGGAGGCATCAGTGTTGTGACTGGCACAGGATAGAGGCATTAGTGAAGTGACTGGCACAGGGTTGAGGTATTAGTGCAGTGACTGGCAGTGTGGAGACATCAGTGTAGTGACTGGCACAGGGTTGAGTCATCAGTGTAGTGACTAGCACAGGGTAGAGGTATTAGTGTGCTGACTGGCATAAGGTGGAGGCATTAGTGTAGTGACTTTAACAGGGTGGAGGCATCAGTGTAGTGAGCGGGGGCGGCAGGGACCATGACATCCACAGGCAGCGGCAATAGTCGAACCTCAGGGAGCGGCAGATGATTCAGAGGATGCATACCCTGCAGCGGCATGGGGGGAGGACAGTGGCGAAGCTGCAAGCGGTGGCGGTGCCCCCGGCAGCAGCAGGACATGCAGAGCCAGCGGTGGCAGGTGAGGCACAGCGGTCTGTAATCCTCCAATTGTAGGGGCAAGGCTCTGAGCGGCTGCGGCGACGGCAGGAGACACAGTGGCAATGGCACAAGCACAGTCAGAACAGTGAGGGAGAGGAGGCAGTGTCTCAGTGCAGGGGGGAACTTACATTATTAACTCTAAATGCTTCCATGTTACCCCTGTAACATGCAAATATTTACAGCTCATAATGTAAGTTGAACACGAACCCTAACTGTCCAGTCCAGGCAACAGTCTATACAGAATCTGCTGCTAGGACCTTAGAGAAGTCACCCAATCGGGAGCTAGGGGCGTTTCTCCATCCAAGCCCTGTCAAACCCCTAGCTTCCGATGGTGACAGGATACAATAATACCGAAACCAGGTAACCAAGTCCCTTGTTGCCCACACTTTAATAGGCTGCCCGAGGCTCTATTGGACGGATCCCTGTCTACCCTCCGGGTGAGAGAAAGTACAGCCACCGTGACAAGGGCCTACAACCAATCCCCGCTGTCTTCTAGGCTAGCAGCATTGAAAGTGTTGCTGCCTGTTATATAAAGTGACCAGGAACCTAGCAGTAGGAGACGCAAAGAGAGAGAACCAGAGGGCCTCCGGCGACTGCGGAGCCAAAGATGATGGTGACACGTTGCATGAAATGGTAGGGAGTCCCCCCTTCCGCATGGGACTTGGTCCTAGAAACCGATGACAGTGCCATGGATTTAGATAAAGATTAAGCCAATGCAAAATCCACACTGGAATTAATGCAATAAAAACCCTATGGAATGGGACATAAGGTAAAATCCATGTCAAAATCCACATTTAGGGCCACTTTACCCATAATGCAAACGGTGCCTCAGCTCTAATGCCCCTGCCAGTACCAGGCCCTCTGGTGGCAGCACCGTTTTCAACTGTATCTACATTCTTAAGCACAAATACAGTTCAAAACTATTGTCGGGCTCAAAAAATAAAAAAAAATAACAAATACTCATCCCTTGAGTATCCGATTGCTCTGGACCACTGACTTTCGGGTTCAGGGGTCATTTGCCCACCTAAGTGTATGACTATTGCAGCCAACCACTGTCTCTGTAACATTGAGACCTGTGATTGGTCACAGCAGTGATGTGCTTGAATGGGGATGTGACCACTGGATGCTAAACAGGGGGGTACAGCCTGCAGAATTAGATGAGAATACTTTTTTATTTATTTAGTTTTAATTAATCTTTTCAGATAGCAGGGGGGTGCGAGAGCATAGGGGGCGGGGGGGGGGGAAGGGGGCAGGGGGATGATGGGTGAAGGGTTTGTTTTAATTCCCCCTGCACTGGGTCCACTAGGGTATTAAAACAGCCCTGTCCATATGTAAGACATGCAGACTTTGACACACATTTTAAAATGAATTGAGACCAAAATCAGCAGCACACTTTGCGTTGTCTCTGTGACAGAATGACTGGTTTATATCTTAACTGAAGTGATTAGTACAGATAAGTAGTGAAGCGGCATCTACACTGAGTGGGCTGAATAATGGGTTTACCCAATTAGCAAAGAATTGTAGTAATCAAAATTGGAGATTATGAGTTCATAGCTAATCATTTTAGTGGCATTTTAGTAAATCCCGCGATTGCTGCAGATGTTTTTATTGTGAGAAAAAAAGGATTTTGAGGGTTCTTGAATTCAAGGAGCAAAAGTAAAAATTAAAAGTAATCCACAGAAAGTACCGAGAGTCGGCACAGAGGCACAATATGATAAGTGAGAAAGTATGAGGACAGAAAACGCAAAAGAAGGACAAAGGTGGGAAATTTATTATTGCATTTGCTCCACAATTCTGTAATTGAAAAGTGGCAAATTATGGCGCATGCCCCAATGGGATGGAGAAAAGCTGATAGAGTTCAGTGAGACAAGAGGGGTCTCCTGCAGACTGACGTATTTACTAGAGATGAGCGAGCATACTCGTCCGAGCTTGATGCTCGTTCGAGTATTAGGGTGCTCGAGATGCTCGTTACTCGAGACGAGCACCACGCGGTACTCGTCTCGATTAAACGAGCACTGACCATTGAATTCAATGGAGCCGGCAATACAGCCGGCTCGATTAAAAGCAATGGGCTGCCGGCGATCGCGGGATGAATTGTCGGGAAGGGCTTAAATATATAAGCCCTTCCCTGCAATTCATCCAGAAATGTGTAAAAATAAAAAAATATATACTCACCTTGTCCCGGCAGAACGATGTTAGCCCATTGAATTCAATGGAGCCGGCAATACAGCCGGCTCCATTGAAAGCAATGGGCTGCCGGCGATCGCGGGATGAATTGTCGGGAAGGGGTTAAATATATAAGCCCTTCCCTGCAATTCATCCAGAAATGTGTAAAAATAAAACAAATATATATACTCACCTTGTCCCAGCAGACGGAGTTCAGTGCGGCCAGCGGCAGTCCTCCTGAACTGCTCTGAACAGCTGTGAGTAGTATTCAGCAGCCGGGGATTTAAAATCCCCGCCTGCTGAATGAGCTGCCTCTAATTAGTCACAGCCTGACCAATCAGAGGCAGATCTCACTCACTCACACACCCATTCATGAATTTATGAATGGGTGAGTGACTGCTGCCTCTCATCTGATTGGTCCCGCTGAGCCAATGAGAGGCAGCAGTCACTCACCCAACGGCTGTATTGCCGGCTCCATTGAATTCAATGGGCTAACATCGTTCTTCTCTGCCACAGCTGTTACAGCTGTGGCAGAGGAGAACGATCTTTATGCTGACAGTGCGGGGGGGGTCTCACTCTTGCCACTATTGTGGCTTAATAGTGGGACCTGGGAACTTGAGATGCAGCCCAACATGTAGCCCCTCGCCTGCCCTATCCGTTTCTGTGTCGTTCCCATCACTTTCTTGAATTTCCCAGGTTTTCACAAATGAAAACCTTAGTGAGCATCGGCGATATACAAAAATGCTCGAGTCGCCCATTGACTTCAATGGGGTTCGTTACTCAAAACGAACTTTCGAGCATCACTGAAAGTTCGACTCGAGTAACGAGCACCCGAGCATTTTGGTGCTCGCTCATCTCTAGTATTTACCATACTTTTGCCAGAAACTCGTGTTAAATTATGTCACACATCTACACCAACCACCTAATATTTCCAGTACTGGGGGTCACACATGCTTCGTAGCTCAGTTTGGCCTCCTGCACTCTGGCGTAAATTCTGCAGCGGGATTTCCCGCAGAATTTCCGCCCATGCCCGCCTGCATAGGATTGCATTGAAAAACGCAGTCCTATGCACACAGCCGCGATTTGTCCGCGTGAAAACACACGTGGAAAACAAATCGCGGCATGCTCTATTTCTGTGCAGGTCTCGCAGAGGCCAGCACAGAAATGTCAGTACTGCCGAGGCGGCAGCCGGTGCATAGCAGAGACAGAGGACACCGAGAGCGGGTGAGCCGCAGGCCTCTGCAGGGGCATCTGCAGGTGACCTTACACTGCTGTCTGGGTTTTCTGGTACAAAGGTGGTAGAGAGATTCAAGGAGTTTTCCAGGAAGGGAAAATACCTATCCAGTCCATAGGTGTCAAAATCTGCCCGGTTCCAACACAGGTCACGTGGTACAGCCATTCTGTTGTCCATGATACCATCGCTATGGGCTGGCTATTTAGTTCAAGATTTCTACATATCAGAAGGTTAAAAACTGTCCGTGCTACGAGAAGTGAAGAATTCCTGGCAACATAAGGCCTCTATATACCTCAAATGGTTAGCAATCAAGGGTGAGAAAATTCCATGGAGATGTTGACTTTGGTCAGGTTTGGACCTAGAACTCCATCACTGCAAGGCAAAAGTGCTAAACACTGAGCTACATTCATTGAAGGAGTGCCACCACCACTGTCATTCAAGGGCTCTTAGGCCTCCTTCCCACGGACGGATTTTCACCACGTAATATACGGCGAAAATCCGCTGCGTTGCCCGCAGCTATTAGGTTCTATTGAACCTAATAGCTCAATGCTCACGGTGCGGAATTCCATCGCGGAATTCCGCACCGTGAAATCTCCCGTCCTCACCCGCGGCATGCACTATTTGCCGCGAGTGTACGTGCGGCCGGCTTCCATTGCAGTCAATGGAAGCCATCCGCTCACGCTATCTTCCGCTGTAGCACAGTGGAAGATAGCGTGAAATCGCCGCTCCGCCCACTGCCGCCGCGTCATATGACGCGGCCAGCGCGTCATATGACACAGCCGGCCGCGTCATGTGACGCTGTGGGCGTGTCTTGTGACGTGGCCGGTGTGTCACATGACGCTGCGGCGCGTCACGCTGAAGAGTCATGCGGGACCCAGACGCCGGATCCGCTTGTAAGTATTGGGTCTCTGGGGGGGCGCCGTGACGGGCTTCGCCGCGGAATATTCCGCGGCGGAGCCCGTCACTGCCGTGTGCAGCCGGCCTTAGACAGTGTTCAATACTAGTTTAGGGATTTTATGAGCTTTTGGCTCGACAGAAATTAACTACGTGAGGTTCTGGTTGTTGCTGAACCAAGCTTTTAGTTACGTTTGACCTGAATTCAGGTTCCATAGGTTCGGTTTGTTCAACTCCATTTAGAATGAGCAAACTGTTTTGATATCTAACAAAAACAAGAGAGCAACATGAATTTAGTAGCCTGTAGTTTTCCCTTTAGGGCTTCTGTCCACGGGCGATACTGCATTACGTTACTCGCGGCAGTAATCCGCCCGCGAGTAACGCAGTGCACGCTTTCCGTAGCGTTGCTATAGAAAGCGCATCCCCCTGTTGACAAGAGGAGAATCATAGCGATTCTCCGCTCGTGGGACTTAAATCAAGGCATGCTGCGATTCTCCGTGGTTAGCTTAGCTGTCAGATAGGCACACCGCAGAGAACTGACAGTTCTCTCCCCTGCTCCCCACTAGTGATATTCTGCCTCACCCGTGGACAGCGGGCCTTAGGCTGGATTCACACTGGGTGGAAATGCCGCAGAATTTCCATGTGGAACTAAGACTAACCAGCAAAGTGGACGAGATTAACAAAAATCTCGTTCACACGCTGCCAACTGTCCGTTGTGGACAAGCTGCTCGGAAACTGACATGTGGCGCGGAATTCAAATCTGCAACATGTCAATTTTGGCGCTGTTTCCACTGCAGACTCTCTTCTCTCTATGGGGAGAGATTTCCACAGTGGAATAAAGGCTGAAAAGCTGCTTTAAACTCACGCCAAATGGAAATCTCAGAATTTTCTTTGCGGTCCCACTGCAGACATTTCACAAGATTTCCGATCCCAGCCTTAGCAGCAATCAGCTTCAATAAATGTTTGCTGTAACTGTAAATAAGATTTGTGCAATGGTGAGGAGGACTTTTAGACAATTCCTTCCTGTAAATGTCTTTCAGTTCATCAATATTTCTGGAGTGCATTGTGCACAGCCCTCTTCAGGTCATGCCACAGCATCTTAGTCATGATCGTGACTTGGCCTTTCCGAAGCATAGATCATCATAATTCACCATTCTATAGTTGATTTACTTGTCATTGTCTTGTTGCATCACCCATTGTCTCTTCAGCTTGAGATCATGGACGGCTGCCCTTACATTCTCCCGTAAAATGCTTTTACATCATTAATGTTCCCTTAGTGATTGCAAGGAGTCTAGACCCAGAGCCAGCATGATGTTCCTTCCTACATGCTTAACAATTTGGATGAGGTTTTGGTGTTCTTTTTCCTCTAAGCATACATTTACTCAGTAATGGTGTAGAAAAGTTACAAACTTTTACGCAAGCCTCGCTTGTGCAAAAACTCTTTAGCTTTTCTCCTATCTGCACAGGCTTTGCCACTTTCATAAAAAATGGGCAAAGATTTAAGGAGAGGGCATGGCCGCCCCAAACTGACAGATTTATGTCTGATTTACACCAGAAACAGGAGTAAGTTATAGTGGAAACGTATGCAGTTGCATGCATATTCACTGTTTTTCTAAACATGCTGCCGGCAGACTTGTGTTTTTATTTTGTTTGTATGAAAAACGCAAAGAATATGGATGCAACATGTGTGTAAAAAAGCACATATACACCAAAAACGCACTAAATATGCACATACACGCAGTGAAAAGGGTTTGATTTTAATGAACCAAAATTGCATATGCCCGTGTGAATGTGCCCTAACACCCCTAAACGGCTGTCTGTGTATAGATTCTGTTTTGGCTTTCAATTCCCAGTCATTGTTACAAGGCTTGTATAAAGAGTCTAACATTGACTTGCAGGAATGCTGCCTTGCAATAGGTGGCTCTGCAGAGGAATGGTTCCATCTCTCATATTTGCATATTACCCAGAGGAGCATGGATGGCCTTAAGTGTCTCAGCACTCATTCACCTTCTAGGTGCTCTCCCTAAGGAAAAAAGACATCGTTCCTGTACCCTAAGTGAAACACCTTTAGGCAATTAGCTCTTGGAGAAGTCATTAGCATATAGGCTCACTTACTTTTTCTCATTGTACTGTGGATAATTTTCCATTGCGGTAAATAAAAGACATGAACGGAACCTTTCCTCCTTCTTTATTATCCTCCCTGAACTTTTTGCAAAGTTCCACCCAAAGCAGAGTTCAACTGGTTCGGTTCGCTCAACACGAGGTGGGGAATTTGACACGGATTTTGTTGCGGATTTTCTGCTGTTGAAAATCCACACCAAATGCGCTAAGTGTGAACGCAACCTTCGATTGTGTGTGTCTAGAATTGTGACTCAGATAACAATCAGACCACATTTTATTAGTAATCAATGCGGCAATGCAGGCCATGCCACAGGTTTCCTTGTCTTGCAACTGTAAAGGTCCGATAAACCCTCCTCGGTGGCTTTAATCATTTTTGTCTCCATCATTGTTTTCCTATTTTTCATTCGGTTTTCGTGTTATTTACAGTTACCTCTATAGGGATGCATTTAATTAGGTGGCATTCTGCCAAAGTATTATCTTATTTCATGAACGTCGCCTCTTTATTCTTATGAGAATAAGTCCTTGATATAAAAAATATCAAGACGAGCATTTACCTGAGTAAAAATTCTTCCAGACAACCGAACGTTCCCAGAAAACTGATTTGCTTCATGAATCACCATGTAACAGAAAAGAAGTTATTGATAAAGGTCGTAAATTCTGTGGAGAGCTTGAAGCTCTTGAGTAATGACACCTCAGGACTTCATTAAATACACATATGCGGAACTGATATTTAATCCATTAACTACAGTACAAGAGAAGAGAGTGACCGTATAGTAATCAAATACATAAAAATCAATAAAATGTATAAGAGGATGTAATTTGGATGTAACTGTTGAATTTCTTGTGACTTGGTTAGTGGATCTGTTAGGGTTGTGCTGTGCTGGAATCTGTTTCCGAAGTGTGTCTAGCAGCACAGCTCTACAGGTGGTTGATTTAGCTGGCTGGGTGGGGTGTGTTTTGTTGCCTTTGTGGTGGAGCTTCCTGTGTGAATTGTGCCTTGTTACCTTTTCAGGGTAGCTTTCGGTGTGATTGGTGTCTGCTTATATCATGTGTGTGCAAGTCTGGTTTTAGTTAACTTAGTAGTGTAGGGACCCACAAGACAGCCTTGGAGTGGCTTGCAGGCTTAAGTGTCTTGGCCAATATACAAACCAATACCTCATACTTATTACAGCAATTCCATCTGCTTATGCGTGTGGGGATGCTTGGTGAGTGTCTGAGTTATCGTCAGTCTCTGTTAGGTTTGTGGTCACTTATCTTCCAAGAAGATAGGGAGAGGGGTTGGTTGGTGGTGGTTTCACCTGGTGTCCCCTATCTTCCGTAACGTTCGTGTGGGCCCGGTGCTCACTTGCCCACACGAATGTAACAGGATCCTTGTGCTGTAACTGATTTGTTGTTGAGTAGACTGGGGTGTGGAGTCTAAGGGATCCTCTGGTCTTCACCTTTAACAGAAGGAGTGTTGAGCTTTGCTGTAGGAAGATCCCCAGGTTGCTGTCACCAGTGGTCAAAAAGATGGATCCAGCGCTGTATTTCAATACTGGTGTCTTATATTAAAATAACAATAGTATACTTGAATAGGAAGGCATGGATGCTCTACATGATGGTTTGGTGCACGGGCCCCTGGGGGCTTCAGAACATGGGTTTTCGATTTTGTGTGGTGGCCCCTATAAGAGATTGAGAGTAAAAGCAAAGTTGACGAGTAGCATGTGAGAAACAGAAATCTTTTTTCTGCAGCTCTCTATGTCCCGTGGAACTGCTGCTATGACTGAAATAAGGAAAGTGTACTCAAAGTTTCCTCCTTCAGGTATGAACCATAAATGGAGCTGTTCAACATTGAAGTCTACGGTTGACGCTATCATTGCGGAACCGTGTTAGTGAATGGTGAAGCGCTGATTCAGTGCAGGTACAATGCAAATATTTATAAGAGCACAACCCAATCAGAAGACAATGGAAAATTCAGCATTAATGTGTGGGTTGGAATTTGAATCTGTGTTCATTCCAGGGATTCTCAATGCAGATCAGTACATGAATCTCCTGCAGACAATGGTGGATGACTTCCTGGATGATCTACCCCTATCTCAGCAGAAGGAGGACACTTCGAGTACACTTTCCTTACTTCAGTCATTACTTCAGAGGATTTCTGCTTCTCACATGCTACTTTTCAACTTTGCTGCTGGATTTTACTCTCTCTCCCTTACAGGGGCCACAACACAAAACTGAAATCCATGTTTGGGCGCCCCTACGATCCCATATACCATATCATTGTGTAGCACATCCATGCCTTCCTATTCAACTATGCTGTTGTTATTTCAATATAGGACACCAGTATTGAAATGCTTGAGCGTTGGATAAGTCTTTTTTCCCTACACCTTTAATAGAATGAGTCCGCCTTCATTTTTGGCGGTAATGCTCTGTTCCTGCAACACATTTACTAACATGGCAGGACATCACTTAAAGTTACAGTGGAATAAAGTTATGCTTCAGAGCATGAAGTTTAATTTCTCTTGATCCACAGTGATAAGCCTCTTTGGAAATGGACACGGAAGCAATGATGGTACAAGAAGACCAGATCTGGAGCAGCATAGTGGAGACAGGAACTAAGCCAGAACGTTGTCAATGGAGCAGGACAGTAGGATGATGCTTGGTCAGGACTGAAGCGAGAAATAGTGACCAGGTGAGCAGTCAGGATGCGACAGGTTGAAGCAAGCTGAAGGTCAGGACCAAAATTGTCCCTACCAGACTTGGTATCCAATGGCACAAGGAATTAGGAGGCTTGAGACAGATTCCACGGGAACTTTTAGCAGATTTTTGTAGCTAAGAGCTTAAACACATGAACGTGTTTCTCTCCTCTTATATGGCTGTGATAATCACGGCCGTAGAAGGGGGCAAAACCAAACCACTGACTTCAATAAGAGTTCAGTGGTTTCACCTTCACTGCTGGGACCTGCTCTATCGTCCTCGCATGTAGTGAATACATTGTGCAGGAAATATCAGGCAGCACCTATCTTCTCGCGGTTATTTTCAAACTCCTGCTCTCTGGTGCTCAGTTTGAAAAGCCGGCGAGATGGAAGAAATTTGCCTCGTTCAGACACAACTAAGCTCCGTGCTGCCGAGTGTAGTTGCCCATACAATCTGTTTTGGTCCTAAAAGTAGGAATGGATCCAAACACAAATAGTCTAACACTCCATTCACATGAAAAATTTTGCTATGGATTCTGTACCCAAATCTGTGGCAAATCCACACCAATCCAAGATTTTATTGAATGCTAAGGATTTTTCCAGGACCAGATTTAAAAATGTTAATTCTTGGCATGGAAACCATGTTGGAGGGCTGTAAGAAGATTTCCTTAATTGATGTAGAAGTCCTCACAGCCACAAGCAGCATCGAGGTAGGAAGTTTCTACCTCCGACCAATGGTTGTGACAGCTGTCGTCACAATAGTCATTCCATGTTAAAATGCATACCTGAAGAACTGACTTGGATGGCAAGTCTACAATGTTTGGAGTTGAAGAGTTAGAAGCGCTGCTCTGAATGGCCCTCCTCGAGTACTCATTCCCTAGACCGCCAGAAGTAAAGTATGAAGGATGTCATCGCTAATAACAGGTCACCGTGGAGTTCAGGGCTCTAAACATCAACCTGCCACATAATCCTCTCCAAGCCCCTCCACTCCCTCCTGTTGAATATGACAAATGATGGGCCAGATTCAGCCGATCATGCCATACACTTGCAATTTTGTCTGCTTTCGGTCAAAGTTTTTCAACCTGGATTTCTAGCAGAAAGAAGTCTGTTATTGGCCACCGCAAAGGATCATTCGCATTCATTTAACGGTTTATGGTTTCCTAAAATGGCCAAAGTTTGTTATCCCAGGTGCCTTTTCTCCTTTTAAAGGAATCTCCTACTATTTCTCAATATGACAAATTCATAAATCAATCCATTCTAATTTACTGTTGTCACACATTGAACCATGAAAAAACAAGTCCAGTACTGTCATAAAAGATTGGAATTGGAAAGGTTTGTGATTAGAGATGAGCGAGCTTCGTTGGTTAAGGCAGTTACTCTAGCGAGCATCGCTCTTCTCGAGTAACTGCATACTCGTCCGAGCAGATTCGGGAGGGGGGGGGGTGGCTGGGGTGAGCAGGGGGTGGCAGGGGGGAGAGAGAGATCTCTCTCACTCCCCCTTCCCCATTGCCCCTCCGAATCTGCTCGGACAAGTATGCAGTTACTCGGGAAGAGCGATGCTCGCTCGAGTAACTGCCTTAACCGAGCATGCTCGCTCATCTCTATTTGTGATCTCTTTAGAACTTTATTTTAGAGTATTCACGGCCTTTTGCTCCAAACTACCAGCAACCCTTTATTTCTAATCTTACACTATGACTTGGATTAATGAAACCAAATGTGAGGTTATGTTCACCCCGCCGTGCACAGTCGTTCACCCCACCTTTCCTTTATTGAAAAATAGTGTAAATTAAACTGCATGGTACAGCTAGCCTTTACGTGAGTGTAAAGCAATAACAACAGACTATACGCCATGTGCTGCAAGTTTCCGTACGGTGCCAAATTTAGCAGATGATTGCAAGAGCTCCCTATGACAGCCTGTGTACATGCTAAGAGCAGGTTCACCCAAAGTACAGAGATTAATAAAACATTGGGAACACATTTCTGAAAGGTTATTTCAATATGCCATCATGTTAATTCTGGTGCGAAATGACACCAGCTACTTTATGTGCATCTGCAAAACACATTTGGCCAAAAGTCACTAAAAGACATTCGTCTCAACTTCTAACCACAGTTTCAGCTCCTACTAATATATATTATTTTCTAAGGTAATTCCAATTCATACACTCCAATGCCCTCTTGTTTTATATCCGCTCAAACTTGGCAGCTATTTGGCATCAGGATCAGGTATTTATTCTACCCTAATAAACACTATTTTATAGTATTAAAGCTTGTATTGTAGTCCAGAGCTGCATTCACTAATCTAGGCTTCAGAGCTGACATCTTGCGGCATAACGCTCAGATATGATATGAAAAAAAAAGTTTGGTACCGTGTAAGCCAGTAGAGTAAAGTGTGATTGTTCTCAGTAAGAGAAACCAAGTAATCTTGTAGATATGATACATTTTAGTGGCTAACAAAAATACATGATGGTAATGCAAGCTTTCAGGATATCGCCCTTTTCGTCAGGCTAATGAATGAAACTAGTTTGGATGGCATCTAATTATAACATACAGATGCAGAGGGGAGGGGGGGACATCCCTCTAGATCTAAATAAATGTTCACACACAGAACAGACTGTCTTGTGTTTTTTGAAGTCTCAAATTTCTGTACACAATTACATTGTGTATATGCTACATTTATACGCAACATCACTAAGGCTCCTGCACACTGGCGATCAGGATATTGTTTTACCACATGCTTGTGCAGTGTAAGGCCTCATGTCCACGGGGAAAATGTGATTTAAAATCCGCAGCGTTTTTCCCGCAGCGTGATCCGCACCCCATAGGGATGTTAAATACCTGCCGATTGCGTCTGCGGGAAGACACCTACGGCGTGCTCCATTTTTAGTGCGGGTCTCGCGCGAGGACAGCTCTATTGAAGCCTATGAAAGCAGTCCGGATCCGCGGAACACCCGTACCTGAATTTCTGCTCTCCGGCGCAGGATCGCGGGAGAGCAGGATTTAAAAAAAAAATGGAGTGCATGGCGCACACGACGAAGAAAGAAGATCCAGCCGCGACGGAGGGAAGATCCGCAGCGTCCGGACAGATAAGTTTAATCTTATTTTTAGCCTCACGTCCGCGGGAAAGGAGGGACGGGCTGCATGGAGAATCCGCGGCGGGCCTGATTTTCCCCGTGGACATGAGGCCTAAGGCTGGGTTCACACAAGGCGGAATCTTGCAGGTTTTGGAGCAGCTGGTCTGCAAGCTTTTCCGTTGTAACCGGCACTCTCATAAAGAGAAGTGCAGCCGCAACAGACAAAAAAAATAGACATGCTGCGGCCGGGGAATCCGCGCCGCAGTGCCAGCTTCTGTCGGTTTTGCCACGACGGATTGGCCATCCCATGTGGACAAGATTTTTGACAAATCTCGTTCACATGGCTAGCTAATTCCGGGTTTAGCGATTCTGCACGGAATTTCTGGGGCAAATTCGTTCTGTGTGAACCCAGCCTAAATACACTTTAACGCAGGTGTGAAAGTTGTCCAAGTTATGTATGTACACAGTGACTCCACCAGCAGAATAGTGAGTGCAGCTCTGCAGTATAATACAGGATGTAACTCAGGATCAGTACAGGATAAGTAATGTATGTACACAGTGACTCCACCAGCAGAATAGTGAGTGCAGCTCTGGAGTATAATACAGGATGTAACTCAGAATCAGTACAGGATAAGTAATGTATGTACACAGTGACTCTTCCAGCAGAAAATGAGTGCAGCTCTGGAGTATAACACAGGATGTAACTCAGGATCAGTAGGGGATCAGTATATGATAAGCCATGTATGTACACAGTGACTCCTCCATTAGAATAGTGAGTTCAGCTCTGGAGTATAACACAGGATGTAACTCAGGATGAGTACAAGATAAGTAATGTATGTACACAGTGACTCCACCAGCAGAATAGTGAATGCAGCTCTGGAGTATAATACTGGATGTAACTCAGGATCAGTGCATGATAAGTAATGTATGTACAGAGTGACTCTACCAGCAGAATAGTGAGCACAGATCTGGAGTACAATACAGGATGTAATTCAGGATCAGTATACGATAAGTAATGTATGTAGACAGTGACTCCTCCAGCAGAATAGTGAGTGCAGGTCTGGAGTATAACACAAGATATAACTCAGGATCAGTACAGGATAAGCAATGTATTTATAAAGTTACTTAACTTTTTATATAGATAATTTCTATATATGAACAATAAAATGGATGAACCTACCCATTTAAACTGTATTTATACTGTAGACAGGGTTATACTTATAGGAGAATACAAAGTTGCATCCAGGCTTCTTCTCCTAGTAGGCCTTTAGACTCCATATAATGTGTAGGGTAACAACAGCACTATATGTGAATGGCAAGGGAACCTACCAGCATCTTTTAAAGATGTCCAGTTTAGAAAACCCATTTTCATACACCCTATTAGTTAATTCTAAGTTAGTAGAGGGGGCTCTTCCGTTGTTGTTGATCATCATCTCATGACCTGTGTGTAGAGAAATTACCGAGAGCATCACATTGTTCTGTCCTGCATTCACATTGATCTGAATTAAAACTGTGTAATGCTCAATTTCTCCTGTGGAGGCACTGCAGGTAAATTGAACACTTACTGCCACATTTCACCACAGTCTATGACTGATCACTTGGGGGCCCAGCAGGTGGAGATTTCGGGATCAGCTTATTGTTAAGGGACCCTTCTAAAAAGCCGGGATTGTTTACAGTGGAATATCCTTTAAGTGGTGGTCACAGGTATAGCTTTTTTTACTGAAGCCCAAAAAGTTCAACTTCTGGGACTGAACAGCCTGAAGTTTAAACATTCATCAAATTAAGGACAATTAATACACAATATGAAGCGTTTTCACAGAGCTACAGTCCTTGAACCTCATCCATCCCTTTGTGGAATACTTATTAGAATCTACTATTGATTATACATGAGAATGAAGTCTTTGTGTATTCAATAGAAGCCTTCAGGGAAATGGAATCAGGAGTTTTACATTTAAGTCAATATAAAATATTAATTATGTTAATGTTATATTGAAGAAGAAAAGTAGATGTGAAGTTTTGCTATTAGAGACATTAATCACCTGTCCACAAGATACGTGATCAATGTCTGATTACTGGGGGGTTTAACTGCTGGTACCCTCAGTGAGCATGAAAATAGTGGACCCTGAATGCCCCATTTAAATGGACCGGCACTGCACAAGCATGGCCAATTGTCCTTTCATTCTATGGGAGTGAGGGAGATAGCCGAGCGCATCGACTTCTCTTCTTGTGATCGCTGGTGGACCCATCAGTTGGACTCCTAGCGATCAGACATTTATCACATATAGAAAAACTACTTTAACGCCTTCTCGCCAAAGGCGTATATGTACATCCTGGGTGAGAAGGGTTTCCCAGCAATAGGAAACAGTCATCCGCAGTGGGAGCTGGCTGTGACTGACAGCCAACTTCCTGCTGCAGAAGTAGTGATCGGTGAGAATACTGATTCCCACTATTAACCCATTACATGCCACAATCAATGTTAATCATGGCATTTAAAAGACTCACAGAGGGAGGGCGCTCCCTCAGTAAAGTCATCGGCCCTCCGTCATGTAATTGCAGAGAGCCAATGGGTTGCTATGGTCTGTGATCGCTATGATAAGCAATAATGAAGCGCTGCGGAATAAGTTGGCGCTATACAAATAAAGATTATTATTATTATTATAATGCATTGCAGTTAAGAAGTACTGCAGTGTATTATCAGAGCGATCATAGCATCACAAGTTCAAGTCTCATATAGGGACATAAAAAACAAGTAAAAGAAAAAACTTTTTTTGCACACTTTTCCCACTTTTGTTCAAACAAAATTTTAAAAAAATTAGTATCGTCGGATTCGTAACGACCTGCACAATAAATTGAGCACATGTTTTATTCTGCACAACAAAAACTAGGGGAAAAAATGAAGCCAAAATGCTTTTTTGGTTAATTTCACCTTCCAAAAATGTAATAAAATTGATCAAAAAAGGCGCATGTTCCCCCCAAAATGGTACCTATAAAACTGACAGTTCTTCAAACAAAAAACACGCTGGGGCATAGCTCCGACAAGGCAAAAATAAAAATGTTATGGGACTTTGAATGCAGTGATGCATAAAAATATTTCCGAAAAAAAGGTTTTTACTGACCCACAGAAAAAGTGATCCTGTCATCTATGCTGCATGAGTAACGCTGTTAAAAAAATTACAGAACTGATGTATTTTTTTCTCCTTGCCCTCCAACAAAAATTAATAAAAGTTATGCAATACACTATATGCACCCCCAAAAATGGTATGAATAAAAACCATAGCTCACTAATAGAGATGAGCGAGTATTGTCCTTAGCAAGTACCTGCCCGCTCGTCTCAAAAGATTTGGGTGCCGGCGGGGGCGGGTGAGAGCGGGGAGGAACAGGAGTGAGATCTCTCTCTCTCCCCCCTGCTCACTCCCGCAACTCACCGCTCACCCCGCCGGCACCCGAATCTTTTGAGATGAACGGGCAGATACTCGCAAAAGGCACTACTCGCTCGCTCATCTCTACTTCATGCAGCCATGTCAGCGGTAAAATAAGAAAGTTATGTTTTTTCAAAGTGGAGATGGAAATCCTAAAAAATCGTCACTTCCTTATGACCAAAATCAGCAGCGATACTAAGGGGTTAAGGATTAACCGTTTTTAATATTTTGCTTTTTTTATCTTTGGCTTTCGAGAACCATAAATTTAGTGTTTTCCTGTTGACATTGTCATGTGAGGGTTTTTTAACGGTACCATTTAATGGAGCATATAATGTATTGAGAGACTTTTAAGTGGTTTGAAATGGCAAAAAAACACCATTGATTTTGAGTTTTGTTTTTACGACGCTCATACTGCGATAAAAATGACATGTTCACTTTATTCTGCGGGTGTATATACAGTTACATAGTTGTTTTTTATGTACGGTACATTTACTACTTAAAGGATTAAAACTTGTTTTCTGTTGCCATATGACCCAGAACTTTTACTTTCTGTGGATTGACCTGTGCAACAGCTTGTTTCCTTGTGAGCTGAGCTGTAGTTTTTAATGGTACCTTTTTTGGTCCTTTCAACTTTTTGATAACTTTTCATTCAATTCTTTGGGGGGAGATGGGGTGGCCATAATACCATGATATACTTTATGGTTACTACTACTGAGCAACATCTGGACTCTCCACAGTACTACTGAACCTATAGTAAGGTAGAATCAGTTAGGTTTTATGGGTCCGGGTGCTGTATTTTTAGTACAGACTCAAAAGATGTCCCTATTACAGTCGCGTGAAGCCACTTAAAAGTGACTGTTCCAATTTTTCTGCCTTCTATAGGACGGCATATAAGTCTAAATCAAGTCTCTTAAAGGGGTCTTCTTACTAATGACATTTAACCCCTATCAACTGGATAAGGGATAAATGTTTGATCAGTGGGAGTGTGATCACAGGGCCTTCCAGTGATCCCAACATTTGTGTCTCTTGTGAATGGAGCCATGATGTGTATGTGTGATTATTACCCTTTATTCACTTTTATGGGATGCAGGAAGATTGCCGAGCTCATCAACCTTCCTCTATCCCATAGAAGTGAACTGAGCGCCACTTCTCTATTTCAATGAGTAATTCTGGGTGTGCAGATATTGGAATCGCTGGAGGTCCCAGCAGTTACACCCCAAGGAATTAGACATTAGTCCCCTATGCTATATGTAGGGGATAAATATCATTAATAAGAGACCCCTTTTAAAGGAAATGTCTAGGACTTTTACTCCTGACAACCTGTCCTCGGGATAGGTCATCAATAGTTGATTGGAGATGAGAAGAAAAAGGCAGAGCAACTCCTGAGAGCAATATTATGGACCAGGGGACAAGTTGCTTACAAGGCAGTCAGAAAAGTCCTGCCAAAAAGTCAGATTGAAACGCCACTCCCTGCAAAGGTGAGCTAATATGTAAATCATGAAGGAAGAGAAAAATATATGGGAGCGGCGCAAACTTCCACTGAATTGATAGGCCCAGGGAAATGAGTCCAAATATCCTCTTTCATTGGTGAATGCCCAGCAAACAGAATGCATTTCGGGTTGACTTACCCCTTCCTCAGCTTATTGGAAGGTAGGACAGTCCCTGTTTCCATGGAAGTTTGCGCTGCTACCAGATATGAACAGTAGTTGATTGGCTGGGGTCTGCCATTTGGGATCCCCACCGAGTAACTGATTCCAAGACCAGTTGTCCATAGAGACAGCACTGTCCGTATTGCAGTGGCCTGGTTTGGAACTACCAGCATTAAATTCAATGGAGCTGTGTTAGCATTGATAGCCAACAGAGCTGAGAATCAGCACGAATCCTAAGTCCCCCTGTCCACATGTGTGATTTCGTTGGCGGTAAATCGCCAGTGAATCACGCCTTCTGAAAGCGTCGGCCCCCTGTCCACGAGCAGAGAACCATTGCAATTCTCCGCTCGCGGCTGGCAATTCGCAGCATGCTGCGAATTGCCACGATTCTCCACGGTCAGCCTATCTGTCAGATAGGCTGACAGTGGAGACCCGTCTGCCGGCTCCTGCTCCCGAGCGGCGGCGATCTGCCCTGGATACCGCAACGCCTGTGGACAGGGGGCCTAAGTTTTGGACCCCCGACAATCTACTGTTGATGATCTATGGTATCCTCAAGTTAGGTCATCAATAGTAAAAGTCCTGGGCAAACCATTTAAAGGGGTTGTCCCGCGAAAGCAAGTGGGTCTATACACTTCTGTATGGCCATATTAATGCACTTTGTAATGTACATTGTGCATTAAATATGAGCCATACAGAAGTTATTCACTTACCTGTTCCGTCGCTAGCGTCCTCGTCTCCATGGTGCCGTCTAATTTCAGCGTCTAATCGCCCGATTAGACGCGCTTGCGCAGTCCGGTCTTCTCCATGGTGAATGGGGCCGCTCGTGCCGGAGAGCTGGTCCTCGTAGCTCCGCCCCGTCACGTGTGCCGATTCCAGCCAATCAGGAGGCTGGAATCGGCAATGGACCGCACAGAGCCCACGGTGCACCATGGGAGAAGACCCGCGGTGCATCGTGGGTGAAGATCCCGGCGGCCATCTTACTAAGGTAAGGAAGAAGTCGCCGCAGCGCGGGGATTCGGGTAAGTACTAAACGTTTTTTTTTTTTAACACATGCATTGGGTTTGTCTCGCGCCGAACGGGGGGCCTATTGAATAAAAAAAAAACCCGTTTTGGCGCAAGACAACCCCTTTAAGTTATCATGGTGTAAAAGAAACACTTCAATGACACATTTAGCTCTTTTACATCTATAGAGTTTATGCAAAATATAACACTATCTTGCATCACTTACTGTACATTTATTAGAATGTATGTACTTGTGTATGATCCTACGTATGACATTAACAGCTTCCTAATGGAGGAGTTCGGATTAGCGAGCGTGTTAGTGGTGTGTTTTCATCCCCATTTAATTAACATATTGTCTGGGACATGTGTTACTGCAGATCTATTTATTCCCTATGTGGCTCATCTTTTTACTCTTTACTTTGCATAGAAACCGCGTTCTTAAAAATAGTATTATCAGAACCCTGCTATTAGGTGGCCTTGTAAAATGTAATTCCCACTGCTTAATTGTAAGAGCTGATTTTTTTATAGAGATGCACTTAGCTGTACATATTGAATTCCTATGGCGTGTGGATGTGATGTACAGATGACAGGTCTTGCATTCTGAATCTATTTCACTATTTCTGGGAATACTTAGAATCTGCAGGCATCAGGATACGATATTAATTTCAGTATAATAATCTTTATTAATTACATTGCAATCTGTGACCCATCTTCACCTCTCTTAAATGAAGCTGATGGGAGCTGAAGGGTTGTATCGCTCAGCAGAGCATCTCAGCCCATTCATTCTAGGTAATGGTTAGTACCACAATGCTTAAACCCCCATTGCTAAGACTTTCTGACAAGTTATTAGACTTTTATTAAAAATATAGGATTTACCTGAAATTTCCCTTTCACAATGGATTAGAAGGGTATTAAAGGGGATCTGCCAAGTCTCCTGCCTGAGGCAGCCTATGATAGACAAGGAGACACAGAGCTCGGGGATATATAGTTTTCTATAGCTTGATTTGGAATTTTCAAGCAAAAAACTTTTGAAATTCTGACAGTGCTCTCAGAAAAAGCCTGTGAGTCCTGCTTGCTACACCCACACAAATAAAAAGCTGTCTCTCACTGTGTGTGGGCAGGAGGAGCAGGACTCATAGCCTCTTTCTATGAGTGGGCAGGGGAAGCAGGACTCACAGGTTCTCTCTATAAAGGGGCAGAGGGAGCAGGACTCACAGGCTTTCTCTATAAGTGGACAGGAGAAGCAGGACTCACAGGGTCTCTATAAGGGGGCATGGGAAGCAGGACTCACAAGCTTTCTCTATGAGTGGACGGGGAGGGGGATGGACTAACAAGCTTTCTCTATGAGTGGGCAGGGGAAGCAGGACTCACAGGTTCTCTCTATAAGGGGGCAGGAGAAGCAGGGCTCACAAGCTTTCTCTATAAGTGGGCAGAGGGAGCAGGACTCAGGCTTTCCCTATAAGTGGGCAGAAGAAGCAGGGCTCACAGGTTCTGTCTAGAAGGGGGCAGGGGAAGCAGGACTCACAAGCTTTCTCTATAAGTGGGCAGGGGGAGCATGACTCACAGGCTTTCTCTATAAGTGGGCAGGAGAAGCAGAGCTCACAGGTTCTCTATAAGGGGGCATGGGAAGCAGGACTCACAAGCTTTCTCTATGAGTGGACCGGGAGAGGGGGGGAGACGAACTAGCAAGCTTTCTCTATAACTGGGCAGGGGGAGCAGGACTCACAAGCTTTCTCTATAAGTAGGCAGGGGGAGCAGGACTCGCAGGTTTTCTCTCTGATTGGGCGGGGGGAGCAGGACTCACAAGCTTTTTCTATAAGTGGGCAGGGGAAGCAGGACTCGCAGGCTTTCTCTATGATTGGGCGGGGGAAGCAGGACTCACAAGCTTTCTCTATGAGTGGGCAGGGGGAGCAGGACTCACAAGTTTTCTCTATGAGTGGGCAGGGAGAGCAGGACTTGCAGGCTTTCTCTATGATTTGGCATGGGAAGCAGGACTCACAAGCTTTCTTTATGAGTGGGGGGGGGGGGGGGGGAGCAGGACTGACAATCCTTGCACCATTTAAGTCATAAAATATATTTATTTACTAATTTATTTCCAAGCTCTACCTATTGTCCTCTATCCTGTGCTGTCCTGTCAGGTCCTATTAGTTGATATCCTATCAGTTGATCATAGATGGCTGGGAGGGGAGAAGAAGCAGATAGGGATAGATACAGTATAAAAAAGTCCCCCTGCCCTACAAAGTATGTCATCTGGGGATGTCGCCATTACAGTATTAAACCTCTATTTGCAATCAGTTTAAACAGCACTCAGATCACATATAGGCTTTTCATACGGCCAAATAGCCGCACATTATGGATGTGTACTAAGCTAACTTTTGCCCTAGTTCAGACCCTGTAACCATAACTTCTACATTGACTTTGCTAGTCCTAAGGGCCTTTTACTAGAGCTGATGATTGGGAACAAGCATTTGTTCACTCAATCGTTGCCCCATATTATATTAGCGGCAATCAATTTTTGGTGATCGCATCTTTTATGTGGCATCAAAAGTCGTTATTACAAGAACACAGCAGATCAATTGATTTCGATCTTATTGATTTATAATGAGTCTGCAAGATTTCCATCAGATTACATTTTTTCCAAGACATACGGTTATTGTGTAACATACTATGCTGTGCGCAATTCATCATCATCTAGTACTGGTTCTAAACATGTAACATCCAAGTCTTGCTACAATGGCCAGAATCACAGGAACTGTAACTCCCTTTGACGTCCCACTCGAACCCCTGCAACATGATTGCAGGGTGTTGATGGTTTATCCTGTTGCTCCTATTAGGCCCGGCTTAAAGTTAACAAATTATCTATACCAAACAGAATGGTTACAAGACCAATTACCAAAACATGGCAGAATTGCTTGTCTCCATTTCATTTCATGGTCTAATCCAAACCCCTGAAATAGTCTGTCTCTACATGGTTTATCTTTTACTTCTGGAGAAGACTCTGGCTTCCCAATCACTGTTCTATGATTGGGAAGCCAGACTCTTACCTTACATTCCCGATGACTGTTAAAAAGCTTGTTAAAAGGTCTGACATTGACTTGCAGGAATGCTGCCTTCCAATAGGTGGTGCTGTAGAGGTATTGTTCCATCTTCCAATTTGCATACATTTCTCAGAGGAGCATGCATGGCTTTATAAGTCTTCTCACTAGATGCTCTCTATAAGAAGAAAACATACTTTCCCGACCTGTACATGATCTCCTTTACCTTCCTGTACAATGACCTTTACACAGGTCACAGAGCATGCCGACAAAACTCTCCAATAGAAGTCAATGAGTCAGCTCCTGTCTGCTATGTTAATTGCCCATAAGTTCATATGTCTAAATGTTGTTACATGCATCACAGGCAAGATGGCCGCCCCATAGTCATGTACAGATAAGACAATAAAAAAAATCTACAGTTGGAAAATAAAAACATTAGAAAAATGGAAACTGTTTCACTATCTGGTTTTAATTAGTGAAAAAAAGTATAGATGACACATTCCCTTTAACATCTGAAAAAGGCTGCAGCATTAACCCTTTCCAATCCAATTTGTATCCTGGTTTTCCTAGGGGGCTTACTCTTTTTCTGCCGTTATACAACGGTGCTGTATGCTGGCTAAAGCCAGTACTGCATGAGGTGACACGTTGGATAGGCTCCGACAGCAGAGAGGCTGGCAATATACAGTAAGAGAACCCTGACGGACGTCTTCCGACATCGGAGCTGTACAGCCTTAAATCATAATGTCTTCAGACGTCAGACAGTGGATTGGAAAGGGTTAAGGATATACTTACATGTTGCGGTCATATAGCAATTTTGTCAAAGCAAAATGACCTCTACATTAAGGCAAAAGCATGTCTATATACTCAGGGAATTTGAAGGGTTTTTCCGAGCTTTTACCATCGATAGCCTATCCTTAGGATAGGTCATCAGCAGTTAATTGTGGGGATCCGGCGCTTGGGATCCCCACCGATAACCTGATTGTGCAGTTTGCTATCAGTGAGTCGGGGTTGTCATTGGGGTGGGAGCAGGTAGTGTAATAGGCATCTTCTCCCCATTGAAATCAATACATAGTAACATAATATGTTAAGCCGAATGAAGACAATGTCCATCTAGCTCAGCCTGAATCAACCTCCTTGTTGATCCAGAGGAAGGCAAAAAACCTCAAGAGGCAGAAGCCAATTAGCCCTTCCGGGGAAAAAAATCCTTCCCGACTCCCTAGTGGCAGTCAGACTAATCCCCGGATCAACCTCCAATAGTTCTCACCTGTCTGTAAGAACCGGATCAACAACCCATTGGTCCCCTAAAATTTATATCCTGTTATATCCTTCCGCTCTAGAAAGACATCTAGTCCCTTCTTAAACTCCTTTTATAGGAGCACAGCTGCCTATTACACTTCCAGCTCTGCATTGAAGATATCTGCCGATCAACTATTGATGACCTATCCCGAGGACTATTGATAGGTCATTAATTGTAAAAGCCCGGGAAACCCCATTGAACCCTTGTGCTGTAAAATCCGATTTGTTTGTAATTAGAGATGAGCGAGCATACTCGCTAAGGACAATTACTCGATCGAGCATTGTCCTTAGCGAGTATCTCCCCGCTCGGAAGAAAAGGTTCGGCTGCCGGCACAGGTGACAGGTGAGTTGCAGCCATGAGCAGTGGGGAGAAGAGAGGGAGAGAGAGATCTCCCCTCTGTTCCTCCCCGCTTTCCCCCGCCGCTCCCTGCCCACCGCCGGCAGCCGAATCTTTGCTCCCGAGCGGGCAGGTACTCGCTAAGGACAATGCTCGATCGAGTAATTGCCCTTAGCGACTATGCTCGCTCATCTCTATTTGTAATGTTTATTTCCACTATTCTTCATCACTTAGAGAGTACATCCAAGACATGATGCATTTTTTGTTTTATTTTCCTCTTCCCTCCATGCTCTTTACATCCAAAGCAATTCTTTTAAGAACATGACCTTTCCTGATATTATTTTAATAAATTCTGATAATGCCTCATGAAGCATATTTTAAGTCTATGGGATATATTCATCATTTATTTTCCGAGTTTGTATATAATTATAAAAGATGACTTTTGGTTAGAAACATGACATTTATCATAATATCACATTTTTTTCCTTAGGGATTTTTATAGTCTTAGAAAGAAAGATACTTGATTTGATTTATATGCGCTTTGGCAATTGTAGTGATTTATAAATTAGTTACTCTCATTTTATGGGCTGCAATATAATTTCACATTTGGAAATGAAAAACACAATATAAAAGTCCTGCATGAACACTGTGTGCAGAGTAATGGCACACGTGCAGTTATTTGTTCGAAACTCAACACAATGTAATGGGTTAGTAAATTTGCACCTTGCGTGTTGTTATACTAGTTCAATAAAGTGCGAGGAATAATTTAGCACATACTGTACTTCTAGCGAGGAAGAAAAAATGACAACGCTCATGAATTTGCTGGTGGTAATGTAGTAACTGTGTGCAGGTTTTCACATCAGCTTATCAACCCAACTTCTCTCCGCTACAGGTTATCATACAAGAAAAATCTACATCTTGTCACCCGGTCACCAACTGAACCTACAAGTCTACGTCACTCTCTCAGATATCCATGAACACTCATCACTGATATCCAACCTTCAACCTGGGGTCTAATGCATGGGGTCTAAGGTTTCCGAGGGGCCCATAGTCATCGAACCACCTTAGGGCCTATGGTCTACTTGATCCACTACTGGCTTGACTGCATCTATGGGCTCCTTCGCATGGGCGCTGCAATTTTCTGCCGAAAATCGCAGTCACGACCAAGTCACAGATGCATCTCCCAATAATATGCCCGTTCAGACGGCCCGGAATATTGTCCCACTCTTCGCCCCTTGCCAGCTGTTAGCAAAGGGATGGGGAAGGGACTACTGTGCTAATCTCCCGCCCCATCCCTTTGCCAACAGCTGGCAAAGGGTTGAGAGGAAAGGAAGGGGAGTTTAGCAGAGACGCTGCTAAATTTTCTCTCACCTCCCTTTTCCGGCAGTTTTCATAGGCTCCCATACGGGTCTATGGGACCGGCCGGCATATTCCGGCTGAAAAGATAGGTCCAGGCTGGAATGCGCACCGTATGTGCTATCTTTTGGGGCAGACGTTTTTACGCACTGGAAAATTGGCCATCTGAACTGATGCATTGGAATCCAATGTATCAGATGGTCGCATATATGGGCCAGCCGTGAAAACGCAGCTGATATACACTTGTGTGAATAAGCCCTATGCCTGTAACAAGTTTGGTCACCAAACCCATAGTGTGAACCAGTGCAAGATATCATAAATAGAATGCTTAGAATGTCAAGGTGGTGTTTTTGGCCCACCAGAGGAAATGATTCATTTATTCACGCAAGATACACTTGTTCCCCTATAATATTCCTTAAATTTAGTTAAATGGGGTTATCCAGGTGGAAAAACTCTTTGAAACAACCTCAGAGTAGTGGAATAAGAGCCGCTGCTATTCCGCTGATACCCTTTCCCCAACTGGTACTCACCTCCAGCTGTCGTGAGATGTCGATGACATCACCGACAGCAGGGACAGTCAGTGAGTTGCAGCCAATCACTGACTTGGTCATCTGTGTCCACATATCATTGCTCTATGGGTGGAAGTGAAGACAAACAGGGGACAAGATTGACAGGGGAGGTGGGTATGTTTTTTTTTTTTGTAATTCCACTGTTCTGAGCTTGTTTGAAAAAATATTTCCCTCCCGGATAAGGATTCTAATTTCTCACACAAAACAATTAAATACATTATTGTGACTTGTTAAGAAACCCCCCAACAATCTGCAACCTCGATCAAAACAACTCTGTGGCCGCACATAGACTTGTATAGCATAAACACCTTGTGCCAGTATTGTGAAATCTTATTCAGGCTGCCTCACAACACACGTCGAAGGGTGCGTTCACACGAGCGCATAAACGGCGCGTTTTTGCGCCCAGTCGTATAAACGTGACCATCTGAGGCGTTGGTTTCCAATGTATTCGTTCGCACGGGCGATTTTACTGCGCGTAAAAATGGCAACCCGAAAAAAAACGGAACATAAGCGACCGAAATACGCGCCAACGCATATTCGATGGCCGAAAAGATAGTTTGCAAAGTAGGAACAAACGATAATACGCTTTCTAGCTCTGGTCATGATTGCCGAAAAACGTTCTTTCCAGCGAATAAACGCTGTGCACGTGCGAACGTAAATACGCCTACGCTCGTGTAACCGCGCCCTTAGGATATGTTGAGCTAAGAGAAAAGAGACATCTGTATATAATCTGTACATACAAACAAGTTGTTTGGTCATCAACTCATAAAAATAATCTAATTGGCAAGTGATCATCTCCAAAATTGGCTTGGTCCTTTGGATGTTTGGAGCCAGAGGCATAACTAGCAAGGGCCATATAGGTGGTGGCCCCAGCAAACCCCACCACCAACTATATTGGTGTCTACAGGACACCAATACAGTTGTAACTTATAGTAGAGTAGGAAGTCATAAGTTCTCTGTCCTACCCTTCTCTGTCTTAGGCCGCATGCACGGGGCAGAGCTGGATTAGGTCACATGCGGAATCCTGCAACGGAATCTGGCCCTGGCAGCAGTAGCTTCCATGCGTACTCGCTTTCTTGACCTTCATCCATACTGCGGATGGTCCGTCAGCTCGCCGTCGGACATACAGTTGTTTTGTTTTTTTTTTAACTCCTGCTTTTCCTGTGGAATCCGTTGCCTGTCCACAATGTCAATTGCAGACGACTTCCATTGACTTCAGTGAAAGCTATCCGTGCAGAAACCGCAGGAAAATTGAACATGCTGCGATTTTTCATCTACGAGAGGAAAGCGCAATTGGTTTCCGCTCGTGTGCATGAAGAATCACTTTTGCATAGCATGCTAGAGGTGGTATGTGCTGTGGAATCCGGAGGCGGTCGCCGGCTCTGGATCCCACAATTTAAATTCGCCCGCGTGCGTTCACCCTTATAGGAAGCAGGTTGCTTCAGGCCTGCCATCTATAGTAAGCCAGGACCACTAATGGGAAGTCAGCATCCCTACTCAGGTGGAGTGATGACCTGCACCAGGCCAGTGGAGATCTCTGAAATCACCAAAGCAAGTAGAAGTGTAGAAGTTACTCTACTGTTTGGGGGCACACGGGGAGGGAGGAGGCGGGGGTTTGGCTTTCAAGAGGCACTTACAGGATATTATTTCTTTAATGGGGCATACAAAGGAATTATAATTTTTAACGGACAGTCCAGGTATTATTACTTTTAAGAGAACACTTAGCTCATACATCTAAATGGGGCTGTTTTGATAATAAAGACATGGATTTCTCCAAGCCCCATTGAGAATTTGGACAAATGTGCTATGCATCCCATTTTATGTTAGGCCTTGTGCTGTCAGTATAAGTATTCGCTCCTTGAGACAGTGCTGGATAGTTTGTGTTTAACTAAGTAAATTGATGCCTCATCCAACAATCATGGCTACCATATTAAAGGGAATCGACCAGTGACATTTTACCCAATCTGCCAATACTAATCGTAGATAGGGGAATGCAGACAAGCCCAAGTGAACCGTTTCTTTAACGGTCTGTAGCTCTGTAGTCCCATTTACAAACATCCCCACAATATTCCAGTTAGGCACAAATAGTCCAATGGGCAGTACATTCTTTAGTAATCATCTGGGCTCTCTTTCACTTCAACCCCACTCATTTACACTTGATTGACAGCTCCAGCTTCCCTCGGCTGGAGACCATTGTCACGTGCATGTGCCGATCCTGAAGTCCAGCGCAACACCTTTCCTTCAAACCCAATGTCTCCAACTCAAGGAACACTGTGTGTTCACGTCACAGTGCACTTTCAGGATTAGCCATGCCTGTGATGTCATTACATAAAGTCAACTGCTAATGGGTCTGGTTGAAACGAAAGAGGACAAAGGATTCCGATAGAATGTAGTGCCCACTGGACTGTTTGTGCCTAATTAGCATATGCCACAGCATGTTTATAAAAGGGCATTTTGGGGTCATAAAGGTACGGACCATAAAAAAGGTATACTTGGGTTTGTCTACATTTCCCCCAACTATTTTTAATATTTGTGGATGGAGGAAAATTTAACTGACAAATTCCCTTTAAATGCAGTTTTCAAGATCTCTGCTTGCTGTCATGCAATAGAAATTTGCTTCCAGCGGCTAAAAATCTCTATATCGTTATCTTATGGACACACAATGCAGGGTTCATTAGAAGGCACAACTATATTACTTGCTGCACCTTTGTATCCATCGCATGACCAAAAAATGTGTCCACTAGACGTAAATAATGGACGTTTCTACTGAAGGACAACAAGCAGAGATTTTAAAAACCTTGAGGAATTAATACAGAAAGTAGGGTATATTGGAAAATTGTACAACTTTTCTCCTATCTAGTAATCGCACAAAGAAACAGCATCTGCACCTACTTTTTCACCCTGATGAACATGTACGGCATTTTGTGGGTAAGGGTTAACCCTTTCCAATCCACTGTCTGACGTCTGAAGACATTCTGATTGAAGGCTGTACAGCTCCGATGTTGGAAGACGTCCGGCAGGGTATTCTTACTGTAGATTACTGGTCGCTCTATTGTCAGGGGCCTCTCCAGCATGTCCCATACCACAGTAATGGCTCTAGCCAGCAGATGGCGCCATTGTGTAATGGCAGAAAGAGAAAGCCCCCTGGGAAACCCTGAATTTAAAATTGGATTGCAAAGGGTTAAGGTCTGCATAGGTTAGTCTCAAGTATTTCAAAGAACATTATACAAAACCTCACCTTTTTTTTTTTTTTTTTCTAAGCAAAAGTCATGAAAAATCATTCAAAGCCAGTCATCTGAGAGCCAGTCCCGATACGCCTCATTCTTGAGAGAAATTACATTCCATTTCCAAAAACAAAAACGTGAAATTGAGGGCGAAAAAAAGAACAAGTGTATTTATGAATTTTTCTAAAAAAAAAAAAAAAAACAGCCGAAGTGAGAAACGCCAATCAAATGCGAGGGACCAATTTGTAACGGCGGCCCATTTACAATGGAAAACGTACTGTAATTTCTGACATTTCGCTAAAGAAATTGTGAAACGGGGAACAGATGAAATCTATCAAGGCCAACTGAAGAGAATGAAAAATAATTTGGATCATAACAGTAACATTGTTTTATGGAAACACTCATTTCTTTTTATGCTTGTTTATTACTGGGAGCATGGAAATGATGAAAGGCTGTGTCATGCATCTATTTCCTCCATGCCATGGTGTGACGTTAATTCTATTTGTATGTAATATGTAATTTGTGCGTGGAGAGATGTGGCAGAATAAAATATCGGAGGCATTACCCATTATCGTTTATTAAGGCTACCACTGAAGCATGAAAGCAAATTGGAATAAAGATGTCGCTTTAATAGAAGCTTTGCCCTTGAATTTCAACCAACATTTAAGTTACCCTTTTGTGAAACTTTTTAGATCGGGGACACATATATTAAAACACGCTGTTTATGTTAGAGGGTGTCATCCGTTTTCACATGGAAAGCTTATTAAATATACAATTTGGAGGCAGATAGTGTCTTGGTGATAACAGGAGGAAGCTTTGCTAGTATATAAAAAGGCAGCGCTTCTGTGTAATTTTTTTCCCAATGGTAGAAGGATCTATCCAAGAGTTTGTGCATACTTGCATCAGCGGTGGTCATTAATCACGGAATAGATGGATGAGGTCAATTTCTTTCTGCAGTTAAAAAAATACTCTAGGTAAAATGTATACAACGTGTTATCTAGTGCAAGTCCTGTATTATGCACCACGCCAGCACACGGTGTATTAGTTTGGTCAGTTTCTTTTACAATGCTTACAATGCTGCAAAATAGATGACCCAAATCTAGTGGCACGTTGGACCTCTTTTGGCCTTCAGACCTGCAGCATTTGTGGCGACATAGGTTCCAATAGGTGTTGGAATTGTTGTGTAGGAATATTGGCCCATACGGACAAAGAAGCTTCCTGTAGTTGCTACAAATTAAAAAATGTGATGCAGGCATTGACATGCTCTGAAGAGCGGACAGGAAAGGTTCATCCATTCATGCTGCTTGTGCCAAATTGTGACCTCCTATCAGCATGGGCACAGAGATCTGGATTCATCTGATAGGTAATGTTTTTTCACTGCTCAGTGATACAATTCTTGCTCTTTTGCCCACTAGGGTCTCGACTTTCTGATTCACTTAGACAGCAATGCCATTAGAACTGGTCGGCAGCCATTATACGAGGGGGTGCTGATAAGTCTTTGGCTTCTTTTTTTTGTTTCTATGGTAACGAATGTTACATCACATGAAAGCCTTATGTGTCTAATATGTTTTCAAAATTTTGTGTTTGTAGCTTATGGCAACAGTGATCTAGGCACGCGGGAAAACAAAATGGCGGAGTCTAAGGCGATATTCACCGCAAATGAGAGCAGAGGAGTGATAACAGTCTTGTTTCTGCAAGGAAAATCGGCGAAGGATATTCATGGTGATATGTCGCAGACATTGGGGGATCAATGCCCTTCATATTCTACAGATAAGAACTGGGTTGCCAAATTTAAAACGGGCCACTTCAGCACCAATGATGAGGAACGTCCTGGACGACCGAGAGAGGTTGTTGTTCCGGAGATCGTCGATGCTGTGCACAAACTTATACTGGAGAATCGGCCAATTTCAGCTAAAGGAATAGCAGACATCTTGGGGATTTCTCGTGAACGTGTTTGTGTCATTATCCATGAACATTTGAACATGAAGAAGCTATCTGCAAAGTGGGTCCCCAAATGTTTGACAACAGATCAGAAAAGCATGCGAGGGAAAACCTCCCGGTCCATTTCTCAACGTTTACGGACTGATAAGAACTTCCTGGATCGACTGGTCACTATGGATGAGACCTGGATTTATTTGTATGACCCTGAAACCAAGGAGCAGTCAAAAGAGTGGAGGCACAGTTGTTCTCCTCGCCCAAAGAAGTTCAGCCACTAAGGTGATGGCATCTGTGTTCTGGGATAAGGAGGGCGTGCTGCTAGTGGACTACCTTCAAAATGGTTCCACCATCAATGCAAGGTATTACATTGAACTTTTGGACCAATTGAAGGCAGCTTTGAAGGCCAAAAGGTGCGGCAAGCTGTCCAAAGGAATCTTGTTCCTACAAGACAACGCCTCCGCTCACACTGCACAAGCAACCACGGCAAAACTGGTGGCGCTACGCTTCCAGCTGGTTGACCACCCACCTTATTCACCAGATCTCCCTCCGACTATGATCTGTTTCCAAACCTGAAGAAACACCTCACAGGTACCAAATTTCACACCATTTCTGATGCCATGGCTGCTACGGATGACTGGTTTGAGGCACAACCGAAGTTTCATCTTCCTATCTCGTTTCTTTCTGGGTAAAGCCAAAGACTTATCAGCAGCCCCTTGTAGCCCATCCGTAGTAAGGAAAGGTGAGCTACGCTATCAGACATACTACTGGAGCACCAACGTTGTATTCGGCTTCAATTTGCATAACCTTTTCATTCCCTCTCTTTTTGTAGATGAGTTGCTTATGCCCATAGGATCCCTTATGTTGGATGTTTTTTCATTGATCACACCATTAAAATATGTGACCCCGGAGTGCAGCAAAAAAATCAAGGAAGCAAGTTTTCTGTGGATTAGTTTAAGTGTTAATCCACATTAGAATGGGAAAATCCAGTGATCTGAGCAACTTCCAAGATTTAACGGTCAATCTTGTAGGGTTTTCTTCTGCAGTGGTGTGGCGAATATACCGACAAAGATGTGATTGAGGAAAAACATCCAATGAAAGAAGATCCTGTAGACGTACACAACTGATCGACAAAAGGGGTCACAGGAGGATGTCAAGAATCGTTCTGACGAACAGGTGGTTCACAGCCAAGCAAATTGCAGCTGAATGCAATGATGGTGCTCCAGCTAACATGTCCAAATGCATAACTCATCAAATGGACTATAAACAAAAGACAACCAATTCCAGTTTTATTAGTATTTGCAAATGATATAAAACTACATAAAAAGGTAATTAACACACGAGCTGACAGAATATGGTTAAAATAGATCTGGATAAGTTGGAGGCTCGGGCAGAAAGTGGTAAATGAGGTTTAACACTG
Source organism: Eleutherodactylus coqui (assembly GCF_035609145.1). Classification (NCBI taxonomy): domain Eukaryota; kingdom Metazoa; phylum Chordata; class Amphibia; order Anura; family Eleutherodactylidae; genus Eleutherodactylus; species Eleutherodactylus coqui. The sequence continues at coordinate 62,809,777 of NC_089837.1, forward strand.
ATAAATGTAAGGTTATGCACATGGGCAGAGGAAATACAGGTCATCATCACACACTAAATGAGAAACCAACAAAACTGACAAGGAAAAGGACTTGGGTTTCTTAATTAAAGGGGTTGTCCCGCGGCCAAAACAAAAAATTTTTCACACCCCAGTCCCCCATGTTAAGCAAGCATCACAAACTACCCATGTAAATCGGTTTTTAGAGCGTTTCTCCTCACCATGAAGCTGTTTCATGAAGTTATAAAAATCTTCTTCCAAGATGGCCGCCGTCATTTCCCAAGGTGCATCGCTGGTCTTCTCCCATGGTGCACCGTGGATGTTCTTCTCCAGTCTGAGCTCCACTGCCGATTACAGCCACCTCATTGGCTGATCAGCACCACGTGACGGGGGTGGAGCTACGCGATGACGCAGAGAAGAGGGAGGAGCCAGGACGTAGCTCGTGAGCCTGGACCATCCAGAAGAGGAATCTTCAGTGCGCAAGCGCGACTGTTCGTGCGACCAGAGAAGAAGTTTGGTCGTCGCCATGGAGACGGGGACGCCAGCACCGGAGGGGGTAAGTGTATAACTTCTGTATGGTCAATATTCAATGCACGATGTATATTACAAAGTGCATTAATATGGCCATACAGAAGCGTTTAACCCCACTTGCTGTCGCGGGACAACCCCTTTAACTGTAAACTTAACTGAAGCAACCAGTGTCAGGCAGCTGCTGCCAAGGCAAATAGATTACAAGAGGTCTAAGGGCACATGACACAAGAACATTGTCCTTCCTCTTTACAAGTCACTGGTCAGACCACACATGGAATATTGCGTACAGTTTTGGGCAGCGGTACTCAAAAATAATATCGGAGATTGAATGGGTTCAAAGTCAGGTAACTAAATGTAATAAATGCAACGGACGGACTACAATACCCAGAGAGGTTATCAAACTTTAATTTAGAAGATAGGTGAGGAACAACCTAATAACTATGTATAAATATATCAGGAGTCAATACAGAGATCTCTCCCATCATCTGTTTATACCCAGGACTGTGACTGTAACAAGGGGGCGCCCTCTAGGTCTAGAGAAAAGAGATTCTTTACTGTAAGAGCATTGAGACTGTGGAACTTTCTGCCTGAGGAAATGGTGATGGGGAACTTAATAAAAGAGCACAACAGGGGCCTGGACGTCTTTCTCGAGTGTAACAATATTACATTTTATAGTCACTAAAATTACTTGAGGGTTGCCGATTCGGAGATTATCCCCCTAAAATGTGGAAAAGTGGCTTCTTTCTGCGAGTTTTATACCTTCCTCTGTGTGCCTTCACACGGACGGACGTCAAAATCCCACGTGATTTGTGAGATGGAAGACGCACAAATATAAACCCTTATCTTTTGAATGGGGTCATACACGAGAGATGTTTTCCTGCATGGCACTACGATGTGAGAAACAAATAACGGCACATTCTATCTTGTGCATGCTCTCGCATTACACCTCCCATGGTTTTCAATGGGGCCAGCGGTAGCATCGCACCATGTGCAAAGTGCATGCGTTGTGATGCGAGGTCTCCCATTGAAAACAATGGAAGAAACTCCGCCATAGCTGACAGCCGCAGTGGAGGATCCCTGCATCCCCAAAGTGATGCAAGGCAGTTTTCATATGAAAACGCCTCGCATCCTTGAGGATTTTTCATGGATGGTGAGCGTGATATGGGGGCGAAATTCAGAGCCCAATATCGCGTTCGCCCATGTGAAGTTAGCCTCCGGATTAATTGCAAGATAATAAGCTGAACAGGTGTATTTTTTCAGCTTTACATACTGTATTGTGTTACTATAATTAATATCATAATGCAGCCTAAGGAGCTCCTACACAGAATTGTACTGCCACCGTGTGGTCATACTTCAAGTTGAAATATTTTAGCAGAATACGTGGACAAGTAGTAGAGCCAACAACAGAAGATTAGGTCTCAAAGGTGGTCTTTTTTTCTGTTTTGACCCATAGTTTAAAAATGACATATTTTGCACACACGTTTTCCCCCCCCCATGAAATAACCTACATTAGTATTGTCCTCGGTTTCATTCCTTTCTAAATATTAATCAACCCTAAGGCCTTAGTCAGACGGGCGTTTTTTAGCGCGATTTGCGCATGCGTCCGGCGATTTTTTAAAACCATTGCTTTGCAATGGTATTGGACACATGAGCGCTTTTTATGCGCTCGTCCGATAAATTATAGAACAGAAATCGCAGATCACACCTATCTGCGATTCCTGTTCTCTTCTCTATATGCGCTCAATGGGGCCGGCGGCAGCAGCGCCGACCCCTTTGAGAACATATAGAAGACAAATCATTCTTCTCTGCCACAGCTGTAACAGCTGTGGCAGAGAAGAACAATGTTTGCCAATTGAATTCAATGGAGCCGGCAATACAGCCGGCTCCATTGAAAGCAATGGGCTGCCGGATAGCGCTGGATGAATTGTCGGGAAGGGCTTAAATATATAAGCCCTTCCCTGCAATTCATCCAGAAAAGTGTTAAAATAAAAAATATATATATACTTACCTTGTCCCGGCAGCCGGAGTTCAGCGCGGCCGGCCTGCAGTGGGTGTGAGTCAGACCTGCCCCCTGATTGGCTCAGCGCTGAGCCAATCAAAGGCAGGTCTCACTCACACCCATTCATGAATTCATGAATGGGTGTGAGTGAGTCCTAAGATTATAGTTAGTGCCCTCTCTTTACAAGCCGATAGGTCTGCTGTGTGACCTCCCTTCCCATATGAACAAAAAATGTGATTCTTGAAGCCCTCACTGAACCGCCAACTTAAGAGGTTGTCCAAAAGATCACTTATTTTATCAATATTATGGATCAAGTGTCTGATTGCTGGTGGTCCCACCTCTAGCCTCATTCGGTCCTAAAACTGAAAAAAAAGGAACACGAGAGACTAACCCAGTTAGTTAGTTAATAGGTGTGACAAAACAGCTTTATTGTATGTAACACATTACATACCAATTACATTTACAGACAAAATGAAACAAAAAAATTTATACATTGTCTCATACCTTCATATATTAGTGCATTAACAGAACTTTACAAAAATTGTAACAGAAACCCCAAGTGTTAACTTCACAAAATTTGGTTTCCATTAAGGCTGCTGTACATTATTTTATATTACTCCAGGCTCCCATCTTTAGAGAAACAGCAGCAAATCAATCTTGTAAAAGGGCTTGTGACACGTTCCCCTGAAGTTCCTGAAAGATACAAAATTTCAGTCATTTATACAGGCAGATTATAGGGAAAAAAACTGATTAAATAAAATTATATGAACCCCTCATCTCCCCCTGAAAAAAAAACAACGGATGGTCAAAGCTCTAGAAATTAACCTGTATATACTAGAATCAGGAAACTTTGTAGCATTACATTTTTGGGCGATTCCCTGCTCGTTGTTAATTTAATAAAAATGACTAATTATACACCAATGCAGTCCATTACATAAGAATGAATCCTTACTAGAGATGAGCGAACGTACTCGTCCGAGCTTGATGCTCGGGCGAATATTAGCGTGTTCGGGATGCTCGTTACTCGTAACGAGTACCACGCGATGTTCGGGTTACTTTCACTTTCATGTCTGAGACGTTAGCGCGCTTTTCTGGCCAATTGAAAGACAGGGAAGGCATTACAACTTCATCCTGTGTTGTTCCAGCCCTATACCACCCCCCTGCTGTGAGTGGCTGGGGAGATCAGATGTCACCGGAGTATAAAAATCGGCCCCTCCCGCGGCTCGCCTCAGATGCCTTGTGAGTTAGCTGAGGGAAAGTGCAGTTGTGTTGGAGTTGCTGTAGGGAAAGTGTTTGTAGTGAGTGTAGGCTTCAAGAACCCCAACGGTCCTTCTTAGGGCCACATCTATCCGTGTGGAGGCTGCTGTTAGCAGTGTATTTTTTTTTTTTTTTTTCAAAATCTGCTGTGCAGAGCATTGCACCCTGCATTAGGGACACAAGTGGTGGTTAGGCAGGGAGAGTGTTAGGAGTGAGTGTAGGCTTCAAGAACCCCAACGGTCCTTTCTAGGGCCACATTTAACCGTGTGCAGTACTGTGCAGGCTGCTGTTCGCAGTGTTGCATTTATTTTTTTTTCCTCAAAATCGGCTGTGCAGAGCATTGCACCCTGCATTAATACTACAGGGACAGAATTGTGTAGGCAGGGCCACAACACAGTTATTATTCATTGAATAGACGCAGTGGGCCTTCCCTTTTAAAAAAAAGGGAAAAAATTATATTTGGCCTGCCTCTGACAGTCCTCAGGGCTCTGGGTACGTGTGTGCTGCGTGGAGAACGTAAAAAAAAATCAGACGCAGCCAGCTACGTTTTACTGCAGGCTTGCGCCAATTTCTTTCCTGCCTGGGAAATCCCTGCTCTGCTGTAGTTAATAACTCTGCAACACTAAAGTTCTGTGACACATTTGCAGGGCCACAACACAGTTATTAAACTTATTATTCATTGAATAGACGCAGTGGGCCTTTCCTTTTAAAAAAAAGGGAAAAAATTATATTTGGCCTGCAGGCTTGCGCCAATTTATTTCCTGCCTGGGAAATCAAATCACTGGTAACACAGCATGCTGAGGGGTAGGGGTAGGCCTAGAGGACGTGGACGCGGCCGAGGACGCGGAGGGCCAAGTGAGGGTGTGGGCACAGGCTGAACTCCTGATCCAGGTGTATCGCAGCCGACTGCTGCGCGATTAGGAGAGAGGCACGTTTCTGGTGTCCCGACATTCATCGCACAATTCATGGGTCCACGCGGTAGACCTTTATTAGAAAATGAGCAGTGTGAGCAGGTCCTGTCGTGGATGGCAGAAAGTGCTTCGAGCAACCTATCGTCCACCAACAGTTCTGCGCCGTCCACTGCTGCAAATCCGAATCCTCTGTCTGCTGCTCCTCCTTCCTCCCAGCCTCCTCACTCCACTACAATGACACATGCTCAGGAGCGGGAAGACTCCCAGGAACTGTTCTCGGGCCCCTGCTCAGATTGGGCAGCAGTGGTTCCTCTCCCACCAGAGGAGTTTTTCGTCACTGATGCCCAACCATTGCAAAGTTCCCGGGGTCCGGGGGATGAGGCTGGGGACTTCCGCCAACTCTCTCAAGAACTTTCTGTGGGTGAGGAGGACGATGACGATGAGACACAGTTGTCTTGCAGTCAGGTAGTAGTGAGGGCAGTAAGTCCGAGGGAGGAGCGCACAGAGGATTCGGAGGAAGAGCAGCAGGACGATGAGGTGACTGACCCCACCTGGTGTGCAACGCCTACTCAGGACAGGTCTTAAGAGGGGGAGGCAAGGGCAGCAGCAGGGCAGGTTGCAAGAGGCAGTGCGGTGGCCAGGGGTAGAGGCAGGGCCAGACCGAATAATCCACCGTTTCCCAAAGCGCACCCTCGCGCCATGCCACCCTGCAGAGGCCGAGGTGCTCTAAGGTCTGGCAGTTTTTCACAGAGACGCCTGACGACCGACGAACAGTGGTGTGCAAATTTATCAGCCTTGAGATGCTGCCGTATAGGGTTGTGGAAACGGAGTCCTTCAAAAGTATGATGGCGGCGGCGGCCCCGCGCTACTCAGTTCCCAGTCGCCACTACTTTTCCCGATGTGCCGTCCCAGCCCTGCACGACCACGTCTCCCGCAACATTGTACGCGCCCTCACCAACGCGGTTACTGCCAAGGTCCACTTAACAACGGACACGTGGACAAGCACAGGCGGGCAGGGCCACTACATCTCCCTGATGGCACATTGGGTGAATTTAGTGGAGGCTGGGCAGAGTCAGAGCCTGGGACCGCTCACGTCCTACCCACCCCCAGAATTGCGGGCCCCAGCTCGGTGGTGGCATCTGCGGCGGTGTATGCTTCCTCCACTAAAGCACCCTCCTCCTCCTCCTCCTCCGCAACCTCTGTCTCGCAATCAAGATGTGTCAGCAGCAGCAGCACGTCGCCAGCAGTCGGTGTCGCGCGGCGTGGCAGCACAGCGGTGGGCAAGCGGCAGCAGGCCGTGCTGAAACTACTCAGCTTAGGAGATAAGAGGCACACGGCCCACGAACTGCTGCAGGGTCTGACAGAGCAGACCGACCGCTGGCTTGCGCAGCTGAGCCTCCAACCGGGCATGGTCGTGTGTGACAACGGACGTAACCTGGTGGCGGCTCTGCAGCTCGGCAGCCTCACGCACGCGCCATGCCTGGCCCACGTCTTTAATTTGGTGGTTCAGCGCTTTCTGAAAAGCTACCCACGCTTGTCAGACCTGCTCGGAAAGGTGCGCCGGCTCTGCGCACATTTCCGCAAGTCCCACACGGACGCTGCCACCCTGCGCACCCTGCAACATCGCTTTAATCTGCCAGTGCACCGACTGCTGTGCGACGTGCCCACACGGTGGAACTCTACGCTCCACATGTTGGCCAGGCTCTATGAGCAGCGTAGAGCTATAGTGGAATACCAACTCCAACATGGGCGGCGCAGTGGGAGTCAGCCTCCTCAATTATTTTCAGAAGAGTGGGCCTGGTTGGCAGACATCTGCCAGGTCCTTGGAAACTTTGAGCAGTCTACCCAGGTGGTGAGCGGCGATGCTGCAATCATTAGCGTCACCATTCCTCTGCTATGCATCTTGAGAAGTTCCCTGCAAAGCATAAAGGCAGATGCTTTGCGCTCGGAAACGGAGGCGGGGGAAGACAGTATGTCGCTGGATAGTCAGAGCACCCTTCTGTCTATATCTCAGCGCGTTCAGGAGGAGGAGGAGGAGCATGAGGGGGATGAGGAGGAGGGGGAAGAGACAGCCTGGCCCACTGCTGACGGTACCCCTGCTGCTTGCCTGTCATCTTTTCAGCGTGTATGGCCGGAGGAGGAGGATCCTGAAAGTGATCTTCCTAGTGAAGACAGCCATGTGTTGCGTACAGGTACCCTGGCACACATGGCTGACTTCATGTTAGGATGCCTTTCTCGTGACCCTCGCGTTACACGCATTCTGTCCACTACGGATTACTGGGTGTACACACTGCTCGACCCACGGTATAAGGAGAACCTTTCCACTCTCATTCCCGAAAAGGAAAGGGGTTTGAGAGTGTTGCTATACCACAGGACCCTGGCGGACAAGCTGATGGTAAAATTCCCATCCGACAGCGCTAGTGGCAGAAGGCGCAGTTCCGAGGGCCAGGTAGCAGGGGAGGTGCGGAGATCGAGCAGCATGTACAGCACAGGCAGTGCAACAGTCTTTAAGGGCCTGGACAGCTTTATGGCTCCCCAGCAAGACTGTGTCACCGCTCCCCAGTCAAGGCTGAGTCGGCGGGAGCACTGTAAAAGGATGGTGAGGGAGTACGTAGTCGATCGCACGACCGTCCTCCGTGACGCCTCTGCCACCTACAACTACTGGGTGTCGAAGCTGGACACGTGGCCTGAACTAGTGCTGTATGCCCTGGAGGTGCTTGCTTGTCCTGCGGCTAGCGTCTTGTCGGAGAGGGTGTTTAGTGCGGCTGGGGGAATCATCACAGATAAGCGTACCCGTCTGTCAACCGACAGTGCCGACAGGCTAACACTCATCAAGATGAACAAAGCCTGGATTTCCCCAGACTTCTCTTCTCCACCAGCGGACAGCAGCGATACCTAAGCAATACGTAGGCTGCACCCGCGGATGGAAGCATCGTTCTCTCTCACCATCCAAAACGGGGACATTTCTGCTTCATCAATCTGTGTATAATATTCCTCCTCCTCCTGAAACCTCACGTAATCACGCAGAACGGGCAAGTTTTCTTAGGGCCACAAGGCTCACTCATATAATTTTTAATTTTTTTATACGTTTCAATGCTCTTAAAAGCGTTGGAACTTTAACTTGAACCAATTTTTCGTTAAACTGGGCTGCCTCCAGGCCTAGTGACCACTTAAGCCACATTAACCAAAGCGATTAATGGGTTTCACCTGCCATCTTGGTTGGGCATGGCCAATTTTTACTGAGGTACATTACTACTGTTGGTACACCAATTTTTTTGGGCCCTCACCTACAGTGTAATCATAGCAATTTCTATGTTCTTCGCCTGCACTCATGGTACAGAAAGGTGTGTGGGGTACACTTTAGCTACATAAATGTAACTTGGGCCTTGTCTATACTGCAGCTACTGAAATGGAACGAAGACTGCGCTCCCACTATACTGCTGCTTCGGAATCGTTACTGGGGCCTGTCTTGAGTGCTACTATTACTGAAATGGAACTAACACTGCGCTCCCACTATACTGCTGCTTCGGAATTGTTACTGGGGCCTGTGTAGGCTGCTACTATTACTGAAATGGAACTAACACTGCGCTCCCACTATACTGCTGCTTCGGAATTGTTACTGGGGCCTGTGTAGGCTGCTACTATTACTGAAATGGAACTAAGACTGTGCTCCCACTATACTGCTGCTTCGGAATTGTTACTGGGGCCTGTCTAGGCTGCTACTATTACTGAAATGGAACTAAGATTGTGCTCCCCCTATAATGCTGCTAGTGATATGTTAGTGGGGCCTGTCGCTAATGCTACGGCTGAAATGTTACTAATTATGGGCTCTGCCTATACCGCTGCTAATGGTATGTCTCTGGGGTGTGGAAACAGAGGCTTCCCAAAGACATGATGGCGGCGAGGCCATTTCCCACCAACGTTGTTACTGTTAAGGTGCATATAACCACGGACACGTGGAGAGGACACGTAGTGCCTCAAAAACATCCCCTGCCACGGCCCACTTAATCCTGGCCACATTCCGAAAACCAACAAAATAAAACCGCGCTACTAGGTCCGCAGTCACCACCACATTACCACCAACGCGGTTACTGTTAAGGTACATATTACCAGTCTGACTGGGGCATGCAGTGTGGGCCGAAGCCCACCTGCATTTAGCACGACATTACTACCTCAGCTGTGTTGGGCAATGCAATGGGATATATTTATGTACCGCCGGTGGCTTCCTGGCACCCACCCATGCTGTGGGTCCACAGGGAATTATAAATGCATCTGTTTCCACTTCTAAAGAACCCCAGTCAGACTGGGGCATGCAGTGTGGGCCGAAGCCCACCTGCATTTAGCACGACATTAGTACCTCAGCTGTGTTGGGCAATGCAATGGGATATATTTATGTACCGCCGGTGGCTTCCTGGCACCCACCCATGCTGTGGGTCCACAGGGAATTATAAATGAAACTGTTTCCACTTCTAAAGAACCCCAGTCAGACTGGGGCATGCAGTGTGGGCCGAAGCCCACCTGCATTTAGCACGACATTAGTACCTCAGCTGTGTTGGGCAATGCAATGGGATATTTTTATGTACCGCCGGTGGGTTCCAGGGAGCCACCCATGCTGTGGGTCCACAGGGAATTATAAATGCATCTGTTTCCACTTCTAAAGAACCCCAGTCAGACTGGGGCATGCAGTGTGGGCCGAAGCCCACCTGTATGAAGCATGACATTACTACCTCAGCTGTGTTGGGCAATGCAATGGGATATATTTATGTACCGCCGGTGGGTTCCAGGGAGCCACCCATGCTGTCGGTCGACAAGGACTTCACAATAGGGAGTTGTACCTGCCTGTGTCTATGAATTAAAAAGCCCGGTCTGACTGGGGCATGCAGAGACACCTTGACAGAATGAATAGTGTGTGGCACATAGGTTCCCCATTGCTATGCCCACGTGTGCAGCTCCTGATGGCGGTGGCACAGGATTCTATTTCTCATTGCTTCTGTACAGCATTGTGGGCTATCGCCCCGCCCCTTTTAAAGAGGGTCGCTGCCTAGCCGTGCCAACCCTCTGCAGTGTGGTGCTTAGCAAAGGTATGCATTGCTAATGAGGGCTTTTCAGAAGTAAAAGTTGTTGGGAGGGTGGGGGGGGGGCACTCTTGCCGCTATTGTGGCTTAATAGTGGGACCTGGGAACTTGAGATGCAGCCCAACATGTAGCCCCTCGCCTGACCTATCCGTTGCTGTGTCGTTCCCATCACTTTCTTGAATTGTCCAGATTTTCACACATGGAAACCTTAGCGAGCATCGGCGAAATACAAAAATGCTCGGGTCGCCCATTGACTTCAATGGGGTTCTTTACTCGAAACGAACCCTCGAGCATCGCGAAAATTTCGTCCCGAGTAACGAGCACCCGAGCATTTTGGTGCTCGCTCATCTCTAATCCTTACCAGATGTTCACTAGGGATGAGCAAACAGTTTTGTTCCAATAAATGGACAGTAACCTTTCCCACAAGGTCTGCTCATTGAAACAGCCTGTGTGTATCATCAATCTTGCAATATACTTGCATTGGAAATCAAGTTTGAAGTGGCTGCCACTAGGGGTCTTCCCTCCACCACCTTTGCAATCCACCGCCTGTCATTAGGCATTTTGCTTCTCTAGTCACAGCGACATGGGGATACAGCTAGTTACTACATGCAACAAACGGCCAGGCATTTAGATGTTGCCTTGCAACTGATTGGAGAGGGCTATGCAAGGCAGCATGGGAAGTGTGGGGCAAAAAGTACCAGCCAGTACAGCACTGGTAGAATAGCAGACTGCCTCCTACCTGTAAATGGATTGCAAGCAGCAGGGCAGCAGAAAAGTGGTAAAATGTACAAAAAACTGAATTGACAAAGTTTAAACTGGGTGCAAACAACAGCAAAGCCTTGACTATTGAAGACCTGGGCTACTTTTGAAAAGTTTCTGAAAACTCAGATATGCTTTAAAAGGGATGCATTAAAAGGGTTTTCCACGGAAATACTACTGATGACCTATCATCGGGATACGTTATCAATAGTTGATCGGGTGAGGTCCGTCGCTCGGGACCCCGACTGATCAACTGGGCGGATGCATGCCGTTAGCCTCCGCGGTGACCTTCGTGTAGTGGCCAGTGCTAGTAACTGCAAGCACAGTTCTGAAATCTATGGGAGCCGTGCCTAAAGTTACAAGCGCCGGTCATTATAAGGAGGTCGGCGTGGAGGCATCCTCTCCCACCTTTGTTATTGCGCCGCTGACAGCATGCGCCTGCTCAGCTGATCAATCGGGGTCCCAAGCAACGGATTAACTATTGATGACCTATCCTGATGATAGGTCATTAATAGTATTTCACTGAAAAAACCCTTTAAGAATGAGCATTATATATTGAAAAAGAGCAGTAGGGTCATTTCGGAACTATTTAGAAGCATGTATGGTGCAAAAAAACCCCGCTATTTGGTGATCGCTTTAGCGATAATCGGTGCGTGTAAATGTGCGCTCATCGTCCGCTTTTCAGGCACTGCTGGCTGATCGTTAAATTCAGTCAAACATAAAAATCGTCACTGACTTTTATCAGAAGTTCTTCACGGGGAGTGCGGATAGCATTGTTTCCCCCTGGAGAACAGAGGATCTGAGCACAGATAATAGCCTATTAGCTGTGGTCAGCAAAGGCTTCATTTCCATAACTAATTGGTACTTGAGTAGCTGAGTAGCTACTTAAATACAAATTAATTTTTATGCAAAATGATCGCTCAAAGCTGTCACTTAAACTGTCGCTTGAGCGATCATCAGCCCATGTAAACCATCCTTTACCCATTAGTTAGGCTATAATCTCATAGTCTATGTTAGTTGGAGCTGTGGTCGCATAGGAGGGAATATTTTAGGAGCAGGCAGCGACTGGCTGTGTGCACCTGTCTGGGAGGAGTGGAGGGTTTCAATAACCCCTTAGGCCTCATGTCCACGGGCAAAATAGGATTTTAGATCCGCAGCGGATCACCCGCATGCGGATCTACATCCCATAGGGATGCATTGAACACCCGCGGGTAGGTAAATACCCGCGGATGGTCAATAAAAGTGATTTAAAAAAAAATGGAGCATGAAAAAATCTGGACCATGCTCCATTTAGGTGCGGGTCTCCCGCAGGCTTCTATTGAAGCCTATGGAAGCCGTCTGGATCCGTGGGAGACCAAAATCATAATATACTCACCTGCTCCGGATCTTCCCTTCTTCGCGGCTTCATCTTCTTTCTGTCGCACCCGGATCTTTTCTCCCTTGGGTAGGCGCATGCGCGCGGCACGCAACCGACGTGCCGTGCACATCCGCCGGGCCGAAGAAAGAAGATCTGGCCGCGACGGAGAGAAGATGAAGCCGCGAAGAAGGGAAGATCCGGAGCGTGTGAGAGGTGAGTAATTTCTATTTTCAGCGCTCATGTCGGCGGGGCAGGAGGGACCCGCTGCAGATTCTCCATGGAGAATCCGTAGCGGGCCTGATTTTCCCCGTGGACATGAGGCCTTAGGCCTCCTGCACACGGGCGGATTTTATTTATAATCTAAATTACTCGAGCGAGTAGTGCCTTAGCCGAGTATCTCCCCGCTCATCTCTAAAGATTTGGGGGCCAGCGCGGGTGACAGGTGAGTAGCTCTCCCCCGCTGCTCCCCACCCCCCGCCGGCCCCCGAATCTTTAGAGGCGAGCGGGGAGATACTCGGCTAATGTGCCTTAGCGAGTATACTCGCTTATCTCTAAGACGATTCCAAATTTACATAGTATTTTTTTTGCTGTAACACTTTTAAAAAAATAAAACGTCTTTGGAAAAAATGAAAATTATTTTCTGCTGCCATCGTCTCATAGCCATAAACACCTTTTTTTCATCAACATAACTGTGAGAGAGTTGATTTTTTGCAAAACACGCTGTAGTTTCTATTGGTACCATTTTGGAATGCATATGACTATACGATCACTTTTTACTAATAGTTTTCTTGGAGATGGGGTGACCAAAAAAGTGCAAATCTGAGGTATAGTTTTTTTCCTGATGTTTACTGCACGGGATAAATAAATGTGTTACTTTGACAGGTCGCTCTTTTACGGATGCAGCAATACAAAATGTTTGTCTTTTATCTTGATTTTTTTTTTTTTATAACTATAGGAAAGCTTTTTAAATTTTCACTTTTACTACCTTTATTTTTTTACATTAATAAAAATTAAAATATAAAATATATGTAATTAGTAAATTAAAAACTATTCTAAACTAACTTTTACATTTTTTTTAGACCCCATAGGGGACATGAAATTGTTTGTTTGCTCCTGCAGTATAATGTAATGTAATATATTATACTGCTATGTGACAGGCAGTATAATAAAGCAGCACCACAGGCAGCTATGGGGGCCATAGCAACTGAATGGCACTACACAATTTCATTACAGGTGGGTCATTCGGGATCCCAAACTCCGATTGGGGCATTTCAATGCCACTGTCACAATGGACGGTGACTAGAGATGAGCGAGTATACTCGCTAAGGCTAACTACTCGAGCGAGTAGTACCTTAGCCGAGTATCTCCCCGCTCGTCTCTAAAGATTCAGGGACCGGCGCGGGTGACAGGTGAGTTGCAGGAGTGAGCAGGGGGGGAGAGAGGGATCTCCCCTCCGTTCCTCCCAGCTCTCCCTTGCTGCTCCCCGCCCGCCGACGGCAGCCGAATCTTTAGAGACGAGCGGGCAGATACTCGACTAAGGTACTACTCGCTCGAGTAGTTAGCCTTAGCGAGTATACTCGCTCATCTCTAACGGTGACACTTAAAAGCTTACTAGCCGACTGTTGCGGGCAGGTGTCACTGTCAAAGACAGCCGGGACCAACATTGTATGGAGCAGAATTGCCCCCCAAACCAGCTCTATACAAACCATGAACCTCCATGATGTAACTATACGTCTTGGAGTGTTATGGGGTTAAAAACTGTGGACACCTCTCAGCATTTTTTAATGCATTTCATATAGTTTTACAAATCAGATTTGTAATTGTCGATTAACATTTTCGACATTTAATTTCAGTCAAGAGGACATGCCCTGTAATCACATAGATCCTACATGAACTGCTACAGGTTTAAGATGGTTTTGCTCCATTCTTCTCAAAAGAAAGGCTGGGTTCTAGAAGCTCCGGATCTGTAAGACATATAAAGAACCCACTTTGTTTTCTATAGTTACTAGAGATAAGGCTAAATACACTTTTTAGTTCCAAAGCATTTAGAAAGGACCAGTAATGCCAGAAGGGCCAGCTGAGCAGCTTTGTAGCTACGGCTTCACTGACTCCAACAATGTATTTCTTTTAGTCATACCACCCCTCTCGTCCCCCTGTACTGGTTTCCCTTAGATTTGGCTGCCGTGGGTGTGAATCTGTCAAGTGGGCGGTCTCCGCTGCTCACTGCCAACGGATTGCGTCAGATTTACTTGGACCGTGATGCTGGGACCATCCACTTGATGAATCCACAACGATGGAAGATGACTAAGGAGAGCCCAAGTATGGGGAAAAGAAAGGCCGTGATGCCTCCGCTTATGAATACAAGTTTCACAACACTTAGCTGGTGCTGCAGCTGACATATGAAAACTGGTGCAAGAAGCAAGAGAGACGCCACTATAATCAAGACGTCCATCACTGCTTTAAGCTGGCCCCCAGATAGGGCAGCATAAAACCGACAACAGATTTCCTTTGACATAACAAAAAATGATGATTGTCTATACCCGAGTTTCCCAAACTGTGCTCCACGAAGCCCATGGGGCTCTGTGAGCAATAGCCAGGGGCTATGACCGAGGGTCTAGGTCCGTGGTGGCGAACCTATGCATGCGTGCCGGGGAGGGCTCCAAGTGTCTCTCTGCTGGCACACGCGCTGTTGGCTGCTCACCACAGTTGTGATTACTGTCTGGTGTGACCTGGGGTTATTATTACTACTGGAGCCACTGCTGGGGTTGTTACTGAGGGGGTTAATACTACTGGGGCCGACGTCGGAGGTTATTACTGAGGGGGTTAATACTACTGGGGCCGACGTCGGGGGTTATTACTGAGCGGGTTAATGCTACTGGGGCCGTCGTCGGGGGTTATTACTGAGGGGGTTAATGCTACTGGGGCCGACGTCGGGGGTTATTACTGAGGGGGTTAATGCTACTGGGGCCGACGTCGGGGGTTATTACTGAGGGGGTTAATGCTACTGGGGCCGACGTCGGGGACCCCCTCGCTACTGGGGCCGACGTCGGGGACCCCCTCGCTACTGGGGCCGACGTCGGGGACCCCCTCGCTACTGGGGCCGACGTCGGGGACCCCCTCGCTACTGGGGCCGACGTCGGGGACCCCCTCGCTACTGGGGCCGACGTAGGGGACGCTATTAGTACATGGGGTGGATTTGCTGTGGAATTCACAATAGCTGTAGTAGCAAAGTAGCTGAGATTTTAAAAATCCCACCCACATGCTTTGGAAAAAATGTGCACAAAACCCGTGCAGGATTTAATTCCTGAGCATGTGAATTTTAAATATAATGTATATCAATAACCCATCCAGTGTTCCAGCCTTCCAACCCTGTTATTTTTTTAAACCAGTCCTGTCCTTTTTATAACGACGGAGGTAAAAATCATGTTGTGACAAGCCATGCCCCTAACCACATCCACCGTGGGGCTGCACAAGAAACTTTTGCTTCAAAAAGGGCTCCATGGCTGAAAAAGTTTGGTACCCACTGTTCTATACTAATGCCGACTTTAGAAGGAACAATTATCATTCAGAAAAATCGATCAAACGCAGCCAACAATGACTGAGAATTGTAAGGTTCTCACTCGTTGTTCAGTTTCAGCCAACAAAGACCAGCGCCGATTCATGCAGTTTAATCACCAATCGTTTAGTATTTCACATAGGAACGTAAAACACTGAACAATTAGTGCACGAGAATTGCACAATTCTCATCGAGAATCGTGCAGTCTAAACAGGCTACTCAAGCACGGACGAGCTGGTGATGATGTCACTAGCTTGTTCGCTCGGGCAAACGAGAATCGTGTTAAAGGGCCATAAGGATAGATCATGGTTTGATAATGCTGACCTGACCTCCATCAATCATCATAGTATAGGACAGTCAAATGCTCAGATGACAAAATATACCTGAACAAACACCAA
Source organism: Eleutherodactylus coqui (assembly GCF_035609145.1). Classification (NCBI taxonomy): domain Eukaryota; kingdom Metazoa; phylum Chordata; class Amphibia; order Anura; family Eleutherodactylidae; genus Eleutherodactylus; species Eleutherodactylus coqui. The sequence goes on from NC_089837.1 coordinate 62,825,617, forward strand.
AGGAGCCTTCACTCTGCTGATCGGCAGGATTACTGATGGTCGGAGCCCTGCCCATCCCAGATCAAACATTGCTGGCCTGTTCCAAGCAAAATCTATTTCAGACTTCCATGGGTGACAGCTCGGGAACAGGGAGCTGGGTGAGTATAATAAAGAAGTACATCCTTAGACTACTCAGGACCTGCCCTATGACTTAGTTTATGGCGCTCACAGGTGGAGATCGGTTGCCTTTTAGGCTTTCACATGGACTACAAAGTCGTGCGATTTTAAAACGCTGCGACAGCGCTACCAAACGCATGTATGTGAAGCCTATGGTTTCCCTCATATTAGCTAGGTTTTGCCTGCTAGAAAAAAAAAATCGTGGCATGCTCAATATTGACGCAATTTGCGATGTTTTGTAGCCCATGTTTCCCTATGAAGCCTTCGTTTTTGTCGTAAGGCAACCCACAAAATCACAGTTTTCGTGGTCCCGCGAAACCAAGTGGGGTTAAGTACTTCTGTATGGCCATATTAATGCACTTTGTAATATACATCGTGCATTAAATATGAGCCATACAGAAGTTATTCCACTTACCTGCTCCGTTGCTAGCGTCCCCATCTCCATGGTTCCGTCTAAATTCGCCGGCAGCTTGCTTTTTTAGACGCGCTTGCGCAGTCCGGTCTTCTCCATTCAGCACGAGCCGCTTCAGTGTGCTCCCCGCTACAGCTCTTCTGCGCATGCGCAGACGAGCTGTCACTGCTCGGGAGCGCGCTGGAGCGGCCATTCTGTACCTTCCTCTGTTAGAGGAAGGTGCAGAGCTGCCGAGCTGTCCGGAGAAGCCGCCCAGCTGTCCCGCCGTCCAGCTGTCCTGGTAAGTGATGGGCCGGGGGGGGGCTGCCGCTGCGCCGGGCTGCCGCTGCAATGGGGGGGGCTGTCGCTGCGATGGGGGGGGGGGGGCTGTCGCTGGGCCGGGGGAACTAGCGCTGGGCCGGGGGAACTAGCTTTGGGCCGGGGGAACTAGCGCTGGGCCGGGGGAACTAGCGCTGGGCCGGGGGAACTAGCGCTGGGCCGGGGGAACTAGCGCTGGGCCGGGGGAACTAGCGCTGGGCCGGGGGAACTAGCGCTGGGCCGGGGGGGCTGTCGCTGCGATGGGGGGGCTGTCGCTGCGATGGGGGGGCTGTCGCTGCGATGGGGGGGCTGTCGCTGCGATGGGGGGGCTGTCGCTGCGATGGGGGGGGGGGGGGCTGCGCCGGTTACCTGCTGCCTGGCGGTGGGTGACTGGTCGGCGGCTGCGGTGGGTCCGGTCGGCGGCTGCGGGGCGTCGTGTTGCCATGGAGACACAGCTGGCAGCGTCTCGGGAGCGCGCACGTCGGGCTGCAGCGAGCGACGGGAAAAGAGCCGGCGGCCATCTTGGGGAAACTTTTATAAGTTGCTGAAACGCTGGAACGGTAAGTACGAACCAGCTAGAAATGTCATTTACAGGGGGGCTTAGTAATGTGTACTTAATGGGGGGGACTGGGCAATAAAAAAAATTCACTGCTTCCTCGAGACATCTCCTTTAAGCCCTAACCCGAAACTAAGCCCTAGCTACATTCAACAACAAAAAAAGGGAATACTTAAAGGGGTTGTCCCGCAAAAGCAAGTGGGGTTATACACTTCTGTATGGCCATATTAATGCACTTTGTAATATACATCGTGCATTAAATATGAGCCATACAGAAGTTATATACTCACCTTCCCTGCGCTGGCGTCCCCGTCTCCATGGTGCCGTCTAATTTCAGCGTCTAATCGCCCGATTAGACACACTTGCGCAGAAGGGTCTTCTCCCTTCTGGTCGGTCCAGGCACGAGCGGCGTTCTGGCTCCGCCCCCTTCTACGCGTCATCGCGTAGCTGCGCCCCGTCACGTGTGCCGATTCCAGCCAATCAGGAGGCTGGAATCGGCAATGGACCGCACAGAGCCCACGGTGCACCATGGGAGAAGACCCGCAGTGCATCGTGGGTGAAGATCCTGGCGGCCATCTTGGATGAAAAGAAGGAAGAAGTTGCAGACAGGGGATTCGGGTAAGTAAAATTTTTTTTTTTTTATTTCAACACATCCCTTAGGTTTGTCCTGCGCTGAACCATGCCTATGCAAAAAGAAAAAAAAAAAACCCCGTTTCGGTGCGGGACAACCCCTTTAACTGGTAGGCTGGGTCCTCCTGCTGCTCTCTGGAGCTCCGCTGGGCGTCCTGCAGTCCTTGTTCGCTCACAGAAGATCACTTCCTGGTTGCCAGATTCATAAATCATGCCCCCAGCAAGCAATGGCTCTGATTGGCTAAGTAGCGATGGATGAACCAATCACAGCCACCACATTGTGGGCGAACGAGGAATGCAGGACGCCCGTCGAAGCTCCAGAGAGCAGCAGGACCCAGACCGAGCCTACTAAGTAAGTATTGCCCCGTTTTTTTTTTTGTGTGTAGAGTGCAGCTAGGGATTACTTTCGGGGTAGGTCTTAACAATCTTGTGCTAAAACCGCGCAGGTAGCAATGCGATGCACGATTTTCCACAGGAAAACACATCACTGTTGCTACAAAATTGTGGGGACAAAGCTGCAATATTGCTTTGATTTTGTAGCGGCGATATCAATGTCGTCCATGTGAAAGAGGCCTTAAAGCGACCCTCCAGGAGAAACAAAAAAGGCTGCATTGACTTTCTAATAGAGATGAGCGAACGTACTCGTAATGAGTACTTACGCACCCGAGTACCGCCATCTTCGAGTACTTCAGTACTCGCGCGTAAAGATTTGGGGGGGGGGGGGGGGGGGGGGAGAGGCGCGGCGGTGCGGGGGGGGGGGGGAGCAGCGGGGAACAGGGGGGAGCCCTCTCTCTCTCCCTCTCCCCCCCACTCCCCGCTGCAACCCCCCGCGCCGCCACCCGAATTTTTTCGCCCGAGTACGGAAGTACTCGAAAATCGCGGTATTCGGGCGAAAAAGGGGCGGGGCCGAGCACGTTCGCTCATCTCTACTTTCTAATGAACACATAGTATGTATCATTAGTCTAAGACACTACACCTGCTTTGATTAACCAGGGCTGTCCACTTTAACAGTGCCGGCCACTCAGAGCACCATGTAGGGTCTTAGACTACTGATGCATGCTATTCACAGTGTGCATCAGGTAGTCAAAGAAGCGATTAGTCAGTCTTGGCCCAGAGCGTTGTGTTAAGGATGCATTGCTATAACCTACAACATTACCAAACTATATAGCAGACATCACAAATATCCTATTTTTGAATAGACAGGTTTACTATAAAATACAGATTATGCCATTTCGACTGAATACTCACAGATATTCTTTGGGGATATGTGACTTGAGTATTTTACCATTCCTGCACACCGTTCTGTTGAAGTGGAAATCCAGCCGGACAATCCCACCTCTCCTCTTCATATATGTTCAGTCTTGAGGGATCCAGTTTTTCTCTACATGTGGAGAGCTCAGCTTTTGTCGTTTCTGGGCGAAGTGAGGGGAAATCATACATCATTCCTGATTTTACGCCATCTTCAATTTGCTTAGCAAAACCTTTTTTAACTAAATTAAGGGCCAAATTTCCTGAACCATAAAGAGATACTTCCAAAATGTTGTTTTCAAGACTTTTAATAGGCAACATCATCAAGTCGTGGTTTTTGACAAAGCTGGCACAATAGCTAATGGCTTCTTCAGACCAACTATTTCGATCTTTTGACATCACACCATGAAGGGTGCAATGATACGTTAGTGACAGAAGGCAAGACATTTCTGTTGGAATCCTTTTCAGTTCTTTGTAATCGGAGTAAGGAAAGATTCGGTCAATCCCATAGTCAGGCAAGTGCAGTAAGATGAAGTCCTTGTTAATGCTTTTTATTTCTGCCCTGCACCACTCTTGTTCGACAAGTGACTTTACAAGACAGAGAGAACCAGGTTTTAGTGAATCACTATCTATAGAGGTAAGGTCATCTGATATTTCCATCGACTTTGATAAAGTATCCATCAAATTAATAGAGTCCACCAGCTGAACAAAAAAACTGGAGGGGTCATAAAATGATGTAACAATTCCATGAAAAACTTCTAACGTTTTCAGCGGCTTCCTTGGAATTTGGGATGATGAAACGTAAGGCGACGAGTGAGACTTTGCTGTATCAAACTTTTTATCAGGTGAGCTTTGTACACTATGAAGATAAGGCAACAGCATTAGACCTTCAACCAATATCTCCACTTTCCATGCATTTACAGACTCCAAAAATTCAAGAAATATTATTTGCACTTCTTTCTGCAAAATCGATTTCAACTGTGCTGTAAAGACATTTTCACCAATTTGTTCAATCCCGGGGTATTTACAAACAATTGCTTGTTTAGGAATGGAAAGCACTTTAGAAGAAAGCATTCTGGCATTGTGCATGCTTATTACTTCATGTGCACCGTGGTCCACAAAAAATACTATCATCTTCCTTGTACTTGGCATTAGTTTTTCAACAGTGGCACGAAGCCAAATACGCGTATTTTTAGATTTTGCCAAACAGACCATACCCTCTGAAATATCCTTTGCTAGAATTCGGTTGCCAACCTGCTTGACAGTAGCAGCTATGTGCGACTCTAATTCGGACTCCTCAAAAGTATTGACTAAGGTGACAAAAAGGGTTTCAGAATTAGAAAGAAAAATATTTTTCACTTTTTCTATTAGACCAGGCCTTAATGTCTTGGTTCTAAGGCTGTAAATGTTTTTAGCAGCTGTCGCTTCCGCCTTGGGGCTTTCATTTGAAATTTTCAAAGAGCTCAAGTCCAATTTTGGAAGATTGTCCTTGGTAACTGCAGCAGGTAGGTTTGAAGAACAATTAAAACTTTGAAGGAGTTCTTCAGAAAGGGACTGTCCTTCTAAGGTTATACTGACCTCCCACTGAAGGCCATGTTTGCGCATAAACTTGCAACTTAATTGTTCATTCTTAACTTTCTCTGAAAACTTTTTTGAAATATTTTTACTCCACTCGGTGTGGTTCTGCAGTTTCTGAATCCCAGTGAGGAAAACAGGGACACTTAACCTAGGTATCGTTAAGAACTTTTCTGGAAGAGTTAAGATGCACGAAGAATCCACATTTGCCACGTTACCATAATCAATAAATTCAATATGCAAACTGTCTTGCAGGAGGTCTTTAATTTCTGCTCTATAGTATGCCTCATCATCTGGATACTGAGCAACAACTACAAGACCTCTCGCGATATCTTGTTTTTTAACGACTTGGAAAAACATCTTGTTGAGCTCTTCAGCTATCTGAATGATCTCTTCCTCTTGATTGGCAAGTTGCACAAAAAACCTGGAAGGACTATCTATATGCGAAGCATAAACAAGATAGGTGGTATCTGCCTCTAGATGTATTTCAGGAAGATCAACCGACTTTAGAAGTTTTTGACTGGAGAAAGAGTTCTGGTCGTTGATGTGGTCTATAGATTTCGTAACGGTATCTGCCTCTAGATGTATTTCAGGAAGATCAACCGACTTTAGAAGTTTTTGACTGGAGAAAGAGTTCTGGTCGTTGATGTGGTCTATAGATTTCGTAACGGTATCTGCCTCTAGATGGATTTCAGAAAGATCAACCGACTTTAGAAGCTTTTGACTGGAGAAATAGTTCTGGTCGTTGATGTGGTCTATAGATTTCGTAACGGTATCTGCCTCTAGATGGATTTCAGGAAGATCAACCGACTTTAGAAGTTTTTGACTGGAGAAAGAGTTTTTGTCCTTGATGTGCTCTATAGATTTCGTAACGTGAGCTGAATTAATCTCTTGGTGGAATGAGTTTATAGGTAAAAAATCAACACTGTCTGGACCGTTCTTATTTTTAGTAGAGATCGAGTCTTCACAAACATTCAGTTTCTCTCTGCTTCTAATGCATTTAATCCCAAACAATTTTTTCACTTCTTCATTTATGGAGGTATTTCCATTAGACAATTCCAGCTCCAGCTGTCCTTCATCGTCTTTAGCCATTACAGTAGCACTTAACAGTTCACCAACACATTGCTTTTCCAGCCAGGTTTTGGCTTCTACTGGAAAGAGTGATTCTTTCATACCGGCCAGGTAGCATGGAATGGCTTGCATTGGCTGAAATAAAATATCAACAGCATCCTCTGGAATAGAAAGCATTTCACTTTTTCTCACCATCTGGCTATTTCCAAAATCTACAAAAAATGCCAAAAACAGAGAGGAGTTCACAGGGTATGGCAATGCTCTGTACAAATTGCCATCTTCCAAGTATCTAACAATGCAGAGCTCATTTGGTTTCTGAACTGGCTTTACCTGATCACCTATCTTACCTACTTCCGTCATCAACTTCTCAAAGATCTTTTCATTTTTGGCAAGATGGCAGTAAAATTTTCCAGTATTATATATATAAGTCACACAAATATCTTCCTTGCTTCCCACTTCAAGGTCAAAGCTAGAGTAGCAAAATGTATGTAAATGACGAGATGGAACATTCTTTCCTAAAATCAGATGACCCTTCCTTGTTAATATTTTATTTGCATTGCCGAAACGAGTTTCTAAGTTTACGGCATTACGTAGACCCTCGGAACCACTACTGTACAAAGCAACCACAGTACATTTCATTACATCAACAGTAAGTTGAAGGCTTTTAAAATCTTCACATGCATTAGTAGACCATTCACAGTGAGCATATGGAGGAGAAAACACTTGACTCAAGCAGCAATGGAAAGCTTGACCTTCCAATTTTAGAAACTGTGGTTTAATTTCACAAAGTTCTGAAATCAACACCCTTTCCATATTCCCATAATCAATGAAAATAACATCGGCTTCATGAGCTGAAACATACTTCACAAGGGCTGCTCGATAGTACTTGCCAGTGCTGAAGGACTTTGCAGCACAAGCGACTTGTCCATGTTGGTAGCTGCTGTTGCAACAGCTGTAAAATTTCTGCATTTCATCCATTAAGGTGGATAGTTTCGAGGCGCTTTCTGACATTTGACACCAGAAACTAGCTGGCGAGGTCACATGAGAACATTTCACATACATAGAAGCTCCAGGTTTAAATATATACGGTTTATAGCAAACTGCAGAAACACCGTTTTTTTGTAATTTGCTTTCTAGTATACAATATGATGAATTTTGCTCCATTGGTTTGCGTTTCAAAGCACTCAGTGAAACTTGTGCTTCTCTGGATAAGAGCCGTCTAGTCCTTATGTTTTTTTTTGTTTTGCCAAGGATTTCGCTATTTTTTGTGTTGTAATCTAAGGACTGACCATCCACTTTCCAGAGCTCTGCAAAACCAGCTTGCACCAAAAGAGTGGCAATATCTGAAGATTCCGTGCTGTCCGAAAGTCGCATTTCCACCACATATGTGGATTTCTGTTTGCCAAGAACATGGCAAAGAAGAGCTTTCCCATTCACAGTTGTTTTAAAAAAGTCATTGCTAGTCATACTCCACACATCGTCAACGGGATAGGTATATGCTAAAGAACAGCACATTGCTAACGCTGGCAAAATGGTGAATTGCGACAACAACACCTTTGCATCATAGAATGGAATGGTTTCGGTGTTCCCAAAGTCAATGAAATAAACAGAAATTTGTGGACTCGGCATTTCGGTGACCATGGCTCTGTAATAATGCCCGTCTAATGCATAACGTGCACAGCAAAGTTGACCAGGCTTGGGATCTTGCAAAACCATCTCCATATGCTCACAATTATTGTAGGTTTCTGCAATCTTTGCCGTCATCTCGGTATACTCCTTTTGGCACTTATCAGTTCTTATCCAAAAATGTGAGGGGTTTACTGCGTATTCGACATAGGCTATATGGACTGACTCCAAGTCCATCTTCATTGATTTGTAAGAAACTGTTTCAATGTATTCCACCTCTGTGGAGGTAGCAATCTCAGGTAAAGACAGCTTTTGATATTCCTCATCAATGACTGGCTTTGCAAAATCAGTAAAAATATGCGGGGAGAAAAAAGGAACTTGCTTGTTTGCCAAATGACAATCTGTACTGAATTCAAACTCTTTAGCATACAATGATAAGTAATACAGACGCTCTTCACTGCAATAGTCCTTTATATGGCCAATGACAACATGTCCCATTAGGGCCTCTTTAAACAGAGTTAGCTGCACATTTTGAAAACTTTTTATATGGTCATTGCCCCAAGATAATGCACATGGGATAGCCATCATGGGTAAAGCTAAGAACTCTGGCTGCAGCCTCTGCACATTGGAGGACGGTACGGTTTCACTACTACCAATATCGAAAAACCAGACATTTACGTCATTATAAGACATAAGCTTCTGGATAACTCCTCTGTACCATAAGCCATCTTTACGCTTGGCAGCGCAGAGTACACCAAAATTACCAAGGGTGGAACTTGCTCCTGTTACGGTAGTTTCATAATGAGAGCACATAGAAGCAGTGAGTTTACTTAACTCTGTCTCCCATGACAGAACATGGCAATAAAAGCGATCTGGGCTTATAGCGGCAGAAATTTTAATTTTTTCCATGGTATTGACACTAAATTCAGGTCTCAGATGATCTAGTATCTTTTGGAAACGGGGAAGGCAGTCAGGAATAACAAGAGTGACATCAGTACATATGTCCTTCTGTTGAAGCAGGTCAGGCATTTGTTTGCAGTGAGAGTTTGCTGGAAACTTGTGTATGATTTCAACAAGGAGGCGAAATGACTCCGAATCGACATATTTTGCCAAACTGAGCTCAATGGCATAGCTTACGACTTTAGGTATTTCTAAAAGAATAACCTGATTGGGTAAGAATGTTTTGACATTTCCGTGAAGCTGTTGACCGACCAAGGATGAAAAATAATTTATGGCTCTTGAGGTCCACTTCTCATTAAGTGGCAGTAAATTAGAAATGATCCCATTGACCACCTTAGGAGGGAGCGTGAATAATTCACCAACAGCAGAAGCAATTTGTGAAGAGGGAACTTTGATGACATTGCCTTGATCTATTAGTGCAACTTCAAATTTCTGATTGACATTATCCAAAATTTTACCCCTGTGCCACATTCCGTAAGGTTTATCTTGTACCAAGCAAAACTCCCCGATATTAATGTCCACATTGTTTTTTGCAGTTAGTTGCATTTCATTCTGTAGTATGTGATAGTCAAATTCAGAATCAGATATATATTTTCCTTGAAATTTTATTATAACATCTCCAGGTTGGCAACTGATATTTATGATCTTCAAATCCATTTGCAAGTTACACTTCCCTGTTAAAGACATATAATCCATTGAATCTGAAAAATAAGAAGAAAAAAAAAAACTTACTCAAAAAGTTTTACAAGTTAGGATACGTGTACATGGGCGTTTATTATTGACTCTATACTATGGCAATAACTTCTATCCATGACTGAAGGAGCAATCATACCATGCATAGATGAAGGAAATGATATCCGGTTGAGTTATGACACGTCATGTAAAGTAAAGCCACTTATTAATAAGCTTACGTCTTCAGAAGTATGCTGCTCAATTGATTGTAGTCCTAGTCATGTGGTCCTGGACTTCAAGGCTTTCAGGTAAGCATGTGTGACCGTTGACATGTCTGAATTGGATAGATGGCTATCCCATCACAGCTTACTTGAAAGCCTATGTAACACAGACTAGGTATCTGCAGCTGCAATCGGACAAACACATTTTGTAATGCTGGGAAAAAAAGACATGCCTATCTAGTTTACCATATGCTCTTGCGATGTTGATCCAGAAGAAAGCAAAAAAAAATAAAAAATCATTCTAGGGGGAAGAAATTCCTTCCTGACTCAGAACGACTCCCTGGGTTAATAACCCGTGTCCAGTAATTTGATGACTGTAACTTTTAACATTATAAGGCTACATACACACAACGGCGAAACTCAAGCGAATAAGAACTCCATTCTTTTGAATCCAGTCATACAAATGAGCGATGTTGTCCCTCGTAGTGATGCTGTGGGAGAAAAAAAAATTGGTGCATGTTTTATTTTTTTTCATGTTCCTCAGAACGTATCGTCCGCTGATTTCAATGGGATGTTAAAGATATTGCATGGCACGCACATACCATGTGATCTGTATGTGAAATCAATGGGAAACACTTTCAATCCTCCATCACACATGAAACACACGTACAAGAGGATCAGAATTTCATAGAAGTGCCTGAAAAACATTTCGCATCCGTGGGTACAACGCACACTGGTAAGCGTGAGATGAGGGCGAGTTTCTCAGCATGATATCGTGCTCACCCCTTGTGAATGTAACCTCACACTCGAAAACCGCATCCAGGCCTCTTTTGAACTCTCTTAGCAAGTTCACCATAACCATGTCTTCAGGTACAGAGTTCTATGCTTTCACTACTGTTAGGGTGGACACCCACTGTTTTTTTTTTTCTCCACTGCAAGAGTAAAGTTAAAGTCTCACAGCGCAGTGCGAGAAAAAAAACCCGGCATGACGCTGGGATATCGGCATCACGCAAGCATATCGCCAGTCTTTTCAATGGGGCCAGCGGCAGCAGCGCTAGCCCCATTGAAAAGAGATGGAGAATGCCGCGGACTTCTGCCACAGCTGTAACAGCTGTGGCTGAAGTCCCCGTCATTCTATTCCATTGCTTTCAATGGGATCGGCACTGCTGCCGACCCCATTGAAAGCACTGGTTTCAGCCAAGCCCTGCAGTAAGATTATCGGGGAAGGGCTTGAAATTTAAGCCCTTCCCTGATAATCAGCAAAAAGTGTTTAAAAAATTATAAAAAATATTACTCACCTCTCCCGCGCTCAGCCGCGTCCTCCTGCTGGCTCCCCTGCACTGCTATTAAGCTCTTTCAGCAGTCGGGGGATTTAAAAATCCCTGCCTCCTGAAAGGGCTGTGCAGATTGGCTGAGGGCTCAGCCAATAGCAGCTAGTGCTTAGCTACTGGCTGAGCGCTCAGGCAATCACACGTAGCCCTTAGCTATTCATTCATGAATAGCTAAGATATAGCTATTCATCCCCGCAGGGATGAAGGAAACTCCTACCACAGCTGTGGCAGAAGTCCGCGGCATTCTCCCTATGTTTTCAATGGGGTTAGCGCTGCTGCCGCTGGCTCCACTGAAGCCACTAGCGATATGCCGGTTCTATACCGGCGTCTTTCTTGTGCTGCGAGGCGAGAGTTTTCTCGCGCTCTCGCAGCGCAAGAAAGAAAATATCGCAAGTGAGCGTTCACCCTTACAGTAAAGAATATCCTTTGTGGCGCAGAGTGCTCTGCGCCACATGACCTGAAGGTTATGGGTTCAATCCTCGCTTGGTTCAGTTAGCTAACTCAAGGTTGACTCAGCTTTCTATCCTTCTGGAGGTCAGTAAAATCAGAACTCAGCTTCCTGAGGTGTAAAATATGACTGGGGAAGGCAATGGCAAACCACCCCGCAAAAACAGTCTGCCAAGAAAACATCACAATGTGACGTCATCCTAGTAACCTTACCGTGTTGATGTACCTTTCTACAACACCTTTCTACAATCCAAGCACTTATGAAAATCTATTGGAAATTTGCGTTATTTAACATTTTAATACCAGGGCTAATTAATTTTTACCACTGGATAACGACATTAAATCTTGTTAAAGAAATATGCCTCTTTCTCAGATGCCTCATTTTCTCTATACCCGGTAATTACACGGTTTGCAACTGTTCAGAAACTTTGCCATTTACAAATGCTACCAATACACATCCCCAAATCTTTCTTCAAGAAAATCAGCTCACAATTCTCTTGCTTCTTCTGGAAATATAAACGACCGCGTCTAGCATACTCACTAATGTCCAAGAGAAGACAATACGGCGGAGTGGGCCTTCCTAATATCCTTGAATATTATAAAGCAATCAAGCCAAATAGATGGCTAGGGATAGTAGCCCCGATAGAAAACTCCAAAGTGAGGAAAATAGCACAACAGACTTATGGCAAGAACATTATCAGAGACCTGTGGCTCCCCTGCCCGAAAACATACCGCTCTAAAGACTTTAGTATCCTGCTGAGGGGCATCTGCGAGACCTGGGACTCCCCATCTCACGAACTAGCCCCTTCGCCATCCCCCTGCGCTCCTTTAAGCTTACTCTCTTACATAACCAAGCACTCTAAGACATGGATGCCAGAAAACCTCTGGAACATCTTTAAAGGTAAATCAATCTTTGATTTACAAAGCATCATTCATGAGAAACCTAGCGACATTATTAACTCCTTAAGCACACAAAAGAAACTGCAAGACCTCCACATCGCACACATTGCAAATACAATCGCCAATTTTAAAAGAAAATATCCCTCTACAAGACCAACATCAGAATTTGAAAGGTTAATAAAATCGCAAAATTTAGAAACCAGAAAAATTTCATTCCTGACCAAAAATTTCACAACAGCTTGCGCCTTAGGTAGACCAACTTACATCTCCTCATGGGAGAGGGAGTTAGATATAAAAATATCAGACGCAGAACTTAAAACGATATTTAAATCTTCCTATGGTGTCTCCCCATGCGTTCGCCTTCAAGAAAACCATTATAAACTTCTATCTAGATGGTACAAAACACCCGAATGGCTATTCACCTACAAACTCTCAGAATCAGATAGGTGCTGGAGATGTCAGGAGAATAAAGGTACCTACCTACACATCTGGTGGAATTGTAAGAAAATTAAACCCTTTTGGTCAGAAATCGAAAGAGAAATGGCAATAATCCTTAAAAAAGCAATTCTTCTAACCCCAGACTTGATAATATTAAACAGGCCGAGTGAGTCCTTAAACCCCCTGGGACAAACTCGCTGCATTTATGATAGTGGCAGCTAAGGCATTGATTCCCATTTACTGGAGAAACCAGTCACCCCCTCCCACTAAGGCGTGGAAAGGCAAGATTAGCCAGATCTACCAGTTTGAAGAGATCCTTAGCTGGACAAACTCGACATATACCACATTTTTGACCACCTGGTCGCCTTGGATAAATTATTGCTCCAACACCATAACACAGGATTAACCCCCCCTAGAGCGAACATCTTAATTTCAGTGGAAATCAGATCCAACAGAGGTCTCTCTATGCCCCTCCCAGCAGATACCACTGGATTGGCGAATAGAACCACAATGGCGCAACGACACTATTAAACAGAAAAGAAGAAAAGACATTAGCTGAGCACACCCCCCCCCCATACCAAACACAACCTTTAACTCCTTAATGACATGGCCTATTTTGGCGTTGAGGACCAAGCGATTTTTTGGTATGTTTCCATCTCCATTTTTCAAAAGCCATAACTTTTTTATTTTTCCGTCGACGCGGCCGTATAAGGACTTGTTTCTTTGCGTGGCGAACTGTAGTTTTTATCGGTGCCACTTTTGGGTACATAGACTATATCGTAAATTTTTTTTTTTTTTATGATAACAGGGAGAGAAAACGCATCAATTCTGCCATAGATTTCTTTTTTTTACAGCGTTAATCATGCAGCATAAATGACACACTACATTTTTTCTGCTGGTCGGTACGGTAACAACGATACCAAAATTGTTATATTTTTTTTACGTTTTTACACTTTTTGCAATGAAAACCCCCTTTTTTTGGAAATTTTTTTTTCTCTATAGCTGCATTCAAAGTCCTGTAACTTTTTTATTTTTCTATGTACGGAGCTCTATAAGGGCTTATTTTTTGCGAGACGAGCTGTAGTTTTTATTGGTACCATTTTGGGGAATGTGCGGCTTTTTTGATCACTTTTATTGCATTTTTTGGGAGGCAAAATGCTAAAAATTAGCATTTTGCTTCTGTTTTTTAGCGTTTTTTACGCTTTTTGTCGTATAAAATAAAAAGCATGTTCAACTTTTTGTACACGTCGTTACGGACGCGTCAATAACCAATATGTGGGGTTTTAATTTTTTTCCCATTTTTTATGCTAATATTAGAAAAAGCATAAAAAAAAAGAGGGTTTTTTACATTTTTCTTTTTTTTTTTTTACACTTTTTTTTTCTTTTTTTATACTATTTGAGTCCCTTTGAGGGACTTACAACACTGTACCGATGATCGCTGTTATAAGATGACGCGTCAATACCCAATATGTGGGGTTTTAATTTTTTCCCCATTTTTTATGCTAATATTAGAAAAAGCATAAAAAAAGAGGTTTTTTTTACATTTTTCTTTTTTTTCCCCATTTTTTATGCTAATATTAGAAAAAGCATAAAAAAAGAGGTTTTTTTTACATTTTTCTGGTGACAGGCCGGGCTCTCGCGATGACATCGCGAGAGCCGGCCAGAGACACAGAGGGAGCGCGATCCCTCTGTGAACTCTTTCCCTGCCGCGATCTACTTAGATTGCGGCATGGAAGGGGTTAACAGCGGGGGGCGCATCTCCGATGCCCCCCGCTGTTGCAGCGGGACGCCGACTGTGACTGACAGCCGGCTCCCGCTGCGGGATAGCGCGGGATCTTATGTGATCTCGCGCTATCCCCAGGACATACCGGTACGTCCTGTTGCGGGAAGTACCAGGCTCCCAAGACGTACCACTACGTCCTGGAGCGGGAAGGGGTTAAACAAAACATCCTGGGAACCGAGTTAGCGTAGTAGTCTCATACCGCCTTGCCTTCCCAGACAGTGGACACGATTAATGACTGTTCTGCCGGGCTGAGACTCTCCGCTGCGGCCGGGGTTACACCCAATAAAGGAACAACGGGTGAATCGCCACCCGGGAGGATGCCTCCCTGCAATCCCCCGACAGGGACGTGAACACCTGCCACGGTGTGATTACGTTGGGGCGGGTTACCTCCAAACCCCTGTAGAAAAACGAAAAACGAAGATAAACGATATTTACTTACATTTCAACAAATTGACGAGGATGCGCCCACGGAGGCACCGGAGACATGAGTTATAAACAAAGTGGAATAAACTGCTAAATAAACGATGGAAGTCTTAATGCGGACAACAGAGACCGCCCCCCCTACCTTGCCCCCCCCCCTTTCTACCCCTCTCCCCATCTCCCCTCTTACCCCGGTTATTACCATTTCATTATTTGAACATTTTAGCCATGTCTGGCTAAGAAAATATGATCATTCAATACTGTAATATACGCAGTCATTTGATTGTACAAATTAATGCAATGCCTCGGTCAATCCAAATACACCTATGTAAGGTTGTAATGTTGAACACTAGGACTAAGAAATTTTCAATAAAAAGTGAATTAACAAAAAAAAAAAGAAACTTTGCCATTAAGCAACAATAAAGTAGACTGAGTTTTGTGAGTCAAACTGAGGGATCATATTACAAATAGCAGAGCTGTAGAAATGCAGTGAGGAAGGGGAAGGGAGAGTGTCTGGACACACAGATACGTATAAGTAGAGTGCTGCTGAGCGTGTTATCTTAACAGATCCTGTCATCTCCCAACAGCATCATAAACTTATGTTTTTCTTTAAACGGAGGTGACGGGGAGCCAGGAGAGTATCTTTCATACTTACCCGCTCTCCCAATCCCACGCGCAACCCGAAAAACTGACTCTCTTCAAATTGTTGTGTGGGCAAGTGTAATAATAATCTTTATTTGTATAGCACCAACTTATTCCGCAGTGTGGAATACATGACCCGGCTCTCTATCATCTTCCCCAACAGCATTTTATTGTGCTGCTGGAAGGTGACAAGATCTATTTAAGTACAGTATTGTGTCTCAAATCACTGCTGCTGTAAATTCTGCTCAGGCACAGAACAGTGGGCTGGGAGACAGGCAGCAGGGCTTCTGAGTGCAGAACATTATTAGAGTTAGTGCTTGACCCTTCCCAAAAAAAAAAAAAAAAAAAAAAAAAAAAAAAAAAAAAAAAAAATCGAACAAATAAATAAAACTGGACACAGGATAAAAACTAGAAAAAAAAAAAATCACCACAAAAAAAAAAAATCTTGTATGGCACAAAACCAGCAGAGCAATACATACTAGAAAGAAGTTGGATCTATCCTCTGGCCTCCAGCTTGCTTTGTTGGGCCATACAAAAGGTTTCCACCCTTCCCTCCATTTATATCCTGTGGCTTTGCATGCCAAATCCCAGTTAAGTTTTCAATTGGTCGAGCAGAACCTCCATGTTGTTTATATAACATTTTTCTCGCTCACATGGCTCCACGAAAGCCTTACAAGCACCATGACATGATTGCTCCACCGACTCTTTGCCTCTGCGCACCAGTCTACAGAGAGGAACAACTGCTAAAAATATATCACACAGGTAACCCTGAAGTCTGAATTACTCTTTAGACACGTGCAAACACACTATGGAGTATTCTGAACAGTCACCTGAAATGATCCACAAGATGGAAAAAAAAAAAAATGGAATTTGCCATTTTTTCATTTCACTGAATATGATCAGTTAAGAAGCAGCAGACAATCAGTTTGCAAAGGTGCCGTGTTAATAATTAGTGCCAGGCAAAGGCGTCTCTTATTAGATCACATGGAACAATAGGTACAATTTTCCCATTGTATAGAATTTGTTTACCGATTTAAAGGGGTCATCTGGTACTGGACAACATCAATTTAGTAGGGCTGCCTGTAATAAAATAAATAAGTTATACTTGCCCCACCGCAGCCGCCATGATCCAGCACTGCAGACCCACTGTCGCTCCGGAGTTGGTTGCGACAGCTGCCGTCAAGGGAAGTCAAGTGACCGTTGCAGCATCACCGCTCCATCTCCTGCCATTGGCACTCACAATCTAAGCGCCATGATGCCAGGAGTTACACTTATGGCACACGGCATTCACAGGATCTGTCATAAATGTCTGATAGATGTAGGTCCCCCAAGACTCTTGTCCCACATGGCAAGTTGGTCGCTGGCCACTACTTGATGATGGACGTGCATGGCTTGGCAGGATATGGCTGCCAGCCACCTCACCGGGGAGGACAAGCACCCCTGTTGATACAAGAACAGATTCCAGAGATGGGCATCTATAAGACATTTATGGAATATCCTTATTTAATTCAATTTTAGTTGTTCCAAAGACTCACCCATATTTGAACTCAAAAACCATGTAGTTCACCTACTTTTTACAAGCTGTATAATTTGCTGCCTACCCAGATACGGGCAAATAAAAGGTTTTCCATTTGGTAAAAAAATGTAAGGGTAAAGTGGCAAATAAGCTTAAAAGGGTGATTATACCTACCCGATAATCGGGTTTCCAGGAGTCTCCACGACAGCACCACCAGAGATCGCCTTCCTTCTGATAGGACAGGAACACACCGAGAGGTTAAAATCTCCCCCCTCCCCTCTTCCTCAGTGTATTTTAACGAAACTGCCAGGGTAGGAGCTAACTTAAATTTCTTTACCTATCTGGTATATGTAAAATTTTATTTATTTTATTCTATTATATATATATTTTTTTTGTGGGGGGGGGGGAAATGTACGGGTGCTGTCGCGGAGACTCCTGGAAACCCGAGGTATAATCACCCTTTTCCCAGGTCGTCTCCACGACAGCACCACCTGAGACGTACCAACTAAAGCTATGTTTTAGGGTGGGATTGCCACCGAGAGGACTTTACGCCCGAAGGTTATGTCCTCATCAAGTTGCACTTTTACCCTATAATGTCTGACAAAAGTGTGTGGTTTCTTCCACACTGCTGCCTTGCATATTTGTTCCACGGAAGCCGAGCTATGCTCGGCCCATGAGGTCGCTACTGCCCCCGTGGAGTGGGCTTTAAGAGCCGCGGGGGCCTCTTTCCCCAGGGTCCTATAGGATTCGCTAATGGCCAGGCGGATCCACCGGGCTATAGAGCTTTTAGCTGTTTTTTCCCCCTGTTAGGGCCTGAGAATTGGACGAACAGGTTGTCGTCCTGCCTCCATGGACCTGTGGCCTCGATATACTTCAGGACCGCTCTCCTGACGTCTAAGCAATTTAGGGCTCTCTCCTTCTCGTTTTTTGGGTTATTAAAGAACGAGGGGATTACTATGTTCTGTGCCCTATGGAATGGAGACACTACTTTAGGCAAGGACGTCGGGTCCTTTTTGAAGACTAATTTGGTGTCTGTTATTTTGAGGAGCGGGTGGCGGATGGATAGGGCTTGTAGCTCATAAACCCGTCTAGCTGAGGAAATGGCCACTAGGAAAATTGTTTTAATTGTGAGCATTCTTATTGAGAGCCCTTCAATTGGTTCGAAGGGTTCTGCCGACATAGCCCCCAAGACCAGGTTTAAGTTCCAGTCTGGACATATATTAGTAGGCCTAGGTCGCAACCTATCTGCCGCCGTCAGGAATCTACTGATCCACCTATCTCCCGCTAGCTTAGTATCGAAAAGGGCACTAAGAGCTGCCGTCTGGACCCTTAGGGTGCTCGGGGAGAGGCCCATGTCCAGTCCCTCCTGCAGGAAGTCCAGGATTAATGGGATGTCAGCACCGCTGCTCGAGGAGTCCTTTCCCTGTCTCCAAGAGATAAACCTCTTCCAGATCTTTTGGTAGATGCGGTTTGTTGTCTCTTTCCTACTTGCCAATAGCGTCCTGACTACCTTGTCTGAAAATCCTCTGCCTCTTAGTATGGATTCTTCAGTATCCAGGCTGTCAAGTGGGGTCTGCTTATATCTGGATGATTCAGAGGCCCCTGTGTTAGAAGACTCGCGTGAGCAGGAAGGGTGACAGGCTCCTGGATGTTCAGGTTCTTTAGAAGGCTGAACCAGCTCCTCCTTGGCCAAAAGGGAGCCACTAGTATCAGGGTGCATGCCTGTGACCTGAAGTGCTGCAGTACCCTTGGGATTAGTGGAATTGGGGGAAAAGCGTACACCAGTTCTCCTCCCCAATCCTGGCTCAGGGCCTCCACTGCTGCTGGCCGGTCCTCCGGTCTGAGGGAGAAGTTCTCTACTTTGGCGTTGTGTCTGGATGCGAACAGGTCCAGTTGTGGGAGACCCCACCTGTCCGTCATGATCCGGAATGCCTCCTGGGATAGAGACCATTCCCCCGGGTCTATACACCTTCGGCTGACGAAATCTGCCCTTTGATTCAGGGATCCCTTCAAGTGTACCGCCGATAATGAGAGGATGCGGCCTTCTGCCCAGCGAAAGATTCTCTGTGAGATGCTTTGTAGGGCTGGCGACCTCGTGCCCCCTTGATGCCGAATATGGGCGACTGCCGTGACATTGTCTGATAGCACTCTTATGTGCCGGTTTCTCACCTCGTCCCCCAGTTGCTGGAGGGCCTTCCAGATTGCCTGCAGCTCTCTGTAGTTGGAGGACTGGTGTTTCATTCCCTGCGGCCATGGACCCTGTAGGAGCTTGTCTCCGACGTGCGCCCCCCATTCCCAGGAGCTTGCGTCGGTCGTGACCTGCGTGGCCGGATTCTGCGTCCAGTGGACCCCCCTTCGCAGATTCACTGGGGAAGTCCACCAGCGTAAGGATACCTTTACTGAGTTTCTTATCTGCATTTTTCTCTCTAGCGAGGTTTGCTTGCCGTCCCATGCTGCGAGAACTGCTGCTTGCAGAGATCTGGTGTGCGCCTGAGCCCATGCCACTTCCGGGATGCACGATGTTAGGCTTCCCAGGAGGGACATAGCCTCCCAGATTGAGCATGACCGTCTTTGGATCGTGTTTTGGATCTTGTGCGCTTTTGACTCGGGGAGAAAAGAGAATTGAGCTTCTGAATCAAGTCTTATGCCTAGAAACACCTTCTCCGTGCTGGGGTCTACGCTGGACTTCTCCCAATTTATTAACCATCCTAGAAATTGTAGTAGGTTGAGCACCGTCGTCAGGTTTTCTGTTAGGAGTTCTCTGGACTCGGCTATAATTAAAATGTCGTCCAAGTAGGGGACTATGAGGATCGACCTATGTCTTAGGTAGGCTGCGACCTGCGCCATGATTTTCATGAAAATGCGGGGTGCCGAGGAGATTCTGAAGGGCAGGCATCTGAATTGGAGATGTCTTGTCCTCTTGCCTATCTCTATCGCGAGTCCTTGTGGATAGGTACATGAAAATAGGCGTCCTTCAAGTCGATTGAGGCCATATAGGCTCCCTTGGGGATCAACCTCGCTGCTGACGTGATTGACTCCATCCTGAACTTTTGGTATTTGACCAAGATGTTCAGGGGTTTTAGATTTATTATCATGCGTGTGGCCCCCCCCCCCCCCCCCCCCCGTTTTTTCTATTAGGAAGAGTCTGGAGTAATGCCCCCAGGTCTCTTCTCTCTGTGGCACAAAGGACACTGCTTTTAGATGTTGTAGGTTTCGAACCGCCTGCTGTTGCGCTGGACCTCTGGTAGTGACATATCTTCTCCTGGGGAGGGATACTAGTTCGATTCTGTATCCCTGCTGCAGGATCTCCGGGATCCATGGGCTCCTGCACATTGAGGCCCACCGATCCGCGAAGCTCTGCAGCCTCGCCCCCACTGGGATGGCGTCAGGGCTTCTGCTTGGCTGGATCCCCCTGGTGAGGGTTAAAGACGAAATTCCTCCCTCTGCCTTCCTTGGGGTAACTCCAGCGGCCCGTCTTGCCCTTGCCTCTGTATGGTTCCTGCTGCTGGGCTGGGGCCCGGAAGAAGGTCTTCCCTTTATATTGTTTCTCTGCCGGGAATCCTTTCTTTTTGTCTGATGCCTTTTCTAGGATCTTGTCCAGATCCGGACCGAAGAGGAACTGGCCGTGAAAAGGGAGCGAGCATAATTTGTTTTTTGAAGCCAGGTCACCTGACCATGACTTCAGCCACAGAACTTCTGGCAGAGTTGGTTAGGGCCATTGTTTTTGCCGAGAGTTTCACGGACTCCGCCGCTGCATCTGCCAAAAAATTAGTGGCCATTTTCAGTATGGGGAGGGAATCTATAATTTGTTCCCTCTGTGTTTTATTTAAGATATGCAGCTCCAGCTGCTCTAGCCATATCCCCAGGGTTCTAGCGACACACGTGGCTGCAACCCCTGGTCTGAGCGTACTGGCGGCTACCTCCCAGGATCTTCTTCCGATCCATTGGCTCTTTCAGTTGTGTGGCGTCTTCAAAGGGCAAGGTTGTCCTTTTAGCCACCTTAGCCACTGGGACGTCCACCCTGGGTATTTCTTCCCAGCTCAAGCATACCCCCTCCTCAAATGGGTAGCGTCTCTTAACTCCCTTAGAGGAGAAGGATCCCGTGTCGGGTTTTTTCCACTCTTTATATAGCCTTTATGATGTATACTATATTTTGGCCACTAAACCAAATAGCCTGTCGCTTCCTATTCTGTACAGAAGCCCCACGGATCCTAGAAACAATCCACAGTAGTAGTGTTGTAGGTATGCTCTCTGACCTGTGCAGGGATGGGGAGGAGGTGAACATTGATATTTATTGTAAATGGTGAATCCTCAGTTATTACAGATATAGCTTGTGCCAAACTAATGTGTGACGTGCTATGCAATTTGCATAGTCATTGACAAAAAATTACTGTCATGCAACACAAATAGCATAAGTGTGCCATGTTAAAGGTGTAGCGCACCGTGAAAGTCAATTTCACAAGTGCTGCATTTCTGTTACTTTTTATTGAAATCCTGCCTGCGAGATGACTGCTGAAAAGTTCTCTCTATACAACAGAAAGGGTCAGGCTACTATTAGGCTTAGTGGTCAGAGTGAAAACTGAAGAATATATAAATTTTTTCTAAATATACATAATGACAACAAAAGTTAAAGGAGATGTCCCGCGCCGAAACGGGTTTTTTTTTTTTTTAAACCCCCCCCCCCGTTCGGCGCGAGACAACCCCGATGCAGGGGTTAAAAAAACCACCCGCACAGCGCTTACCTGAATCCCGGCGGTCCGGCGTCTTCATACTCACCTGCTGAAGATGGCCGCCGGGATCCTCTGTCTTCATGGACCGCAGGGCTTCTGTGCGGTCCATTGCCGATTCCAGCCTCCTGATTGGCTGGAATCGGCACGTGACGGGGCGGAGCTACACGGAGCCCCATAGAGAAGAGGAGAAGACCCGGACTGCGCAAGCGCGGCTAATTTGGCCATCGGAGGGCGAAAATTAGTCGGCACCATGGAGACGAGGACGCCAGCAACGGAGCAGGTAAGTATAAAACTTTTTATAACTTCTGTATGGCTCATAATTAATGCACAATGTACATTACAAAGTGCATTATTATGGCCATACAGAAGTGTATAGACCCACTTGCTGCCTCGGGACATCTCCTTTAAACACCTGTATATAAATTACAAAGAAGGTTTTACAAGAAGGCATTCAACATAAAGCTGCAGATGGTGGTGCGCATAGAGGAGTGGAGACCCAGATCCTTTAACATACTTTTAAGTGCCGAATTCGCACTAGCTGCTACCTTGCGCAGCTTTTAAAGGTCTGTTCTTTCTTTTTTTTTGCAAATGCCTGAGGAAGGTGCCAATTCAGCACCGAAATGTGTTGCCATTAACCCCATAGTGACCGTCCCATAGTCTTTTTACATTCTGGCTTTGTGGGCTTTAATCTCCAAGGCCGTAAAAACATGCCTGCCACGGGGATTAAAGCCACGGGGGCTGTGGACGTGACAGCTCCCTGCTGTCAGAGTTAGCCGATAACCTGGAGCTGTCATGGGGGGGCTGCGATATGTGAACCCCAGTCACGCGATCGCCGTTTTCCAATGGATAACGGCGATCGCATGAAAATAAATAAAAACTGAAATAAAAGTTAAAGTTTCAGCTCCCATCATCGATCGGATCCATGAGGGGAGCTGAGACTACTCACTTCCATCCTTCACGATGTCCTGCGGCGTTCTGGTCCTTCCAGGACCTGACACAGTCTTCTGCGCATGCACAGCAGACGTAAAACATCGGGTGAATGCGCAGAAGGCTGGGCAGCTGGATATTTAAAATCTGCTTGCTCCTGGCTAGTATGAGTAACCGAGAGCAGGAAGATGTCACCGGGAAACTCATACAGCAATTTTACTTTACACAATTGCCGTTATCTAATGGATAACAGCAATTGCGTTAAGTTTTAAAAAAAGTGCAAAAAAGGTTACGTTTCATCTCCCCACGCGGATCTTTACGTACCCAAGACCCCCGGATTTATCTGCAGACCTCACCACTGCTTCTGCGCATGCGCCTGTTGCCAAGATGACGGACGTATGCGCAAAAGCCACGGATTACCAGGGTAATTTAAAATCTCTCTGCTCCAGGCAACCAAACATAGCCGACAGCCTGGAGCTTTCACAAGGGGCCGCGGTACGCGGTCATTGGTCATACGATCGCCGTTATCCATTGGATAATGGCAATCACGCAACAGTAAAAAAAAAAAGAAAAGTTAAACTTGCACCTTCCGACACGGATCCGAACCATGAGGGAAGGTGAAATTACTTACCTAAGGCCACCAGCAATGTCCTCCAACGGGATCTTTATCCCTGGATCATGCGCCCGTCGGCAAAATCCGAGAGCCTGGAGCAGTGACCGAGGGCCATGGTGAGCCGTCCCTGATCATGTGATCTCCATTATACAATGGATAATGGCGATCACATATTAGGTTAAAAAAAAAAAAAGTTGAAGTTTAATCTCCCCTCTCTCATGCAATCGGTGAGGGGAGATGAAACTTCTCACCTCAGGCCTCCACATTTGAACCCCCGTCGCGATCCTCCTCCATTGACCTTTCCCGACTTCTGTGCATGCACATATGTGTGTTGTACAAAAACACTGTTTTTAAAAAGGACACAATTGCCAAGGAAATGAAAATCGTAATTTTTGTCTTCTGCTTTGCTTAGATTAATTCAAAAACTGTGGGGTGAAAAAAAGCAGTAGTATGAATTTGTTCAGAAGTCTCCATCATTTTGGCCGCTCAGGGGCTCTACAATTGTGCAATGGGGCCTAAAACACCTTAAAGCAAAATGTCTGTTCTAAAAAAGTGCCACACATCTCTTAAATGAAACCTCTAAAGGACACATGCACACGGCCAGGTCGGATTCCGGCTGTGAGATATCACAGCGAAATCCGACCCTATACCAGCCAGTGACCACCGCCCCGCGTACCTGTCTCGAATGCACTGCGGATCCGCAGCGATTTCGAAATTGACATTTTGGCATCGCTACGGAACAGACGGCTTCCATTGACTGCAATGGAAGCCGTCCGTGCGAGTTTTGCACATAAATACAGCGTGCTGCAATTATTCCTCCGCAAGCGGTAATTGCAAGTGATTTCTGCTCGTGTGCGTGAAAGAATCATTTTACATTGCATGTTATGGACAGACATTGCTGCAGAATTCGTGGCGGGCATCAGTCCGCGAATTCCGCAGCACAAATCCATCCGTGTGCATTGGGCCAAAATGTGAGAGAGCATCAACTATAAAGCCCTTCTCTACAGACACACGAGGCGCTGTAATATTCGGCTAAAACACAGACCTGCCAAATCTCGCTTGTTTACTAACACTGGAGAACAAATGTTGCTTCATGTGAAGTTCTCCCACATCTCAGGCAAATAGGTGCAAAGTACAGGCTGGCAAACTTTTTTTATGTGTATTTTTGATTTGTTTAGAGTTTTTCGAAAAGTGACGGTAACAGAAAAATCAATATGCAAAATATCCCAAAATGTGGTCAAGGCAAAATAAGGTTTTGAGATGGGAAACTTCTTGATCAGGTTCACACAGGGAAGTTTTTGGAGCATTTACATTTTTTGTATCCGACAACAGAAGTTAAAGGGGTTGTCCCGCAAAACAAAGTTGGGGTTATACATTTCTGTATGGCCATATTAATGCACTTTGTAATGTACATTGTGCATTAATTATGAGCCATACAGAAGTTATTCACTTACCTGCTCCGTTGCTGGCGTCCTCGTCTCCATGGTGCCGTCTAATTTTCAGCGTCTAATCGCCAGATTAGACGCGCTTGCGCAGTCCGGTCTTCTCCCTTCTCTTGGGTCTCGGCAGCATCGGAGTTCTGGCTCTGCCCCCTTCTACGCATCATCGCGTAGCTCTGCCCTGTCACGTGTGCCGATTCCAGCCAATCAGGAGGCTGGAATCGGCAATGGACCGCACAGAAGACCTGCGGTCCACCGTGGGTGAAGATCCCGGCGGCCATCTTCGCAAGGTAAGTAAGAAGTCACCGGAGCGCAGGGATTCGGGTAAGTACTATCTGGCTTTTTTTTTTATCCCTGCATCGGGTTTGTCTCGCGCCGAACGGGGGGGGCTATTGAAAAAAAAAACCCGTTTCGGCGCGGGACAACCCCTTTAACCCTTTGCAATCCAATTTGGGATTCAGTGCTTCCTAGAGGGCTTTCTTTTTCTGCCATTATACAATGGCACAATCTGCTGGCTAGAGCCAGTACTATGGTATGTATTATGCTGTAGAGGCCCCCAACAACAGAGTGGCCAGTAATCTACAGTAAGAATACCCTGCTGGACGTCTTCCGACATCGGAGCTGTACAGGCTTCAATCAGAATGTCTTTAGATGTCAGACAGTGGATTGGAAAGGGTTAAAGGAGGAAACGTAAACATAGAATTCTCGTACTTGAGTGCAGCTTATCCTTGTATGCTTTAGCTATGGATTTCCCTTAAAATGCACATCACATTTGTTCATGCATATGCTGACTGTGTGAACACGACTGTATAGTCTACCAGCCAGCAATACCAGTTTTACTCGATTTTACAATTTTGTACAATATACGGCCTTCCATCCTCTACGTTTGCCAATATAACCACAGGCTGAAGGATTTGTCCAAGGAACACGCTGCAAATGGCTTTGATACGTTGATCAGGAGGGAATGTGATTATTATTTGTTTTCTTCCAAAGTGAACTATAGATTTCTCTGAACTTGAAGTAGCGCAAAAGTTCGCGTAGAGCAGTCATAAATGACAGACTTAGGAAATTTTAGGAGATTTTGGTTATAACTTTTAGTTTGGCATGGCTATATAAATCTTCTGGAGTGAAGTGCTTGGTCCAGTCTCTGCTATTGCACTACCCACCAGCTCTGTTAACGGCTTCCCACTCCAGGACGTACATTTACATCCTGGAGTGTCGTGGTATGTATGCAGAGAGGTCACGGGGCGACCTTTCTGCACATAGCGCGGGCATCAGCTGTTTACTATGGCTGACACCCGTGGCAATAGCGGTGATCGGCGGTTCAGCCGATCGCGGCTATTAACGCTTTAAATGCCGCTGTCAATTCTGACAGCGGCATTTAAAGCCCCAACGCTGTTCGGGGGTCCCGTACGCCCCCCCTCCCCGCGATGCGATTGGGGGAGCCGTGCAGGTGCCATAGCTGCCGGGGGCCTTCAGAAAGGTCCCAGGGCTGCCTTGAGAGACTGCCTATCAAGCCATCCCCGTGGGGTGGCTAGATAGGCTGCCTGTCAGAATGAAGTATGACTAGAGATGAGCGAGCGTACTCGGTAAGGACAGATGCTCGAGCGAGTACCGTCCTTACAGAGTACCTGCCTGCTCGCCCGCAATGATTCGGGTGCCGGCGGGGGAGATCTCGCTCCCCTGCGCTCCCTCCTGCTCACTCCCGCAACACAGCTCTCACCCCCGCCGGCATTTGAATCTTTGCTAGTGTGCTAACTTGAGTTATCATGATGTACCAGTCATGTTAATGATCACTTCATCTGTAGTGACACGAAGTAGCCTGCTAAAAAAAAAAAAGTTCCCCTTGATTAGGTACCAAAAAATGTCTACTTTTGCCAGTGCATTAATCCCCCACACACAAAGGGAGTGATGGCACCTTGAATGGTCGTGAGCCTGTGAATGAGCAGCTGCCGCCCAGACTGACTGGCGTGCATTTTCATAAAACAAGTAAATGTGTGGAAGAGGAAATAGCAACGGAGACCCAGCAGTACAAAGATTCTTTAACCCCTTAGTGACCAAGCCTGTTTGCGCCTTAATGACCAGGCCAAATTTTGGAAAATCTCACTTTAAGGGTGCCTGCACACGGGCGGAAATTCTGCCGCGGTATTTTAAGCACATAGTCCGCCCCTGACCGCAGCCAATATACTTCTAGGGACAACTGCGGATCCCCATAGACGGACGGATTTGCATCGCGGATTTTCACGCGCTAGAAAAAAAACGCGGCATGTCCTAATTTGGGTCGGATTCTGTGCGTGGAGACTCCAATACAAGTGAATGGACGCGTTTTTTCACGCAGTACATCCGCGGTGCAGCTGCAGATGAAGGCACTGGTTCCTATGACATTAGTGGAAGTAGGCGTGGTAGGAGGCTCCACAGGCAAATTTCAGCCGCACCACTGCCCTCAGTCACCTCATCCAGCAGCCACCAGCCACCAGCCTGCAGCCACCAGCTCTCACAAGCAAGAGGGACAAAACGGAGACTGGGTGTTGGTTTTTATGCTGTTTTCCAAGGAATTGGGCAGTTCTCTAGGGGTTGGGTTACTATATGGGGCGGCTGCAGGTATTTCCGCGTGGCTTTTTTCCGCAGCACATCCGCGCGTGATTGTTCACGCATCCGCACCTATCCGCAAGCACATTTAGGTGCCATACGCAGGTCTCCCGCGCGTGAAAATCCGCTGGCGTAATCCGGAACGCTCGTGTGCAGGCGGCCTAACATAGAATAACTCTGTAAGGGTTTTGCATATCCAAGTGATTCTGATATTGTTTTTTTGCCACATGTTGTACTTCATTTAGGTGGAAAAAACAAACAGACAGAATTTATATTTATTTATTAACTACTTGAGTGACACATTTTTTTGTTATTTGTGGGTTAAAAAAATGTCACTTTTTTTTTATTAGCAATTAAAATTCCATGATTCCTTCTGAACTTGGAGTGTAATGTTTGTAAAAAATATTTAGTATAGTTTAGGAGATAAGATGCTACTTTTAATGAGAAATAATTTTTTTTCTATTTACTTTATTCTAGAAGTACATTGGAAAAAGTTTTTGTTTTTTTTTAACCATTTAAAAGTACAAACTTAACATTAATTATTAACATTTTGAGGAGCATTACAATCCTTTACAACGATTACAAAGGCTCATAGGTGTCAGAATGATATATACCCCCACAAATGAATCCATTAAAAAAAAATACACCCCTTAATGTGATCACTGAGGGGGGTCAGGAGTATTTTGACCCCACAATTTTTTTTTCAGGAATTAATGCAATTTAAAAAATAGAAAAAATAAGAAATAAAATTTCATATTTTTGTTAATATGTAATTTTAAAGACAGCTTTTTTTCTATAGTGCACTTGAAAATGAGGATTTGTACCATACACCCGTGTGTCCTGTGTTCAGAAACATACCCATTGTGGCCCTAATCTTATGTCTGTATGTACAAGGGGGCCCAAACTGAAAGTAGCAGCCGGTGGCTTTCAGTACAGACATTTTGCTTGAAGGCGTTTTAGGCCCCATTGCTCACTTGGAGAGCGCTTGACTGGCCAAAACGACAGAGACTCCCCCCTAAAATGACCCCATTTTGTAAACTAGACCGCTTAACGAATTCATCTAGGTGTGTACTGCGTATTTTGACCCCACCGTTTTTGAATGAATCTAAGCAAAGCAGAAGGAAAAAATTACGATTTCCTTTTTTTTGTGGCAATTATGTCATTTTAAAAACATTTTTTTGTACAGCACACAGCATTCATATATGTCACTTTTATGGCAGTTTTCTTTGTTTCAAGCAGGGAAAACTGGGGAGATGCACACATTTTATAGCAGTGGTTCTTCTGTGTTCAGCAATAGTCATCACTGAGTGGGACCCCTAAAACGTAACGTTTATTGATTTATTTAATGATTAAAAGGCCCTATATTTGGGACCAAGATGAAAAGACCACAAACAAATATACTTCTGCAGTTTAGACTACAAGCCAGTATTGAAGAAATGTCCAAAAAAAAACCCCAAAAAAACATTGGAACCCGAGGCAAAGCGGTCCTGTGTATTTGGATTAGTATTAGAGTGATAAACGTGTGTCAATGTAAGTCACTATAGAGCGCGACCGGACTAATACCCATCAGTCATAGTTCTCTAT
This sequence comes from Eleutherodactylus coqui, assembly GCF_035609145.1. Classification (NCBI taxonomy): domain Eukaryota; kingdom Metazoa; phylum Chordata; class Amphibia; order Anura; family Eleutherodactylidae; genus Eleutherodactylus; species Eleutherodactylus coqui. The sequence continues at coordinate 62,854,400 of NC_089837.1, forward strand.
CTATGATGCTGCGATAGAAATATGCCGGTTGCCACATTGAGTACTGATCTTCGGGTAAAATTATGTATACTCTTAGCACAACAGCCGTTGTACACGTAGCTCTGTTCTGTGAATATATCGTTTCATATAACAAGTTCTACGCGTTTCGTCATGTAGGACTCATCAGGAACCAAAATTGGTTTCAGAAACACAACTGGTCATGAGAAATGGACACCAAGAATGGCTCAATATAGAGATGTCCACACGGGGCGAACCTCTACTGCTCTGTACTATGGCTACTATCTAGGTATAGGTGGGGTTAATCTCTGATAGTTGCCCCAGCAATAGGACTCACATCTAGGCCTGTAATGGAGGGAACATCTATTGGATTTCAGGGCATACCTGAATAAATTCCAGACCCCATTTCACACATGGGCAGAAAAAAGTTCTTTAAAAAGAACCTCCACTTTAGGGGTAATTGCGGAGGCCTGGTTGGGTACATGGGGCAATAAAACTGGGTATCCCTCCTCCTCCCATGCTTGCTGCAAACCAATGGAACAAGGCAATTCAGCCTGTCCTGCAATGTATGAGGGGATGCATATTTGGCCTCCTTTTCTGTGAGTTATGTCTTTGTACACTTTTTCTCTCATCTCTGTGATGTTAATCTAGTTAATAGTGAGATAGTGTAGGTTCTGAAGTATGCGTGGTGGCCTTGCCGTGGCACGTCAGCTAATGTGTCTTGGCCGAAATGCTAACACCCGCATTAATCGGTATTTTTTTTGCGTGCAGTCTGCTATGGATGCAGAGGTAGCCCGGGGTGACATGGCAGTGTGGAGCACTGTGGTAATACAGGGTAATCCACTGCTTTGCCAGTTGGGGTTGTAATCCCGTATAGTGTGGCGCACGTATCTATGGCTGACATTTTTGGTATCGGTTGACATGTGCAGACTATTATGTTTGCAGTCACCCTCCCCCAAGTTGGTTTAAGGTGTGTGGCTGCATTTGGCTTCCTTTCAGTGGCAGGCATGGGGTGTAAAAAGTGGCGCTCTGTGAGCCTTCGTAAGGCGGTCTCACACAGAAGGCGTTCAACAAGCTGCTCCTGAAACTGCAGGAAGGGGAGCGTTCCCGGGGCTTCTTGTAAATTACGTAGGCATTACAGGTAGCGATATGAATAATGCCAGTCTCACACGGCCATATACGTAATCCGCTTGCGTATGGGCATATCAGCGACCATGGAACACAATAGGTTTTATGTCGCGGATATCTGTGGTAAACTAGACCATGCTGCGTTGTTTTCTGCGAGTGGATTACGTAATTCCGAACCGCTAATGTGAATGGAATGGTGTAATCCAATGAATTTGATTGATCCGCGTATTACCATGGATCAAACGCATGCCGAATCCGTAATTCCCATCAGGTAATGTGCGACCGGCCTAATGTTAGATCGCTACTTTTTTATACCATTGGATAATGGCAATCACGTGACCGGGGACCGCTCAACAAGGCCTCCGATCACTGCTCCAGACTTTCTACCTTTGGTAGGAGCAAGGAGATTTTACATTTCCCAGGTCCTCCCCTGCTTTCACGCTTGCATCCGCCATTTTGCTGATGGGCGTATACACAGAAGCTGGGGAAGATCTGTAGATAAAGATCCCATCAGAGGACATCGCTGAAGGGCTTAGGTAAGTGATTTTCACCTGCCCTCACGGCTGAGAACCGTGAGAAGAGGTGAAACTAACTTACTTTTACATGATCGCCATTATCGTAGAACAGTAGAGTTGGAAGGGACCTTCAGGGTCATCTGGTCCAACCCCCTGCTCAGTGCAGGATTATCCATTGGATAGTGGCGATCACGTGACCAGGGACCGCATACCACCCCCATGAAATCTTCAGGCTCTTGGCTACCTTTGATAGCCAGAAGCAGGGAGATTTTAAATTTCCCGGGACCTCTGCAACTTCTGCGCATGCGTCGGCTATTTTGCCGACGGCGCATGCGCAGAAGCGGAGGAAGGGCCTGCAGGTAAAGAGCCCATTGGGGAACAAATCCAGGGGCTTAGGTAAGTAATTTCATCTCCCCTCACGGATCGTATCCGTGATGAAACTAACTTTTTTTTTTAACTTTACATGATCGCGGCTATCAATTGGATAACATCGATCATGTGACCAGGGACCGCATACCAGGAGCAGGGAGGTTTTAAATTTCCTGGGCCCTCTGGCCTTTTGTGCCTCCGCCCGACATTTTGACATCTGGTGTGCATGCGTAGAAGGCATCATCAGGTCCTTGCAGGGCCAGATCGCCACGGGACATCACGGACACCGAGGCGAGTAGTTTTAGCTCTCCTCACGGATCTGATCTGTGAGGGGTGATGAAACTTTAACTTTTATGCAATCGCCGTTATCCATTGGACAACAGCGATCGCGTGACCATGGGCCACACACCGCAGCCCCCATGACAGCTACAGGTTATTGGCTACCTCCAGCAGCCGATAGCAGTCACACACAGAGACCCCGTGGCTTTAGTCTACAGGGTCAGCGTGTTTTTACGGCCCTGTAGATTGAAGCCTAGACACCCAGGACGTGAAAACACATATGGGTGGTCATTAAGGGGGATAAATGGAATCTGTTGGCTCTAGCATGCTGTCCAAACTGCAGACATAGTGTAATAGAACAGAAAGAGCCGATTGATATTGGTCTTTCATTAGGGAGTTTTATCGGAGAGCTACTAAAATACTAAACTTTAGAAAGGCAAAGTTCAATCAGCTCAGAGATGTCCTTAACCTTATTGACTGGGACAATGTTCTCGGAAAGAAGACTACAGACAATAAATGGAAAAATTTTAAAAGCATCTTAAAATACTTGTGAGCCGTTCATACTTTACAGGAATAAAAGGGTTAGAAGCAGGAGAAAACCAATGTGGCTCAAAAAAGATGTAAAGGGGACAATGAGCATCAAAATAGCATTTAAACTTATAAAACAAGAAGACAGCGAAGAAGCACTAAAAGTTATAAGGAAAAAACAAATAAAAGCACAGACTCCTTGCCAAAGAGAGTAAAACTAACCCCAAACTATTCTTCAACTACATAAATAGCCAAAAGCTTAAAATGGAAAAAGTGTTTGCCCTTTAAAAAGTGATGAGGGGTTTGGAGGTATAGCAAGTCTTAAACCCCTTCCAGGCTAGGGGGGCATTTCAAATACTGTGGGGATTGGATTGTAAAAGGATTGATGCTTCACTCCCCATACAGGCACAACTACACGCCTGGCATAAACACAATAGATGTGCGTTTGTGTTGTGACTGGGGCAAACCCCCGAAATACCATCCAGAAGAACACACACCTCCATTTCATTTATGCCGGGGAGGGAGTTCCCCTGTGAGATGTCATGGGACATCGAGGTATGAGAACTGTAATGGATTTAAAGGGGGAACACATCCTGCAGAGAGGGTAATGGATGCTATACTTCCAGTTGCACAGCTACATTGCTGCACTGGCTCCTTTCTCAGGCCTGGTACTAGATCTCACCCCGTTCAAGCAATTATGTATGGCGGTAGAGGCACCTACGCACATGATCTCTAACATAGGCCAACTGATGGAGCACCAGACATGGAGATCATAGCCGAGTTGGACTAGGAAGTGGGAAGAGGTTTTGGGAAGACTGGTTCCCAGGGAACTCTGGGCTAATTCCTATGCTCTTTCACATAAAATGAGTATATCACTTAGGCCTCATGTCCACTAGGAAATTAAGGCCCACGCGGATTCTCCATGCAGAATCCCACAGGGGGGCCCTCCTTTCCCGGGGACATGAGGCCTGAAAATAGATTTTTCTTACCGGTCCAGACGCTGCGGGTTCCTGTCCGTCACGGCCGGATCTTCCTTCTCTCTGCCTGGTGGATGCGCTCGGCAGCGTGCCGCGCGCATGCGCCGCGCACTCTTTTTTTTTTTTTTTAACTCCTGCTTTCCAGCGCCAGAGAGCAGAAATTCAGCTGCTGGTGTGCCACGGGAAGCATGCGGGATCCGTCCGCACAGGAGACCCGCAGAAAGTGGAGCATGCTGCGTTTTCTCTCACGTTCAGGATAAAACGCAAATCCATTAAAATGCCATCCACAGGTGCAAATTACATTTTAATTGCCCGCGAATGGCCAATGGATTCCTATTGGCAAAATTGAATGCGGAGTCCGCAATTCGATTTTGCCGGTGGACATGAGGCCTTAGACTTCAGGAACTTCAATTTTAAAATAATTTTGCAGTGGTAAAGAACTTGTCAGATTGCATAGGATCTACCCCTCAGTCTCTGAGCAATGCTGGAGGTGTATGTCCGACAAGGGTTCCATGTTACATATATGGTGGGACTATCCCCTCATAGCCCCTCTGTGGCAGGATGTGTCCAGGCTGTACAGGGCTGTCCGTGCATCCTCACTCCACTTTACACTGGAGCTTGCTCGCCTTTCTATCCACCCTGGTTCAATCTCTCAACTCAAGCAAGGCCTACTCAGGTACTTCAACATGGCGATGCGACAGATAACTCCTAGGTACTGGAGGCAGAGTGTCACAATCCCAAGAATAGCGTGGCTGGAAACAATGGATTCCCTGAATTACATGGAGGAGCTCAGGTGTAATGACCTAGAAACAGAACACTCGTAATTTTACGCTACTTGGGCTGCCTCGGTGAAGTTTCGTGACTCCCCTTAGCTCGTGGACTGGTTGAAACTTGACATCCTCAAACAAGTACGGTCTAGGAAATCAGGATACCCTTCCTCTCCTTATATTGACTCTTTTTTATTTTTCCCTCCATCTTTCTTTTCTATTACTCGCTTTGGTTTGTTTCATTGAGTTTATAACAATCATTCATATATTCCCAAGATCAAAAGTTTAATTAGATGGGACAGTGGGTGCCGGGGAGCACCTACTGGAATTCCCACCGGCTTGGTGACTGGGCAGGAGCTCAGGGTGTGGGAAACAGAATACTGTTATATTAATAATGATAGCTATAATTGTGTTACAAGACCTTTCTGTTGGATATGCAGTTCAGTGCTTTGGATTCTACATTTTAATGTATGTTGCAATTTTTATAGGAAAGTACAGTGGTACCTCGGCTTATGAGTGCTTTGGCTTGCGAGTTTTTTGACTTGAGAGCAGGCTCTCTCCTGAATTTTTGCTCTGATTTATGAGCAAAAATTCAGGGTACAAGCCTGCTTGCAAGTCAAAAAAACTCACAAGCTAAGGCTCAGGGGGAAAAGCCTATACTCACCTGTCACCAGCGTGTCATCCTCCCAATGGTCTGTGGTGCTGTCGCTCCCTCCTCCACGCTGACAGAGCATTGCTTTCTGGATGCGGGGCTTGAATGCCCCGCCTCCAGCAAGCTAATGCTCTGATTGGTTAACAGCCAATGAAAGCCGGTGCTGGGTTCACCAATCATAGCCATTCATTAACGCCATTGCAGAACGCTGCAGGAGTTGAGTATGGATTTATTTTTTCTACAAGTAGTTAGTTTCACCATTGAAATGCATTGGAATGCATTAATGGCGTTTCAATGCATTTCAATAGGGGAAAAATGCTTTGACATACAAGTTTTTTGTCTTAAGAGCTCCGTCTCAGAACGGATTAAACTCGTAGGTCAAGGCACCACTGTATAATAAAATTCTTTTGAACATAAAAAGTAATGAGGGAAAAATAGTAGAGGGAGATGAGGAAAAAGCAAATCCTTTAAATAGTTATTTTTGCCAGTGTATTCATTCAAGAAAATAAAACGTCAGATGTAATGCAGAGTAATAGAGGAAACTCTCCATTAAATGTAACCAGTCTAACCCAGAAAGAAGCGCATAGCCGCCCCTAAAAAGATTAAAACAGATAAATTGTGGGGTCCTGATGGCATACACCTTCGGGTTCTAAGGGAATTAAGTTCTGTGATAAGACTGTTGTTACGTATATTTAAGGACTCTTTAACGATGGCATCTCTTCCACTGGTTTAGCACATAGCAAATGTGGTGCTGATCTTCAAAAAGAGGTCAAAAAGCAAACCTGGAAACTATAGGCCAGTAAGTCTAACTTCTATTGTGGGTAAAGTGTTTGAAGGGTTTCTAAGAGATGCTATCCTGGAGTACCTCAAGGAAAGTGGCTGTATAACTCCATATCAGCATGGGTTTAGCTGCTATCAAACCAATCTGATCAGCTTCGATGAGGAGGTAAGTTCTAGAATGGACTGTGGAGAGTCATTGGATTTCATATATCTTCATTTTTCCAAAACGTTTGATACTGTGCTGCATAAAAAGTTGGTATATAAAATGAGAATGGTTGGTCCGAGTGAGAATACTTTAAGTGGGCAAGTAACTGGCTCAGCGATAGAAAGCAGGGGGTAGTTATTAATAGTGCATACTCTAAATGGGCACTGATACTAGTGGAGTACCACATGGGTCGGTATTGGACCCTATTCTTGTTAATATATTTAATAATGTGGAAGAGGGATTGTACAGTAAAATATTAGTATTTGCAGATGATAGCAAACTATGTGAAGGAATTGACACAAGAGAGAACAGTAGACTGTTGGAAATGGATCTGAATAAGTTTGGGGCTCGGGTAGAAAAGTGTCAAAAGGTTATGCATATGGGCAGAGGTAATTCATGACACCATTACACACTAAATGGCAAACCACTGGGCAACACTGACATGGAAAAGGACTGGGGGATTTTCATTAACTATAAACTTAACTGGAGCAACCAGTGCCAGGCAGCTGCTGCCAAGGTAAAGAAGATCAAAAGAGGTCTAGGGGCACATGACGAGCATATTGTTCTTCCTCTTTACCAGTCACTGGTCAGACCACACCTGGAATATTGTGGACAGTTTTGTGCACCGGTACTCAAGAAGGACATATCAGAGCTTGACTGGGTTCAAAGACGGGCAACTAAGTTAATAAATGGAATGGGCGGAATACAATTCCCAGATTGAGATTATTTAGTTTAGTAAAAAAATACGGCTAAAGGGCGACCTAATAACCATGTATGACTATATCAGAGGACAATACAGAGATCTCTCCCATCATCTGTTTATACCCAGGACTGTGACTGTAACAAGGGGGCGACCTCTACGTCTAGAGGAAAGAAAGCTTCTACACCGACATAGAAGGGGGTTCTTTACTGTAAGAGCAGTAAGACTATAGAACTCTCTGCCTGCGGATGCGGTGATGGTGAACTCACTAAGAGGATTTCTTCAGTACAATATTACATGTTATAGTCACTGATTACTTCAGAAGGGTCAGTGATCCTTATTCTGATTGTCAGACTTGGAGTTGGTAAGGAACGTATTTCCTCTAGAATGAGGAAAATTGGCTTCTATCTCACTTTTTTTTTGCCTTGCTCTGGATCAACATTGGCATGGCAATACACTGAGCTAGATGAAGAAATATCTTTGTTTTCAGCCTTACACACCATCTTACTATGCTATGTAGTTCTGTATCTTATTAATCTAAACCTCTGCTCATTCTGAGCTGAACAGTCCAATTGGCTTTAGATCTATATAATAAATCATTTTTCGTGGCGCGAATTTCAAAATCCACGCCAAGATTTCCAAATGAATGCTAAACTAGTGCGGGTTTTAACTCGCCATCCGCGCTGTCATGTCAACAGTCCTAGTTACAGCCATGTATGTAAAATAAAAAGCTCTTTGTGAAACATCTCTGTAGCTGTTGAAACGTGGTTCAAAACAATCACATGCAGCGGTATGGATGCGGCAGGAAATGGCACTACAAAAACAAAATATTTGCTGCAGTCGCTTGTAAGAAAAAAAAAATCTAGTAAGATGTTTGTGTGATTAATGGGACTGACTAAATTATGGATGTCACTCATTTCAGGTTACAAGTGCCTCGGTCATCACATCTAGGTGCCTCTTAGCCAATTAGGTCAGGAGAAGCCATAATTAATTAGAATACAACGCTCACTTTTGAACTGCATCTTGAACTTCTGCAGGAACAGCCACTACACCGCTTTATAGAGAAAATCTTATACTCTTTAAAGTCACTACTTTATAAAGAGAGTCGGTCATGAAGGCACACGCTACAATGTTCCTGTCTTGTAATAGAAAAGTCATCCATGTGTCCTACCGAAATGAATAGGGGTCAAGTTGCAACAAAGTTGCAGTCAAGTGCAACTCTGGTGTGACCAGAAGTTGTTGGATCAAGTTGCACAAATTATGCCTAGAAGTCTTTTTACAAGGGCCGATGATTGGGCCCGAAGATTCATAAAAATGTTAATTTCCCTGATCACCAGGCAATGAGAATATGCTGATGAGCGATCTTTTTGCTGCAATAAGAATCATTGTTGTCGGTAGCATATCTCCCTATGTAAACACTGATAGCGATGAAACTGTATGGACGACAATCATTTGTCCCCATACAATTTGAATTGGCCTGTCTGAAGGTCAGTTAAATGACTGCTAATCTTGTTAATTGGCACTCATCATAGGGCTCAAGTCGAGGCCTGTTAAAGGACCTTAAAGGGGTTGTCCAACTGAAAACTATTGAAAGCCTAGCAGCAGGATAGATCATTGATAGCAGATCCCCGCAACGGACCTGCCACTTAAAGGGGTTGTCCCGCGAAAGCAAGTGGGGTTATACACTTCTGTATGGCCATATTAATGCACTTTGTAATGTACATCGTGCATTAATTATGAGCCATACAGAAGTTATTCACTTACCTGTTCCGTTGCTAGCGTCCTCGTCTCCATGGTGCCGTCTAATTTCAGCGTCTAATCGCCCGATTAGACGCGCTTGCGCAGTCCGGTCTTCTCCCTGGTGAATGGGGCTGCTCGTGCCGGAGAGCTGGTCCTCGTAGCTCCGCCCCGTCACGTGTGCCGATTCCAGCCAATCAGGAGGCTGGAATCGGCAATGGACCGCACAGAGCCCACGGTGCACCATGGGAGAAGACCCGCGGTGCATCGTGGGTGAAGATCCCGGCGGCCATCTTAGTAAGGTAAGGAAGAAGTCGCCGCAGCGCGGGGATTCGGGTAAGTACTAAACGTTTGTTTTTTTTTAACACATGCATTGGGTTTGTCTCGTGCCGAAAGGGGGGTCTATTGAAGAAAAAAAAAAAACCAGTTTCGGCGCAGGACAACCCCTTTAAAGCCCCCATTGATCAAATATTCATCAGGCCAGTTTGTTCATGCACTGACCTAATTGCTGCAGTGGCTAGGCTTGCCATTACAGGCAAAGTTGTCATTTACTTCAATTGATATTTTGCCTGTAATACCAAGCCTGGCCAATGCAGTGAGAACGGAGCTGTCTGCTTCCTGCAGAGAGTACCTCAGTGCACGAACACACTGGCCAGGTGAACAGCTGATTGCCAAGGGTCTCTAGTGGCAGACCCCCAGTAATCTACTACCAATGACAGTAATCAATAATTTCCAACTGAACAACTCCTTTAAGATTAGAGTAAGGCCCCTCTCACACAGCCGTTTTTTTTCAACGTTTTACGCTGTCAAAGGCTCCCGTTGTTTTCAGTGGAGCCTCTCAGACAAGCTCTTGATGGCGGCACTGGACGGTGCTTTCCAGCGCTGCGATTTTTGAGCGCTGTCTGCTCAATTTTGTGCGTTTAGCGCACCTGATCAATGATGGGATATGCTAAAGCCGCCTCCGAAAGCAAAAATAAAAGTCTGCAGAGCGCCGTAACTCAAATCGTGGTGCTCTGCAGCACTCATGTGTGAGAGAGACCTTACACAGCAAATTTAGTCGCTGTGTTGCCCCAGCCTACAAGTAAAAACCAGCAGCAGATGTTTTTAGAATATTGTGGATAAGCAAAACACTCAGAGGATTTTCGCTGCGCCCGTTACCAGATGCTCCTTTCCTAAATAGAAGGGTTAGATTAATGCCTAATCTTTCCTCAGTAAATCGTTAACATTGCAGCTCTGTTTATAAACAAAGCAGGTGACATAGAACCGTCCGCTACGATTGGTCAGTGACCAGAGCCTCATCGCCCCAGCTCCATACTGATACAGTGCCAGCAGCTAGCAACGGTCACGGGGGCGAAATGTCCTCCTCACCGGGCTGTTTTATTCTGTGTTCCCTTCAAACTGCCCGTATCTGGAAAAAAGTTTTATACAAACTCACAAATTACTTATTAACCACAGACAACCACTGAAATCCGGGTGCTTGGATTTCTAACTATTACACCAGACAAAACGTGAACCTGCAACAACATTAAGGCCGCCTGCAGACGGCCGGATCAGATCTGGCTCCGAGAATTCTCGCACCGGGACCCGACCCCCGCGCCTGCAGAGAGCAGCGTAGAACTCACCCGCTCCCGCAGCCCCGGTTCTTTCATGTGCCAGCTGCCGGGCAGTCGATGCCTGCGCAGAGTGGAGCCGGCGGCCGGGGAGTGGCGCTCTGCAGGCCCCGCACAGAATTAGAGCATGCTGCGGTTTGTTTTCTGCGCATGATTTCGTGCAGACAAACCGCGGCGGTCAGCATAGGATTGCGTATTGTAATGCAATCCTATGCAGGCGTGTACGGGCGGAATTTCCACCCGTCTGCAGGCGGCCTAGGTCATATTTGAAAACTTTGTAATATTCTAAACCCCAAAACACAAGAAATTTTTACAGGTGTAACTAGCCAAATTCAAGCAGTGAATGGCGGCTTGTTCCAATTAATTAAAAAAACAAACAAAAAAATCTCCTCCCTTCAGCACCAAGTTAACAGCAACAGCGCTGAGGTCCATAGATGCCCCGCAGTAGAACAACGGAACACCCCGTTCATTCTAACTCCTTAGGCCGCTTTCACACGGCCAAAAAAAAAAAAAATCGCGTGAGTTTTGTGCGTTGCCAAATCCACAAATCTCGCGCAAATATAAAACACAATTTTTTTGAATGGGGTCATACACATGAGCGAGTTTTCCCCACATCACGGTACGGGAAAGAAACCGCGACATGTCAGATCTTTAAAAGGAATAATGGACATGTGACCCATTGCAGGAGCACCAAAGACCAACCTAGTGGCGATGGATCAGAGGGATATTTAAAGAGGATATCGATGGAATAAAGGCAGTGTGGGTCAGCTGTGATTTACAACCAGGGGTCTTGGTGCAACAGTGGGATTGAAAAGAGCACCGATACCTGCCATTAACCCTTTACATGATGCAATCAATGTCGATTGCACATGCATGGGGTGAAGAGAAGGAGGGAGCTATCTCTGTGAGATCACCTACCCTGTGCCATCCAATAACAGAGGACTGAAAAGTTGCCATGGCAAGCGGACATCGGTGAATGGCCTCCTATTCTGCCATATATTGGAATAGTAAAGAATACAGATATTATACTGCAGTAAAGAATTACTGCAGTGTATTACTAGAATGATCATAAGATTGCAGGCACATGGACATGAAAAATAATGTAAAAATATCCATGTAAAAATAGCAAAAGAAACTGATGCACTTTCCATTTTTGTGCAAGAAAAAGATACGTTTGGTACTGCTGCATGCATTATACACCCAGATCTTAAGCCCTTAATGACGGTCAAAACGCCTTTTTAATGAACCTCAGTAATAATCTTTTTAAGGCGATAGATTGGCTGACTAGTGACAGGCAGGCTCCTGCTTTGTAGTGGAGAGACCTCAGATCCCGGTAATTTACCTCCTGATCTGCGACAATCAATAGCAACTATAGCATGTAAGCAGATGACAGGGGTTGAGGGTCCTTTCTGTCACCCATCGACACCATGCAGTGCGATTGCAAGGTATCAATGAGTTCCCATGGTAGCTGGAAGCCTGATAAAGGCCTCCATGTCTGCTATGTAACTTAGCTTATTAGACCCTGCCTCCCGCAGAGTCTAACAGGCTACTGTCATAGACTTAGTAGAATGCACTACATAAGTAATGCAGTTGATTATCCAAACGATCAAAGAATCGCATCTTCAAATCCCCTTCAGGGACTTTAAAAAAAATATATAAAAAATTGTGTCAAAAAGTTCAACAAAGTTTTATTGAAAGGTCAAAAGTCCAGTTTAAAAAGTAATAACACACATTTTTTTCTCAAAAAAACCCTAAATGGATAAAATACCCCCCAAAATTTGGAGAAAGCAACATATAATAGGCCTCACTGCGTTTATACTGACCCAGACAATGATTTTATTTTATTTATCGCTCATGGGGAATGCTGTAAAAATAATGTTGTAAAGTAATACCACAATTGCTATTTTTCTTTAGTTAACCTTCCAAAAAAACACAAAACACAAACCAAAAGTCACATGTACCTCAAAATGGTACCAATAAAAAGTACAACTCATCCGGCAAAAAAAACCAAGAATTTGCATAATTCTACTGCCAGAAAAATGAAAATGCTATGGGTCCTAGAATGCAGCGATGCAGATTCAATTGTTTTTCTTTAAAAACATGTTTTTTTAGTCTACTAAAGTAGTAAAAAAAAAAAAAGAAAACCTATATAAACCTGGTATCTCGTGCTGATCCAGATAGTTATGTTATTTTTACTTAATGGTGAACAGCATAAAAACAAAACCCCAAAAGAATAGCACAGAAACTCTGGGGGGTGGGTTCCATTTCCCTACCCCCAAAAAATTACAACACATAAATACCCCAGAGGAGAGCCATAAAAAAAAACAAAAAACAACTTGTCTCCAAAAACAACAAGCCGTCATATGGCTGGGTCAATGAGTTATGGCTTTTGCAATGCAACTATGAAAATCATTTGGTCCGTGAGGCAAAAAAAAAAAAAATAATAATAATTGGCTGATCACTAATGGAATAAACTGAAGACACTTTTTATCCCACAGGGCTAATATCAAGATTAAACAGTTGGTTAAAATGCTTTATTTAGGCTATTTAGCCAAAAGAAAAAACACAATAAGGCCACACAAAGCTACATCCCTTAAAAAATAAAAAAGTTTTGGTATTGTTTATTAAAAAAAAAACTTTCAGGTAACTTCTACAGCTTAGCGAAAACCGTAAAACTAAACCATCAAACAAACAAAAAATTAAATAGCAGAATTGATGTGTAGTTTCATGTTGCCCCCCCCCCCAAAATTAATTAAAAAAACGTATCCAATACATTAGATTTGTACCCAAATCCTCATATGGCTACGTAAGTGAAAAACAAAAGGAAAAAAAAAATTGGCTTTTGAAAAGTGGAGATGAAAATGCAAAAAAATCATTGCGCCCTTAAAGGGGTTGTCTCGCGCAGAAACTGGGTTTTTTTTTTTTTTTATGCATAGGCCCCCCGTTCGGCGCAGGACAAACCCAAGGGATGTGTTAAAATAAAAAAATAAAAATATTACTTACCCGAATCCCCGCTCTGCGACTTCTTCCTTCTTCCTACTTCTTCCTTCTCCAAGATGGCTGCCGGGATCTTCACCCACGATGCACTGCGGGTCTTCTCCCATGGTGCACCGTGGGCTCTGTGCCGTCCATTGCCGATTCCAGCCTCCTGATTGGCTGGATCGGCACACGTGATGGGGTGGAGCTACGCGATGATGCGTAGAAGGGGGCGGAGCCAGAACGCCGCTCGTGCCCGGACCGACCAGAAGGAGAAGACCCTTCTGCACAAGCGCGTCTAAAAAAGCAAGACGACCCCGAAATTAGACGGAGCCATGGAGACGCAGACGCCAGCAACGGAGCAGGTAAGTGAATAACTTCTGTATGGCTCATATTTAATGCACGATGTACATTACAAAGTGCATTAATATGGCCATACAGAAGTGTATAACCCCACTTGCTTTTGCGAGACCACCCCTTTAAGTGTCCTTTAATGGCATTTTCTAGGCTATTTTTTTTCATAATAACCAATCCTCAGTATAGGTCATCAATAGCTGATCGGATGTCGCCCGCGGCTAAGATCCCTAGCCGATCAGCTGTTTGAACGCTCGCTATCACCAGCAAAAACGGGGTATGGAGCAGAAGCAGATTGCTCCGACCCCCGTGTAAGCTCTCACTGGTTTTAATAGGAGCTGTGCCTGCAATTATCAGCACCCACCACTACACGGGGTTGGAGCTATCTGCTTCCATACACTGTCTTGTGGAGTGGAGCTGAGAGCGGGGTCACTGATCAACTATGGATAACTTATCCTAAGGACAGGTCATCAATAAAAATTACCTAGAAAACCCCAACCAATGTGGCGTATTCATAAAGAGATATATATATATATAAAATGTGTGTGTATATATATATATATATATATATATATATATATATATATATATATATATATATATATATATATATATATATATATATATATATATATATATATATATATATATATAGTAAAAGTGTTCAAAAGGTGGACCGACACTTTAAGGAAACTTTGTATTTTGGACTGCAGAGTGCGATGCATTATTCCTGATGTGAAAAAGCAAATTCCATGTGACTATACCAGGAGTCATTAGCGAAAAAACCCCATCCCATTGTTTCCAAAGCGCTTAATGTTTGTAAGAAAGCGCTGATAATTTACTGCCGTCAGTGAAGGGCCTGACATTCAGGAGAATTACCCTCTACAACAACATTTCTATTTATTGTTAAATCTCCATGACTCTTCGGCGCGGCGGCACCTGCTATGGTTAAAATAGTCAATGAGTAATTGTGGTGTCACAACGTAAAGGTTCCGGCATACATCCTCGGGCTGCGCCGCTGTACATTAGTGACCTGGAGAAAAATGTATATAAATCTAGAGAAACCAAAACAACAAAGATCCAGCACAAATGCTGCCTGCTTCAGCTCTCTTCACGTACTCTAAACTTAACGGCCGGTATTTATCACAATCGCAACAATGTACAGTAAGAGGCGAGAATCTCTTCACGTGTACCGTCACCGGAGTGCAGCTTAATCAGTGTCTAGAAACGGCTGAGGAGCGTTGGATATTGATGGGTATCTGCAGCCTTTAGGTGCTATACATCCGGCGAGCAGCATGCTACAGAAGAGAGATGGAGGAGATCACAGTTTGCATTACGGTAACTGATTTTATGTTGAAGGAAACACTTTTTTTTTTTAGTTATGGACATAAAAACGTAAAAAAAAAAAAAAGGGATAAATCTGTGAACTGGCTTTCAGATTTGATGTTACCGGGTGACGCAAATAGCAGATGAAGGGTGTCTTCATACGGGGTGTGAATACTGCAGAAAATCCACAGCATTTACAGCTCAATTTAAAGGGGTTTTCCAGGGAGAATCCTACTGATGACCCGTCCTCAGGATAGGTCATCAATAGATGATTTGCTGGGGTCCGTCGCTCGGGACCCCGACCGATCAGCTAAGCGGGCGCATGCTGTCAGCGCCGCAAATACACAGAGGTCAGAGCTGAAGCAGCGGAAGTCTCCGCACTGACCTCCGTGTATTGGACGGCGCTTGTAAGTGCAGGCACGGCTCACATTGATTTCAACACTTGCATATTCCGAAAGCGGAAGAAATATCGCAGCATATTCTGTTTTGCCATGGAACCGCCTGGACAGCCTCTACTAATGTCAATGGAGGCCATCCAACAGGCAGCCCAATGCAATTAATATTAGTATGGGCTGCGGGTACCTGCATCATCGTTGAGTGGTGGTACAGGAAATGCAAATAAACAAAAAAAACAAAAAAAAAAATAAAACTTACTGCGCCTGACTACTGCCGAGCCACTGTGGTCATTCGCAATACAGTAATAGCAAGAAAGAATATACATACTTTGTCGTAAAATACATAAAAGATGGCAGGAAAACTAGGAAAAATTAGGGTACGTTCTCACGTAATGAAAATGCTGCAGATTTTCCGCTGCGAAACCGACAGCATTTCCACATCAAAAACCCCATCAAATTCCAAACCATAAGTGCCGATTCTGACTCAAAATCACCTGCAGAAAAAAATGTATTAATTATGTAACTATGGTGATCCTGTAGGATAGAAGTCGGCTAATATTACCTTGCATACCTGCTCTACATTTGGGTCATGTGATCTCATTGTGACCATTGGAAAATTACCTGTGTCTCTGTTTTCTCCCAGAGTCACTATCCCGGTCACCAGGCCTTCCTGTATGATGCATGGACTGTACAAGACAGGCTGTTCATAGGGAGGGACAAACTCCTATCACAGATAATGCTGATGATTATAGGCTCCTCCTACTTTCTGACTGTATCCTCATTGCCTTAGGCTGCCTGTCCACGGGTGAGGCGGAATGTCGCTAGCGATTTTCCGCAGCAGCATGCAGGAGGGAGAAATGACAGGTCTCCGCCATGAGCCTAATAGATAGGCTCACTGCGGAGAATCGCGGCAAATCCCAGCATGTCGCGATTTGAATCCCGCGAGTGGAGAAACGCTATTATCCGCTCGTGGATGTCGGGCTGCACTTTCCATAGTTGAGTCTATGAAAGCGTTCATTGTGTTACCTGCGGCCGGATTATCGCCTGTGGACAGGAGGCCTTAAGGTTTATTTAACAGAACCTAGAAGGTGATGACTATCCCGCCAGCAGGAAGAGATGGTACTGGCTCTAGCCGATCATATCACAATGTGCTGACACATCATCAGAACAGAGGAAGAGAAAGCAAGGAAAATCTAAAAATCAAGATAGTTTCTTATAGGCATCAGACAGGAGGCTGAATTGCATGGAAGGGACTGCAATATACATAGGAGACAAACAGAATGGCCGTCAATCAGTAAGGGGGTGCAGGGGTGGAAAAGTGCGCTTTCGCTGAAGTAGCCCTTTAAAAAATTACCTGTTGGTGAGATGATTTGTGCGAGGGGAAACGGTTCTGGAACTGAGGACCTTTATATGGGAGCTGATAAGCCTTCTCCGTATCTTCAGTGCGGACCGCCCAGTAGACCCCCTAAGGATAGAAAGAGCGGAGATACCGATAAATAAAGGACACGTTATACTGATACTTTTCCCACAAAACTGTATATCCGTCTGCTGGGCTCCTGCTGCTCTCTAGGACTGTCACGTTCCCTTTAGGGGCATTAAAAAATACAAAAAACATGTCCACCAACAATTGTCCTTTTTTCATCCTTTTGCAGTTCCCCGTAGCCTCCATAACTGGACCATATTCGGTCTGTGTGCAATACGCTTTTAACCCTTTCCAATCCAAAGTCGGGCCTGTCCCGACATCATCATTTCCCTCCACAGCTCCGATGTCGGGGCAGGCCCGACACTGCAGTACAGGAGTGCATCTGCACCCGATCATCAGACACATCGTGTGCAGATGCACTCCTGCACTGGTCCTCATCGAGGACCCCCGAGGAGAAGGCAGAAAAGGGTTTTTAACCCTTTCTGCCTTCTGCTTTACACAATACATAGCGCTCAATTAGGGAAATGCTCAATTTGCAGGGAAAATGTATTTTTTCTCATCCATTCCCCCCAGCTCCGATTTATTTGGAGCTGGGGAGAATGGATGAGAAAAAATAAATGGATTGGAAAGGGTTGCAATAAATGGATTGGAAACACCTGCAAAATAAAAAAAAGATGGAACAGGTCCATTTTTAAAAAGAGCACTCTGTTTTTTTTTCTATTCCCACTGACCTGAAACGGATCAGAATACATGAGATGATACTTAGGGCTCATTCACAGAGCCACATGCGTAACACTCTGTATCACACAATGTTTTATCGCTGTGTGAGCCCGCTAGCGCTGCGTAGGGCGGTTGTGCAGTGTATCTCACGCACGCCGTCATGCGCAGTGTTACGAGGCTCTCTTTACGCAATTCAAACACCTTTGTGTGAATGAGCCCTTAAACACAATCTGTGTCTGCGTGAAAAAAAGCGCAACTATATCTCGCCACATTGAGTGATACGGGTCCACGGTGTCTGTGTGTGGTCCCTTTTTTCTTCTTTTACACAGGGACTAAAAAACACTCGCGTGCCAGAAGCATACGGATGCCTTCACACTTGGGAGAAAATCATGCGATTTTTGCACGATGGGAGTCTGCGCGAAAACGCTGAATTATGATGTCCATGCTTATCAATGGCTTCATTCACATCTGCGATGTTTTCTGTCATGCGATGTTACGAGATTTGGAAATCACTGCCTGCCCTGTCTTTCTGCGTTTTCTTTTTTTTTTTTTAAATCGCCAATTTTCCCTGTGGACACTCCGATTTATCGCATCTAGAGATGAGCGAGCGTACTCGCTAAGGAAAACTACTCGCTTGTCTCTAAAGATTCGGGTGCCGGCGGGGAGGAACGGGGGAGATCTCTCCGGTTTCCCCCTGCTCACTCCCGCAACTCGCCGCTCTCCCCCGCCGGCACCCGAATCTTTTGAGTCGAGCGGGCAGGTACTCGCATAAGGCACTACTCGCTCATATCTAATCGCATCACAACACACAGACTTGCAATTATCATGCCATGCGTTTTACGTATTGTCGTCTATTACGCGAGAAAATCGTGGGCAGCAGCGTTGTGCGATGTATTTCCAGCAGCGTTGTGCGATGTATTTCCAGCAGCGTTGTGCGATGTATTTCCAGCAGCGTTGTGCGATGTATTTCCAGCAGCGTTGTGCGATGTATTTCCAGCAGCGTTGTGCGATGTATTTCCAGCAGCGTTGTGCGATGTATTTCCAGCAGCGTTGTGCGATGTATTTCCAGCAGCGTTGTGCGATGTATTTCCAGGCTCAGACGGCTCATGAACAAAATTGCGATTTTGCCACAATTTTCTTGCGATGATATCGCGCTTGCCAGTGCGAAGGAGCCCTAAAGGGAAGGAAAGTCTACTCCGTATAGTCACTTTCACAAACATTTGTGACTTTGCAGCTTTTTACACCGCTGAAAAGTGGCTGGCGGCCTGGTGAGAGCAACACATTTATGTTACATTAATGACAGAAACGGGCATAAATAACAGCCAAGATGTACGCCAGATGAGACTGGACATTCCATTTTGTGTAAATGTATGGAGGAGCCCAATATGTGAAGAGGTCGTGCGGTTCTTCATATATTAGGCCAGTCTTACACAGACGCCCTTAAAAACGCTGCATTTTTAACACACCCCATAAGTGCAATGGGTGATGCGGTGCGTTAAAAAGCGCTGCAACGCCCTGAAATAGAACAGTCAGCGTTCGATTAGCGCAGCAATTCTAGAAACGCCGAGCTAAAAGCCTCATCTGAGAAGCCCCACTGAAATCAACGGAGGCTCAGCGTTTTGGAACGCCCGCCGAAATGCTGTAAGAAATGCCTGTGTGAGAGCGGCCTCAGGCTAGGTTTACACGGGGTGGATTAGCTGCGGAGTTTCACTGCGGCAAATCCACCAGCGGCCGCTAATCCCAGGATCAGCCAGCCATATGGATGAGAGTTTGCAAAAATTTCGTCCTCATGGGGCGGCCAATCCGTTGAGGAAAAGCCGGGCAGAACCGGCGTTGCGGTGCAGATTTAGAATACGCAGCAGCCACAGTGGAATGCCGGCGGCCGAACCGCTCCAAAACCCGTGCTTTTCCAGCAAAATTCACGTGGTTTTTCGTTGTGGCCAAACCGCTGGAAATCAGCCCCCATGTAAACCCAGCCTTAAAGAGCATCATGCACCAGCGGAAATAATGCCAAAACCGGCGTCTGAAATCCTGGCTTAATAAACTTTGCCCACTGTCGTTACTAGTCTGTATTATTGAAATCTGGCGCAGAAAACTTGCGAATCTCTGCCATGGACTTCAAAGGGGGAGCGGAAATCCGCGCCAGTAGCTACGGATTTGGAGAGCAGATTTTCTCAACGGCACAGGGCTGATTTGGTGGGGGTTTTGAAATGGCTTTCGGCACAAATCTGCATGCGGAATGCTGATGCAGAAATCGCGTCTTTGCGTCCGAATCCCGCATGCGGATTTTGCCCGTTGATGCGACAGAGTCCTCACGTAGAATCGCTTCACAAATCAGCGCCCAAAAGCTGCAGACTTTGGAGACGTTTTTGAAACAGAATTTGCTGACGAAAATTCAGCTGTGATTCTACCGTGTGAACACACCCTAACGGTGCAGATCGTGACGCGATTTTGGTCACACCAGTTCCACTACATACAACGAACCCTTAGGCCGACTTCACACGATCGAGAAAATCGCGCAAGTTTTGTTATTTGCGAGACGCACAAATAGGAACCCTATTCTTTGGAAAGGGGTCATACACACAAGCCACTTTTTCCCGCATCACACCGCAGCATGCCCTATCTTTGTGCGCGCTCTCGCATCACATCTTACATTGTCTTCAATGCATCTGTGGTGACGCGATACGAGATCTCCCCATCGAGGCTTCATGATCACGGGGAAAATCAGGCCAGCTATGGATTCTCCATGGAGAATCCGTAGCGGGTCCCTCCTGCCCCGCGGACATGAGCGCTGAAAATAGGAATAAACTTACCCGCAGCGGATCGGGCAGGTCTTCCTTCCTTTGCGGCCGGATCTTCTTTCTTCGGCCTGGCGGATGTGCTCGGCACGCCGCGCACATTCGCCGGGCACATCCGCCGGGTCGAAGAAAGAAGTTTTCAGCCGCGAAGGAAGGAAGACCTGCATCGCCCGGAGCAGGTGAGTTTAATTCTGGTACGGGTCTCCTGCAGATCCAAACGGCTTCCATAGGCTTCAATAGAAGCCTGCGGGAGAAGTCCCTGCGGGAGACCCGCACCTAAATGAGGCATGTCCGGATTTTTCCCCGCACGCGGGAGCCGCGCCTGCAGGAAAAAATGACATCCACCGGTATTCAACTACCTGCGGGTGTCTAATGCATCCCTATGGGCGAGCGGATCCGCGTGCAGGAAAAATGCTGCGGATTTAAAATCCGAATTCGCCTGTGAACATGAGGCCTGAAACTCCACAACTCTCCGCCACGGTCGTCAGCTGCAGATCGCTACTTACCCGGAGTGATGTGAGGCGGTTATAAGAGAAAAATGCATGTTGGTGAGTGCGATATTCAGCCCGGCTTCACGGCCTAAACACGCACTTGCCCCCGGGTTAGTTAGGCTGGTTTCACACGGCCGAAAATCTTGCGCAAGATTTGTACATTGGGAGACTCACAAACCTTGTACGAATAAGAACGCCATTTTTTTTTAATGGAGTCATCTACATAAGTGATGTTGTCTCGCACAGCATTACAGCATGGGGAAAAAATGGTGGCATGTCCTATCTTGGCGCGCTCCTTGGAACGCATCGTCCATTGTTTTTAATGGGACAGTAAGAAGCATCACCCGGCGTACAATTCAAAGTTTCCCGTTGAAAACAATTGCGATCCTCTAACGCGCCAAAAAATTTCATAGAAGTGGTAGGAGGCGTTGACAAAAAATGCCTCGAGCTCAACCATGTGTAGGTAGCCTTAGGCCCCCTGTCCACGGGCGGGATTTTGCTGGCGATTCACGCCGTCTGAAGCTTTCCATAGCGTTGCTCTGAAAGGCGCGGGCCCCCTGTCCACGAGCCGAGAATCAATGCGATTCGTGGCTGACCTGCGGAGAACCGTCTGCCGGCTCCTACTCCCAGGGGGCGGTCCCCGTGGCTGATATTTGCCGCGGGATACCGCAACGCCCGTGGACAGAGGGGCTTACAGATTTCCTCTTTTTTGGGGGGCAATTTACACAACTGTGGCAAAACCACAATAGATTTGTAATAAAAATGCAGTTTTCCAGTTTTCTTACAATAACAAAGAAAAGCGTAAAAACATCCTCCGATGGCAGACGCTCAGCGATCTCCTGCTGCAGGTGACAGCCGGAGGAGCGCTACTTCCCCAAAGTGCAGCCAGGCGGTTTGATATGAAAGGGTCTCACATCCGCCGGGAAATCGCATTTGGCGAAGGCGATATCAGCCCATGATTCGCGATCCGATATCGCACTCGCCCGCGTGATTTTAGCCTTAGTCTTCACGCGGGCCGTAAACGCTGTAGAACTGCTGCCAGTACAGCCGTGTGCGGTGCAAAAAGTTTTTGAAAGTTTTGAAGTAGATCTCACCACCGAGACCCTGAGAACAGAGGCCCCACATCCCCCGCCCTCCTCACCCACCGTGAAGAGGAGACTGATGGGAGTGCGGGTCACTGCGGCACGGGCAGAAACCGCACAAAATACCTTTAAGACTTTTTCACGCACCTATTAGAGCGGCAGATGAGCGGCTGTCTTTTTAAGACACGGACCTTCCGTAATAGTCTACGGCAGAAACACGAGGCTGCGGGTTTATTCACGCGGGCGTTCGCGAATGTAGGCCGTAAAAAACAGCCTGATTTATCACTGGCGCCCACGGACAACAATGGAAGATGCGATAGGGCGACCGAAGGTTAGACGCAGCGCGAAACGGGGGGAAAAAAAAAGGTTAATATTGTGTGACATTTGTGCATCTCGCAACACGAAATTCTTGCACGCTAATCTGACGTGTTCAGCGCACGTTCACACACAGCGGTCTGCAGCTGATGGCGCCGGCGGCTCCTCTCGTCTCATTTTTAGCTGCGGCCGCTACTAAACTCTGCGCTCGCCTGCGCATCACCCGACTAGCCGCCACGGACGAGGGCTGCTCCAAGCGCTGCAGGGAGGGCCGCTGATGACCCCGTTCTTCATGCAGACCACCCGAATGTTTGCTGCGTGTGAACATACACTTTGGCGCGGCGGCTGATTTTCAGCGGAATGTCCGCCTCCACATTCTGAAGCAGGTGTGATCGTGAATTCCGCTGCGGAAGCAGCGATAAAATACTGTGTGGAATAATTAAATATTGCGCCACATGCCCGTTTCCGCACGGCCTTTGTGCGTATTATTTTGGCGGCTTGCGGTTGGGATTTTTACAATATTATCCGCGTTGCTGCTGTAAACGCCGTGCGGAGGATTCGAATGGAGATTCAGCGGCAAAAACCGCCCCGTCTGATCCCTCCCGGAGGTTCGTAATTAGCCGGAGAATTTTGGGTGGAAATACCATCTTTAAAGAAACGTGTCTTTCTGGCGCAGTTTTTGCAGCGGCTCCCGCATGGATTTAGGCGGCTGCCATCTGCTGCGCGGTGCGATGGAAATGGCGTGCTACCAGTCCCATGGGCTATCCTGGCATGTATGCCCCTGTAATACGCCCCAAGATGGCACACACGGTGGTGAGCGGTACTATGTAACTCTCCATATACTGTACGTGCGAGCAGCACACAATACAGTCACGTGACCGCAGATACGCTGGGCTGTTATAACGCCGCAGAACCCGCATCAATGACGCTCCATGTGAACCGGGACTTAGCGCAGGCCACACCCGCCGGCAGATTAGTATGAACACAAGAGAACAACTCATACCGCGGCCATGCAGCTGTGAGACTCCCCGCATCCGGTTACTCGGCAGGACCGGAGACTCACTGCTACACCGGCAGTCATAAGGAGACAGAGGTGACGTCATACCACAGGCCCCGGCGGGCTCAGCGCGGGAGCGGAGTCACCTGACAGGCCTGGAGGCCACGTGATACACTCACACCCAATCAGCGTCCGCGCAGGCCTGTGGCTTCTCTGAGGGGACTTGGTGCCTTTTCATGTAATGGGGACAGAGCAGGACGAGAGAAGAGTAGTGCACTGCGGTGCAAGAACTGTGCCGCCCCTGGAGCCTGCTCTGTGGGATTGTAAGAAGTAACCATTCATTACTGAGGAGAACTGACCCCTTGTAGGGGGGCTCTGGGACGCTGTTGTACCGCCTCTAGCTTGGATACAAGATGTGATACAGGCAGGCATGGAGGCTCTAGTACCCTGTTGTACCGCCTCTAGCTTGGATACAAGATGTGATACGGTGAGCATGGCGCCGACCGAAGCCTTCTTCTGCCTGGATTAGACGCGCTTGCGCACTCTGCTTCTTCTGTCCCGCTGAAGGGGCCGCCCCGGCGTACTCGCACCGCACAGGTCTTCTGCGCATGGAGAAGAGGGCAGACTGCGTAAGCGCGTCTAATCCAGGCAGAAGAAGGCTTCGGTCGGCACCATGGAGACGGGGACGCCAGCACCGGAGGGGGTAAGTGAATAACTTCTGTATGGCTCATAATTAATGTACAATGTACATTACAAAGTGCATTATTATGGCCATACAGAAGTGTATAGACCCACTTGCTGCCGCGGGACAACCCCTTTAAGCCCAAAATAGGCCATGTCCTTAAAGGGGTTGTTCCGCGGCAGCAAGTGGGTCTATACACTTCTGTATGGCCATAATAATGCACTTTGTAATGTACATTGTGCATTAATTATGAGCCATACAGAAGTTATTCACTTACCTGTTCCGTTGCTAGCGTCCTCATCTCCATGGCGCCGTCTAATTTTCAGCGTCTAATCGCCCGATTAGACGCGCTTGCGCAGTCCGGTCTTCTTTCTTCTGAATGGGGCCGCTCGTGCCGGAGAGCGGCTCCTCGTAGCTCCGCCCCGTCACGTGTGCCGATTCCAGCCAATCAGGAGGCTGGAATCGGCAATGGACCGCACAGAAGACCTGCGGTCCACCGAGGGTGAAGATCCCGGCGGCCATCTTCACAAGGTAAGTAAGAAGTCACCGGAGCGCGGGGATTCGGGTAAGTACTATCCGTTTTTTTTTTTTTTATCCCTGCATCGGGTTTGTCTCGCGCCGAACGGGGGGGCTATTGAAAAAAAAAAAAAAACCTTTCGGCGCGGTACAACCCCTTTAAGGGGTTAAACAGAAATTAGCAATGGAGGCTCCAAATTGAACCGCTGATGTGAACAGGCCACATTCTGACAGCTGTATGTCTGTTGCCCCAGAGACTTTCTAGCGCAACTGGCATCAGACAGCTAATGGACACGCAGCCTTTTGCTGACCGATAGACGTGGACCGATATGTCTTGTTCTGAGCCGAAATAGAATATGAAGCAATTTTTTTTTCTCTACACAGACCATCGGTCCGTTAGACCATCGGTCCGTTAGACCATCGGTCCGTTAGACCATCGGTCCGTTAGACCATCGGTCCGTTAGACCATCAGTGACTTGCACATGTGAGTAGCCTCACAGGCTATAATGTGTCCATGTGCTGTCTGTGAAATACCCCCGTCTGAATGGCCCTTAGTCTCAATAGGAGTTCCATCAGTGAGGCTGCACTGACGACTTGGTTTAGCATGTGGAATCTAGCCCTGACCGCGGCTGGTGACCCTGCGAACCTGTCGTCGTCTTCTTCTACCATTGAATTCAATGTGAACGTTGTACCACGATAACCTCAGTGTTCAAAACGCCGCATTAAAAAGCGCATGTGTGAGAGTGGCCTTAGGCCTTATGCACACGGCCATGACAGGCTCCGCAAGTGGAATACCGCAGCGGAGTCCGTCGTGGCGCCCGCCCCAGAGAGCCCATACTTGGCTCCGGATCCGCTGCCTGAAGTCCGTCATGACGCTCCGGAGCGCATGCGCAGTACAGCGCATGACGCGCCAGCAGTTGTAGATGACCAGCCGGCAGCGTCATATGACACGGCCAGCAGTGGGCACGGCTTGTATTCACGCTATATTTCTGCTGTGCTACAGCGGAAGTATAGCATGACAGGCAGCTTCCGTTGATTATAATGGAAGCCTCCCGCGCATATAGCAAATAAGACATGCTGCGGGTAATTTCATGCGGTGGAGTTCCGCACAATGTACATTGAGCTATTAGGTTAAAATGAATCGGGCCGTGTGCATTAGGCCTTAAAGTGTCATACATTTTATGGGGCTCCTTATATAGGGCGCGGTATATATTGGGGCACTGCATCTGGGGATCATTCTGACTGCACTGTTTATTAGGACCGTGCTTATAGATGAATACCCCGTGTCATTGGCGGGTGCTGTATACAGTATGGGCATTGTGTCTCTTAACGGGTATTATATATAGCAATTAAGTAGGTTACGTGAGCATCTAAAACCTTTGCTTTTGTATACATTTCCAGAGAGCGGAGGGGCAAAATGTTTCCAGATGTTAAGCTCTGTAGCTGGACGGAGCCTTCCTGACCGAGCCAGATGGAAAAGAAAGGGAAAGCAAATTACTAAAATCAGAGAAGAAATCAATGGTGAGTCATTGGATTTAGTGTAATTGCTGTTTATGGTGCCTTTGACTGCACGTCATCCGTGTAGTGTATCTGCAAAGTGATGACGCCCTGCATATGGACTGCTATGGTACTGCTATGGGGCGACGTGCAACAGCCTTATCTAAAAGTATAATAGGCATTCTACCAATGGAGAGGAATTTACCATGCAAGGGTAATGATTAGGGATGAGCGAGCGTACTCGGATAAGCGGTACTCGCTCGAGTAATTTGCTTTATCCGAGTATCGCTGTGCTCGGGGGTAAAGGTTCGGGTGCCGCTGCTGCTGACAGGTGAGTCGCAGCGGGGAGCAGGGGAGAGCGGGCGGGAGAGAAGGAGAGAAAGATCTTACCTCCGTTCCTCCCCGCTCTCCCCTGCAGCTCCCCGCTCCGTGCCGGCACCCGAATCTTTAGCCCCGAGCACAGCGGTACTCGGATAAAGCCAATTACTCGAGCGAGTACCACTTATCCGAGTACGCTCGCTCATCTCTAGTAATGATGAGATGAGGACAATAACTAAAAAATAAAAAACCATCACCAGAGTGCCTGGGTATTGTGAGATTCTAGCAACTTACCTGGGTCACACCCGGTTTGTTTTAAGTGTGGGGCAGTGTCCTGGAAGGACATGTATACATGCATGTCCACTATTAGGCCGCCTGCAGACGGCCGGGTCGGATCCAGCTGTGAGAATTTTTGCTTCGGGATGTGGACTTGTGCCCCTGCACAGCCCTGCGTCTCACCCGCTACCAGCGTCCCCTCTGCTCTGTGATGTGCAAGACTCGCACAGAAATAGATAATGCCGCGATTTATTTTGCGCGCGTGTTTTCACATGGACAAATCGCGCCCGTGTGCAGGGGGCCCTAACCACTAGCAGTCCAGACCAGTTTTGATCTTGAGGAGCAGAACAATTTTTCTATTTTGCCTCTTTGCCTTCCACTTGTCTTAACCCCTTAAGCCCCAGGCTGTTTTGGTCCTAAAGGATGAGACATTTTTTAGGGATTTTACTAGAGATGAGTGAGCGTACTCGGTAAGGCAACTTACTCGAGCAAGTATCTACATTTTCGAGTACATGCCTGCTCGTCCGAAAAGATTCGGGGGCTGACGGGGGTGAGCGCTGAGTTGCAGGAGTGAGCTGAGGGGAGTAGGGTGGAGAGAGCGAGAGAGAGATCTCCCCCCCCCCCCCCCCCCCCCCGTTCCCCGCCGCCCGCCGCAACTTTTCGAGCAAGCAGGCATGTACTTGAAAATGGTGATTTTACCCATGTGGTGGTTTTACTGCTCTATCTTTTTTCTTTGTTTGTTTTTACCTTCAGCTACCGAAATTATTTTTGCTGCGTTTTTTTCCATGATCTATAGGGCTATTTTTTTTATATATCTTTTTTTTCTCAAACTTTTTCTTTCCATTTTTTGGGGGGCTAAATAGTTTTAAAAAAATTTATTTTTAACATTTATAGTTCTTTTCTTTTTCATTTTGTTTTGTCTGTTTTCATTTGTAATATAATTTTTGGTTTACAGGTTGTATATGGCGACAGTTTTGGTGGGTCATTGTCATTCTCTTTTTCATGTGTGTGTATATATATTTTTTTTTTTCTTTATTGTGTAATTGTTATTTTACTACTATTTGTAACTTTTTTTTCAACATCTATGCCTCCCATGACGTCATAGAAGACCCCTGGGGGTCATTCACATTGTCTTTTTTTTCTTTAATTTTACACTTTTTTTTCTGTAGCTGGGGCATCCATAGGAGCCCTAGGTACGGGGGAGAACATACCCCTGTAGTAACAGTAATCACTAACAGAGCTGATCAGAATCTGCTACGACTAGAGATGAGCGAACCTCACCCTAAACGAAATCACCCTAAACGAGTACGTTCGCTCATCTCTAGCTAGGACCCTTAAGCTCTAACAGGGGACACCCAGCGCATAGTGGAAGTAACACTTGCATTTTCACTTCTTGATTTCACTTCACGTTGATCGCCATGTATCCGGGAAAGGAGAAGGCAGAAGCCGTTAAATGCAACTTCTCCTCCGGGCTCTCAGCTGTGACTAACAACTGATGACCCGACCTGCTCCGGCAGAGGCTTTAATCCTGCGCTGTATTTCTGCTATCGGCACAGTCTAAGACCTCTTTCACATGGGCGATATTGCTATAGGAAAATCGCAGCAATATCGCATCTGTGTTCTGTGTGATATCGCTGTGTTTTTCTTGTGGTGATATTGTAACTTTGTGTCGCTACAAAGCTCTTTTGCCGGGATTTTCGGGGTGGGGGCGATCTTAAAATGTAAACCCTACCCAGAAAATAAGCCATTCAATTCAATGGCAGTGATTGGTTCATCGACCGCTGCAGTGATGGGCTGAGCTGCGGTGCTCAAGAATCAATCAGAGGCAACACTTCCTGGAGGTAAGGTTTCCCTGACCAGGAAGCGCTCCCTGAAGACTGCAAACAAGTGCCAGAGCTGCAGAGGAGCCGTGCGGCGGAGCGGACAGCGCCTCTTAGGAGATGTGTTGTTTACAGGATTTCCTACTCTAAATGTTGCACTGCGTTTTCATGCGATGCAATAGAAAGGAAGGCTCCATAGGGAGACATGGGCTACAAAACATCGCAAATGTTGTATTCTCATAATGTAGCAGCCTACAAAACATTGCTAATTCGAAAGAACCCATTGGAAATTTGTAGCACTTTCGCATTGCAAGAAAATCGCACGATTCTGTCACCCGTGTGAAACTGGCCTAAAATTCAGGACCAAGCGCCATGTATTTATGTCGCTTGGTCTTTAAGGGGTATTCCCATCTCGGGAATCCTGTTGCAATGTGTTTGAAATCACAAAACAGTGCAGACATTCATAAGATATATATTTCCAAAATGCCCCATTCTCCGGATATTGCAGATATTGATTCCTCTGTCCTCTGGTTGTTTACTGTTTATTGCCAGGGAAACAGACAACCTCATGTTTGGAGGTGGCCGGCGTTTATACACTCATTTTATCCAAATCTGGTGGCTAGGATTTAAGGAGCGCACACGCCCCAGCTTTCGGCCTGGCCACCAACTACAGTTGTGCTCTGCTATTTCTTTCCATATAAGCACAGGAACGATTACTGCTGGAACGACCTGTTGGGCATCCGTGTCTGAGAAGTTGTCCCGTGTAAATGGGTCCTTACTCCAAATAGGATTGTTTTCAGCTGACCACTTCATAGGGGCTATTCTTGTTTCACAACTGAGCCCACTGAAGAACGCTTGTACATTGGTGGGCTAGTCTTGCCCTGATTTACGGTGTATGACTTGCAATTTGCATGTATGGCATATGTGAAACCAAACCATTTGTGTGTATGTAGGTGTGTATGCAGGTATTAGTGTATCTTGACGCCAGCAGGAAGTCCTGGTGGAGTCAAGATTGACAGGGGGGTGACGCTCCCTGTACGTGATTGGTTGCAGGGTTCCAGGTGCTGGCAGCCCACTAACAAAGTATTTACACCCCAGCTCCAAGCTCCTTCAACGACGGCCGGACAATTGCAGATACATACCGCGGCTGCCGCTGACCCACCAGCACTGCGCCGTGAAGCTACTTCCCCGAAGGTGCTCCATTCACCGCAGGGAGAACCTCAGCAGGTACACCACAGCGGAGTGGGGCGCCTTCTCTGCTGGCGCAGCAGGACGTAGGGCACATCGCCGTCGGACACAGACTGTAAGCCACCGGCCGCAGCGTCCCGCAGTAGGATGGGAAGAAGTGCCAGCACAGGGAACAGTGAGTGACTGCCGCTGTGGGCAGCCGCTAAGTAGTCGACCACTATAGCAGCAGCGAGCACAAGACAGTGACTGCCGCGGCTGCCAGAAGGGAGCCCGTCGAGCGCGGGGGGAAAGTTACTCACAGCTGCAGGGAGGACACTGCGCCAGGATACAGTGAGTCACAGGCACTGCACGCTTACACTGAGGCTGAGTTCAACAGTACCACGCCTGGTAATACATGCATCCTACCACCTTCCAGGACTTACATTCTTGCACCAGAGGGGCATTCCTCCTGTCAAACTCAAAGCTTCCGGTGGCGTCAAGATACACTAATACCATGTATGCATACATGTTATGTGTATGTTTGCGTGTGTCTCAATAGTATGTGTTATGTCTTAATTTTGCAACCTCCTGTCTCTTTTGAAATCTTGCTGTGAGGTCTACGATTCTATGATATACCTTTTAAGACGAGAAGCCATTCAGTATAACCTAATAGAGGAGCTAATATTTTTTTTTCTCTGTATTTATTGAATGTTCTTTGCTTTTCCAGAATTAAAATAGTTTGCAACATATTGAAAATTGTGTAATGCTTCACTGAGGCCCACGTCTTCATCTCATTCATGGCATAAAAGCTTTTTAAAAACACCTTTTTAAGATCACCGGAGGACATCAGATTAGTGCAACAAATATTTAAAGGGTCATCCATACAATACCTTTGTTGGTTCACGCACCCCACTGCTGCACGTTTTTCTGATTCCTATTTAAACTGCATATATTAAAGATTAGCAATATCATACATGACATCCCTTTCTGTAATAAACCAATATTACTGAAATGAAAATCAGAGGTGCTATACTTAAAGGGGTTTTCCAACCTTTAAAAAATCATGCCCCAGAGTAGGGAATGACATGAAAAAATGACATAACCATTATTCACCCTTGCTCTTTGCCTCATAGTTCACTGCTGCCAACCCGGTCCAATCCACTCCAGGTTCCGATGAAATAAAGAGATAATGTCACTCTCATCTCACATGACCGCTGCCGCCAGTCGCTGGCCTTAGTGATTGTGTGTAGCGATTGGCTGCAGTGGTCATGTGAGAGATGAATATGAAGTGATTGCTTCCTATTTCAGTGTGGACTGGAGTTGAGGGAACCAGGTCAGCAGCGCTGAACCGTGAGGCACAGTGGTAGGATGAGTAATGTGTGTGTGTGTGTGTGTGTGTATGTATGTATGTATGCATGTATGTATGTATGTATTCGCAGGGTAGGGAATTGCTTATATATATATATATATATATATATATATATATATATATATATATATATATATATATATATATATATATATATATAATTCCCTACCCTGGGACAAGTTTATTTAGAGATTGGAAACCTCCAATTGGCTCAGCATTACTCAGTACAGTTTACCAATGTCTCACCCTGTGCCAGTCACTGCATTGGTTACTCGTCCACTATAAAATACAATTTAAACTCCTGACTCTCCTCCATAAAGCACAGTGCTGCACTGCCCTATTCATCCTCCCTCGTCTCTGCTACCACCCTACTGGTACTCTTCATTCTGCTGATGATCTCAGACTAAGATTCTCCTTAAGGGCGCCCACCCACTGGCGATTTTTTTTTTCTTTGCGTTTTTTCTCAAGAGCAATTAGAATTGAATGTACTCCTGTCCACTGGCGTTTTTTTTTGCGTTGCGTTTTTTAACATAGGAACTGTCAGTTGCATATGTGTCCTTATTTTTCTCCTAATGCACCCATGAAAGTCAATGGAAATTAATGGAAAAGCCGCGAAAACGCGGCAAAAAACGCGGGAAAATCGCAAACGCCAGTGGGTGGGCGCCCTAAAGGGGTTTTCCCATGATTTACAATTGCTTCACAACTACTGTGTCCTTCCTGGTTGTTGCTGACTGCGACATGTGACTGCTGCAGCCAATTACTGGTTATAGAAGGTCACTGATGTGGCCAGTGATTGGCTGCAGGAGTCGCATGTCCTGGTCAGCAGCAACGGGGAGGTAGAGAGTGGTTGTGAAGCAATTTAAAGTCATGGGAAAACGCTTTTAATCTGAACCTCCCATCTCCCAAGATTTTTTTGGGCTGCATTAGCTGCCTACAGCGTGCTACCCCGGAAAATTGGGCTACAGTACCGATGCTTGGCAAGGTCAGTAGAAAGAGATGATCAGGACGAGAAAGAACAAGATGGCTAGATACAATCAAGGCCACCACCAACATGTCAATCGCGGAATTGAAAGAAGCGGAGAAAGACAGGAATGTGTGGAGAACATTGATACATAAAGTGACCGAATCATAATCATCAAGCTTAACTTTATTCACTGAAAAAGCCAAAAATGCAATACCTGATAATCTGCAAAGCAGGCACCATCGCCGCAAAGCAGACAGTCGCCATAGGCAGGCACCATCGCCGTAGGGCAGGCGCAACCGCCGTAAACCCTACAGGTATGCAGTCAGCCAGACTATAATAGTAGTTTTTTTCATCAAGCTTAATGGAGCAACCCGTGTCAGGCAGCTGCCTTTCTTGAGCAATACAATATATGTTATAATCATTAATAACGTCAGAAGGGTCGGTGATCTGGGGATTATTCTGATAGTCAGATTTGGAGTTCGGAAGGAATTAGATTTGGCTTCTACCTCATGGGGGTTTTGCCTTCCTCTGTAATTATTATAACAGGATAATAAGCTAAACCGGATGGACGAAGGTCTTTCTTCAGCCTTGCACACTGTTCCTTCCGTCGTCATTGTACATATATATTGGCTTGTTAAAGTTGAAGGCTTCTTCCCATTTTAGAAGTGAGAAATGTCACAAGATTGATAGTTTTTATTAAATGTTTATTTTCGGACAAAAAAATTACTTCTAAAGCTGCTCAGGGTGCTGGAAAGACTTAAGGTAATCCATTATCACCTCCCTGGAGCCCACTCGGATAGTATCCGCAACCCTGCCGGTCTTCATTTCCACTTGTAGAGTAATGACTTCCCAATAAGTGATCTCTGCAGCTGATAACCAGCCCAAACGTTTGTACGGTACCAGGGTAAGCCCTCTTTGAAGTGAGACTATCGCAGGTCGGTGTGTAATTACCGACTACATCTTTGAGTGGCCCTTGCCCGTGTGATGGCTCCCACTCCGTACCAATGCCTCTACCGCTGGGGCACATGTTACCCAGTTGGTTAATAGTCATTTAACAACGCTGACTCGTGCATCATTTATCAGTAATTCCTACAGGTTAAGGTTATTGTAATGAGGGGGGGGGGGCGAGGCGAAGGGAGCGGACAAGCTGTTTTAGCTGCGTTTATCTGAGAAGCTGTAAAGAAGCTGCTTTATCTCATCACTCATGGATTATAAAGAAACCACAGAAAATCAGACTTTATTACTAAATATGAACTTTGGTCCAAACAAGTCTGTTGGCTTCGACCTTTGGTCGCTGTCATAAATGTATCAGCTGCGTGGCAGTGATTTTTTTTCTTCTTTCAACAAGAACACATAACTTAGTCATGCAAAGCGCTCATTTAGCTAGGAAAACAAGCTGAATGTTTCCTGCCCTTCAGTAGAGACAAAGGAAAACTCTACCTTCAATATCAAAGGAAAACCCTTAGGACCGTCCTATAACACATCCTACGCCCTTTGCTCTTCTGCTACTGTGGGACTGCAAACCTAAAAAACCTTGACATATCAAAGGCAAACAGGCCGGGCCTTGGAGCTCCGCAGGTTCACAGAACGAGCGGTGGGCCCCCAGTGATGGCCAAGACGTAATTTCAGTAAATGGGTTTTATATCATCCTGTAGATAACTTCTGAACCTTACTTAGGCCGGGCGTGGTAAAACGCTGCATATATAGCGCAGCTTTTTACCGCTGTGTGGGCCGCAGTATGGTAGCGATTTTTGATAGCGCATCTCACGAATGCTGTGATGCGCAGTCTTCCTGGTTTTATTCTTTAATTTAACTTCCCGTTCAGTCGCTTTGTGACGTTGCTTATAAATGCCGCACATATATACAGTATAATTATGTACGTACGGTGTTTAGTACGCATCCATAGAGAACAATAGGCTCACACCTCTTAAAGGAGTATTCCAAAACTAACTTTTTCTATTGATTACCATCATTCACGCCCGTTGATTGCAGGTGCACAGCATGCAGCTTTTGGTCCACGCATGGACTATCGGGGGGGTGACACTGCTGGATCGGGGAGCCAAGTAAGTATAAGAAATACCCCTCCAGACTCCAGGGAATCTGCCGTATGAGCACGTAACTTAGTTTACGGTAGTCATACCTGGTGACTGGTTCCATTTAACGCCTTTAGTGGCACGCCCGGAAATTCTCCTAAAAATCAGCATTGAAATGTGCTAAAGACTACCTAAACCTGCCACTGAAGGGGTTAATATGAAATACCATCTGTGTTTTAATTATTAATCATTTTCAAGATTTATTTTCAGACCACAGAAATTGGACCAAAATCAGATAGAAATAAAGTATATTATTTTTAATGGTTTTATTCATGCGTGTGCCTTTTAAAAAAAAATTTAATTTTTTTTTTGTGCAAACAGCCCAGGCAGTTTAAAAAAACCCACAGCGTGTCCCATTTTGTTGTCATTTTCCGGATGAAAATTATCCTTCCGAATCAATGAGTGTGATTAGCAAAACAAATCGCACTTATCTGATACGATTGTGATCCGTTCTTATCACATATAACCACAGTAACCATAAGGGCTCAGGGCTCAGTCACATGGGCGCATCGGCGCCCGTGTTACTGCAAGTAGCAGACGGCCGTACCTGAAGACAGACGTCTTTCTGCAGCGCCGGAGTAAAGAACATGTGACTGGCTTCATTGCCGGTCATGTGTTCTTTCATCAGTGCTGCAGAGAGACGTCCATCTTCAGGTACGGCCGTCTTCTGTCAGTCACACGGGCGCATCGGCGCCGGTGTACGGGTGCCGATGCGCTCGTTTGACTGAGCCCTCACGCTGAAAAAAAATGCACTTGGCCATGTATTTGCGCACAGAAAGTGCGCTGCCCGCTATATACGTGGCATGGCCTATCTTTGGGCGTTCCACGGACGCCTCGCCCATTGCTTCCAATGGGACCTTTAATGCATTGCATGGCACTCGCATGCTGTGCAGTGTGAGGTTTCCTATTCTCTATCGCATGAGAAGATTGGATATTCACAGATGGGACACAACATTTTTTCTTTGAGTTTCTGGGCCTGATATCGCGCTTGCCCGTGTGTAGGTAGTCTAAGGCCGCCTGCAGACGAGTGGGTCGGATCCGGCGTACTTACCCGCGCCCGGCGGCCCCGGCTCTTTCATGTGCCGGCTGCCGGGCAGCCGGCGCATGCGCAGACCGGAGCTGGCGGCCGGGTGAGGGACATTTCTGTGCGGGCCAAACCGCGGCCGTCTGGATAGGAGTGCGTATTGTAATGCACTCCTATGCAGGCTTTCCGTGACGGAAATCCCGCCGTGGGATTTCCGCCCGTGTACAGGCGGCCTAAGACATGAAATACTCCAGAAAAAAAAAACACATAGCAAAAATGTTTGTATCAGGAAGAAAAAAACACCTGTGAAAGAAAACAAAAAAGAAACCCAGTATATAGCAGTTTAAAA
This sequence comes from Eleutherodactylus coqui, assembly GCF_035609145.1. Lineage (NCBI taxonomy): Eukaryota > Metazoa > Chordata > Amphibia > Anura > Eleutherodactylidae > Eleutherodactylus > Eleutherodactylus coqui. The sequence continues at coordinate 62,889,596 of NC_089837.1, forward strand.
ATGCAGATTTTTTCTTCAGTTTTTTTTTTTTTGAGGATAGATCCAGCAGGAAAGAGAAGTAGAAGTCCTAAACTGCATATGAATAAGCCAAAAAAAAAGAGAGATATGGGCTCACCTCACCAGCAGTAACTTTCAGTGTTGCAGGAAGGTCTGAAATCCAACAGGAGCTCCATCCTCAAGTAGCCGACGGCAAACGGCCAGATTCCATATGAGCAGAAAATAGAGATGGAGGGGAGCTGCTACCGTTAAAAATTTTCTTCTTTATTGAATAAAACAAAGCATACAACAGCTGTTGTATGCTTTGTTTTATTCAATAAAGAAGAACATTTTTAACGGTAGTAGCTCCCCTCCATCTCTATTTTCTGTCCTAAATTGCAGCCGTCTATTAGAAGCACTGGGTCAGGACAGTTTTCAGCCCCTGGTATTTCCATTCACTGAAAACAAGCAGCGGAATTGAAATACTAAAGCCCAATGTCCACTTGCACGCACGGATTCCACAGTTGAATCCCGTAGTGGAATCCCAGTGTGCCCGCAGACATGGGGAGAAAATGTCCAATTCCAGCGCGAATCTCCTCTGTGCTGGCCAGATCTACTTCTTTCTTCAGTGCGGCGGATGCGTCCGAACGTGTCGGCGATGTGCCAGACACATGTGCAGTGTTTTGGTTTTTTTTAATCTCCTGCTTTCCTGTAGATCTGCGGCACGTCCACAATGACAGCTGTAGCTGTGCTGCAGATACTACGGCCTACATCTACCGTTCCGCTGGATCTGCAGAAAAATGGAGCATGCTGCGATTTCTTCCTGCGCATGCCATTCGTGCGCCAGGGAAAAATCACATCCGCATGCTTTTAATTGCCTTGCGAATGCTAATGTATCCCTATGGGTGGCCAGAGCTTCGGATCTCCCGCGCCGGAGACATATGCAGATTTTATAATTAAAATCTGCCCATGGACATTGAGCCTAAGGCCTGATGTCCACGGGACAAAATGTGGCCGGCGCGGGTATAGAACACAGATTTCCGCAGCGGATGCAGTGTGGATGAACTTAAATTCTTCTTTTTTTTCAGGAGATCAATTGAGCTTTATGAGCTCCCGCACGTGTGATCCGCACTTAAACAAAGCATGTCTCATTTTTTTTCATGGACATGAAATTTTTAAGGCCTCATGTCCACAGGGAAAATCAGGCCCGCTACGGATTCTCCATGGAGAATCCGCAGCGGGTCCCTCCTGCCCCGCGGACATGAGCGCTGAAAAGAAGAATTAACTCACCTCTCGCACGCTCCGGATCTTCCCTTCGTCGCGGCTTCATTTTCTCTCCCTTGCGGCCGGATCTTCTTTCTTCGGCCTGGCGGATGTGCACGGCACGTCGGTTGCGTGCCGCGCGCATGCGCCGGCCTGAAGAAAAAAGATCCGGCCGCGACGGAGAGAAGATGAAGCCGCGAAGAAGGGAAGATCCAGAGCAGGTGAGTTATTCTGATTTTGGTCTCCCGCAGACCCGGACAGCTTCCATAGGCTTCAATAGAAGCCTGTGGAAGCCGTCCCCGCAGGAGACCCGCACGAAAATGAAGCATGGTCCATTTTTTTTCATGCTCCATTTTTTTTTAAATCACTTTTATTGACCATCCGCGGGTATTTATCTACCCGCGGGTGGTCAATGCATCCCTATGGGATGTGGATCCGCATGCGGGTGATCCGCTGCGGATCCTAAATCATATTTTGCCCGTGGACATGAGGCCTTAATCACTTTAAAATACCATCCACGGCTATTTATATGATCGCAGGTGGTCAATGCATTCCTATGGGAAATTTTACATGCGGATCACGAGCGCGGGTGATCCGCTGCGGATTTTAAAATATATTTTCCCTGTGGACATGAGGCCTAAGGCCCTATGTCCACGGGCAGGTTTTATATATTGAATCTGCATGGCAGGTCCGCAGCTCTAGCCGCCCATAGAAAAGCATTGGGCATCCGCACTTCATTTAAAGGGGTTGTCTCATGAAAGCATTTGGGGTTATACACTTCTGTATGGCCATATTAATGCACTTTGTAATATACATCGTGCATTAATTATGAGCCATACAGAAGTTATTCACTTACCTGCTCCGTTGCTGGCGTCCTCGTCTCCATGGATCCATCTAAAATCGCCTCTTCTGGCGATTTTAGACGCGCTTGCGCTGTGCGGTCTTCTCTCTTCTGAATGGGGCCGCTCGTGCCGGAGAGCTGCTCCTCGTAGCTCCGCCCCGTCACGTGTGCCGATTCCAGCCAATCAGGAGGCTGGAATCGGCAATGGACCGCACAGTGAAGATCCCGGCGGCCATCTTACTAAGGTAAGTAAGAAGAAGGAAGAAGTCGCTGCAGCGCGGGGATTCGGGTAAGTACTACCCGTTTTTTTTTTTTTAACACATGCATCGGGTTTGTCTTGCGCCGAACGGGGGGCCTATTGAATAAAAAAAAAACCCGTTTCGGCGTGAGACAACCCCTTTAAGTCCTGCGGATTTGATTTTAAATGATTTGCGGATACCACACGCGGATAATAAATCGCAGCATGCTCCATTTTACTGCGGATCACGCATGGATCTGGCTCCACTCATCTCTATGGGAGCTTGGGATCCGCAGTGCATCCGCCAATACATTTAAATGCACTTGCGGATCCGCTGTGAATTTGAAGGTTTCCCAGTGCAGAATCCCACAGCGGTGAGGCCAAAAATGACATTTACTCACCTGTCCAGACACGGCTCGGGTCTCCTCTGTTGCGGCTAAATCTTCCTTCTTCTGCACGGCGGATGCCCTCGGGACGCTGGCAGCGCGTGACTCGCATGCGCCATGCCTCCTTTTATTTTTTTTAAAACTTCTGCTTTCCCGCAGATTTGTGGCACAGCACACAGTGTCATCCTAGGCTGTCGCAAATCGGACTGTTTCCATTGGCCGTCCTTGAGGGAAAATTGCAGAAAATGGATCATGCCGATCCACACACCGGGGGAAAATGACATCAGCAGGTATTTAAATGCCTGCAAGTGCCCAATGATTCCCTATGGGCGCGGGAGACCCGCACAGATGTTGAAAATTAATTTTACCTATGGACATGAGGCCTTAGGAAGGTGGGGAAAGGCTGGGAGGTGTGGATAATCCGCAGTGCATGTGTGTACATCGGCGAGGAAGAAATCTGCAATCTGCAATCCCTCCCCTCAAGGGAAAAAAAAAACAATTTTCAGATGAGCCGCTGTGGAAATCGGCGTGTGCCGTGGACATGAGGCCTATTGCTGAACTTTTCTTTATGCAGTGGAATTCATTTGTACTCCATTCTAAAATGCAATTCCATAGGTCTGTCAGCGCCGCAGCGACGCCGATACGTTGTGTCATTTTATAGAGCTGTCATCATTTGTACATGTATTTTTTTAATTTTGCTTTATGACATTGTAAGTGTTTTCCATCACGCAGAGGATAGAACAGCAATTGAAATCAAGTGATTTGTCTGGCAGAAATTATAATAATGCTCATTTCAGAATCTGTAATTGCCGTAAATTTGGAAACGAAGGGAATAAAAGAATGTGCAGTCATAAAGTACATATTGCAAAAGTACTGGAGTATAACTTATCCCGTGTAAGAAGTAGGTTTAATCAGAAGCATAGCGTGTCAAAATCATGAGGAACATTAGTAGGAAACCAAGGATAAATGATAGATGTCCTATATAGTACGGTCTGTTTCATAGCCCATGGTGGCCCTAACAGAGATGTTTACGGACTGCCGGCAGTGGGAGCCGAGGAGATCTGATACTGGGGCAAGTTGTGACCTCTTCTCTGCTAGGAAATCATGTAGATTGTAGTACAGCGATACTCTGTCCAAAGGCTGACAATGCTGTACTGAAGCAGAAGAAGTGCTGACCTGGTGATGGGGGTTACTTAACTCGGATAACCTCTTTAGGTACTGCATCCTTAAAGGGTTAATGCCGCAGTATGGTTATATGCATGGCCTATCTCTGCTCTGCTGACTGCTTTTTTTATCTTGTAAGGTTCAACTTACTATGCAGTATCTGACTCTTAAGCCCTATTTAGACGGGAGGACTGTTGGGTAAACGATGCTCGACACTCCCAGAGCTAGTATCGTTAGCTCACATCAGGGCGGCAGGAGGCGAATTCTCTCCTCGCTCTCCATTGCCTTAACATAGCAGCCATGCAATACTGAACGGCTGCTATTTACACTGAACAATCAGCTGATCATCCATCGTTTGTGCAGCATAAATGATGGAGGATGAGCAGATCGCTGAATGCTCAGTGTAAATAGCAGCCGCTCAGTATTGAACGGCCGCTATGTTAAGTCAATGGATAGGTGCGGGGGAGTGCGAGGAGAGAAATCTTCTGCAGCCTCCCCGCCACCCTGCCGGCCGCTCTGTGAGCGAGCCAGCGCTACTAGCTCTCGTGTAACAGCACAGGAGCGAGGACGGGTGTCAGGCATCGTTTGCCCGACACTCGTCCTGTCTAAATGGACCCTTAGGATCCTCTCACACATGAACACGGCGAAGCACCTCGATTTCAATTTCGCTTTCACCCGTAGGGAGCTCCGGCCGCCAGCGTGTTTTAGCGCACCGCAATATTGTGATGGGTGATGAGATGCGCTTAATGGCCAAAGATAGAGCAGACAGCGCTCAAAAATCGCTGCGATAGAAAGCACCATCCATCGCCGCGATCGACCGTATGTCTGCGAGGCCCCATTGTTTTCATTAGGAGCGTTATACCGCGATTGAGGCAGTGTTCAAAATGCTGCATTAATCGTGGTACAAAGCGCCCGTGAGAGAGAGGCCTTAGCGTACACATAGTGGTGATCGGTCGTCTGAGCGAACAAGCAAGGGTTGCACAGTTTGCTCAGTCGCTGGGCGGTCAGCTCAAACACAAATATATATATATATATATATATATATATATATATATATATATATATATATATATATATATATATATATATATATATATAATTTTTTTTTTTTTTTTTTTTTTTACCTGGAATGTTCAGTTCTCTGTACCAGTGAATGAGAACAAATTAATGATCGGCTTTTAGACCCAACGATCCAAGGAGGATCTCCATGTTTGCATGAAATGAACGATAAGTCAATTACCATCCAATCACTGGCCGTGTTTACACTGAAAGTTGGCCTACGGCTGTCGGTGATGTTGGCCACAATGGGTTTCTTGAGACAACACCCACTGTGTATGTAGTGCAGACTCAATGGGGTCACAGGTTGCTACAACTGCACTGTTGTATAGTCATGGCAACCCAGGAATCACAATGCCTCTCCATTGAGTTCAAAAGCAATGCGATGTTGCTGTGCTACACGGCGGTTTTGGTCCTGTGACAACTATTGCGGGCAAAATTGCTGTGTGGCCCTAGTGAATTCACATGGAGCACGTATGCCTATAATGCTGTAAGGTCGGGGTGGAAACTGCAGCTACAATATAGACACTACAATGTGTCCCCTTTACAGTAGTCTGAGTAGGCCTTAGAGTTTCTGGAATATTGAATATGTGTATGTATATATAAAATGTGTGTTTCTCTCTATAGCAAGGAAAGAAATGTTGGCTGTTGATCCAACTTAAAGGGGTTGTCCCGCGATAGCAAGTGGGGTTAAGCACTTCTGTATGGCCATATTAATGCACTTTGTAATATACATCGTGCATTAAATATTGGCCATACAGAAGTTATACACTTACCCCCTCCGGTGCTGGCGTCCCCGTCTCCATGGTGCCGACCAAAGCTGCCTTCTCCCTGGATTAGACGCGCTTGCACTGTCTGCCCTCTTCTGTCCGGCGCATGCGCAGAAGACCTGTGTGGCGCGAGCACGCCGGAGTGGCCCCTTCAGCGCAAGCACGTCTAATCCAGGGAGAAGGCAGCTTTGGTTGGCGCCATGGAGACAGGGACGCCAGCACCGGAGCGGGTAAGTGTATAACTTCTGTATGGCCAATATTTAATGCACGATGTATATTACAAAGTGCATTAATATGGCCATACAGAAGTGCTTAACCCCACTTTCTATCGCAGGACAACCCCTTTAAGACACAATCAGTGGGGAAGAGAGAAATGTCTTAGACTAGAGTTGAGCGAACATACTCTGCCGAGCTTGATGCTCGTTCGAGTATTGGCGTACTCGATGGTGCTCGCTACTCGAGCGAGCATCACGCCGTGTTCGACACTACCTCTGTTTTGGCCCCTCCTCACCGCTGACGTGTCAGATTTGATCCCTCCCTGCTGCGCACATCAACGGTAGTTTGTGGCTGGCTTGGCGGAGGAGAGAGAGAACGAATGAACACAGGGAAAAAAAAAGAAAAGCTCAGCACCCGGCGTCCCATACAAAAATGATCGAGTCTCCCATTAAAGTCAATGGGGTTTGTTACTCAAATAAAGCTCTTGAATTTTGGTGCTCGCTCATCTCTATCTTAGACCATATGTCTTCAGTATGGTAGCCATATTGAATCCCGCCAACTTGGATTCAACTTCAGTTTTTCAAATGGGGAAGGTATGTGTGTGACACATCGAACTGGTAGAGAATTTCACCAGAAAAACAATAGTTTGTTTCATGTCGGCTTAAATTTAGTCATTCTCGTGTTAAAACCTTAGATTTTTCTTCTATCGCCAGTAAGTTAAAAGCTGAACGAGCAAAAACCACTGCAGGTGTAGAAATCACAACAACTGCCTGATTCTTTTGTTCTCGGACAGATAAAGTGTCGCCGGAGGAGTGTGGCAGTGGCTTTCTTTCCTGGCAGTCGCAAATTTTTGCACAAGCTATACTTGCTCAAACATTTCAAATTTTTCTGTCATTCTTGGCACTTTTCTAAAAGGTGGGTGTGGTTCAGTTGAGGGGGAGATGAGTACAGCCCATTCCACATGTAGCAGGTGTCAGTTGTATATTACAGCTCACACTCTGCAGCAACAGCTGGAATTGGAGATACAGTCATTCAGATTCTGGCTGTTCAATTACTTTTCATAAAACGTTCAAAGATATTTAAAAAATTTAAATGTTCAAAAAGCATTTTTTCTATTTATTACATAAAAAATAAACATAAGTTGTATGAAAGCAATTCATTTCACGTTATTTATTTCACACAGTCAACGATGTAAATCCCCTTTAAGAAAACTCATTACTGCGTAGTATATTGGGCTGAAGGGAGACAATGTCCATCTAGTTCAGCCTGTCCACCCCCCCACCCCACCCCCACACACCCCTGTTGATCCAGAAGAAGGCAAAAAAAAACCAATGAGGCAGAAGCCAATTTAGCCCATTTGGGGGAAAAATTCCTTCCCGACTACATAATGGCAGTCAGAATAATTCCTGGATCCTTGTTTTGAAAGTTCCTACCTTACTCCAAGACCCAGATCAACAACCCCGCTAGTTATTCAATGTCTATATATTCTGTAATATCACAGCGCTCTAGAAAGACATCTAGTCCCCTCTTAAGCTCTTCTATCGAGTTTGCCATCACCACTTCCTCAGGCAGAGAGTTCCACAGTCTCACTGCTCTTACAGTAAAGAACTCCCTTCTATGCTGGTGATGAAACCTGCTTTCTTCCAGACGTAGCGGATGCCCTCTTGTTACCGTCGCAGTCCTGGGTATAAACAGATCATATATCCTTGTATTGTCCCCTAATGTATTTATACATAGTTATTTGGTCTCCCCTTACCATATTTTTTTCCAGGATGAATAATCCCAATTTGAATAGTCTCTCTGGGTATTCCAGGCCTCTTATTCTGTTTATTAATTTAGTTGCCCTTCTTCGAACCCCCTCAAGCACTGCAATGCCTTTGCTGAGCACCGGTGACCAGAACTGCACACCATATTCCATCTGAGGCCTGACAAGTGCCTTATATAGTAAAAGAATAATGTTCTCATCCCTCGCCCTAATACATCTTTTTCCCTCCCTCTATTTCTACTCAAAGAGATTCCACGTGTTCATCTCCTACACCTATATTTTCTCGTAACTTCGGCATTAAGTAGGATTTAACATACAGACTTCCCCTATCTTTCTGGTTTCCACTGTCTCTTATGAAATGATTGTAACCCTGTAAATTCACTGCCCAATCGCACTTATTATCAAGCCATGTTTCCGTTATTCCTACTATGTCATAATTTTCTTTAGACGTTCTCGCTTCAAGCTCACCCACTTTACTGATCAGATGTCTTGCATTTGTTGCCATACAATTTATACGGTTGTTGGTATTCTTTATATTCATTATGCTAGTTATTGTCCTATTAGCTGTTCTGTCAGTTCTAACTGTACTAATCCCACCCCATGTTTGACCCCCATTCCCAATACTTGCTCCAAGGTCACTGTCTACCTAGCCTTTCCCCCCTATTACTCTTTTTGCCCTCTCCCCAGTCCCTAGTTTAAACACTTCTCCGATTTTCTAGCCATCTTCTCCCCCAGCACAGCTGCATCCTCCCCATTGAGATGAAGCCCATCCCTATTGTAGAGCCTGTAGCTGACAGCAAAGTCACATCCACCAAGTGATGGCATGTCCTAATGATATATCATGACTTACAGTCGGTGTGGGAACCCCTTTAATAGCCTAATTCTATATGTTCCATAAATACCCCATTTGGCTTATAGTCATTCACTAAGATGGTAATAGTTTGAAAAGTTGATGTGAGGCCAAGTGCAAGGTACAGTCATATCTGATATTTTTTACTTGGAATGATCAGTGCATGGTCAGGTTATAAAACCTCACTTATCTGACGTGATAAACACTTGAGCAGATAATTGTTTTCTGTGGTCATGTCTTTTGCAATTATTAGAAAGATGGGGAATTGTGTCTCAAGCACTCTGCAATAGTACTGAGGTGGTAACCTATATGGCCGGCGCTCCACTGTGGCTCTTGGTTGTGTGATTCTCATTTTAGAATTCTTGCTTTTGCAATGTGCCTTTTCCCCCCATATAGAAACACTGAGGTCACTTGGCAGTCGCAGGGCCGCCATGAGCTTCTTGCTACCAGGTGTGGGTGGTAGAACTATACCCTATACTACTGCAACTGCCTATTCATTGGCCTACCCCGCACCAGATCTATACTAAACACGGCAGCTAGGCTCATTTTTCTATCTAGACGTTTCTCAGATGCCTCTGCACTATATATAGGTCAAATGATTCTGGTACTCATAAAATATAATCCTAAAACAGATCATAGAACGGACGTTTTACTAAGACTGTAATCCAAGTTACACAGTGCACCCAGAGAACTAGATGAGTTTTTGCTGCGTTTTTTGATGCATATGAAAATGTTAGAAATCGCTGTAAACCCATATGTGGATTTAATTTGCCCTTTTTTAATGTATTCCCTCCGAAAACTCGTAGCTCTTTTATTTTTCTGGCGACGTATTCACCTGAGAGCTTTTTTTTCTTGCGAGCGGAGTTGTATTTTTCAGTGGTACCATTTAATATGTCTTATAGTATGTTGGAAAGCGTAAAAAAAAATATGAATGCGGTGAAATGGGGACAAAAAATGTAATTTTAACATTTTGGAGGGCTGTTTTTATGGCTTTAACGGTGCGATAATAATCTTTATTTGTATAGCACCAACTAATCCCGCAGCGCTCTCAAACATGGGAGAACACAGACAATACAACAATTACATGTGGTATACAATCAGTTTGAAATAAACAGGGTGGGGGTGATACAGGAGGTACAGGGGGGGCTGAGGGATAAGTCATTGGGGAAACGCAGGCAGTACGGGAATTACACGTGGAAATCAGTTATTACGAAGTAGACGGGGCGGTAAGAAGGTGCAGGGGTAGAGGTCCTATGCAATAAGCAGGGTGAAAGGTGTGGGGAGCCATAGCAAGGGGCAGGGGGACTAGGTCAGGAGATTTGGTATGCCTTCCTGAAGTGGTACGTTTTTAAGACTCGTCTGAAGTTCCGCGCATTGGGAATTGTCTGGATACCTTGGAGTAGAGCGTTCCACAGGATGGGTGCTGCTCTGGTGAAGTCCTGTAGGAGAGCATGAGAAGTTCGTATTAGAGGGGTGTTTAGTGTGTGTGTTAGCGGATCGGAGTGTGCCGGAAGGGTGGTGTACAGACAGGAGGGAAGCAATGTACGATGGTGCTGCGCCATAGAGGGCTTTGTTGGTGAGGGTGAAGACTTTAAATTTAGTTCTGCAGTGGCCGGGCAGCCAATGCAGTAACTGGCATAGTACAGAGGCGTCTGAGAAATGGCTGGCTAGAAAAATGAGCCTACATGCCATGTTTAGTATGGATTGGAGAGGCGAGAGTCTGGTGCGGGGAAGGTAAATGAATAGCGAGTTGCAGTAGTCAAGTCGGGAATGTATGAGGGTGACAACGAGTGTCTTTAGCATGTCCATGGTGAGGAGCGGATGGATTTTAGCAATATTCCTGAGGTGCAGGTGGCATGTTCGGGCCATAGATTGGATGTCGGGGGTTAGGGAGAGGTCAGAGTCCAGTGTCACCCAAAGGCAGCGGGCGTGATGTCTGGGGGTTATGATGGTGCCAGACACTCGTATGGAGATGTTGAGGGGAGGTCGGTTGGAAGGCGGGAAGGTCGGTTTGAGAAAGTTTCAGAAAAAGGGAGGACATAGTACCATATTAGACGCAGCAGACAGACAGTCGGTGATATTTCGTAGGAATGGTTCACAGATGATATGTTATGGATTTTTATGGATGTGCCAATAGTAATTTTTATATTTTTTTAATTCAATGGTATGACAAATCGGAAAAGAGGCTTTTAAAATTTGTAATTTTTTAAATTTTCTAATAACATTTTTTAATTATTTCATCTTATTTTTCCTTTATAGACCCCATAAAGGACCTGAACTGCTAATCGTGTGATCACATGTACAATATTCTGCAATACTTTAGTATTGCAGTATATTGTGAATTTGCAGGCAATTCAGCCACAGGGCTTAATAGGAAGATATCCGTGGTAGGTCTGGGGGCTTCACAAGGCCACAAACTTCCATGGTAACCGAACATCAACCTGCAATCTCATCAAAAGACAGCTGACACCCGTCACATTGGAACTTCCAAACAATGACACCTGACTTGCACCATACATGTAAGGCACTCATTTTTAAGAGGCTTAGGGCCCATGTCCACGGGCAAAATAAGAATTAAAATCCGCAGCGGATTTTAACTCTTCTCCCGCCCGCATATCCGCACCCCATAGGGATGCATTGACCACTCGCGGGGTAGATAAATACCCGCGGATGGTCAATAAAAGTGATTTTAAAAAAAATGGAGCATGAAAAAATCTGGACCATGCTCCATTTTCGTGCGGGGCTCCCGCGGGGACGGCTCCCGCGGGCTTCTATTGAAGCCTATGGAAGCCGTCCGGATCCGCGGGAGACAAAAATCAGATTTTACTCACTCGCTCCGGTTCTTCTCTTCGCCGCGGCGCCATCTTCTCTCAGTCGCGGCCGGATCATTTTGCTTCGGGACGGCGCATGCGCGGGGCACGTCACCGACGTCATCCTGCACATCCGCCGGGCCGAAGAAAGAAGATCCGGCCGCGACGCAGAGAAGATGACGCTGCAGCGAAGGAAGTATCCGGAGCGGGCGGGAGGTGAGTTAATTCTGATTTATTCTTATTTTCAGCCCTCATGTCCGCGGGGCAGGAGGGACCCGCTGCAGATTCTCCATGGAGAATCCGGAGCGGGCCTGATTTTCCCCGTGGACATGAGGCCTAACTGCTAACTGAGCAGCTGTTTGTAAATAAGCTTCAGGTGATGTAAATATATAAGTTCTCCTAACTGGACAACCCTTGACTGAAAACAAACCCCTTGTACGGCAGGTGCTCCTTCTTTCTATCTGACCCCTCTTCTACTGTCTGTAGGTTATCAAGAAGAGAGTCTTAAGCGAATAGAGCAACACATAACTGCAGAATCGAGGATTATTTTTAGTCTGTAACCATGGAGACACATAGGTTTGCATAGGGGCTGTATACACATTAGAGTAGATTTTTATTTTTTTTATTTTAGATATAGAGATAGAAAAAATTGAATAGTGTACATATTCTTTCAGCCTCTGACAAGTCCATTGATGCTTTCGAAAGGCTAGTCAACATTGTATGTAAAGTTAAATGTATTCCGAAGCGATTCCACACCGTAACTGCCATAATGACTTTTATTAATAAAGCTATTAACGGCTACAGTAGACTTTGATGTGCAGCTAAAGGACATGTTCTACTCAACCTTAAAACTTACGATAATGTATCTTGCATCTCTGATTTAATTATCTCTGTCAGCAGTGCAGATATCTGCACAAATCATGGCAGCGGTTGGACTTGTTAGTTTAGATGAGGTCGAGAAAAAAAATACAATACTCCTAGCCAGTCAGATTGACAACAGCCAAATGGAGCAGAGTTCCTTGTGATATCCCTGAAGTACGTGATAATGACAAGCAGAAGCTGGAACAGAGCACAGATATTAGCCTAATGGAAAAATTGGCCTCCATGAATCAGACTTGTTTTCCATCACGTCCCAAAGATGCTCCATCGGATTGAGATCTGGAGGACAAGTTATCATCTTGTCATGTCTCTGAAACCATTCTTGGACAACATTTGCACTGTGGCCGGGCGCATTATCCTGCTGAAAGAGGGCTCTGCCATTAGAGGAAACCGCCGAAGGGGTACAGTTGGGCTGCAACAAGACTCTACAGCTCTTCTGTACGATTAGGCCAGATACAGCGGGTTCTGCTTCAGAATCTGCTTCATACCCAACCTACATCTCTGTGATATACATGTACAAATTGCTGCATCCCTAGAAGGAAAATATCATGGGGGGTAATAGGCTTAACTGGATAGTTCAGCTTCACATACCATGCTACATACATACATACTATATTTTTTTTGCCCCAAAAAGGGCACAGTGTCTTATTTTCTGAAGGGGGGGGGGGGGGGGGGGTCTTTTATTTACCTGGTCCACGGCGTCCTAATGTCTCTCAATGGTGTCCGGTGGCGGCGCGGCGTCCTCCTCGTCTCACAGATGCCTTCTGCTGGCGACGGGGCTTTGAATACCCTGCCTCCAGCAAAGCAAGCGCTGTGATTGGATAATCGAGCGCTGGCAGCCAATCCCAGCCGGCGCTCGATGAGCCAATCCCAGCCATTCAGTGATGTCATTCACTGAATGGCTGTGATTGGCTCATTGGGTGCTGGCTGTGATTGGCTGCGGCGCTCAATTATCCAATCACAGCGCTTGCTTTGCTGGAGGCAGGGTATTCAAAGCCCCGTCGCCAGCAGAAGGCAGCTGTGAGACGGAGGAGGAAGCTGCGGACCATCTGAGTATTGTTTTTTTTTTTTTTTTTTGTGGGGCACCCAAGATGGGTCCTATTTTCAGGGAGGGCTTATATTTCAAGCCTCCCCCAAAAACCTGATAGGTCCTACCCTGATAGTAAGACCTATTTTGAGGAAACACAGTATGTGTGTGTGTGTGTGTATATATGTATATATATATATATATATATATATATATATATATATATATATATATATATATAATTTTACTAATTACTGCCTCAGCGGGGACCTATTGAAGTCTATAAAAGGCTGTTCTAGACAGGTTCTGTGACCTGTACAGAGGTCATTATGCAGGGAGGGGGAGTAGATAATCACAGCTTATCACCTACTGGGAATGGTGGATCCTGTGTTATCTACATATAGGTGTCACCTTTCATTGTAATCTTATATATGATAACAATGAGATGACTGCTAAAAAGCTTTCTCTACAGAACAGGAAGTGTTAACTACTGCATTAATAGGGTTAGTGTGAGAACTGCAGAATTTCAGGATTTTTTAGTAGTAATGCCAAAAAAAAGGACCAAAAATTCTCAGAAAACATGTTTAACATGAAAACCAGATTTATACAATGGGTGATTTTCTGATCACGCATTTCCTTCAACACCAAATTGGTCATATGTTAAACAGGTTTTCCAGGTTATTTATTTTATAAAGCTTTGGGCTCCTTGTGTCCAAAACTACCATATTTTCCGGCGTATAAGACGACTTTTTAATCCAGGAAAATCTTCTCCAAAGTAGGGGGTCGTCTTATACGCCAGACTAACTACCTGTAGAAAGAAAAAAAATCAATACTCACCTCCTGTGGTGTTCTGAGATGATCTGGGGGACTGCTGCAGGCTGTCACTCCCTCCTCCATGCCGACAGAGCATTGCTTTCTGGTTGCGGGCCTTGAATGCCTTGCCTCCAGAAAGCTAATGCCCTGATTGGCTAACTCAGTGCGGCGTCAGCCAATGAAACCCGGCGTTGGGTTAACCAATCACAGCCATTCAATGACATCGCCACGGGAGGTGAGTAATGATTTTTTTTCTACAGGTAGTTTGTCCGGCGTTTAAGACGACAGGTATAAGACGACTGTGTATCCCAAATTCTATATTTTAACTGGAAAAGTTGGGGGTTGTCTTATACGCCCAGTCGTCTAATACGCCGGAAAATACGGTATATAAAATAAATATACAATTATACTCACCGTGGTGACAAACCACTGGTACTATGATTCGGTGCAACGGCAACTGACAGGTGATGTCCTGTCATCCTAATGTAGAAGCCCCCGGTAGGTTTACAGGACGTCATCAGTAACGTCCCTGTCGGATCTTCTATTGACTGCAGCGGTAATGTTGAGGAACAACCCACATGACCGCTGCAGCGCTTCTAAACAGAAGACTGGAGGAGCGGAGAAGAATCCCAGCAGCAGGAAGTGAATATTAAGTGGGGGAGTCTTTTTTTTGTTTTTTTTGGATGTAGGGTGCATCTTCCCCCACAGCCACCAATATATCCCACTACCACCAATGACTCAGAAATCCCCTTTAAGGGTGAATGCCCACGGATGGAATGGCTACGCGTTTTCCACTGCGGAAAAACGTGCCTGAATTCTGCAGCTATTAGGTTCTATTGAACCTAATAGCTTTCTGCCTAGTCAATGCTCACCTGCAGAATTCTACCGCGGATTTCCGCAGCGACAAACAAATTGTAGCATGTCCCCCCCCCCGTGTTGTCCGCTGGTGAATATTACATGAGGTCTAAAATTCTGACTCTTTTCAGACCGCCCTGCGTACACTCTCCCATAGACATTTTTGATCAATTTTTTGGGAGTCTAAATGAATTTAAAAAAGCATTTTGACTTTGTGCAGTTTTTTTCGTTTTTTTTTTTTTGCATTTTTTAATAGTGCTTTCTGTCAGGGATGAAAAAAGGATGGTCAATTTATTGTATAGGTTGTTACGGGTACAGCAATATCAAACAAATGGCTTTTTTAATCTTTTGCCAAAAAATAGTTGTATTATTTTTATGTGTTTTATTTTAAATTTATTGTTGCGCTCGATGAGTCAATCACAGCCATTCAGTGATGTCATTCACTGAATGGCTGTGAATGATCGAGGGCCAGCTGTGATTGGCTGGCGCTCAATCCAATCACAGCGCTCGCTTCGCTGCAGGCGGGGTATTCAAAGGGACGTCACCAGAAAGAAACTGATATGTCTCTGCGGAGGACACTGCAGCTTTCTGCAGCGCCGTCAGAGACCATCGCAAGGCACTGGGACGCCGCGGACCAGGTGAGTATTGTTGGCGGGTTTTTTTAGGGCTTATTTTCGGGGGAGGGCTTATATTTCAAGCCTCCACCGAAAACCAGGGGTAAGTCTTATTATAGGGAAAGAACGGTATGATCAGGATGCCAATAACTTTGTACTTATCTTCCCCCAGACAACTTCCTCTGATGGGTCTACTAGATTTCTCGTTCCCCCAAACTCTGGTGACACTCTTACGAGATATGAACACCGCGTCCCAGAGTTGTTTGGCATGTCACTCCATTAGACGTCTCTTTCTAGTCTCTCAACTACACCACACTAGTATCGCCTGTATAGTAACATAATATAGATATAAAATCAGCAAATAATAATATATTGACCTGTTAACTACCACCCGCTGTAAATGGGGTGACAGTTGGGCTCAGAAGCCAAGTCCACTTCATACCCAGCGGGTGCCAACGTTTTGAAACGGCTCATACTTGTCCGCTACAGGTACAATCGGTGCTAGCTCTGATCCTAGCCACTTATCCACTTGGAGGCCAGGGACAATACTGACTATGGCAACTAAATAACTATCCAGAGGTGGCTTCCAGCAATGATTCGAAAATTCCTTTCCTGTTCTTTTAGATCAAAAACACATATTCACTGAAAAAGCCAAAAATACAATACCTGAAGGTCTGCAAAGCAGACACGGTCGCCATAGGCACGATCGCCATAAGGCAGGCACAATCGCCACCGGCACAATCGCCGTAGGGCAGGCGCAATGGCCTTAAGCCCTGAAGATATGCAGTCAGCCAGACAATGTGTGGAGGAGCAGCTTGTTCCTGGCAGGCTAATATGCAGTCACCCACTCAACCCAGCCCAAATTGGGGAGGAGTGACTGCATATACTAATAGCCTGCACATGTGAACGATACCAAAGATGTCAGCCATAGATGGGTGGTGACCCACCATACAGGATATCAACCCTGGCTGATATGACAGCGGGTTGCCCTGTATCTCCAAGGTGGGCCACACTGGCTGACATCTTGGGCTCCCCCACCAACTAGCAAACTACATACAAAGATACTAATGCATACTAATAAAATGCGGGTGTTGGTACTGCATTTTGGCCAAAACGCATAGGCTGACGGACCGCGTCGAGGTCACACCGCTTCCGTCAGTACCTACGCTAACTCACAATAAATTACATAAAATCACAGAGGTGAGGAAAAAGAAAAAAAACACATATTCACTGAAAAAGCCAAAAATACAATACCTGAAGGTCTGCAAAGCAGACACGGTCGCCATAGGCACGATCGCCATAAGGCAGGCACAATCGCCACCGGCACAATCGCCGTAGGGCAGGCGCAATGGCCTTAAGCCCTGAAGATATGTAGTCAGCCAGACAATGTGTGGAGGAGCAGCTTGTTCCTGGCAGGCTAATATGCAGTGACCATTAGTATCTTTGTATGTAGTTTGCTAGTTGGTGGGGGAGCCCAAGATGTCAGCCAGTGTGGCCCACCTTGGAGATACAGGGCAACCCGCTGTCATATCAGCCAGGGTTGATATCCTGTATGGTGGGTCACCACCCATCTATGGCTGACATCTTTGGTATCGTTCACATGTGCAGGCTATTAGTATATGCAGTCACTCCTCCCCAATTTGGGCTGGGTTGAGTGGGTGACTGCATATTAGCCTGCCAGGAACAAGCTGCTCCTCCACACATTATTGTCTGGCTGACTACATATCTTCAGGGCTTATGGCCATTGCGCCTGCCCTACGGCGATTGTGCCGGTGGCGATTGTGCCTGCCTTATGGCGATCGTGCCTATGGCGACCGTGTCTGCTTTGCAGACCTTCAGGTATTGTATTTTTGGCTTTTTCAGTGAATATGTGTTTTTTTTTCTTTTTCCTCACCTCTGTGATTTTATGTTCTTTTAGATCAGTTCATATTGTTACATTTGTAAAACTGAACTATTAAAATATTTCATGATTTATCCTGCAATGTGAATGTCATTTTAAAAAAAAGCCCACAATGCCAGAATTGCGGTTTTTAGGGCACCCTGTCTTCCGAAAATAATTGAACAAAAAGTGATCCAACAGTCGTATGTACCCCAAAATGGTACCAATAAAAACTACAGGTCACTCCTCAAAAAGAGCCGTCACGCAGTCTCATCAACGGAGAAAGAATACAGTGATAAGTAATAAAAAGGAAAAAAAAATTATATAAATTTGGAATCACCGCATTTGTACTGACTCGCAAAATAAAGCTGACGTGTAATTTTTGCTTTACCTTCAACGCTGTAAAACTAAAACCCCCAAAAGTTTATTCTAAATTTCACTCTACTTTAAAAAAAAAAGCTTTAGAAGTTTTTCAATACATTTCATACGTTACTTTAAGTAGTACTATTAAAAAATAGAACTCATCCTATAAAAAAACAAACCCTCAAGCGGCTGTAACTTGTAAATAACATTATGGCTCTTTGAAAAGCAAGGATGAAAAAAAAAATTTGAAAATTCAAAAAATTGCTGGTCATTAAAGAGTTAAGCTTACTGAAACAAATACAGTATAGCATCGGGGACCCCTTGATGCCCTTTCACTTTCATGGATTTTCTTCAAAGACTCTGGATTGTTTCAACATACTGTACTAAAAACATAACGAGGAAGATTCATTCATGTAATTTCATCAGTTTTTGAAAAATAATAAAGCCCATGCTTAAAGGGGTTGTCCCGCGAAACAAAGTTGGGGTATACACTTCTGTATGGCCATATTAATGCACTTTGTAATGTACATTGTGCATTAATTATGAGCCATACAGAAGTTATTAACTTACCTGTTCCGTTGCTAGCGTCCTCGTCTCCATGGTGCCGTCTAATTTCAGCGTCTAATCGCCCGATTAGACGCGCTTGCGCAGTCCGGTCTTCTCCGTGTTGAATGGGGCTGCTCGTGCTGGAGAGCTGCACTCGTAGCTCCGCCCCCTCATGTGTGCCGATTCCAGCCAATCAGGAGGCTGGAATCGGCAACGGACCGCACAGAAGACTTGCGGTCCACCGAGGGTGAAGATCCCGGCGGCCATCTTCGCAAGATAAGTAAGAAGTCACCGGAGCGCGGGGATTCGGGTAAGTACTATTCGTTTTTTTTTTTTCAACACATGCATCGGGTTTGTCTCGCGCCGAACGGGGGGGGCTATTGAAAAAAAAACAAAAACGTTTCGGCGCGGGACAACCCCTTTAAGGATTTTCCCGGACAGATATAATGGCACAAACGAGCATACACAACAATATTACTAATTTGCTAAATATCACTTTTTAAGGGTTTTTCTGGTGGAAAATATGATAGCCATCAATGTGTGATGGCCATGAAGCTCCACCAAGTAACTGAATAAAGTGGAGATACCACTCTGACCCCCCTCATTGTGTATCCAGGCACAGCGGCTCATAACCTCTAGTATTAAACCTTGTCACTTACATTCTAGAATCGTTTCATATCTTTTCACTGCAGTTTTGCTCTCTTTTAATTTTCAAACCACACAGACATTTTTAGGTTACCACTATTTATGGTCCTACTGGGACTGCACAGAAAAATGCAGATATAACCTCTCAAACTCAAGAACTTAACCTTTAAATATTCACCAAACTCAATCTGTAATTTCCTACTTCACACATGCAAATTATAACTTTTGGTTAGAGTCCAGAAAAATAATCTAATGCTAATGAGGCAGGTTCAAAAAGCCACCCTCCGGGTTCAGAAAGTCAGGCTGCCCTAGTTTTGTGACTTATTATTTGCTAACTTTTATTGCCTTTTACAAACAAGTCTAAAAGGAGTAAACAGATTAGGCTTTAGTATAAAGATATCACAGTGGGTGAGGTAGCAGTTATGACTGACTTAAAGGGGTATTCCGGGCTCAGAGTAATATTTTAAAATCTAATGTTCATCATCACAATAAGTTGTTTTGTAATAGGTTTTGTATCGGGTCTAGCTGCTCCATTTTCTCTCTACGTGACCCTCCACCTGAAAAATATCTCCACTTCCTGTGATATCTTGTCTGCATTTGCTGCTTCCTCTACCCTGTCCATAGCCTCCAACTTCCTGTGAGCAGTGCATGATGGGAGGACAGGAGTGGAAGCACTGTGCTGTATTGCTCATGTGCAGTTCAGAGTCCTAGAGGGTCCTTTCTGTCTGCTTCAGCAGCTTTCTCTGGTACTGAATGAGGGAGTGGTCGGTGCTAGTAATTTGTAGGACCTGTGAGCTGGGGGCGGAGCTACAGCATTGACTGGTAAACAAGCTCTATGCATGCTGGGGGTTGTATGTAACAGTTTGTTGTTGTGTGTGGAAGTGATGCATGTAAACATATTGGCTGATTGTCAGCTGCACTGGATGAAGAATAGGGTCCAGAGTGACAGATAAAAGGTTCAGGTTGCTGCTACTTAGGTGTACCTCCTAGATTTCAGCATTTTCAGAATTCCTATTTAGTGCCCAGAAAACCCATTTAAGTTTAGAATTTTTTGACTCTTATGACAATACTATCGAATCAAACTTTTTTTTCTCTGGGGTAAGGCTTCTCATTGAAGAAGATGGTGTATGGAGATTTATTTTCAGGTAATACATCATGGGGGAAAAACTGGTAAAGTTAAATTATTCCCAACACACCAGAGACTCCACTAAAAGGGAGAAGGACCCATTTGCACACAGCACAGTTATGAGATTCTTAAAGGGGTTTACATTATAAAAATCATTGTTGGCAGTGAAGGGAGGAAATATATAGTAAAATAAAAACCTATACACTCACTTCTAAAATCCGTCCTTTTCTCACCACGGACAACCTAAAGACACTTGTTGCCCTCATCTATTCCTGACTCAGTTACTGCAACTCGCTGCTCATCGGCCTTCACCGCTCCAGACTCTCCCCTCTCCAATCCGTACTAAATGCAGCAGTTAGACTCATCTTCCTATCCAGCCGCTTCTTAGACGCCTCTGCACTATGCCAGTCGCTGCCCTGGCTGCCCATCCATTACGGAACTAAATTCAAACTCCTCACGCACAAAGCTCTCCATGGCGCTGCGCCAATGTGGACTGTGGAACTCTCTGCCCAAGGACGAGGTGATGGCAAAATCGATATAGGAGTTTAAGAGGGGGCTAGATGTCTTTTTAGAGTGCTACAATATTACAGGATATAGACATTAGGTGACCAGCGGGGTTGTTGATCGGAGTCTGGTAGGAACTCAAACGTTGATCCAGCATTATTTTGACTGCCATATGGAGTAGGAATCTTTTTTCCTCCAAATGAACTAAATTGGCTTGTTAGGTTTTTTTTTTTTTTCTTTGCCTTCCTCTGGACCAACAAGGACAGGGTTTAAAACAGGCTGAGCTAGATGGACATTGTCTTCATTCAGCCTAACATACTAGGTTACCAATAGGAAGCCCACAACGGGACCTCATAAGAGACAGCTCATAAATCTGTTGATTCTTTTACATTAGAAGTCCATGTGATATTTGTACAGAATGTCACCAGGCTAGAGGACCCGGTGACATCACGGGTCGCATACTGCTGCACCAGAGTTCTTAAATAGAGCCCCGGCACCGCTGTAAGGGCTTGCATTAAATGTATTTTTGGGTAAGGGGCCCATTAGACAAAATAGGTCGTACAAATGTAGACGGGGTGCTGGTTGATGTGCATTAGGGTCTGTTGTCAGAAACGCTCTTTTCTCCTTAGGGAGAGCAACTATATACTATAAACTATAAGTGAGGAGACTCAAATGGCCTTGTACGTTCCTCTGGGTAATATGCAAATAAGGGAGATGGAATAAATCCTCCACAGTGCCACCTATTGAAAGGCAGCATTCCTTCAACTCAAAGTCAGACTTTTTATACAAGCCTTGTTACAATGACTGGGAAGTAAAAGCAAAGCCAGACTCCATGTACATACAGCTGTTTCAGGGTTATTGCCCTTCATCAGTGTACAGTAGGAGTCTGGCTTTGCTAGTGAGAGGCCTGGGACGGGGGTCAGAAACGCTCTTTTCTCCTTAGGGAGAGCAACTATATACTATAAACTAAGTGAGGAGACTCAAATGGCCATTCTGGGTCTGTTTATACAAATCGATTCTTAACCCAATGTAAAGAGCACCAATTGAAAAGCATCTCGATTAGCAACTTATGTACTTTTCTTTTACACAGGTCGAGAATTGCTGTTACGAGGACAAAGAATCATTAGTGCCATCTTTCCCATAGTCCAGCTGCATGTCTCATAATCCACACAATTGACCAGCGACCGTTTTTAAGCCTGCTGAAAATCAACGATTTTGATCAACAAATGTTCCTTTTACATGGTCGAATAACTAGGTGAAAGAATGTTCATACCCCATGATCAGGCCATGTAAAAGGGCTATTAGATGCAGCTCAACATGTCAATGGATCAGAATCAAATGTTTTTGTAAGTAATTTTATTAATTTCTAATAATTATGTGTACTTATCTTCAACCTGATCCATCTCATCCCAGAGATAATCAAAGGGTTTGAGATGTTAGCATTGTCTAATATCAGCATAGATGAAACCAATAAAGAATCTTATCCTAGGCCCCACCTGAACTGAACCCATAGGGTACGGGAATAGAAAGTCCCATCTGAAACTGCCAGTGATGAAGATCAAATGATGATATACTTTTTAAAATACATTTTTTGTTTTTTAAAAACTAACCTATTATATTCCCTTTTAATATGGCCGGAGGGTGGGACCTTAATCACTTTTCTTCTGGGCCCATGATAACCCCTTAATGACCTAGCTGGTTTACACCTTAATCGCTTAACCCCTTCAGTGGCACGCCTGGAAATTTTCCAGGACTAGCTCCACTGCCCATAGTGATATAGTCCAGAAGATTTCTTCTATGTTTCACTATGGGACCGTGCAGAACACAATGCCATAAGCTGTGGCATTGTGTTCTGCACACACACCGCCTGCACAGTCCCACAGAGAACTAGTGCAGGACTTTAAAAAAAGAAGCAGGAAGATCTAACCAATCTCTCGACAACTTCCCGATTCTTTTTTTTGAACAACTCCTTTCTTTAACCCTTTACGTGCCACGGTCTGTACGACCGCAGCATGTAAAGGGCTGACAGAGGGAGGGGGCTCCCTCTGTCACCATCGGACACCCTTTAATGTGATCAGGGGGTCCTGATGGGTTTCTGTTTCACCCGGAGACTTGAATATAGCCTCCGGGTCTGCCAGCTAAATAAGACCTGTCTAATACACTGCTCTGCATAGCAGAGTATTAGAAGAATTTTAAAAAAGTATTATACAAGTCCCCTAAAGGTACAAAAAATTAAAAAAAGGTTAAAGTAAAAAAAAAAAAAAAAATTGAATTATAAAAAAATAAAAACACCAAAACCCTACCTTTCTCCCTTTTACTTTACACATGTGGTATCCCTGCATTCGTAATGACCCAGAGAAGGAAGTTAGTACATTATTTAATCTGCAGGATGCACGGTATGGAAAAAACAAATTAAAAACTTGGGAAAAATAGCTAATCTCCCCATACAAAAAATGGAATAGAAAGTGATCAAAATGCTGCACGGATCAACAAATGGTACTAATACAAAGTACAACTCATCCCGCAAAATAAAAACCCTTACACAGCTCCATTGATAAAAAAATTTAAATATAAATATATTTTTTAGATCTTTTTTACACAAGTGTATATCGGTCAGTTTTTCACGCCCGTTCGATTTTACGCTCCCATCTAAGCAGTTCCCTCCCCCTCACCGTCTCTTTGCCTCTCTCTTCCCCTCCAAGCGGTTTGCAATGGGAGTGGGTGGGACGGGGGTGAACCTACACTCCGCTCTGCCCACCAACTCTCGTTGGACAAGGTGCGGGAGATTAGCTCCACTCCCATTGCAAACTGCTCAGAGGGGAGGAGATAGGTAGAGACTCGGTGAGTGGGAGGGAGGGGGGGAACTGCTTAGATGGAAGCATATATTGGCTGGACATGAAAGCCTGACCGATATACGCTCATGTAAATAAACCCGAAAAGTGTGAAAAAGTAATAAAAAACTATTACAATTTTGTATTGGCATAGTCGTACTGGCCTGCAGAATTTCTATAATATTTTATATTATTTATACTGCTCAGAGACTGCAGTGAAAAATAAAAAACATGCCAGAATTACAGATTTTGTTAATTTGCCCCTTGAAAAAATGGAATAAAAAGCGATCCAAATTTTACATGTTCCTAAAAATTTGATGAATGAAGACTAAAGTTCATCCTGCAAAAAACGAGGCCTTCTAGAGCTCTGGCAATGGAAAAACAAAATGTAATACAGCTCTGGGAATGTGGAGACAAAAAAAGCAAACCTTTTCAGAAAAAAAAATTTTTTAAATGTACAAAAATAGCAAAACATAAAAAAACTGCATAAACTCAGTTTCGCCGGAATCGTGTGACTCAGAGAATAATGTTATCACACTATTTATTCTGCACACTGAACACCGTAAAAATGAAATTCAAAAAACAAATGACAGAATTTCTTTTTATTTCCAATCCCCTTAAAATTTTTTTTAACAAAAGGTATGCAATACATTATATATACCCAAAAATGATGCTATTAAAAATGAGCAAAAAAGGTACTTTTTTACATTGTTTACGTCACTTTTGGGGTACCTGAATCATAGCAGCTATAATAAAGCATTGCAGGACTTTGTACTGTAATTCCTTATTGCTTTGCAATAGCGATCATACGCAATGCCATGCCAGAATCTGGTGTCATGTTGCCATGGCGACCCGCTGACCCTTCGCAATGTAATCGCAGGGGTCCGATGACGTCACAGAGGGAGCGCCCTCCCTCTGTGAACCCTTTACATGCTGCGATCTACAAAGATCGGGGCATGCGAGGGGTTAACAGTGGGGTCACTGTCCTCATGTACCCCCGCAGTTGCCGTAACAAACAACTATCAGTAACACCCATCTCGTGCTCTATGATGGCGCAGGCTTACTTCTAAACCCCCGCCATCCACAGGACGTAAGCCTACGTCCTGTTGCGTTAAGTACCCCGCAGACAAGACATAAACCTACGTCCTGTGGCTTTAAGGGGTTAATGACCAGGCCTAATTTTGGAAATCTGACATGTCACTTTAACATAGAATAACTCCATAAAGGTTTTGCATATCCAAGTAATTCTGACATTTTTTTTTCGTCATATTTTGTAATTCATTTAGGTGGTAAAAATAGACCAATAGAATTTGTGTATATTTATTAAATGCGCCAAAATTGGAAAAATTTTAAAAATGTGCGGCGGTCTCACAAAGAAGGCGCTCAACCAGCTGCTCTCGGAACTGCAGGAAAGTGAGCATTCCCGGGAACTTTTTGTAAATTCCGTAGGCATTAAAGTTAGGGGTCTAAATAATGCCGGACTCACGCGGCCGTATGTGGAATCCGCTTGCAGACACCCGCAGCGGATTCCAGCTGTGAGCCCAGCTGTGGCGCTGCGTATGGCCATGTAATGTACTGCGCATAACTGGATACTCACACAGGCGGTCATAGGCAGTACACCATTTTTTGCTTGTTTATATATCCCACGCTGCCACTTAGCGATGTCGCGGCTTTGCACAGCCCATACACAATGTCATTGCATACAGGCTACAGGTATCCGCGACCGTAAAGCACAATGAGCTCTACATAGTGGATATCCGCAGTAAAATAGAACATGCTGCATTCTATTTTCTGAAAGTGGATTGCGTAATTCTGACCAGCTAATGTGAATGGAATTGTGTAATCCTATGCATTTGATTGATCCGCGTATTACCGTGAACCAAATGCTTGCGGAATCTGCAATTCCTATCTGGTCGTCTGAGACCGGCCGAAGGTAGATCGCTACCTTTTTATCACGTGACTAGGCCACCAGTCACTGCTCCAGGCTCTTGGCTACCATCATGAGATTTTTAATTTCATGGGCCCTCCCTGGCTTCTCTCCGGACGATCGCATTGGGGTTCATAATGCAGGAGAAGTTTTACCTTCCCTCACCAATTGCGAAGATGGAACAATCTTTTTTTTTTTTTTTTTTTAACTTGGTCACTGCTGCTGGCTCTCAGCTTTGGTAGTCAGAAGCAAGGGGATTTTACATTTCCCAGGCCCTCACCTGCTTCTGCAATTATGTCTGCCATTTTGCTAAGGACCGCAGCGGATTCCATTGGATAATAGCGATCATGTGACTGGAGGCCACACACCGCAGCCCCCAATGACAACTCCAGGCTCTCAGCTGCCTCAGCTGATCGCAGGGAGCTGTCACACACACAGACCCCTGGGCTTTACTCTACAGGGCCCACATGTTTTTACGGCATTGTAGATTAAAGTCCAGACACCCCAGATGTGAAAACACATATTGGTGGTCCCTAAGGGAATAATCCAGTCCGTCACTGTAGTATATCACTGAAGGAAAGAAAAACTTGCCATGCTCCTCTGACTGATGGTATCACATAAATTTCATTGAAATAGGTTGAATTTAGCATTGCCAAAGAATAAAACAATCAGATAAAGGAGTCTACATAAAAATATTACTTTCCCCCGAAACGACGACTCATAAATCTACCGTTGGCAATAACAAACAACCGTAAAATCCTAAACTAAGTAGAAGGTTCTTGTGTAATGAGGAAAATCAAGTAGAAAGAAAGAAATGTCCAAGATGGATTACATCCATGTATACTTTGTAACTGCTTGAAATAAGAAAGGCGAACCCAAGAATATAGAACCAATTACTTTGGGCAAAGTAAATAAAAGGCTCAACATTCTAGACATAATAATATTGTCATGGGGGAAATAAATTACAAGATTCATATCTGCATAATTTAATCACATAGAGGCCATAAGATAAAGCTGCTAGACCTAAGGAAAGAAAGAACAGAAACGAGAAAAGAGGACCAAACCTGAAATGACCTTTTAAAAGGCTGGACAGTATCACGAAGAACAATTTGGGGTAAAGGTTTTTCAGTCTCACCATTGGCTCCACTAAAGTGTGGAAACAGTTCACTCTGGGTCGCCCTATCTTTTAGTGGCAGATTTCCAATGTTAAGCAATTCTATGGTCGCAATGAGAAAGTAGAAACTAATATTTTTTGTGACACAGCCTATTCAGAGGCACTGGGGGACCTAAACCGTATATAGGACAAGAAATATAGCATCATAATCAGAAAAAGTACACCTGTCTAAATTCAGTTCATCTCTAAAGGGCCAATAATCGGCCAAATGAACATTCATAAGAACATTAGTTGCCAATTATTGCCTTGGGTAAACATGGCAGTGAATAGCCAACAAACGAGTATATTGTATGCTCATTCATCCAGGAATTCTGTCTGTGTAAAGAGACCCTTTCCAGTGAACTACAGCTGTCACTGTCCTTCATTCTTATCCTCATCTCACCCAGTTCTAGAATCATCCAGTGAATGGCTGTCTCTCCAGCTAGGTAACTGGATGCCGCCTCCTCTACTGCTTCTGCTCCCACATTGTGTTCAGTTCTATGGCTCTGGCTGTACCATACTGTTTAGTTCCCTCCTGTTGTTGTGGAAATGCAGCAGCATTGATCTATTAGTACACTTATTCCCCTCTTAAACTCTTCTATCTATTTTGCAATCACCACATCCTTAAGCAGAGAGTTACAGTTTTACTGCTCTTACAGTAAAGAACCCCCTTCTATGTTGGTGATGAAACCTTCTTTACTTTAGACGTAGAGGATGTCCTTTTGTTACCGTTGCAGTCCTGGGTATAAACAGAACATTGGAGAGATCCTTGTATTGTCCCCTAATGTATTTTTACATAGTTATTTGATTGCCCCTTAAAGGGGTTCTTACACAAATCAAATTTTTATGCTTTAGCAGCCATTGTTCCCTGGTCTGCCTAATGGACACAGGGAACCCACGATTAATGGCATGCTAAAGCATAAAAATCTTATACTTACCTTTTTTCCTGTTGTTGTGCAGCAGGCTCTTCTTCTTCCTCTGACGAGCCGCCCCCCCCCCCCCCCCCCCTCCGGGAATCCGCACATGCGCAGAAGACAGGTGCCCTCTGACAGGAGTCAGGACGGGCTACCTCTCCACTGTGCATGTGCAGCACTCAGGAGTTCATCCAGGACGGACGGGCTGCCAACAGCAAGCACTGCTTGGGACGTGCTTGCTGTGGGCGGCCCGTCCGTTCACCTTGGAAGTGGCTGACGGACGGAGCACAGCAGGAAGCTCCAGCTCTGCTTCAAGAAGCTGCAAAAGAAGATGCCCAATGGAGGGAACATGCCTGGCGATTGGTCCTGGCTAGGCAAGGTAAGTAAAAAAATTTTTCATGTCAGAACCCCTTTCACTGTCTTTTTTCCAGTCCAATTTTGACTGCATTTCTCCTTGTTCAATACCATTCTGTTAGTTGCCGCCCACTGTTCAAGCTTTTCTCGAGCTTTTTGAATACTCTCCCTCTTCCCTAGTGTTAGCTATCCTTCCTAGCTTTGTGTCATCAGCAAATTTGATCAGTTTCCTATCAATGTCCTCCTCCTGATCATTTATAAAAATGTTGAACACCACTGGGCCTAGGACAGAGCCTTGTGGTCCCCACTTGATACATTCTTCCACTTGGATGTGCAGCCATTTATGACCACTCTTTGAGTAGATCACTCAGCCAGTTGTGAATCCACCTAAAAATTGCCTTGTCAATCCCATATTTGGTCATTTTTTCAATAAGGATAGTATGAGATACTTTGTCAAATGCTTTACTAAGGTCAAGATATATCCACCGCATTTTCCTGATCAACCCAGTCGGTGATTCTGTCATAGAAGGAAATTAGATTCCTTTGTGGAACAGGTTGCCAAGGGAGGTGGTGAGTTCTCCTTCAATGGAAGTGTCCAAACAAAGGCTGGAAAAATATCTGTCTGGGATGATTTAGGTAATCCTGCACTGAGCAGGGGGTTGGACCCGATGACCCTGGAGGTCCCTTCCAACTCTACCATTCTATGATTGTAGGGCCTCTCTGGGACCCTTCTTTGGGGGGAAAGGCCACTCTGGGACCCTCCTTTTGGGGAAGGACCGCTCTGGGACCCATCTTTTGAAGAAGGACCTTTCATCCAACTATGCAGACCAATTTCAAACACAGCCAACCTCTTTCCATACAATGACCGTCTCTCATCGGTTGTCTGATGATCTTTTTACATGGAGCAATGCGATTCTAGTGACTAGCACTAATTAACGAGTTCACTGGTCATTTGCCTAGCTTTACGCAAGCTGATTCAGGCTATATTATTGGACGAACAATCGTTTTCTCATCCACATAAAGTATCATCACCGTAGGAAGCACATTTTCCATTTACCTTTTGACACAGGACAGGCCGCAGACTGTTCTTGTGCAGCAGCATGCATGTTACAGGCAGTAGACAAATCACAGCCCATTGCATGCAAAAATGACTGGCAATAGCCTTATAATCCTCCTTATACCGGAAGCAAATGGAAAATATTTAGTGACAACAGCAGAATACACAGAACTGTGCGGCTTTGTAGCGTCATCTTGGATTGCTGCTCTGCAGTGGCTCATGTACATTCTGCTTGATATCTAAATATTCAGCAAGGCTGAAGAGGCAACAGTTACATCAGACATAATAATAATATTTATTTGTATAGCGCCAACGTATTCCGCAGGACTAGAGATGAGTAATGGACACATTTTATACTATTTGTAGCATATAAGACAATGGAGGAATACAAATTTGGTTCCAATTTCCACCATTTCGACCTCCAGTGACTTGCGGCAAAGACGGCACCATAGCAGAAAATCTACCACAATGGAATTGAGGGCATTAATAATATGGCACTTATCTTGTTCCCTCCTGTTGCAATATACCAATGTTTGCCTGTAACCTTAGGTCCATGTTAAAATGGGTTGGAGCTTCGGAATCCATAGGAATATTCCACACAATAAACTAAATTTCACAATGATACTTCATCTCGGATTGGAACAACAACCATTCTTTTCTTCTTTTTATTGTGCTTTTCACACTTTATATGTTTGTTTTCAGGTTACGACCTCACGCCTACCGCTGCTGTAACCCAACTGCATTCTGGTGTAATACTTTTCAGTCCAGTCTGACATTGCTATAGAAGTTAGAAGGGTCGGAGATGAAACACAAGTGGCTTGAATAGAAGGATATAAAACCATTCAATGTTCTCCCATTTATCTTCCTGCACAGGGTTCAGATAACGAGATACAATACTTGAGGTTTCAACCACTTATTACTCAGGTTTAGCTTCACCTGAAGTGGCCTCGTGACTTCGTACAGCACCGTATGTGCACAGAATCGTTTTCTTAGCCTAAACTGCGAATTTATTGCAGGTTGTCAAGTCAGTTGTTCTAATATAGCCTTTCTTATGCATGAAAGTTATTATGCAGATGCTTTGGGCTGTAAATTGTACTTCTAATTGTATTTTAGAGCATTTTTATATCTTTCGTAAATCAATAGTGAATGCAAATGTATGAAACTTTGGCATATATATTAATAGGGGAAAGTGTCACCTGCATTACCTTCCAACAGCCTGTTCTTTTCTTGTCTAAGGCCGTATTAACATGAACGAGTGCGAGTTTCTCAAACTGATATTGCCGTCTTAAACCCACAATTTCTGCTATAAAATTGCATGTTACAATAGGAAAAAGTTAAAAATCACATTGCACTCAACAGGAGTGCAAAGTTGCAGGGCTACACAGCGACCTGTGTTGCAGCCAAAGTCACCATGTAGCCCCAAAACTAAAAGTTACACATAAAAAGCACTAATAATCACCTTTATTCATATAGCACATACATATTGGGCAGCACTTTACATGACATTGGGTTCTGTCCCTATTGGGGCTCACAATTTTTTTTAAATGGACCTATTAGCAGGATTTTGGAGTGTGGAAGGAGAGCCACGCAAACATGGAGAGAACATACAAACTCCATGCAGATGTTGGCCTTTGTCAGATTGGAACGTAGGACCCTAGCACTGCAAGGCAACAGGGCTAACCACTGAGCCAGAGTAATCTATTAGCTTGCAGTCCAATATCTAAATGCAGGTATGTTCACATCACATTTATGGTATAGGTGTAGTGTGGATGTCGGGACAGCTCCAGACATGCATGCTATACGTGTCCATAGGGAGGCCTAAAGATTATTTTTTGGCCTCTGCCTGGGTGCTATGTGACAGTTCACTGCAGAAGAACGTATAGTAGTACACAACACTATTCTATATAATTGTATCCAACATATACATGTTAAAAGTATACATTAGGGCATCATGGGTGATAGATGCTACCAGATGGCATTCATTCAAGGCAGTCATTTAATGTATAGGTCTTAGTGTATACATATTTTCAAATTTCACCCCCCCCCCCCCAACATTACTTTTTTTAAATAGAAGAACGGGGTGCCGATGCGCCCATTCAGCACTCCAGTGACCGGTCACATGCCCTGTGATATCACCAGGCCTTCTGGCCTAGTCACATGGCCTAATAATGGAGCAGGCCAGTACTGTTTTGGTAGCTCCTATTGGCTGCAGCTGTCACATGGAAAAAAAACCAAGTCTCCGCTGCAGCAATTGTAAGCAGAGCCTAGCAGGAGGTTGGTAGTGGTGGTAGATTGTGATCATAACTTTTAGGGTTGGGCTACATGGTGACTTTGGCCGTGACACAGGTCGCTGTGTGGCCCTGCAACTTTGCACTCCTGTTGAAGTCAATGTGATCATTGTTCAACTTGCAAGTTCTAAAACACAAGATTTCTTTCAGCACTCATATGAGGTCAAAAATAAGACTTTTATTATAGCATCCTTAAAAACATCCTCATAAAAGCAGACGGAAAAAAGGGGAACGATTTACATGTTTCGAGCCTCAAGGCTTGAAACATGTAAATCATTCCCCTTTTTCCGTCTGCTTGTATGAGGATGTTTTTAGGGATGCTATAATAAGTTTTGTGTTTAACTTCATATGAGTGCTTGAAGAAATCTTGTGTTTTGGAATTGGATCCATTCGTGGTGGTTGCCTTTCCTGCACCACGCTACTTAGATTCCCGAATAGTGTCCAGTATGGGTGAGCTGGTTTCACTTTTTCTACTGCCAACTTGCAAGTTACTGTTACCGGCAGATCAAAAAAAAAAAATCCAACCTTGGTATATTTTTTGTGACCTGGGGGTTACAGTCGTAGCAAATTGCAAGTCGCAACACAATCCTATTGGCATCAATTACAAATTAATAATTAAAAAAAAATGTTTTGCTACTTTTACAAAAATTAAATGTCTTTAGAAAAAAAAGATACTTTAGACCAATGGTTGCTAAACTTTCTGAAGGTGGGACTCACTTTTGTGCAAGACTGTTGTTTACGTTCCCCTATTACCGTACTATGCAAATAAGGGAGATGGAACAATACCTCTGCAGCGCCACCTACTAGAAGGAAGCTTACTGCAAGTCAATGTTAGGCTCTTTATACAAGCCTTGTAGCTTATTATGGGCCTCCATAATACAGACGAGTGTTCTGGCCCGATCGCAGATCTAGTGACCCAGACTCGCACAATCATAGATTCCTATCAATAGACCCGTGGTCCAGTCAGGAAACTAATCCGTATTATGGACACATGAATGTTCCCGTAATATACATATGTGAAACTGGCCTAATCATGAGTAATGATTAGAGATGAGCGAGCGTACTCGGAAAAGCACTACTCGCTCGAGTAATTTGCTTTATCCGAGTATCGCTGTGCTCGTCGCTGAAGATTCGGGTGCCGGCACGGAGCGGGGAGCTGCAGGGGAGAGCGGGGAGGAACGGAGGGGAGATCTTTCTCTCCTTCTCTCCCGCCCGCTCTCCCCTGCTCCCCGCTGCGACTCACCTGTCAGCCGCAGCGGCACCCGAATCTTCAGGGACGAGCACAGCGATACTCGGATTAAGCCAATTACTCGAGCGAGTAGTGCTTTTCCGAGTACGCTCGCTCATCTCTAGTAATGATATCATGTGTTGTTGACCTATTGCAGCCACAGCGCATTTTTTTTTGCAGTTTTCCACATTTAACAATTGTTTTTAACACATTGTGGCCTTAAAGATGACATTTCAAGGTACATTTAGCTTCTGTATTCCTGCTAAAAATACAATATATAATAATTTATATTCCTTCTGTCTAACCATGTTTTACTATGTTTAACCGTGTTTTACGCAATAATTACCCAACTTGCTATCAATGCGATAGACAAGGGCTTAATGCGCTGCCTCATTAATGCTTCATTGTTTCAATGTGTCATTTTAACTGGCAGTAATATTGAACATTTTAATGGCCCAAAATTAATGGAATTTGCAAGGCAGAAGTAAAAGTATAATTGTAGCTGAAGTGCTACGTATAATGTTAGTTACAGTAACAATTAAAATTGTTAATTACTATAATGGATCCTTTTTGTTAATCACGTGTATTGATAACACATTGCCGGTAATAATGAGTCACAGAAATTGGGGAAGAAAAAGGATTTTTATTAAAACAGAAGAGAATATTATGACTATATTATATATGCTGTATGTCTCACACTAAATGGAGATAAATGCAAGACGTCTAATAGTCGTTCGGCGCCACATTTATTAAAGATCTGTATGCTTTTTGGGGGGAAATTATTGGTGTAAATGTACCATATGGCAGCCATAAGATAATGGGGGGGGGGGGGGGAGCATAACGTGCCAGGTGAAGTTATAATACCACATGCGCAATTTTTATTTATTTGTGTTTTTTTCACTAACTTGTGTCATTACTGCCATGGCTACCAGTCTGTGACTGTTTCAAGACCCCAACACCCAGCATGCGCTAAAAGCCTCCAACTATCAGCCCATGCCACTTTACCCAAATTGGACAAACCCTTTAAGAAACTGATAAATTGTCTAAAATATTACATACTCTCTTCCTAATTAACTAGGTTCAATGACTTCAGCTTCCATGCATTCTCTAATGGAAGTCTATGGTAAGCGGAAAGCCAGCCCTTGCCTGATCGAATGTTTAAAGGGGTATTCTGGACAGAAAATGAAAATTCTGAAAATGCTGAAATCTAGGAGGTACAGCTACGTATGTTTACCAGGCAGCATTATAGCTCCGCCCACAGCTCCTGCAACTTACTAGCACCAACCTTCCTCTCATTCAAACAGACAGGACCTTCCGGCACTCTGACTGCACATGAACAATATAGCACACTGCTTCCGCTCCTGTCCTCTCATGCACTGCTTACAGGATGTTAGAGGCTATGGACAGGGAAGGAAGTAGCAAATACGGACAAGATCTCAGAAATGGGGATACTTTTCAGACAGAGGATCACATGACATAGATTGAAAATGAAGAAAGTATTTTGACCAGATACAGTGAACCTATTACAAAATGCATCTATGTGCCTGGAATACCCATTTAAAAGGCTGTTCTGCTTCCCTTGCTTTAGTGCCTATTCACGCGAGCGTTTATCGGTTGCCGTTTTTACGGCCGGCCTATACACGCTGCGACCTGATGCATTGGATTCTAATGCATCAGATCACACAGGCATATTCCCACCGGAAAATATAGCGCCGGACGCTTTTACGCCGGGCAGCAAAGATAGTCCTGGAACTATCTTTGTGCCCCGAATATGTTGGCCACTGCACAGACTCCTTTGGGAGCCAATGACAGCGGCCGGAGAAGGGAGGTGGGGGGGGGGGGGAGTTTAGAGGTGTGACTGCTAAACTCCCTCCCCCGTCTGTCCTCCCCTCCGGCTGCTTGCAATGGGAGGGGGCGGGACAGAGCGGAGTTGAGCTCCGTCCCCTGCCATTGCTGGCTGCAGAAAAGGAGAGGGGCGGGTGCTTAGCTCTGCCCCAGTCCCGCCCACACCAATTGCAAACAGCCGGTGGGAAGGAGAGAGGAGGTGATCCCGGAAGGGGAGGCAATGGCATTCGACCTGTGGGCCCGTTCACCCGTTTTTACAGCATCGGCAGCTACGCGTGTGGGAAAGAGCCCTTACACTGCCATTCTGCCTATTCAAATTTGGCTGCTGTGTGTAAGAAGACAATCACCAGGACATCCATGCGGTGAAGAATAGAATCCATGTTTGTCATGAAATAGCATATATGTGATAACGTAACCACAATGAGTGTTACCCCTACGTGCAATGACACCTTGTTTTATAAATTGTGATGCTGTGAGTCATTTATGGACACAGAAGTTAAGCTTTCTGTTGAGTTGATTAATACAAAACACCAATAACAAAATGATATAACATGGGTGGAAGAAATCAGACATTGTACAAATACACTGAGCAAAGTAGATAATCAGCATAATGACTCAGATAAGGCCTAAAGATAGAAAATTATCATAACGTTCATCACTTTCTGAGGGTTATTGTTGGTTCTTCATGTATGACAATTGCTGAATCACACTTTTGCTTAGCTTATCACTGAAAAAGGCCTGAAACTAAAATATAACCTTTATAGAAAAATTAAAATATCACCCCTTATTGTTAGGGCGGTTATTGACCCAAACAGACACACAAAATAACAAACAAACACCTAATGGGTTGAGCAAACTGTTACTAAGATAACCAGCTATATTGGCCAACAGATATTCAAGGATCAATTACCCTTCAATACGTAAAAAGGTAAGTATTGGCTAGCAAGCCAAGAGAAGTTCCAATGAAAACTAATTTGGAACCCACTGTGCCCGTATAAGGACCACTAAATGGATAAACCAAGTGCCAAGCAAGGCCCTCCAACCATATATCTAGGATCGTGTGTCTAGACTTGGTAAATTGCAAGATAGGAGAATTAGGCCACAGAGCAGTCAGTTGGTATAGGGCGTATGGCGACTATGGTAGATAGAGGGTTAACTGCTGATTACGTACACGCAATACTTACCTTTTTACGTATTGAAGGGTAATTGATCCTTGAATA
This sequence comes from Eleutherodactylus coqui, assembly GCF_035609145.1. Taxonomy (NCBI): domain Eukaryota; kingdom Metazoa; phylum Chordata; class Amphibia; order Anura; family Eleutherodactylidae; genus Eleutherodactylus; species Eleutherodactylus coqui. The sequence continues at coordinate 62,924,999 of NC_089837.1, forward strand.
TCTGTTGGCCAATATAGCTGGTTATCTTAGTAACAGTTTGCTCAACCCATTAGGTGTTTGTTTGTTATTGTGTGTCTGTTTGGATCAATAAACGCCCTAACAATAAGGGGTGATATTTTAATTTTTCTATAAATAAAGGTTATATTTCAGTTTCAGGCCTTTTTCAGTGATAAGGTGTTTATTAGTTCTAAGAGCCTTGTTTGTCACAGTGATTTGCACTTTTGCGTAGCAGTTTATTCATTTACTGTATGTAGTGCATTTAGTTACTTCACAACGATAGGTATTTATATAAACGCATTTGTGTATAACGCCAAATGGCAGAAAAAGAAGAAAGGCTAAAAGAGGTTATATAAATATTGGGTTGTCTCAACTCAGACACCAGGTAGTATATGCCATCAATGTCTAATCCCCTTGTACCCCAGCCAATCAGTATAACAAAGTCACAGTGGTGTGACTGTAGGAAAACTTTACTCAGTGGTCCTATGAACGGATACTTCCATCTCCCCTGTATAGTGTATGGCTTATAGCAGTCCTATGGACAGATCCTTCCATCTCCCCTGTATGATGTATAGATTATTGTAGTCCTATGGATGAATACTTCCATCTCCCCTGTATAGTGTACGGCTTATAGCAGTCCTATGGATGGATACTTTCGTTCCCTCTGTATAGTGTAGGGCTTATAGTGGACCAATGGATGGATACTTCCATCCCCTCTGTATAGTGTAAGGGCTGAAAGTGAACCTATGGACGGATACTTCCATGTCCTGTGTATAGTGTACGGCCTATAGTGGTCTTATGGACGGATACTTCCATCCACTCTGTTTAGTGTACGGCTTATAGTCGTCCTATGGACCGATACTTCCATCTTCCCTGTATAATGTGTGGCTTATTGTAGTCCTATGAACAGATACTTCCATCTCCTCTGTATAGTGTAGGTGTTGCGTCTCACAGATGCTGGATTGGAGCCGCAAGTGTAGTAGCTAAACCGGTCACTGGAGGGTGGTCAGAATAGCCAGGAGTTGTTATTTGGAAGTCATATTATGCAGTACAAATGGATGAGAAGCCAAAGATTAGCAGGAGGAGGTATCGGTAAGCAGTACAAACGGATGAGACTGAAATGTAGTCAATGGAAGCTAAAGGTTAGCAGCAGTAGGTATCGGTATGTTTGTAGAGAAGCCGGAGGAAAAGGAGCTTGATCAAGGTGGTCGAACACAATAATCACGCACTGAAGGAATGGCAGGGCTAGGCTTATATAGGAAGTGCAATCAGGAACAGGGGCGGGTCAGGACCAAAGGCAGGAACTAGGCAACTGAGAAATACAGAAAAAGGCTAGGTTTCAGCAAGGAAACTGTCCAAGTCCTGGATGGCTTAGCGGAGAGGGCTGCCGACTGGAACACATGAGGTTGTGGGTTCAAGCCCTGACAGTAGTAGGGCTTATATCGGACCTATGGACGGATACTTCCATCTCCCCAGTATAGTGTAGGGCTAAGAGCGGTCCTATAAACGGATGGATGCTTCTATCTCGCCTGTATAGTATATAGCTTTTAGCGGTCCTATAGAAGGATACTTCCATCTCCCCTGTATAGTGTATGTCTTATAGTGCTCCTATGGACGGATACTTCCATCTCCCCTGTATAGTATACAGCTTATAGTAGTCCTATGGACGGATACCTCCATCTTCCCTGTATAGTATATAGCTTATAGTAGTCCTATGGATGGATACCTCCATCTTCCCTGCATAGTATATAGCTTATAGTGGTCCTATGGACGGATGCTTCCATCTCCTCTGTATAGTGTATGGCTTATAGTGGTCCTATGGACTGATACTTGCATCTCCCCTGTATAGTGTACAGCTTATAGCGGTCCTGTAGATGGATCCTTCCATCTCCCCTGTATAGTGTACGGCTTATAGCAGTCCTACGGGCAGATCTTTCCATCTCCCCTGTATAGTGTATGGCTTATAGCGGTCCTATAGACGGATACTTCCATCTTGCCTGTATAGTATATAGCTTTTAGCGGTCCTATAACAGGATACTTCCATCTCCCCTGAATAGTGTATGGCTTATAGCGGTCCTATAGACGAATATTTCCATCTCCTCTGTATAGTGTATGGCTTATAGCGGTCCTATAGACAGATACTTCCATCTTCCCTGTATAGTGTATGGCTTATAGTGGTCCTGTAGATGGATACTTCCATCTCCCCTGTATAGTGTACGGCTTATAGCAGTCCTACGGACAGATCCTTCCATCTCCCCTGTATAGTGTATGGCTTATAGCGGTCCTATAGACGGATACTTCCATCTTGCATGTATAGTATATAGCTTTTAGCAGTCCTATAACAGGATACTTCCATCTCCCCTGAATAGTGTATGGCTTATAGCGGTCCTATAGACGAATATTTCCATCTCCTCTGTATAGTGTATGGTTTATAGCGGTCCTATAGACAGATACTTCCATCTCCCCTGTATAGTGTATGGCTTATAGTGGTCCTGTAGATGGATCCTTCCATCTCCCCTGTATAGTGTACGGCTTATAGCAGTCCTACGGGCAGATCTTTCCATCTCCCCTGTATAGTGTATGGCTTATAGCGGTCCTATAGACGGATACTTCCATCTTGCCTGTATAGTATATAGCTTTTAGCGGTCCTATAACAGGATACTTCCATCTCCCCTGAATAGTGTATGGCTTATAGCGGTCCTATAGACGAATATTTCCATCTCCTCTGTATAGTGTATGGTTTATAGTGGTCCTATAGACAGATACTTCCATCTCCCCTGTATAGTGTATGGCTTATAGTGGTCCTGTAGATGGATACTTCCATCTCCCCTGTATAGTGTACGGCTTATAGCAGTCCTACGGACAGATCCTTCCATCTCCCCTGTATAGTGTATGGCTTATAGCGGTCCTATAGACGGATACTTCCATCTTGCATGTATAGTATATAGCTTTTAGCAGTCCTATAACAGGATACTTCCATCTCCCCTGAATAGTGTATGGCTTATAGCGGTCCTATAGACGAATATTTCCATCTCCTCTGTATAGTGTATGGTTTATAGCGGTCCTACAGACAGATACTTTCATCTCCCCTGTATAGTGTATGGCTTATAGTGGTCCTATAGATGGATACTTCCATCTCCTCTGTATAGTGTATGACTTATAATGCTCCTATGGACAGATACTTCCATCTCCTCTGTATAGTGTATGGCTTATAGCGGTCCTATGGACGGATACTTCTATCTCCTCTGTATAGTGTACGGCTTATAGTGGTCCTATGGACTGATACTTCCATCTCCTCTGTATAGTGTATTGCTTATAGTGGTCCTATAGACGGATACTTCCATCTCCTCTGTATAGTGTATGGCTTATAGCAGTCCTATGGACGGATACTTCCATCTCCCCTGTATAGTGTATGGCTTATAGCGGTACTATAGACGGATACTTCCATCTCCTCTGTATAGTGTATGGCTTATAGCGGTCCTACAGACGGATACTTCGATCTCCTCTGTATAGTGTATGGCTTATAGCGGTCCTATGGATGGATACTTCCATCTCCCTTGTATAGTGTATGGCTTATAGTGGTCCTATAGACGGATACTTCCATCTCCTCTGTATAGTGCATGGCTTATAGTGGTCCTATGGACGGATACTTCCATCTCCTCTGTATAGTGTATGGTTTTTAGCGGTCCTATGGACGGATACTTCCATCTCTCCTGAATAGTGTATGGCTTATAGCGGTCCTACAGACGGATACTTCCATCTCCTCTGTATAGTGTATGGCTTATAGCGGTCCTATAGACGGATACTTCCATCTCCTCTGTATAGTGTATGACTTATAGTGGTCCTATGGACGGATACTTCCATCTCCCTTGTATAGTGTATGGTTTTTAGCGGTCCTATGGACGGATACTTCCATCTCTCCTGAACAGTGTATGGCTTATAGCGGTCCTACAGATAGATACTTCGATCTCCTCTGTATAGTGTACGGCTTATAGCGGTCCTATAGATGGATACTTCCATCTTCTTCAGAGTTATCATTGGTGTTTTTCTTGACTCTGGTTAATGCCCTCCTTGCCCAGTCTGTCAGTTTTGGTGGCTCCTTTTCTTTTCAGGTTTGTAGTTGTGCTTTTTTCTTGACCTTTTGCTATAATAATTATGATGGTGGTCCGCAAGATGCCCAAAGTTTTGGGTATTTTTATAATACGGAACCCTGATATATACTCCTCCACAACTTTGTCTGTCTGCTATTTGGAGAGCTCCTTGGTCTTCATGTTGCTTACTTAGTGGTCCAGCAGACTCAGGGGGCTTTTCAGAGTCAGTGTAGTTATACTGACATGTGACAGATGATGTGACACTTTGATTGCACACAGCGGGACAATATTCAGCTAATTATGTGACTTCTGAACTTAATTTCTTGGACCAACCCTTACTAAGGAGCTTCACAGAAAATGGGATGAATACATACGCAATTACACCTTTTACGTTTCTATTTTTAAATCCTTTACTGACCGCCCATACGTCATTTGAGGCCTGGTGTGGGTCTCCCGTGCCACGGATAGCGGGTGCTCGGCTGCGAGATGACAGCCTGGCACTTGCTCTAACAGCGGGGACCGAAGAAACCACGGGTCTCTGCTTTTTAACCCTTTACATGCAGTGGTCAAGCTGGCACTCGGAGCCTTGATTGTAGCTCAGCCTTTACCAAACCCAACCAGATGGGGGGCAAAGTTTGACCCGGCCGGGTCTGGGAACATCTACTTCTATTATCACCAGTCCAGGTTTTTTGGAAAAAAGGCCTGGAAACTACAAATACAAGGGGTTGGGAAGCGGGAGGAGCTTGCCCCTCCTTGGCTTCCACTCTCCCACGTAGGGCTGACAGCTGATTAAAGCTGCCGATTTCTGCCTGAACTAGGCAGGCTCTTAGTTGAAGGGGACCAGTAGGGTCACCCCAACAAATATTGTTTGTACCCCAGTTAAGTGTTACCCCCATATGTGTTTCCCATTCACCTCCTTCCCTTATGTGTCCCCCCTCTCCCCCAACAACCTGACCGAGAGGAGACAAAGGCACACACCTATCCTTGCAATTGACTCCAAATGGCGAATCTAACATTTTGTTCATTCAACACTAAAGGCTTAAACAGCCCACAGAAGAGAAGGCAGCTCCTTTACCATCTCCACAAAAAAAAGGTGATGGTGGCCCTATTACAAGAAACCCACTTCAAGGTGGGCTGTGTGCCGGCCTGCTCCTCCTCGGTCTATACCACATGGCTGACCCCCTGAGAAAGGCGGGAGGGGTCTCCATAGATTTGCACAGAACTCTTCAGAACCAGCAAATTGACTCAAATTCTGGGTAAGGTAATTACATTTGCAAACATTTATCTTCCTGACCAGAACCAGGTATCCCAAGCACTGAAAGTCTTAAACATCCTCGCCAAATTTGCGGATGGATCGAAAATTATACTGGGAGGCGACCTCAACCTGGTCATGGATCCCACCATGGACACCTCATCGGGTAAGTCCTCCATCTCCCGAACAGCAATCAGGACACTAAAGAAAAAATTAGACACATTACAACTAGTGGATCTCTGGAGAATATTGCACCCGGAGGACCGAGATTTCACCTTCCACTCAGTAGCCCACAATTCCTATAGTAGGATAGACTACTTACTGATTTCACACAGCCTTTTAGACAGCTACTCTTCATGTTCACACGAAGACATACTGTGGTCAGACCACGCTCCAGTTCTGGGAGGCATAGCGGGATGGGGAACCACTCCAAGAATCCAGTCCTGGAGACTTAATGACAATCTCCTAAGAGACCCACTATGCACCGCTGCAATCAGAAATGCAATAGAAACATTCAAAGAGGTCCATCAAGCCGATCAGACCCCAGCTCCAATAAAATGGGAAACACTCAAATGCATTCTGAGAGGGGTATTAATTTCACATGGGACAAGAATTAAAAAAGAGAGATCAGCGACTTTGACGGGACTACTGGCCTCGCTGAGGGACAGGGAAAGCGCAAATAAAAGACGGCAAAGCGAAATCCTGAGATCAGAGATTTCGTCAATTCGTCAACAAATACTAGAAATTCTAGACCAGCGCTCTCTGACCTTCAGGGACAAGCTCAGGAAGGGATCCTTTGAATATGGAGATAAATGCGGAAGCTACTTAGCGAGAACCCTTCACCCCAGGTCGCCACTTACTTATATCTCCAAAATTCAATCATCTAAAGGACACATAGCCCACAGCACCAAAGACATACTAGAAGAATTCAAATCTTACTACAACAAACTATACAACATCTCAACAGAGTCCCCTTCTCCCTCATCTCCCCGGGACGAAGAGATGGAGGCATATCTACTAGCACATGCCCCAAAGAGTTTGACGCCAACAGAGGCGGAGGAATTAGAACAAGACTTTACTCCACAAGAATTGACCGACATAATCCAAAATTTAAAGACTAACAAAAGCCCAGGACCAGACGGGTACACGGCCAGGTTCTATAAACTGTTCATGGAAGAACTAGCCCCAATAGCTTTAGACGCTTTCAACACAGTAAATAGAGGACACCCGTTCCCCAAACAGGCACTACAGGCACACATCTCAATCATTCTTAAACCGGGGAAGGACCCCTCGGCCTGCGGGAGTTACAGACCAATTTCATTAATAAATGTAGACGTCAAGATGTTTGCAAAACTGATAGCAAACAGACTACAGAATCTAATACCCAGGCTGATTCATCTGGAGCAAGTGGGATTCGTACCAGGCAGAGAGGCAAGGGATAACACTATTAAGACAATGTCCTTGATAGCCAGAGCCAAATCCACCAATACTCCGCTGTGCCTTCTGGCAATTGACGCCGAGAAGGCATTCGACAGGGTGAGTTGGACCTTCCTCTCTGCCACACTTAAAAAAATCGGAATGGGCCCTCAAATGCTCCAGTGGGTCATGGAGTTGTATCAAGACCCCACAGCTAGAATTAGAGTGAATGGGTCCTTATCTGACCCCTTCAAAGTGAGCAATGGAACAAGACAGGGGTGCCCCCTCTCCCCCTTCCTATACATTTTAACTATGGAGGCATTAGCTAATGCGATTAGAAGCAACGACTCGATAAAAGGTTTCAAGATAAACTCCGCAGAGCACAAAATGGCACTATTCGCAGATGACCTGCTGCTTTATTTATCCAGTCCCCGAGTAGGCATGCCTGTGCTCCTTAAAGAATTCAAAAAATTCGGGAGAATAAACAATTACAAAATCAACGCTCAAAAATCTGAAGCCCTGAACGTCTCACTCCCGCAGGCCGAGGTCTCCCACCTGGAGTCAGTACTCCCCTTCCGCTGGGCCAACCCACATATAAAATACTTAGGAACCAACATTTCAGCAGACCCCTCTCAGGCCTATAAACTAAACTTGATTCCCTTTGTCGAGAACCTGGAAAGAGCCCTAGGTAAATGGAATCCCTTATACATATCATGGTATCGACGAATCAACGCGATCAAAATGGACATATTGCCCAAATTCCTATATCTTTGCCAAACCATCCCAATAGGACTACCGAGATCCTTTTTCCTAAAAATCAGATCACTAATCACAAACTTCGTTTGGAGGGGCCAAAAACCACGATTGCGACACTCACTGTTGACTAGGGACAAAGCAAAGGGAGGCCTGGGCCTGCCTGACTTTTCTCTATATCATAAGGCCAACATAGCAAATTGTGCCCTAGACCTCATCAAAGGACGGGGTTCCAGGCTCTGGGTAGATATAGAGCATTCAGGTGAAGTGGACGGGATATATGGAGCCCCCTGGATTCCTCCTAAATGGGTCAAGTCTATCCCCAATATCCCCCCCTTCAGTCTCCAATTATTCACCACATGGGCGAGCTTCGCGTCCAGACTAGGATTATTCACGGTACCTGGCCATCTAACACCACTCTTAGCAAACCCGCTATTCGAAATAGCCACAAGACAAAAGGGACTACTATCCCTTCCTACTGACCCAACCCCAAGGCTGAGAGACGTAGTAACACAGACGGGGCTGAAACCCATGACCGAGATTGTGGGCCAGAACACCCCGCGGCCAGGATCCTGGCTTCAATACCTTCAGCTGAGGGGCTTTGTGGGCTCGCTGACGTCGAAGGCGAATCTGACGGCACCTCTCACGGAGTTCGAGCAACTCTGCATGTCAGAACAAAACCAGAGACACATGATATCTAGGATCTACAAATGTTGCTGAGTCGGGAGACGGAGGACGAGACCCCGAAATACAAAGAGGCATGGGAAAGGGAACTGGGTGACAATCTCACCGAGGAGGACTGGAGCAAAATTTGGGCCCTTACACACAAGATCTCCACAGCAGGCAAAGTACAGGACCTTAATTACAAGATAGTCTCAAGGTGGTACAGGACCCCAGACCAATTACAGAGAATTTTTCCCCAGTCCTCCCCGGCATGCTGGCGATGCAGTACGAGCAGGGGAACAATGATACACATCTGGTGGGAGTGTCACCCAGTGGCCGTCCTCTGGAAGGAAGTGACAACCTTGTATAATCATATCAGTCGCTCAGATGTGACTATGAACCCTAAACTTGCCCTGCTCTCCCTGTTCCCAGGTGCTACGAGAATTGCTAAGTCAAACTTACTAAAACACTTTATAATCGCAGTGAGAAGACTCATTCCAAGACTCTGGCGCTCTACAACTACCCTGACAAGAGGTATGTGGGTGGAGGAGCTCCACACTCTCATGAGATTTGATGAGCTGGGAGCAGACGAGCCAAAACAGTGGGAAACATACTATAAGACATGGCAGTCGTGGGTCGCTTTTAGGGGATCAGACACCCTTAAACACTGGATAGAACAAGGATCAATAGATGGTTGATCGGCCGTTACCCTGACGAGCACTGAGACAACAATTGTTACAGCCTCGCCCGCCTATAAGCACAGCGTCTCCATCCCTCCTCCTTTCCCACCCCCCACCCCTTTTTTACCCTCACCCCCCCCCCCCCCCGCCCTCTCCCGTGTACGTCTTAGAATAAGTAAAGTTAAGTTAAGTTGATATAATTGGAAGAAAGGAACAGGTCTATCGAGTATCTAGCTTAGGCCCGGGCTGACTAACTAAGCCCGAATCCTAGACACCATCAAGGGGAGAGCCCGACCGGGAATGAACCATCAAGAGGGGGGCCACCAGGCAGCCCCCGAACAATCTTCATGATTCAGCATCACACATGCTCAGTCTTTCCCCTCTCCATCTCCTTTCTATTCCCCATATGTACCACTGTCTAAGTTGCTAAAGTTGCCCTTTTTTCTGTTTGCTAAGCAAGATATAAGCAAATTAACATGACTAAGTTGTATTCAATAAAATTTATTTGAACCTAAAAAATTTTTAAAAAAATCACAAGTGTGGTATTGTTGCGTTCGTAATGACCCAGAGAAAAAAGTTAAAATACAATAAACATGACAAAAATAGCTAATTTTGCCTATTTTGCTTTACAAAAAAAGGGAATAGAAAGTGTTTAAACAATTGCATGGATAAAACAAATGGCACCATGAAAAAGTACAACTCGTCCCACAAAAAAAACCCTTTCACAGCGCTGTTAACAAAAAAGAAAAATGTTAGGGATTAGAGATGAGCGAGCGTACTCGGATAAGCACTACTCGCTCGAGTAATTTGCTTTATCCAAGTATTGCTGTGCTCGTCCCTGAAGATTCGGGTGCCGGCATGGAGCGGGGAGCTGCAGGGGAGAGCGGGGAGGAACGGAGGTAAGATCTTTCTCTCCCTCTCTCCCGCCCGCTCTCCCCTGCTCCCCGCTGCGACTCACCTGTCAGCCGCAGCGGCACCCGAATCTTCAGGGACGAGCAGAGCGATACTCGGATAAAGCACATTACTCGAGCGAGTAGTGCTTTTCCGAGTACGCTCGCTCATCTCTATTAGGGATCTTTAAATACAACGATAAGCAAAAAAAACATTTTTTTTAAATCTGAAAAAGTTGCAAAAAAAACAACAACATATAAATTTGGTATTGACATAATGGTACCGGCCTGCAGAATTAATTTCACATATTATTTACACTACACGCTAAATACCGTTAATAAAATGCCAGATTTTGTTAGTCTTGCCTCTAGAAAAAAATGGAATAAAAAGCAATCAAAATGTTTCATGTTCCCAAAAATTGGATAAATGAAGACTACAGTTCATTCCCCAAAAACAAGTCCGTATAGAGCTCTGTCGATGGAAAAATAAAAATGTTCTGGTTCTTGCTGACACAAAAGCAAAGCTTTAAGAAAAAAGTCTTTTTTTGTGTAAAAAAATAGAAAACGTAAACTGTATAAACCCCAAATCGTGCTGACCCAGAGAGTGATGTTATCACATTATTCATTTTGCACACTAAATGCCGTAAAAATGAAATTCAAAAACAAATAACAGAATTTCTTTTTTTCCTCCCAATTTCACTAAAAAAATGAAAGAAAATACAACTTGTCCCACAAAGAAGAAGTCCTCATATGGCAACGTTGAAAGGAAAATAAAAGTTCTGGATCCAGGAATGCAACAATTAAAAAAACGTAAAAATGAATTGCTGATTAAGGCGCGAAATAGTTTTGTGACTAAGGGGGTTAAAGCCGAATACTTATGTTTTTTTGTGTCAGGCTGCGATGCAATTGTTACTGTTAGAGATGAGCGAACGTACTCGGTAAGGGCGATTTCGTAATCGAGCACCGCGATTTTCGAGTACTTCACTACTCGGGTGAAAAGTACTCGGGTGCGCTGTGGGGCGGGGGGTTGCAGAGGGGAGTGGGAGGTAGCAGCGGGGAACAGGGGGGAGCCCTCTCTCTCTCCCTCTCCCCCCCACTCCCCGCTGCAACCCCCCGCTCACCCACAGCGCACCCGAGTACTTTTCACCCGAGTAGTGAAGTACTCGAAAATCGCGGTGCTCGATTGCAAAATCGCCCTTACCGAGTACGTTCGCTCATCTCTAGTTACTGTTAGAGCTCTTCCACACTGGCGATCACAATATCGCTGCAACTCTTTTCCTGTGATTTTTGAGCATCAGCGCTGTTTTTTGTTGCAAAAACATTGCTGCTAATTGCGATTTTCTTACGTAATTTTTGCCTTGATTTTCTAGTAAGAACGTCAAAAGGACTTTCTAATGTTAAAAACGCATCGCATTGCATGAAGCTCGAGCTTTGCGATGCAATATAAAGGAGGCGCCAAAGGGAAACATGGGAGATAAAAAGACGCAAAATGCAGAAAGATTGGGCATGCCACGCTTTTTTCCTCTCAACATTGCATGAGTGAAAACATCGCAAACATGAAGGAAACCGCGGGGATAACTGGTTTCATAATCCTGCGTTTTCAATCACTCTTGCATCGCACGATTTTATCGCCAGTGTGAAGGCAGCCTTAGGCCGGTTTCACATGGCTGAGATTTTCGTGTCGGATTTGTGCGTTGTGAGAGAATAGGGAAGCAGGAAAGTGGAATCCCCAGCACAAGTGTGAAAACCGCTTTAGAAGGCTTGTAAAGACATTTTGAGATATGTGACCAGAAGACTCAGCAATAGAGGAATGGAACTTATCATAGAAGTTGCCTGGGATAAATGTCATCACATCCTGTCCTGAGACGACCTCTTTGACAAGGTTGCTGAGTTTAGCCCTGTGATCTAGGCTAATGTTTACAGTCCTTGCAAAATAATCAGTCTCTTAAAAATGGTGTTGCATTATATTTCTATAACATTTTGAGTAGCAAAAGTGGTAGAAAGTAGAGGGTGGTTATTAATGGTACATACTCTGATTGGGTCACCGTTACTAGCGGGGACCACAAGAGGCAGTATTGGAGGGGTCACTGTTACTAGTGGGGTACCACAGGGGGCAGTATTGGAGGGGTCACTGTTACTAATGGAGTACCACAGGGGGCAGTATTGGAGGGGTCACTGTTACTAGTGGGGTACCACAGGGGCAGTATTGGAGGGGTCACTGTTACTAATGGGGTACCACAGGGGGCAGTATTGGAGGGGTCACTGTTACTAGTGGGGTACCACAGGGGGCAGTATTGGAGGGGTCACTGTTACTAGTGGGGTACCACAGGGGGCAGTATTGGAGGGGTCACAGTTACTAGTGAGGTACCACAGGGGGCAGTATTGGAGGGGTCACTGTTACTAGCGGGGACTACCAGAGGCAGTATTGGAGGGGTCACTGATACTAGTGGGGTACCACAGGGGGCAGTATTGGGCCCTCTTTCTTTTAATTAATGTATATTAATGACCTGATAAAGGGATTACACAGTAAAATATCAATATTAGCAGATGACACAAAACTATGTAAAGCAATTAACAGAAGAGAGGACACAAAGTGGTTGTAAGAGGATCTGGATATGTTGGGGGCTTGGACAGAAAAGTGGCAAATGATAAGTTAATGCACATGGGCAGAGGAAATACATGTCACCATTACACACTAAATGGGAAACCACTGGGTAAGGGCTCTTTAACACGAGCGTATATAGGCCGCCGTTTTCACGGTTGGTCGATATACACTACGATCTGATGTATTGGATTCCAATGCATCAGATCATATGGTGGTATTCCCGTGGCGTAAAAGCGGCCAGCCAATATTGCTACGCAAGCTTTCACTCCGGGCCAAAAAGATAGTTCTGTAACTATCCTTCCGGCTGGAATACATCGGCTGCTGCATGGGCTCCTATAGAAGCCAATGACAGCGGCCGGAGAAGGGATTGTGACTGCTAAACTCCCTCCCTCTTCTCTCCTCCCCTCTGGCCGTTTGCAATGGGAGGGGGCGTGATTGGGTGGAGCTGGCAGTGGCCAAGGGGCGGGTGCTTGGCTCCACCCCGCCCACTCCCATTGCAAACAGCCAGAGGGAAGGGGTGGCAACAGCATTGGGGCCTTGGCGTATATGCGTTAGATTTGTGTGCCCCTTCACGCGTTTTTACGGCACCGGTGGGAGCATGTGAAAACACCTACGGCCATGTTAGAGAGGCCTTACACTGACATGGAAAAGGACTTGGGGATTTCAGTTAACTGTACACTTAACTGGAGCAACCAGTGTCAGGCAGTTGCTGCCAGGGCAAATAGGATAATGGAGTGCATCAGAAGAGGTCTAGGGGCGCATGATGAGAACATTTTTCTTTCTCTTTACAAGTCACTGGTTAGACCAAACAAGGAATATAGTGGACAGTTTTGGGCACCAGTGCTCAATTAGGACATATCAGAGCTTGAGCGGGTACAAAGTCGAGCAAATAAAGTAACGGGGCACTAAAAGGTCTCCGCAATGAGCCTATATTAATGATAGGCTGATGGCGGAGAATCGCAGCATGCCGCGCTTTTAATCAGGCAAGCGGAAAATCGCTGTGATTCTCTACTCGTGTGCAGTAGGCTGCGCTTTTCATAGTTATCCTATGAAAAGCGTATCATGCAAGCTCCGTGTGCGATTTATCGCCGCGGATCTCGCAATGACACCTCGCCTGTAGACAGCCAGCCTAAAGAACTCTCATCCACATGCTACATAAAAATAAATCCAAAAGTAAACTGACCATTGCAGCAACCTCTACATCTAGAGGAAAAAAGGCTTTTACAGCGACATAGAAAGGGATTCTTTACTGTAAGAGCAGTAAGACTATGGAACTCTCTGCCTGAGGATGTGGTGATGGAGAACTCGCTGAAAGAGTTAAAGAGGGGCCGGACACCTTTCTTGAGAGCGATATTACATGTTTTCGTCACTGATTGCTTCAGGAGGGTTGTTGGTCCAGTGATTTAATGTGATTGCCAGATTGGAGTCAAAATGAGGAAAACTAGCTTCTACCTCAGTGAGGGTTTTTTTTTTTGCCTTCCTCTAAATCAGTATTCCTGGATAAAAGACTGAACTGCACGGGCATGTCTTTTTTTCAGCCTTACTCATTGTTACTATGTTACTTTTGTTTTTAACAGAAGAGATTAACTGTATTCAGTATTTTTGTAATGGCGCAAACTGTATACTGAACAGCAGGATTTGACTTCACCTATTAGCAGTCACCTTTCCTGGGTACTAACCATGTCTCCCAATACTCAGATACCCTCAGGACTTACACTAGAGCCAAATAGTGTAACAACAGGATGTGACAAGAATAACAGATATGAAGCACATGGCAACACAATAAAAAACACAAATACAAAACTACATGATCGGGGAAGACGTTAATGGTAACTGGATGATGAGGATGAAGATAATAACCATAGAATTGACAGTGGAGACTGGAACTAATGGTATGGAACAAAGATAACAAGAAGAGAAATCTTATCCCTAAGCTAGATAGCCTTTCATCCTTACCTATCCTCTTCCTGACAGAGACCCTAACACTAAACACCATTTCCTTTTAATTAGCCCTCAGTTATCCCTACTGGCACCCCTTATCTGAAATACTACCACGGAGAATAAAAGGCACTAGGACCAAGACAACAAGCTAAACAAGTAAGCTAAATAATAAACCAAGGCTAGGAAGATAAAAACAGGGAATGAGCAGGCAAAAAACAGAGGCTAGGAAACAAAACTGGGCTAGTCATAACCACAGGAACAAGGGCACATTGAAAAGAAGAAACTAGACTAGAAAAAGGTGCTAGAACTTGTACAAGGAATAAAGGATATTAACACATTTTTGCTGCGGTCACCAGCAACCATACTGCAGAAGCCAGGGTAGAAACAGACATTTAGGCAGGAACCACACTGCGGAAGCAAGGGATACTTATATGGAGGCTAGCCAATGTGGATGAGATTGTGAGTTGTCATCTGGGTGTCATGGTAGGTGGCAGCCTTCTGAAGGCCCCTAGAGCTGCCATGTATTTCTGCCTGTTAAGAACTGGATGATGTACTCCAAAATGGTACCAATAGAAACCACAGATCGTCTTGGAAAGATAAAAAAAAGTTATAGCAAAAAATATAAATAAACTTAGTATTATCATACTTGTACTGACCCACAGCATAAAGTTATCACTTTTTGCTGCAATGTGTACGCAGCAAAAACAAGACCTCCCCTCCCAGATAATGCAATTGTGTTTCCATTTTACTCCACTTAGAAAGTTTTAAATGTTTTTCTGTACATTATATATTAAATAGTACTAATGAAAAATTCAAACTGTCCAAAAAAAAAAAAAGGCCTTAGAGAGCTACATCGATGGAGAAGTAAAAGAGTTCTGATTTTTTGAAAGTAAGGAGAAGAAATCAAAAATTGGTGAAAAAAGGGCCTCGTCCTTAAGTGATTAAAACTACCTCCCTAATAATGTGTAGGTCCCTCTTGGACTGCCAAACCGGATCTGAACACCAAGGCATGGACTCCACAAGTCCTCTGAAGATGTCATTTGGTGTTTGCCACCTAAACGTTGGCAGCAGATCCTATACATCCTGTAATCTGTGAGGTGCGGGCAACATGGATCGGACTTGTGTTTCTTGCACATCCTACTGATGCTCTATTGGACTGAGATCTGGAGGACAAGTCATCACCTCGATCTCTCGTCAGACCATTCCTGGAAATTTTTTGCACTGTGGCCAAGTGCATTATCTTACTAAAAGAGGGCATTGCTATTTGAGAATGTCGCTGCCACGAAGGGTAGTCTATACAATGGTTAGGTAGGTGGTACGTGTCACATCTAATATAAAGATGTGTTAGATTTGTGACATCCTCACCACCGCTGTAAAATCATCAAGTTTGAATTTGTTACATTGAGCGACCTGTCAAAGTTCCTATGTTAACCCTTTCCAATCCACTGTCTGAAGACATTATGATTTAAGGCTGTATAGCTCTGATGTTGGAAGACGTCCGTCGGGGTTCTCTTACTGTATATTGCCAGCCTCTCTGCTGTCAGAGCCTATCCAACATGTCACTTCATGCAGTACTGGCTTTAGCCAGCAGATAGCGCCGTTGTATAATAGCAGAAAAAGAGTAAGCCCCCTAGGAAAACCAGGATACAAATTGGATTGCAAAGGATTAAGTCTAGAGTTAAGCGAACATACTCTGCCGAGCTTGATGCTCGTTCGAGTATTAGCGTACTCGATGGTGCTCGTTACTCGAACGAGCATCAAATCGTTATCGACCCCGCCCCAGAAAACTCAGGACCCGGCGTCCCACATACAAAAAAATGCTCGAGTCTCCCATTGTAGTCAATGGGGTTCGTTACTTGAGTAGAGCTCTCGAATTTTACGAAAAGTTCGACTCGAATAATGCGGACCCGAGCATTTGGGTGCTCGCTCATCTCTAGTTAAAGGAGATGTCCCGAGGCAGCAAGTGGGTCTATACACTTCTGTATGGCCATATTAATGCACTTTGTAATATACATTGTGCATTAATTATGAGCCATACAGAAGTTATAAAAAGTTTTATACTTACCTGCTCCGTTGCTAGCGTCCTCGTCTCCATGGTGCCGACTAATTTTCGGCCTCCGATGGCCAAATTAGCCGCGCTTGCGCAGTCCGGGTCTTCTCCTCTTCTCTATGGGGCTCCGTGTAGCTCCGTGTAGCTCCGCCCCGTCACGTGCCGATTCCAGCCAATCAGGAGGCTGGAATCGGCAATGGACCGCACAGAAGCCCTGCGGTCCATGAAGACAGAGGATCCCGGCGGCCATCTTCAGCAGGTGAGTATGAAGACGCCGGACCGCCGGGATTCAGGTAAGCGCTGTGCGGGTGGGTTTTTTAACCCCTGCATCGGGGTTGTCTCGCGCCGAACGGGGGGGGGGGGGGGGGGGGTTAAAAAAAAAAAAACCCGTTTCGGCGCGGGACATCTCCTTTAAGTCTAGTCGCTCTGCTGTGCTTCAGCCAACAGCGACGCTAGGGAGAGCCAAGTATTGCTAAGCCACGTTCAGATCAAGTGCTTACCAGTTTGACTGTTGCCATGTCCCCCAAACATGGAAGACCAAGCCGTGGACGGTGAACAGTTCAAGCCGAATCCTCGGCTCGACCGTTCTTACAACATGGACAACCATTCTTCCAAACATTTTATGTTTGCATAGCGGACATTGGGTTGATCTAGTCTACATAATTGTCAGGACACGAGGTTTCCCACAGATCATTGCCCAGAGCATCATGCTGCCTCCGCTGCCTTGTCTTCTTCCCATAGTGCATCCCGGAGCCATCTCTTCCCCAGGTAAGTGACCCATGTGCAACTGGCTGTCCACATGATGTACAGTAAAACATGATTAATTCGACCAGGCACCTTCTTCCATTGCTCCATGGTCCACTTCTGATGCTCTTGTTCCCATTGCGGACGCTATCAGCAGTGGACTGCGGTCACCATGGGCACTATGAACAAGTGGTACCAAAAACAACCCCATGAACAGCAAGCTGCAATGCTCTGTGTGATTTGACAACTTTCTATTCTAGCCAGCAGTAAGCATTGTATAAATGTATACTGCAGTAGCTCTTCTGCGAGAACAGACTAAATGGGCTAAGGCCGATTTACATGTAAGGAATTGTCATTTGAACGAACGAATGATTTAACAACTTTTTTGCCTTCAAATGCTGAGCATTTTCAAGTACAGATAATTGTTTGAGATCCTCACCGTTTCCCTTATTAAGGCCCATTAGACACAATGATTATCGCTCAAATTTTCGCTCAAAAGATAATCGCTGTGTGCAACTGCACTGACGTCCTGCAGTTTTCGTTAAGCCGTCGCTCTTCGTTGTCTTTCAGTGTCCTGAAAGACAACGATGAGCCTTATCAGGGATTCACAGCGGGATACAGCTGATACTATTGTTTGAGCAGTATCCCGCTCTCTGATGACAGCTGGGTACGAAGAACAGAGCGGTCCAGCTGTGTTCTCCATACCCCGTGCGGAGCGCTAGGCTGTATAACACCCGGGCGCTCCATGCAGAAAACAGCTGGATGCAGAAGGCCAGCAGGGACACCCCGCTTGTCTTCTGCATCCTCCGCTTAGAGCACTCGGCTGTACAACAGCCGGGCGCTCGGAGCGGGGAACAGCTGGATGCAGAAGACAAGTGGGGACGCCCTGCTTGTCTTCTGCATTCTCTGCTCCGAGTGCTTAGCTGTATAACAGCCGGGCACTCGGAGCGGAGAACAGCTGGATGCAGAAGACAAGTGGGGACACCCTGCTGGTGTTCTGCATCATCCGCTGGCAGCGCAAGGTGATCGCTCATCTTGAGCGATCATCTTGGGCTGCAAACAACACAACGATTATCGCTCAAAAGTCGCTTGAGCGACATCTTTTGAGCGATAATCGTTGTGTCTAAATGGGCTTTTAGCTGTGTAAGCTGTTGTTTGCTCAGGTGGATGTGTGTTTATGTGAAGAATCTGTAGCAGAAGGTTTTTAATTAGTGCGAAGAAAAACCATTGTCTTCTGCCGCATGAGACATTGTGTTTAGCTGGGCAAACAATCACCCCTCCCCTCAAGTCGTCTGAAAGACTGAACGAATGTCATTTACACCGACAAGTGAATGAACTTACGACTATTCTTATGTGGACGATGGCCGCACGTTTACACGTTAGTCTTATGTGGACGATGGCCGCACGTTTACACGTATTGATTATCACTCAAATTAGTTTGTCTTTGTTCCCTATGCACATCAGTGCCCATGACCTGTCACCGGTTGGCCTTCCTTGGAGCAAATTGGAAGGTACTAACCACTACATATCGGGAACACCCCCCGAGTCTGCCTTTTTGGAGATGCTCTGACCCCGCCGTCTAGTCGTCACAATTATGCCTTTGTCGAAGATCCTTACGCACCGTTTTTCCTGCTTCCAACACATCAACTTCAAGAACTGACTGATCACTTGCTGCTTATTATATTCCACCCAAGGATAGGTGCCATTGTAAGGAGATAATACTGCTCACTTCACCTGTCAGTGGTTTTAATTGAATGACTTATCAGTGTATATAAAGTTCTATTTCGATGTAATGCATGTAATTATAGCCTCTGGTACTGCCGTCATGACCGCTGCTGTTTTCCCAGCTGTAGGCCCAGGTCATCACACTAATCTCCCAGGCAAAACTTTACCCTTTGGACCTGTTGCAATTTGCTCTGAACTCCCAAACACAATAACTCAGCTGGTTTTCCTGCCTATATAAATTCACGTCCAAGGCAAAAGGATCATTCTCTCCCTGGGGCGCAAGAAGAAAAGCCAAGATTGGCATACAAGGGAGATAAGGAGCTCCTGCGAGCTGTAATAGCTCATCATGGGCTCTAGGACGCTCTTGCTCCTTGTGCTGTTCGCCAGCAGTTGCATCTTAGCTCGTAAGTAATGGATCCGCTTCATTTTGGGCAATTCTATTGGCAAATTTATATAGCATTTATCTATAGATTAATAGGGCCTTACATTGGAAATGCTATAATATGGATGGTTGACTAGTGCTGCCTTCTGAAATACTACATCGTATTAAGTATTATATAGAAATACAATGTAGTATGAAATAACAGCTATAAACACGGCGCCAAACAGCAGGTTTATATACTGTTGTACTATCGGGTGTGTTGTTGTAATGCTTACAAATGCCAAGACAGCAGACTGAGAGAAATAGGTACAGAAATGGGTAGATATGAGCTAGATAGATAAATATATATGTACCGTATGTGTGTATATATATATATATATATATATATATATATATATATATATATATATATATATATATATATATATGTAGTATCTATCTATATCATATCTATTTATCTAGTGCATATCTATCTATGCTATATCTTCTATCTATCTATTCTATATCTATTTATATCATATCTATATGTCTATTCTATATCTTCTGTCTATCTATCATATCTATCTATATTATATCTATCTATTTATCTATCTAGTGCATATCTATCTGTCTATGCTATATGTTCTATCTATCTATTCTATATCTATCTATATCATATCTATTCTATATAATCTCCATATGTTATATATATATATATATATGTGTGTGCGCTTCTTCTTTGGAAAAATGTTCAGTTACCAAGTGTATTTAAAAGACTGCACAGTAAGAACATATATTTTTAATGTAAAGTCAGAGACGAACCTATGGCTAAATGTGTAACACATACATTATAATTGGTATGGCATGTTATAGCCACTAGATTACTCCAGAAGGTTGTTCCAGGGATTATTCTGATTGCCAGATTTGGAGTCGGAAGGAATTTTTTCCCCCAAAATGAGGAAAATTGGGTTCTACCTCATTGGGTTTTTTTTCTTGCCTTCCTCTGGATCAACGGTGCAGGATAATAAGCTTCACTGGATGGATATGTATAGTTTTTCAGCCTTACATAATATGTTTGACGTATGCTTAAAGAGTACCTGCACTTTCACGCTGTAACGCTCATGCTCCATCTGCCATTTTCGTCCCCTTGCGGCAGCTGAAGACGAACCATATAGTGCTTATGTAACGCTGTATGGGTCATCTTCAGCTGCCAGGAGGAGCCCAAAACAGCCGGCGGCACGAGCGCTCCAGTGTGAGCGCGCAGGTACTCTATAAAATTGCATATGTTTGTTCTGTGTACATTAAACATCTACACTGAACTTATATTAAAAATGCGGTGTGGACAGCCCTGAGGACTCAGAAGACGTCTGATTTGGGTCTCTGAAAACCAGACTTATTGTACTTGGCGAGTACGGCCATGTGGCATCCATGTGTCACATCTGTCTATTTTGCACTTCCATATGTCACCCTTTTTTTTTTCTCGTGTGCAAAAAATAAAAACGGAAGGCGGCCTAATTTTTCTTTGTAGCTTTGCTTAGCAATGATCAGTGAAAACCGGAGTACACGCGGATGTCATCCTTGTGCGCCCTGTTTTTTCTTTTTTTGCATACCCATTGACTTCAGCCGACGATGGGCGTCCGAGAAATCATACCCAAATAGGACATGCTGTTTTTTCCTTTACCGTTGGTCTATGTATGAAGCCGCGTCTCCTCACAGCCCCATTGACTGGAATGGGTCTGAGCGCAGTCCGGTGCAAACACGGACAGCATTATAAATGAAGCATTCTAGTCGGGGGACTTGTTACGGATGATGCATCGGGTCCAGCAGCTTCTAGTTACATAGAAGACTATTTGGATGCTTTGGATATTAGAGAATTATTGTTACTATTCTATCCTCTAAAATCATTTTTATTACATTTGCAGAAGAAGATGGGACAGAAAGCCAAAATCCCAGCTGTCCAAGTAAGGCCACGCTTTCTTTATTGCATGCACTACGGTACAATCACTTAGAGCTAAAGTACTGGGTAGGAAGTTGTTGACTCCCAAGAAAAACTTTATCACCGGAGTCAGAAGGGTAATTTCCAGTCTTGCAACAGTGTTTCCATCCGCTTGTGGAATAGACTCTGGTCCACAAGTCCTAGTCCTCCTGGTAAACAGCGCGGTGACTTCATAGCCGCCCTATCAGTGTGGATAATTATTTATTACACCTAATCTTTCCCCCGATCATGAAATGTGTACTGTGTGCTTAACCTTTGTATTGGAGGCTGGAGGCCATTCCCGCTCCCTGGAAAAGAGACATGTTGTTCTGTATCGGACAAAGTGTGAAATAAAAGTGCTGTTCACTGGAAAACGCCCACTGTTACAGCGTTGTAATGTGAGGGAAGAGTGCCCTCTAGTGTGCACTGGATATATTACAGATTCACTTGCAGGTCAATTCCCAATCATGGCTTATATATAGTAGTTAGACAAGAGCGATCAAGAAGATATTTTGCATCTTTGAAATAACTTGGGTTTCTATACATTTTTATATTCTTTTATGCCATGGCTGGTCACATATATAAAAATAATTGATAGTTGATTTTTTTTTTTTTTAAAGTGCAAATTTATGCTAGTTTATATTAGTAGACTGAAATAAAGTCTTTTCTCCAAAAGCAAAAAAAAAAATAAAAAATCACCAGATAATCACTTAGAGAAGGCTAAGTTAAGAGGTTGCAACTCTTATCTATTAGCCAGAATAGTGTGTCTATAAAGAGAGTCTCTCTCTCTCTCTCTCTCTCTCTTTTTTTCTTTCTTTCCTTTTCTTTTCTTTCTCCATTCAGTCTCCTCCTCACTGTGGGGGATGCAGTAAGCCCACAGTGACAAGGATGGGTGACATGATACTCCCGTTCTCAAGATCAGTGGGGGTCTCAGCGGTGAGACCCCCACCGATCACCAAGAGTCTCTGTGTCTCTCACACTTTTTTTTTCTCTTTCTTTCTTTCTTTCTTTCTCTCTTTCCCTCTTTCTTTCTTTCTTTCTTTCTTTCCTCTCTCTTTCTCTCTCTTTCTCTCTCTCTTTCTCTCTCTCTTTCTTTCTCTCTCTTTCTCTCTTTCTTTCTCTCTCTTTCTTTCTCTCTCTCTCTTTCTCTCTCTCTCTCTTTCTCTCTCTCTCTCTTTCTCTCTCTTTCTTTCTCTCTCTTTCTTTCTCTCTTTCTTTCTCTCTTTCTTTCTCTCTCTTTCTCTCTCTCTCTTTCTCTCTCTCTCTTTCTCTCTCTCTCTCTCTCTCTCTCTCTTTCTTTCTCTCTCTCTCTCCCCCTCCCCCTCCCTCCCCACTGTGAGGGATGCAGTAAGCCCACAGTGACAAGGATGGGTGACATGATACTCCCGTTCTCAAGATCAGTGGGGGTCTCAGCGGTGAGACCCCCACCAATCACCAAATTATACCCTCTCCTGTGGATAGAATGATAAACTTCACAAAGTACATGTGGAAGTGGGTATTGTTTGATATAAAGATGTTACCGCACATATAGACTGGACCTCCACATTTATCCGCCACATTTTCCATTATGTTTATTTCAGAAGATTCAATCAAATTCAGACATCTCAGGAAATATACATATAATTATGACGCCACTACATCTACTGGGGTGACTGGTACAGCCGATTCACAGAGTGGGTCCAAGTTTAACTGCAAGGTAAGAAGAGAAGACTGGAGCGCGCACAGATCCGGACATGGCTACTGCTGTACATTCTTATACCTTTTTTGCTTTACTAAATATTCCAACATCTTATTTTATAAAAGGTCGAACTTGAAGTGCCACAGCCATGCAACTACATCCTGAGGATAAAGCAGTGCACCCTGCGGGAGGTGTATGGCGTAAGCTCCGAGGGCAAAGCTCTCTTCAAGAAGGCAAAGAACTCTGAAGACTTCTCCGGTGCTATGTCCAAGTAAGTGAGAAGGATATTTCTAAAGGACCACCGCTGCCATTTTTTAAAAACTAAGAATATAATAAGGCTATCCAGACTGGATAAAGGTGTTTTTCAGGAGTAAACTATTGATGACCTAACCTCTGGATAATCCATCAATAGTTGATAAGTAGAATCCGTTCAGAATCCCTTGTGATCAGCTGTTTAATGCGACTATGGTGCTGAAGTAAGCTCACTTCAGTCCATGCCAGGCAGTGCTCCATGCATTGTATAGCGTCCATGCCTGGTATTGCAGCCCAGTCTCATTCACTTGAATGGGAGTGAGCTGTTCTCAGGCCATATCACTGATGAACGTGACATCACAGGTCTGAGATGGACGCTGCAGCCCCTTCAATCAGCTGATTTCGACCGGCAGCCGCCCACCAATCAACTATGGTGACTTATTCTAGTCATCATTAGTGTAATCTTGGAAAACCCCTTTACAATGATTGTGAATTATAAAGTAATATTTTGCTGAATAAACTTTCAGCCCAAGATTGTAACTTATTCCTTATCCACAGAAGCCTCTGATTGGTAGAGGTCTGATCACTCAGCCTCCATCGATCATGAGAATGAGGATCCTGTGTTTCCCTATATGAACTGAGCGGCAGTCGAGCTTCTATTCAACAGTCCCATAGAGAAGAATGGTGCAGCAGTGCACATACTAGATCGCTGCTCTTCATACATGATCAGTGAGGGTAACAGTGGACGGACCCCATCAGTCATGCATTTATTCTCTATCCTGTGGATAGGGGATAAGTTTAATTCTTTGAAAATCCCCTTTAATAGATATGGGAATGCTGTTGCACTGATTTCTATAGAAAACAGTCCTGGCCAACAGTGGTTAAAAATGGTACTGCAAGTGGCGAGTAAATGTATATTCCATAAAGTAAAGGAAGCAACCATGGGACATGCTTGTAGGTCACGCATTTAACAAGATGTATATATTTTAAGATGTGGTAAAACTCCTTTAACCCTTTCCAATCCACTGTCTGACCTCTGAAGACATTATGATTTAAGGCTGTACAGCTCGGATTTTGGAAGACATCCATCGGGGCTCTCTTACTGTATATTGCCAGCCTCCCTACTGTCGGAGCCTATCCAATGTGTCACTTCATGCAGTACTGGCTTTAGCCAGCATATAGCGCCATTGTATAACGGCAGAAAAAGAGTAAGCCCCCTAGGAAAACCAGGATACAAATTGGATTGGAAAGGGTTAACAAGGGTAACTATATGTACTTTAGATAGACAAATCAGATCTATATGTCTATGGCCAAATAGCATCATGTTTTTCATCTGCCAGGCTTCATAATTCAAGAACTACAACTTTCACCATGTCCTGTCAAGGGGCCATTGGGATATGCTACAATGCCCAGTACCAAGACCAGATCTTCCTGTTCTTGAAACAATACCATTGCTACATACTGTATATTTATGTTTGCAAATGTCCTCTTCTAGGTATGAAGTCAACTTCAGTGTTCAGGATGGGAAGCAGGTCATATTGTATCCTAAAGAAGATGAGCCTGTCAATATACTGAATATTAAGAGAGGCATCATTTCAGCTCTTCTTGTTCCAGATGAGACACAAGAAACCAGTAGCATGGTAAGAACACCTAGTATGGTCTTAGAATAACAGATCTAACTCTGTGCCTCTCCAGCTGCTGCAAAACTATGACTCCCTGCAGGCCATGACAGCCGGACTCTATCAGGGCATTTAGGGACTTGTAGTTTTGCAACAGCCGAGAGCCACAAGTTGGAGACCATTACTTTTAAATGTAGTGGCGCTCATATACATATTTGGTGGCTTCTGATCACCTTTCAGTTTATGTAGGATACACACTATTAAAGGACTTGTCTTTGGCCTTCCAGACCTGCTAGCAGGCAACATATAGGTTGCTGTAAACGATATTCTCCTGACGGTCGTCCCGGGCAGCACTGTTAATTTTAAAGATGTTGTCCGAGATTCCAAAAAAAGTCTTCCCTTTATCCAGTAACAGTTCTCCCCCCAGAGTCTGTTTCTGGTATTGCAGCTCAGTCCCAATTACTTGCATACTGATTTTTTTTCCTTCATCTATTTACATTTTCTTATTTTTTTCTACTTTTCTTTGCTTTCATTTATAGGATACTGTATATGGAAAATGTAAAAGTGAGATCAGTGTAGGAAAGAAAGGAGGCGCTGATGTTACCGTCAGTACAAACCTGAAGACATGTGACCAGTTCACACCATTCAGAGACTACGTCAGCCCTATCGCTCTCTTTAAAGGATTGGTATGTACACCCCTCATGTGAGATAAAACAACCTATGCCTGACTCTGGCAGATAGTCACTGTTTTATATGATTTGATATATTCTTCTCCCAGAATACCCCGTTGTCCACACTGGTCAGCAGCAGCCAGTCTTGTCAGTACACTCTGGAAACAAAGAGAAAACATGTTACAGAGGCATCCTGTGTGGAGACTCATCTCTTCCTCCCCTTCTCTCACAAGTAAGTGCAATAATTGTACCTCATGTTTTGCAAAAGTTAACCCACAATGTCTCTGCCTATACAATATCATAGTGCTACATGGTACATGGTCACCTTTGGCTCTGTGAAGTTGCCCGTTTACCCTCCACCTAGTGTAAGGCACATCCCATAGATGAAGCCCATGTAACTGGCATAGGGCCCCTGGATAGATGGAGTCTAACATGTTGACTGCTTCCCTTATGGATAGTAAGAGCCCATGCTGCAGGAATCACCTGTCCACAAACCTTATAAAAGAGACTTTTGACAATTAATGTAGGGATCATGGAAACAATTTGGGAGGAAACCAAGCATCAAGTTCTCCTGACCCAAGTGGTTATGGGTGTGGCAGCAATAACCCGCACTAGAAGGGGGTTCCCTTTTAATTTCTGCAATGAGAGTGCCCATCACCTGTATTTAGACTACTGACTGAGAAACAAGGAGTGATCTATCTATCTGAATTACTGTATAAGCAAGCCTAATTTATTGAATCTGAAATAACTAGTAACAAAAAAGTAACATAAAGCCTAAATAAAGAAATATCATGATATATTGAAACACTTCTTGAACAACCAGTGCTGCCATAGGGCCTCAGGATAGAGGGACTCTAACTCATGTTAGCTGCTTCCCCTATGGATAGTAAGAGCCCATGCTGCTGGAATCACATGTCCATAGAGCCTATAAAATGGATTTTGGAAATTAATTCTTGAGATCATGGGAAGTTGGAAGGAAACCAAGCATCAAGTCCTCTTTATTATGTGTGTGATAGCAATAACCAGAACTGGTAGAAAGATTGGATTGTAATCTCTTCAACGAGGGTCCCCATGACCTGTATGTATGCTACTGATAGAGGAACAAAGACTGATCTATATATCTGATGTATAAGTAGGCCTAATTTATTGAATCTGAAATAAGTAGGGACTATAAAAGAGTAATATAAAAGCCGAAATGAAGAAATATAATATATTGAAACACCTCATGGGCAATTAGTCCATTCGGGGTACATGGCAACAAATACAATTCCAGCTTTCATCTTTCAGGGGACATTAGTCATTCTTATAACGTTGTTCTTTTATTCTAGGAATCAGTATGGCATGATGGCAAAAGTGACCCAGACCTTAAAGTTGGAAGAGTTCTCAAAGATCAACAGTAGAGAATTTGCAGGTGTGAATCTGGTTCCATGTGCTATTGCTAACATTGTAATTCCTAAACCATCCAGCAGATGGGGAACCACCTAATCACTGTCTGGAGGTATCTTGTGATGGTATACTGGTATGAGTGACATATGTTTGATACATGTCCCTGTATTCTCCTTAGATTCACAGTTCACAAAAGGCCTTGTCCTGGAGGCTGCAGAGTCTCCTTCTTCCAGTGAAGAAGCTGTCTTGGAAAACCTTATGGAGCTGCAGAAGATATCATCAACAAATCAGAACCAGCAGAGAGCAAACAGATTCCACAAGCTCGTTACTGCACTGCGGACCCTGAAGAACGAGACCTTGGGACCTCTCGTGCCAAGACTGATCCAGCTATCAAGGTATTTTACAGGAACTAGTTACTTTAGAAACTCTCTTTTTAAATAAACAATCACAAATTTTGATGTAATAGAGTGGATTCACAACTATAAATAATTAGCTTAGCAGAAGGTGACTACAGAGAGTGACTACAGAGAGTGTCCATCTCTTTCTGTGGAACCCAGCACATCTATGCAGCCCTTTGATTTCAATGAGAAATGTGTAATGCTTCATTTCACCTGTGGGGGCACTGTAGGGAAATTGATCACTTTGCTGCCAGGTTTCCCTACAGATTATAACTGATTGCTAGGGGTCCCAGGAGCTGCATTTTTTGTGATCAGCTTATTTTAGCAGGATACTTCTAACAAAAAGGGTGAGCGTGTGATGTCATAGGAACTTAAATATGAATTGGGGTGCAGGGATCAATCTATGACAGAAGAAGTGCAGCAGAAAATATGGCAACCTTTACATGCACACTAGTATGTTCAGATGTAGCAAATATTAAACGGGTTGTAGCAAGATTACAAGTTATTTTTTATTCACAGGACAGGGAATAACTTGCTGATCGATGGGGGTCTCACATCTGATACCCCCACCTATCTTGAGAATAGAGGTCTCATGTCTCCCTGTGCTTGTAACTGCAGGGGTCGCTACTCCCACTGGAGTGACATCAGAATGAATGTAGCACTGGCTAAGCTTGTATGGTCAGATCTCCATTCATTAAAATAGCGCTGATGGAAATACCCAAGCGCTTGCCACTTGGGTATCTCTTCAGACCAGCACTCCACTCATCCTGCTCCTCACTATAGGGGGCGCATTAGGCCTGCAGTGAGAAGGAGAGGAAGGACATAGGACTTCCATTCTCAAGATTGGCGGGGTCTCTGTGGTGGGACCCTCACCAATTAGCAAATTGTAGTGTAGAGGATAACTTGTAATCCTGGTACAATCCCTTTAACCTGACCCTGAATGCTTTAAAAGCACAGTTGCAACAAACTTTAAACTGGCACATAATACAACAAAAGATTTAGAAAAAGTCAAGTTAAAGTTTGCTACATCTGGTACCTTTCTTTACTGCCCACCTGAGAGCATACAGTAAAAGGGTACAGCTATTTACACAGACCGCTTATTCCATACAGCACACCCCAAGGAATGCTGCTTACAAAGGAATTCCTGATTCCTTCTGCTTGGAGAGAAGACACTGAGAAAAGTAATGTTGGATAGAATACATATTTCTCTGAGCTGCAGTAATTGCACTACGTAGTCCACATTCTAGAGTATCCTAATTGTAACAGGTCTTTGTTTAACAGTAATGAAATTCTAGTGATGACCACTAGGTGTCACCATTACACTGCATTCTATTGAATGACGGTGAAACTTCGTAAATAACTTTAAATCTTTTGCAAACTTTTATCATCATTACAGTAAATTTTTTGCAGCGTTTAATTACTGCCTAGATTTATTATATAATAACAATATATATTTTGTTTGGCTTTATTTACAGCCCCATCACATTGCAAGCCTTGGCCCAATGTGGGACTCCTGAATGCTTTGGAGCAATTCTTCAGGTGCTACGCATCGGGGATGTATCACCTATACTGAGCGATACTGTCACATATACACTTGGACTTATGCCAGCACCATGCACCAAGCGCATACGAGAGCTTCTGAACATGGCCCAGTATAGACCAAGTAGAGCTTCATTTTATGCCTTGGGTCACGCTGTCAACAAGTGAGTTCGCCATGGAGTGATACAGAAAATCGAGACACATTCTACAAAAATCAAATAGAATTCATATTTATTGTATATTGTTGAACTGCTTAATAATACCTGCCATATATATACTGTTATTGCTGTTGTCCCATTAGCACAACCCCTGCACTACTAGTAAGGCATATAGAATTCATAAAGGGGGTTACCTGCTTGGAAACCTTTACTGTAAGCTACTTTCTAGCTGCGGCTCCTTCTCTGGGAGACTTCAGCCATTCATATATTTCATGGTTGGCCTTTCATCAGATGGGACAATGAACAGCTAGCCACATCAATCCCCAACAAAACCAGCTGTTTACCAGGGGGTTTATACTTAAAGAGGTTGTAAAACATTACAGATGTATTTCCTATGTGTAGGACAGGTGATGAAACTATTATTGGTGGGGTGCTCAGCTATTCCCTTCAGCCCAATTGAAATGAACAGAGCGCCACCGCCCCATGTGTGACCACCTCTCCAGTGGGAGGGGATCTAATTTTTAACATCTTTCTTATGGATAGGTGATAAAAGTCAATTGTAGTACAAGCCCTTTAAATAGTTGTAACCCCTTTGTTTCAGCAACTACAAGCCATTAAGTCATCATGAAGATTTTCTGTCTAGATTGTTGGTGACGAGCTGAATTTTGTTTCAGAATCGCCTAATAAAACCAGCATGAACCTAATAAGTCTTACAGCTGAGGGTTTGCTACAATTGCATATTTTTTGGAGAATCCAATGTCAGCAGCATAAAGCTGCTTTCACATCTGCGTTGGAACCTTCCACCGCGGATCCGGCACAAAATAACAGAAGAAAAAGTGTTGCATACCGGGCAGTTGAGTGGAAAGTGAACAGACCCCATTATAGTCAATGGGGTCCGTTTAGCCGTTCACTGCTGTTTGGTTCCTTCATTAGGCGGACCGGTACGGTCAGGGGATTACCCTTTCTTGCTCTTCGTATGGAGCAGGAAAACAGAACCCCCACTGCAGATGTGAAAGCAGCCTAAATCTCTTGATAGTTTGCAAGGATGTATCAGTGCAGATAAAATGTTTCAGATCGAAGTTCAGACTGTTAGGAATGGAAAGTCAACAGTAGATTGGAAAGTTGTAGAAGTTATCAAGTTCTGAGATGTATTCCAACAGTGACACCTGGTGGGGACAAATGATACTGCACATCACAGTAATAAAACAAATAAAATAAAATGAACTAAAAAAACCCAAAGATCAATATCTGTAATGAATCCACAAATGATGTCCACTGTTTCACTTTTGTCTGTAGTTGTAGTAAACTTTTTGATATCATTGAGCGTTAACCTTGAACCAAGTGAGATTTACATAATGATCAATATATAAGGTAATGTGCACTGGGAATTGGTATTTAATGCTTCCTGCTTCTTATATTAACAGCTTCTATGAAGACAGTAAGACTATCACTCCCGAGTTAAGGGATGTGGCTGATTTCATGTCATCCCTCATTGACAATGAATGTGCTGGAGACCAAGATAAGACCTTCCTGACTCTCAAGGTATTAGAGCGTACCTGATTTTGCTAAAATATGCCAGATTCTCATTTGCTGCTATTTTGACCCTTTTTCATGTTCTGTAAGTTCTGATTTTCAGGTGGTCTTCGCAATTTTTCTGTTGCTCTGCTGTTTGCAATCCATTATCAGGGAGATGGCATGTAGCAAGTTTAGCATATTGCCAGTAGTTCCCTGTACTGACTTCCTAGCGCTTACTTTCCATGCTGCATTGCACTGTCTCTAGTCCAATCAGTAGGGAGGCAGTATCTGAATGCCTACCCCTCTGCATTCCCAGGATCATCCGGTATTTAGAGACATTTTGGCCAAATGATAAGAAGACCCACTATAGTGTGTGTAATGTGTGCACACACCCACATGCTGTAACAGCAGGAGAGGCAGAGAATGTGATCCTTATCACGGTGTCTCTAGATCTGTCAGCCTGTGCATATAAGTACAGGGTAGCTGCCTGCAAAGATAGCCCCTACTCTTCTTTGCTATGGAAATGTCCCTGTGTCCTAGTTACTAAGGAAGCTCTGTACCTAACAACAGAGAGTGGATTACAGAGAAGCTGGAAGGGAGACCCCTAGTGGCAGCCACTTCAAACGTGATTTACAGTGGTAAAGCAACAAAACTTTGAATAGAAGTATATCACAACAATGACGAGACTAACACAAGCTAATAGATGAGCAGAAGTTGTTTGAAAAGTTAGTTCCCCTTTAAATGCAGACGAGCCATAAATTGGTGAAATCATCATTATAATACCCACTCTATTTTTGGAGAGCCCTATCTCATATTGAATTTTCTTTTTTTGTTTTGCCCTTTAGGCCATTGGAATTATGGGGAATGTCTTAGAAGAAGCCAATCCGCAGCTCAAGGCATCCGTCCTGAAATGTGTCAGGAGCCAGGCGCCATCATTTGAAGTGCAGAAGGCCGCTGTTCAGGCTGTGCGCAAAATGGCCATCACAGATGATGTAAGTTAATTCCACCAATACACTCAACTGACTCACAACTGGTACGGTGACCCTCAGGATTTACAGTGAAAATCACAAGATCTTGGTAGCATCCAGAGATCTAACATAAAGCTTCTTGAACCCCAATGCAAAATCTGCAACATGGCCCTTCTTGCCAGTATTTATAATACTAGTGTCTTCGTATGGGGTGCATGTGCCAGGGCCTTGGTGCAACTGTTAACTCTGCACCTCCTATGTCCCTGTTGTCTCAGTATCGCCCTCTACTGTGTAATACATTGTTATCATTTTTAACACAGGCTCGAAGTGCACTTACCCAAGTTTTTCAAGATGGAAACTCTCCAGTCCAGAAGAGGCTGGCAGCCTACCTCATCCTGATGAAAAACCCTTCACCGTCTGACCTTCGCAAGATCCTTCGTACCCTCCATAAAACAGACAACGAACAAGTGAAGAACTTTGTTGCCTCTCACATTGTTAACATTCAGAGCTCCGAGGCATCCGCAACGCAAGAGTAAGTACAGGAGATCAAGTGAAACATGTCATTGCGGTGTAATGTTCATTATTTCATTAATTATTTCAATGGGGGCTTTTTTGGGTACAACTTTCTGTGTTGATCAACCCCATAAGGGTGCGGCCCTTTTTCTTCTACATTTTTGTTTTTTTTCTCCTCACTTTCAAAAATCGTAACTAAAAAACTTTATAATATTTCTAAGGCCGGCTTCATACGGCCGTGACGGGCTCCGCTGCGGAATTCCACGGCGGAGCCCGTCACGGCGCCCCGACAGAGACCCCAATACTTACCTCCGGATCCAGTGTCCTACGTCCCGCAAGACGCTTCGGCGCGCATGCGCAATAGAGCGTGTGATGCGCCCACAGCGTCACATGACGCGCCGGCGGTAGGTGGGGAAGCGGTTTCACGCTATCTTCCGCTGTGCTACAGCGGAAGATAGCGTGACGGACAGCTTCCATTGACTGCAATGGAAACCGTCCGCGCATACACACGCGGCAAATAGAGCATGCCGCGGGTGAGGACGGGGGATTTTACGGTGCGGAATTCCACGGTGGAATTCCGCATCGCAAGCATTGGGCTATTAGGTTCAATAGAACCTAATAGCTGCGGGCAGCGCAGCGGAGATCCGTCCGTGGGAAGGAGCCCTAAGTACAATGAGATGGGGAAAAAAATGCGATTGTGCCATCTTTGAAGGAGTCTTGTTTTTATGGCATATTCAGTGTGATGTAGTTTTGTGAGGGCTCGTTTTTTGCGGGGTGTGCTGCAGTGGCTATGAGTACCATTTTGGAGTTTATATGACTTTCTGATCGCTTTTTATCAAATTTTTCTTGGAGATGGGGTGATGAAAAAGTGCAATCCTGGCATTGCGTATTATTTTTTGCTGATGACGTTCACCATGCGGGAAAAATAATGAGTGATTTTGATAGATTGGACTTGTGTTCTGTAGTCACTTTGATTCACCTGTCACTTTGATTCACAGGTTGAGAGACAAACTAGAAGAAGCCCTCAAGTCCAGTGGAGTTCCCTTAATTGTCAGCAAATTCACAACAATGTCTAAGAATTACCAAATCTCTCAAACCGTGGACTATCCAGGGCTAGCAGATAATGTAGAGGCTAAAGTGGAAGGAAACATCATGTATGATTTCACTGGCTACATGCCCAGAGAAGCCATGTTGGCGACAACCCTGAATGTGTTTGGAGAGTCTGTGGATATGTTTGAGGTAAGGAGGATCGCGGCACATCAATAGCAGGGCTGGATTTTGTAGAGGACACAACCTTTTGGTATTAGGCCTTTTACTCAAAAGATTTTGCATCCACAGAGGTAGATGTAGCTGAGATGAGTTTGTCATTTGACATAACTTATGAAGATTTTACATAAAACTGTAGGTAAAATGTAGCAGTGCTGAACACAAGGGTATAGTCGTATTGCCACGAAGCAACATAACAGCAGTATTATAAATAAAAGTTGATGGATGGGGGGCCCTGGTATAGACTTTGCTTAAGTTGCATAATGGAATATCTAAAGGTATCTATTGATCATGACCCATCCTCAGGATAGATCATCTATAGTATATCAGCCAGGTCTGCTGCTTGGAATCCCCCACTAGTCAGCTGATTGAAGAGTCTGCAGCCATTCAAGTGAATGGGACTGAGCAGCTATACTATATGGGGACTGAGCAGCTATACTATATGGGGACTGAGCAGCTATACTATATGGGGACTGAGCAGCTATACTATATGGGGACTGAGCAGTTATACTATATGGGGACTGAGCAGCTATACTATATGGGGACTGAGCAGTTATACTATATGGGGACTGAGCAGTTATACTATATGGGGACTGAGCAGCTATACTATATGGGGACTGAGCAGTTGCTATACTATATGGGGACTGAGCAGCTATATTATATGGGGACTGAGCAGCTATACTATATGGGGACTGAGCAGCTATACTATATGGGGACTGAGCAGCTATACTATATGGGGACTGAGCAGCTATACTATATGGGGACTGAGCAGTTATACTATATGGGGACTGAGCAGCTATACTATATGGGGACTGAGCAGTTGCTATACTATATGGGGACTGAGCAGCTATATTATATGGGGACTGAGCAGCTATACTATATGGGGACTGAGCAGCTATACTATATGGGGACTGAGCAGCTATACTATATGGGGACTGAGCAACTATACTATATGGGGACTGAGCAGCTATACTATATGGGGACTGAGCAGCTATACTATATGGGGACTGAGCAGTTGCTATACAATGTACTGCACTGTGTCTGGTATGCTCTGAAGTCACAGCGATGCTCATCCAAGCAATTGCCATTACTTTAGTCTTATGATCAGCGGGGATCCCAAGTCATCACTCATGAGTTGGGAGTACCCTTTTAATGTGGTAGATGGCAATGGGTCAAATATATGGTCATATTTACAGTATCTGCTATCTGGGTAAATAGAGCAATGATTTGTAACACAGATTTGGTTGCCTTCCACAGATTGGCATTGAAGGTAAAGGCTTTGAACCAACGCTCGATGCCCTATTTGGTAAGGAAGGCTTTTTCCCAGACTGTGCCACAAAGGCCTTGTATTGGGTGGATGGAAAAGTCCCCGACAAGGTCTCCGAAGTCTTGTACAAGTGGTTTGGCGTTTCCAAACAGGACAAGCAGAACCAGGTAATGTGATGTTTGAGTCATAGAAAGCTACAGAATCTATAACTTCCAGCATGGAGCCTTATACTCTATGTCATCGTTTACAGCAGGATCTGAAGAAGGCTTTTCTATACAACATGGAGAAACTGATAAGGGAAGTGAGATCTAGTAATGCTCCAGAGGCTAAAGCATACCTGGAGATCCTCGGTACAGAACTGGGTTACCTTCAGTTGAGCGACTTCAAGACTCTGGGAAATATGATGCTGAGGAGCTTACAATCTGCACAGGATCTCCCTGCAAAGGTAAGAGCGAAGTGATAGCAAAAGTGGGATCATCTGTAAAGCTATGTGATTCTTATAGCTCTGCATTAGGGATAGTAGAGGTTGTTCAGATATGTGCTTCCTTATAGGTGTAGCATTGCCATCCTTAAAGGATGGCGGGCTACATCTGCAAGGCATACTGCCAAGAACCTGTAAGCCACCATTCAGTTTGAAAGGCACCCATACTAAGCAAATAGCGTGGGCACGCCGAGTCGCACTGAGCAGTGATTCATTACCGTGGTAACCCGCTAACACAAGATGCATTAGCGGTGTTACTTCAGTACTAGAGATGAGCGAGCGTACTCGGAAAAGCACTACTCGCTCGAGTAATTGGCTTTATCCGAGTATCGCTGTGCTCGGGTCTGAAGATTCGGGTGCCAGCACGGAGCGGGGAGCTGCAGGGGAGAGCGGGGAGGAACAGAGGGGAGATATTTCTCTCCCTCTCTCCCGCCCACTCTCCCCTGCTCCCCGCTGCGACTCACCTGTCCGCCGCAGCGGCACCCGAATCTTCAGGGACGAGCACAGCGATACTCGGATAAAGCAAATTACTCGAGCAAGTAGTGCTTTTCCGAGTACGCTCGCTCATCTCTATTCAGTACCTTTCCTCTTGGCTCAACATACCCCAAGATGTGTGGCATGAGATGACCAGCTTTGGACAGAAAAAAATACATGATTTTGGCAGTACTCATATTTTAGTGTAGATATTTACAATTATAATTGTGCAAGAAGAATTCAGCTCTGAAGCCAGCTTAATTGTAAATGCAGCTTTAAACTGTAATAAGCCTGTAATTCAGGACTAATACAATTTAAAATGGAACTGTACATTCAAATAACTTTTGACATCTCTTAGGGACGAGTCAAAAACTTTGATCAGTGTGAGTACAGGTGCTGAGACCCTGTAATCGTCAGAACGAAGCTGGGAGTGCACTCATCCGAGCGCTGTCACTGCTCGCTAGCTGAACTCAGCCTCAATACAAAGTCTACGAGCCCATCTTCAGTTAGAGAGCAGTGGCTCGATTGCTTCATTCTAGCAATCAGTGACGGTCTCAGCCATCGGGCCCCCCACTAATCAAAACCTTTGACATGACCCTATGCTATGTCAAAAGTTTATAGAAAGTGCAGTTGTGCGCTATGTAATGCATTGACAAAGTTTCTTTATTTTTTTTTTTATTCTGTGAGTAAAGTGTAAAATGGTCGTAAATGGGTAACTATATGCATAAAACTATACCTCTAATGGTAGTGCAGGACGCAGATGTCATCTCAAGGGCAGCAGTTAGGAAACTATACCTGCAGTTATTTGAGAAAGATGCCTGTAGTACCACATTATGAGCAGCAGATGGCAGATATAAAACCATAGTCATATCTATCACTGTGCTTTGTAGACTATTCAAGGGCAGGATATGCATCATGCATCATGTTTTATGACTACAACATTTCAATGACAGATACCCATGTGTTTCTGTGTGGACTGGTAGATACAATAACGATGCTAATATACAGGGTGCTCGCCCAACAGTGATAACTGAATATTTTATGTATTATTTCAGATTGCACAGCTTTTCTCCGGTGGAGCTGACACTGACCTCTTCATCCATTACATCTTCATGGACAATCAGTTCTCTCTCCCAACTGGTTCAGGTCTTCAGCTCCAAGTATCATTGTCCGGAATAGTCGCTCCGGGTACAAAGGCTGGAATGAGATTCGGAAACAGAAATGTAAGGACTGACTTGTTTTATTAGGTTGTCTGCTTTGGGCATTCTCCTTTCGTTGGAAGGGTCTTACAATAATAAGCAGATCGCAAGGTGATCTGCTCTCAGGACCTCCAGCAATCGGCTCTAATCTGTAAGGAATCTAAAACTAGTGTTCAGTTTTCATGCAATGCCTCCACTGGCGAAATGAAGCATTACACAGTGCCCATTTAAATTAATGGCTGATCATATGCTACATGGATAACTTGGGTCCTCCATGGCAAAAGATACTCTTAATATCTTTTCTCTGCTCTGGAGAATTGATTGATGCTGGATGCTTCTCATCTTCATCCTGCAGACTGTTACATTTTGACTACATTACATGTTACCATATAGATTTATATTATCGTACATGTATTTTCTTAGCAGGTAAAGGCTGAATTTTCTCTGAAACCGGCAGTTGCAGTCGAGTTTGTTACTCAACTAGGAATTCAGATGCCTGAGTTTTCCAAGCACGCCGTCCAAATGAACACGAACATCTACCATGAATCCGGGGTCCAGGCACGGTTCTCTGTAAAAGATGGACAGTTCAAGTTCTCGATTCCGGCACCCACCACACCAACAAAACTCTTCAGCATCAAGTAAGAGATAGATAGATACATATGAGATAAATAGATAGATAGATAGATAGATAGATAGATAGATAGATAGATAGATAGATATGAGATAGATGGATGGATAGATAGATAGATAGATAGATAGATAGATAGATAGATAGATAGATAGATAGATAGATAGATAGATAGATATGAGATGGATAGATAGATAGATATGAGATAGATAGATAGATATGAGATAGATAGATAGATAGATAGATAGATAGATAGATAGATAGATAGATATGAGATAGATAGATATGAGATAGATAGATAGATATGAGATAGATAGATAGATAGATGTGAGATAGATAGAAAGATAGATAGATATGAGATAGATAGATAGATAGATAGATAGATAGATAGATAGGAGATAGATAGATAGATAGGAGATAGATAGATAGATATGAGATAGATAGATAGATAGATATGAGATAGATATGAGATAGATAGATAGATAGATAGATATGAGATAGATAGATAGATAGATAGATAGATAGATAGATAGATATGAGATAGATAGAAAGATAGATAGATATGAGATAGATAGATAGATAGGAGATAGATAGATAGATAGATAGATAGGAGATAGATAGATATGAGATAGATAGATAGATAGGAGATAGATAGATATGAGATAGATAGATGATAGATAGATAGATAGATAGATAGATAGATATGAGATAGATAGATAGAGCAGTAAATAACAATTTGCTCTTCTTTACTTAGCAACAAAGTCAATTTGGTCTTTGCATCAAAGACTGAGGTCATGCCTTCCATCGTTGAGAACCGAGAGGAGCGGACAACTTGCAGTCCTCTTTTCACGGGACTGAACTACTGCACAAACATTGGCTATTCTAATGCCAGTTCTATAGATGCAGCTCCATACTTCCCACTCACCGGAGAGACCAGGTAATGTATATTTTTACGTCTTACACCTAAAGTCGCACAAGTACAGTTTATGTTTTATCACCATACTCATCAGCACTGAAGGAACAAGCACATGGGTCTCTGACCCCAGTAAAACGCACAATTTAATTATCATATTCTGGAAGAGTGGAAAGAAAATATAACATTCTGCGCTGATTCATTTTATATCATATCTTCATAGCAACTGGAACTCTGTTTCTCTTACACATAGTTCCAAATCTCCTGCTTCCTTTCACACGGACATGTAGTTATGTGATGAAACGCCTAACTCCACTAGGTGGAGCTCTCTGAAAATGGATTTATACAGTTCGGGTTCAAACCAACAGGGGCTGTATAAATCTGAATAAGGAGCTCCCCCTGGTGGCACCTGCATGTAACCAGAATTTTATTGTTAAGAAAAGCTGTCAGTCACCATAACAGTATGAAAAGAGAAAAAAAATAACTTTTTTGTTTGTTTCTATGCAAGGTATGAACTGGAGATTCAGCCAACAGGAGAGGTGCAAG
The DNA here is from genome assembly GCF_035609145.1 of Eleutherodactylus coqui. Classification (NCBI taxonomy): domain Eukaryota; kingdom Metazoa; phylum Chordata; class Amphibia; order Anura; family Eleutherodactylidae; genus Eleutherodactylus; species Eleutherodactylus coqui. Next base: position 62,963,613 of record NC_089837.1, read on the forward strand.
AATATTCCCTAACTGCAGGTTACAGCCTGATCAGGGAGGAAAAAGACTATGTGGACACTGTTCAAGTCTCCGTCCAAGCAGAAGGTAATGACATTTCTATAGATGATTTTTTTTTTAGAACAGTGCCTCTCTTGGCTATAGGCTGTGTCTGGTGTTACAACTAATCCCCATTCAAGTGAAGAGGATTGAGCTGCAATTCCAGACACAGCCAATAGACAAGAGATCTGATGTTTTTGGAAAATCTTGATGAATGTTGTTCTACAGGCGTAAAGTCATCAGAGGCGAGGCTGACCATCAAATACAACCGCAACAAGATTATTTTGACAAGTAACGTGGAAATCCCAAATGCCAACATCAATTTTGGTGGCAGCATAAGAGTCCGGGATGAATCCAGCGATTTCCAGAGATCTTTCGTTCTCATTGCTGAACTCAACAACCAGCAGGTCTCTGAAGTCACTTTCACTGGAAGACTTAGGTAAATTATATGCATACGGCACACTGTACAGTATATATTATATACACAAATTTAATAACAGAGCTGAATTTATAATCACTCAAGAGGTAAGAGAACTCATTTGTTTTACCTGTAGTCCCATGCGAAGCCTTAAATATGTGTTATCTCAATGCGTTTATAAGCTCAGCTCTGCTACATACTGCTATGCGTGGTTACAAGGATGATGTACTGCAGTGTGCAGTTGACTTGTGTAACAAATGTTGATAGACATTTGTCTACCGTAGCAAATCGCTCCATGTAACGGACCCTAAAATACAAAATAGGATTCACCGTAGTCTGGCTGTGCCCTCCTACTTGCCTTCCAGTCACTTGTGCATGGTTGATTCTTTTCCTTCTGGAGAAGATTCTGGCTTTGGCTTACATTCCCAGTCATTGTTACAAGGCTGATTAATAAGTCTGGCATTGACTTGCAGGAAAGCAGCCTTCCAATAGGTGGCGCTGTAGAGGCATTGTTTTATCTTCCTATTTGCATAAATTTCCCAGAGGAGCATGCATGGCTTTATAAGTCTCCTCATTAGGTGCTCTCCCTAAGAATAAACCATACCATTCCTGACTTAGAAGGGAATGCTTTACATCATGGTGGTAAATTAGGTCAAATTTATATTCGTTTTCACCTTTTTCCTAGTTCTCTTTCTTTATACAGTCTAGCATATCCTCTAATGACATATCCATTTTTTTCCCATTCACAGCTATGATGGCAGCACTGAAGGGGCCCTTAGTGGAGAACTGTTGATTCCAAAGCTACGTACGGAGGCCAAGACGGAGGCCATTCTTAAGAAATTATCAAGTGACTTTAAGCTTCAGCTCAAGTCTTCTGCAACAGTCTGTGCCCTGTCTGGATCACAAGGCCTTGTGTTCGTCTATGGTAGGTCCATTTCACCTGTTTCTATAGGATATACTACTGAACCTGTAGATTCCTGGGCTACAGACGCAGCCCGGGTTTGCTGACACCACACATTAGTCTGTATTAGAGATGAGCGAGCACGCTCGGATAAGCCAGTTACTTTATTAGAGATGAGCATGCTTGGGGGGGGGGGGGGGGGCAGGGGAGAGAGATCTCTTTCACTCTCTCCCCCGCCGCCCCCCTGAGTTACTCGAGAAGAGCGAGGCTCGCTCGAGTAACTAGCTTATCCGAGCATGCTCGCTCATCTCTAGTCTTTATATATCAGTCCTGTATTTAGAATAAGCCTTTACATTTTATTGTATCTAGACGATGAGAAGATTGAGTTGGACTGGAGCACGGCTTCTAACAGCAACGTGAAGAAAATCGTCTCGAGCTTGCCAGACATCAAATTCTCCGACTTTGCCAGCTATCCTGAATCTCTAAAGACCTACGCCAACAAAGTCCTAGATCATAAGGTGGCTCAGACTGATATGACTGTCCGCCATATTGCTTCTCAGTCCATAGTGGTAAGTGTTTAATGATATATTAGCAAATGCATGTGCACCTTGGTCTACGTGACAGCTCTACAGCTGAAAGCTATGGGAATGTTTTAAGTAAACTGTGGTACAAGACTTATTCTTCCCTTTTTCAATAGCTATTATTGGGTTAAGAGTTCCTATATCTGTATGTGTGTCATGAGATAACCAGCTTTTAAAAATAATATCCTTTTCCAGTACTCTGTCACGTGATCTCTATCCTATACATCTCTATTGTGGCCACCCAGGGATTGTGATGTGAATTGCAGAATTTAATGAGTTTACTTAGCATGTTGCGATATTGTATTGAATTGGCTTCTTGCAGTCCTTGCCCAAATTAGTGCCTAGGCAAGGATGGACACATCTTTTATGTATGTGTTTATGGGTGAAACAGTTTTATATCAATGTGTATCTATATCAATTGTATCTAAATAAAACATCTCTTCCTTTCAGGCAACCAACGATTGGTTGCAGGCAGCGTCAAAGGACAGTCCATACGCACAAGTGCTCAGCAACAAGTTGTATGCATTAAGAGACATGGACCTGCAGCAATTGGGTATCCCGCCTTTCCCTGATGACCTGTTCTTAAATAGGTAATTGATGCTATAAATGCGCACGTATAGCACATCTGAGGTTGTGACTATACACAACTTATATTTTCACATGACTGCATTATCCTGTGAGTTAAAGGGGTTGTCCCGCGAAACAAAGTGGGGGTATACACTTCTGTATGGCCATATTAATGCACTTTGTAATGTACATTGTGCATTAATTATGAGCCATACAGAAGTTATTCACTTACCTGTTCCGTTGCCAGCGTCCCCGTCTCCATGGTGCCGTCTAATTTTCAGCGTCTAATCGCCGGATTAGACGCGCTTGCGCAGTCCGGTCTTCTTCTTTTCTGAATGGGGCCGCTCGTGCCGGAGAGCGGCTCCTCGTAGCTCCGCCCCGTCACGTGCCGATTCCAGCCAATCAGGAGGCTGGAATCGGCAATGGACCGCACAGAAGACCTGCGGTCCACCGAGGGTGAAGATCCCGGCGGCCATCTTCACAAGGTAAGTAAGAAGTCACCGGAGCGCGGGGATTCAGGTAAGCACTATCCGGTTTTCTTTTTTAACCCCTGCATCGGGTTTGTCTCGCGCCGAACGGGGGGGCTATTGAAAAAAAACCAAACCCGTTTCGTCGCGGGACAACCCCTTTAAGTTACAGTTAAATGACAAATTCAGCTCTGCTACATCTATATATATGGTTGTACTGTAGTTAACCTTCCAACTTTATTCATTTTGCAGTGATGGAAAGATCAAATACACATTTAACAAGGAAAGTATTACCATCAATATCCCACTGCCCTATGCAGGAAAGACATCTCATCAAGTGCTGGCAAAAACTGTGAGGTCTCCACCATTAGATCTCGCAGTGGTAAATATCCCAGCACGAGAGTTCAAAGTCCCAGCCTTCACCATACCCGAGTATTACCCACTAAAAGTACCTTTGCTCGGAGTGTTGGATCTGTCATCGAACATAAACAGCAACTACTACAACTGGTCTGCCTCCTACACCGGTGGGAACACTACCACCGGCGACATCCAGAGTTATGCGCTAAGTTACCAAGTAAGAGCTGACTGCATTATGGAGATCCTTTCATACAACATCGATGGTAAGATTATGTTTTCATCGTCATTTTTGTGTATCCTTAAATATTTACAGCCTATGATTTGCAATGGAATTAAAGGAAAATGTCAAAGGAAACTTGAATATTGTTTGCTTCCAAGGATTACAGATGTAGCAAAGTTTAACTTGACTGTGCTAACTTTCTGCAACAAGTTATCTTAAGCCATTCAAAAGCTATTGTTCTCTAATCTAAACACAGCAAACTCCATTGTAAAGCAATTGAAAGGGCAAACAAACTGTGGCACAGGAAGTTAGGCATAAAGGTGCATTTACACTGCAAAGATGATCGCTCAAAAGATGGTTTTTGAGCGATCATTTTGCATAAACTACTACTTGGGACTAATTCCTTTTAGTCCCAAGTAGCAACCTGTGAGCTGTCAGGAGCTGTAATCGGGGAACACACCTCCTGCTGTTCCCTGATTACTTTCGCTTTGTTCAGCTTTGGGGCTGACAGATGAGAACAGCTGAGACAAAGCAATCAGCTGTAAACAGCTCTCCCCCTGCAGAGCACAGCATGCGGTCCTGCTTATCAGCTGTTCTGCTGAACGATGGTTTTCAGGCAGAACTGAATTCCATCGTTCTGCCGAACAGTGAAAGATGGGCATATTTACACACAACAATATTGCTCAAAAGATGGTTTTTGAGCAAATTTGAGCGAAAGTCGTTGTGTCTAAATGGGCCTTAAGTAAAGTTAAATTTTGCTACATCCATACATGGGAATCCTACCTAATGTAGTACTGCCTGCCCATTGTAAACCAATCTAAGGAGGCATATGGGGCATGATAGTGGAAGCAGAATTTCCTTGTCCAAGAGAAAAGCATAAGCCTACTGGTCAAGTGGTTTTATACAAGTCATAAAACTTTGAGATGAGTTCCGATATTCTCTGATTAAACAACCCCTCTCAGAATGCAGGCCTTGGGTGATCAGCTCCTACTTTCGGTATCTTCGGCACAAAACTAATTCTGCAGGGGGGTGCCATAGAGAGGGAACCAATAGTGTTACTTGAGGCTTTTCAGATAAATGGCCATCCTTGTAATACAATGGAAGCTCAAGTCTGCCAGCAAAGGCGCCGCTCAATAAAGAGTGGCTCTCTATTTTGGCTTATTAGAGAGGGTCCTGAGTTGGGACACCCTTCTATAATGTGCATATGCCTTAAAACGGTTGTGCCAAGACGTACAACCCTTTTCAGTATGCAGGGCATCAGCTAATTACTCCGAGTCCCAATCTCAACACGCCCAGCAAACACTTTATTTTGCTGGGGGAAACCACGACAGGTTTAACATTTCTCCTGCATTGTCACTGCAAGAGAAATGTAATATTACAGGATGACCAATCACATGGATGGCCATCCTGTAATAACAGGCCCGCAGAAGGTCTGTCAGGATCAGAGCTGTTGTGACTGAGCGGCTCTCCATACTTGGTCATGGAGTAGGGTTCTTCTATTTGTGTTATCCTTTTTTCCATTTTCTTAGGTACATATATGCATTGTTATTATTTTTTTTACTAATTAATTCATTTTTACTGTTACAGGTTCTGCAAAGGGATCCTATGACCCAAGGGAAATAATAATTCGGTCCTATGAGGGATCATTACGCCACACTCTTCTTGATGCCGGCATAAGGCTTAGTGAAACATATAACACGAAGAGTAATCAACTGTATAAAGGATCCTATTCTTACCAGGCCAGAAGCGTCTTGGGAGTCGAATCTTCTGGAGCTACCTCAGTCAAGATGACACTCAACAACAGGATACTAGTGACCGAGTCTGACATTGATCATAAACTGAATGTAGCCTCCCTATTTGCAAATAGTGATTTAAAATTAGTGACCACCATCAACACAGAAAGCCTACAGACCAAGATAGAGTCCAACTATAAGTTCGATTCATCTTTCTTAAAGGCAACAAACAAATTGTCAGGAATGTTCCTAAAAGAAGCAGCAACAATGAGTTCAACCACAGATTTACAAGACGGAGCTTTCGTGAACATCATGTCAGCTGATTACAGAAATAGGCAGTTGACCCTGAAGTCAGATACAAATGGAAACTACTACAACCTAGTTGGGCTGAACAAATTCGAACTCACTTTGTCGAGGCAGATGGCTGCGATCCGTTCAGAGTATCAGGCTGACTACAAACGTCACAGATTCTACACCCTTTTGTCAGGCTCCCTTAACTCCCTGGGTCTTGAATTAAATGCGGACGTCACTCTTAATAATCAGGCCAACAGAGGTGCCCACAAGGCCACTTTAAGGATTAATCGTGATGGCCTTTCCACTAGCGCTACCACCAGTGTCAACTTTAGTCCATTATTGCTGGAGAGTGAATTGAATGCTGGGATTGGATCTGCAGGAGCAGTGATGAAAATGATGGCAAATGGAAGATATCGAGAATACGGTGCCAGAATTACTGTTGATGGAAAGGGAAGCTTGAGCGAGTTGTCTCTGGCTAAAGTATATCACGCTACTCTTCCCGGTGTGGACAGCAAACATGTGCTGAACTTTAAAGTTAACAGAGAAGGTCTGAAGTTTTCTAACAATTTACTGGGCTCATATGGTGAAGTCAAACTGGAGATCAGTAATGACCTAACTTTTGCCGATTATGACCTGCAATATACCTCCAAATTTGAAAACTCTCTGAGCGCCGACAAATTCCACAAACACAAGTTTGATTTGAGGATGCAACTCACCAGCATGACGGCTGTGCTGAACAACGAGCTGCAATATGGTGCTATTGAGTTTACCAACACAGGACAAGTGCAGCTCCAAGGCTTCACGGTGAATGCCAATGGCAACCTACGAGGAGCTTACTATAAAGATGAAATAAAGCATTCTTACGGATTCTCAGCTGGCAATATGGCAGCAAATATTAACACAGACACTATTGCAAAAATACAAGGAACCGCCCATACTCATAGATTTACACTGGATATCGCTGGCTTCTCCGTTTCGCTTAGCAGCAACACAAATTGTGAGTCAAAAGTTATGCGGTTTACTAACAGAATTCGCTCCGTTGTGCAGCCATTCACCATTACTATTGACTCCCAAACCAATGGAGATGGAAGATTGATGATTTTTGGTGAACAGACAGGACAACTTTACAGCAAATTCATATTAAAAGCAGAGTCTCTTTCCTTTAATTTAGTTCATGATTACAGGGGATCAACAAAGCACGTATTAGGAACAGACAATACTCATGAAACTCTCCTTGATTACAACATCAACCTGTTGTTTACGCCTTCTGAACAGCTAAGCTCATGGAAACTTAAGAGTCGCTTCAACCAGAATGCATACAACCAAGATATCAGTGCATTCAATAATGCTGACAATATTGGAGTTCAACTTACCGGGCAAACTCTAGCAGACCTGTCTATACTGGATAGAGAGGTTCATCTGCCTTTCGGCAAGTTTAATCCAATTGACGCTCTAAACTTAAGAGAGGGTGTCAAGACACCTCAAGAGTTTAGCATTTCTGGTCATATAAAGTATGACAAGAATAAAGACATGCATATCATCAACTTGCCTTTCATTGAGGACATGGGTTTGTATTTTGAGAAAATGAGAGCCACATTACTGCACGCTCTACAAGCTCTGCAGAAGTCTTTGAAAGATATCGACGTTGACCAAGTTGTACAGAGGTACAGAAGGGCATTGGATACAGCCAGTCAAAGAATGAGCGACTATGTTAACAGTTTGGATCTAGAAAGCAAAGCTAATCTGGCAAAAGAAAAAGTTCTATCACTGGCCAAGGAATTTAAGGTCACATCTGAGCAAATTCAATCTGCAGTTGAAGATTATTTCCAGCGGGTACAAGCCCGTTTGCAGAAGTCATGGACTGAAATAGACATATTTATCAAAGAAAATTATGATCTTGAGAAGATTAAGAAATCTGTTGAGGAGTTTATTCAGAGATGTGTGGAGAAACTGAAAGCCTTTGACAATGAATACAAAGTACGGGAAAAGACCATTGAGATGATCCAGAACATAAAAGCTTCAGTTGAAAAAATCAATGTTAATGACTTAGAACAAAGCATGGCTGCCTGGTTCCAAAATATTGACGAACAATACCAAATCAAAGCTAGCATCCAAAGATTCTTACACCAAATTCAAGTTTCCATTCAGCAGATCAATTTTGATCAGATGGCTCAAAAAGTGAAAGATTTCCTTCAGACCATTGAAATATCCAAGTATGTACAGCAGATGAAAGATTCTTTGCCTTTTGAGAAAATCAGATTTTTCATAGACCAAATAAAAAACCTCGTCCTTACGCAACTAGAGGAATTTGAAGTAAGCGACAAAATCAATGCAGTCATTGACAAATTTCAAGACTTTGTGGCCAAGTATGACATTGACAAAAAGATTGAAGTGCTCATAGAAAAATTTATCGAATTTCTTAACCAACAGAAAGTTAAAGAAACCATCCAAAAGGTGACAGAGATGCTAAACAACATTGATCTCAAACGGCATTGTAAGAAGGTCCTTACATTTGTTGATTCCGCAGTCAAACAAGTGAGAGACTATGACTTTAAGAAGCTAATAAGTGATATCAACTATTACTTAGATGCCTTGGTTCAGAAGATGAGGTCCTTTAATTACGATGAGTTTGTCGATGACTTCAACAACAAGATTAAAGAGCTGACAGAGATAGTAAACAATAAAATGAAGGCTCTGGAGCTGCCGCAGAAAGCTGAAGCCTTAAGACAATATTTGAATGACGTGAGGATAGTGGTCATTGAGTATCTTCGAGACCTAAAAGAGACCAAGCTTGCTGCCGTTGTTAAGTGGTATGAAGACATTATGACCTCAACAGTATTAGTTGAATGGAAGACAAGAGCAATTCAACACCTGGAGGATATCAGAGATAGCATATATGCAATGAACATAAAAGAAGAATTTCAGAGGTTTCTACAGCAGGTGAGCCAAGCTCACCACCGCTTAGTGGTTTCCATAACAGGGCATTGGATGGCCATGGCTGACAAGATTACTGAATTTGCACAAGAAATGGATATCCAAGTCTGGGCTGACAAATTAAAAGTTCTTGTGGAGGAAGGATTTGTGGTGCCAGAAATTGACATAAGATACATCAGAATTCCTGCCTTTGAAGTTAGCTTGCGAGCTCTGAGAGAAGCAACATTCAGGACACCATACTTCATTGTACCATTCACAGATTTGCATGTCCAGTCGGTGGAAATAAATTTCAGAACTCTAAGAAGCATTGAAGTTCCAACAAGATTTGTTACACCCGAGTTTACAATTTTCAACACCTATAAAGTACCATCGTACGTCATTGATCTGAATGAAATAAAATTAAAGGTTGTAAGGATAATTGATCAAATGATTTCAAGTGACTATACATTGCCATCCCCGGACTTTCTACTAAGAGATATAACAATGAGTGATATGGGGCTTCCTGAATTTTCCATTCCTGAAATTTACATCCCTGATATGCAGCTACCTGTGTATAAAATTCCAAAATTAAACTTGGAAAATTTCCAGTTCCCGGACATAAAGATTCCTGAATTCCAGCTTCCAGAGATCCCTCACTCCGTTTCTGTTCCAACATTTGGCACACTGTCTGGTTCATTTAAAGTAGCATCTCCATTTTTTACAATGTCTTCTTCAGCCGAGGTAAAAAATTCCACAACCACTGAGAAAACACCAGAAATTTTTGCTTCTCTTACTACAGAGGCAACCTCAATGATTGAAGCTTTGGCTTTCACCCTCGCAGCTGATGCACGGATTTCTGCTCCCTTGATGCAACAGTTAATTCTGAAAGAAACTGTCGCACTATCCAACAAACATCTAAAACTGGATCATTTCAGTGAAGTTACTTTTGCATCAAATCAAATTCAGACACAGATCCACACCAAGGCTGACTTAAAAAGCGAGACGAATACAGCTATGCTGCATAATACTGTTACTGTCAAACTACAAAAACGAATTACAGCAGATGTGTCTACAAAATACTCTCACAGATTGAATATTCCACAGTTTAGCATTTCAAGTCAGCTTGACCTGCAAAATGATGTTGACACAACAGTGGACATTGGACGCATTTCCTTAATCTCTTCTGGTAAAGGAAACTGGAGATGGACCTGCCCATCCTTTACAGATGAAGGTACTCACCAAGCTGATGTCAAGTTCAATTTGAAAGGCGGCAACATTGAACTTGTGGGCACCAACAAAATAAATGACAAATATCTGAAACTGGATCAAAGTCTCAAGTATGATTCTGTGTTACTAAACTATGTGAGCATTGATTTAATGTCAAAGGCTGACGCTCCTAATGTTGGAAACAGCATTGCTACACTGAAAGGAAAGGCTCAAGTTAATGAATTGAAGGTCGAACTTGAAGCAACTCACAATGCAGAACTATCAGGTCGGGCTACCGGAACACTAGACAACAACTTTTCCTTTTTGACTAAAGCCTTTGAAATAAAAATATCCACTGCAAACAATGGAAATCTAAAAGTAAGTTTCCCTCTTAAACTGACTGGCAGGATCGAGTTTCTAAACAACTATGACTTTACCCTCAACCCCACTGTTCAACAAGTGTCATGGCAAACAAATGGAAGATTCAACCAGTACAGAGTGTCTAGTACAATGTTATTGGGTAATAATGAAGAAAATATTGAGGCTTCATTGGTAACGAATGGAGAAGCTAACCTTGATTTCTTGACAATCCCAGTCTCCATCCCTGAAATTCACATCCCGTACACCTCAATGAAGACATCAGAGCTTCGTGAATTTTCAGTGTGGGAAAAAACTGGCCTGAAGAATTTGATGACAACAACTCGTCAGAATTTTGACCTTAACATAAAACTTCAGTATCAGAAAAATAAAGAAACACACCTGATACCTTTACCACTAGATACCATTTTTGATACCATCAATACAAATATGAAGACTGTTAACAAAAAGTTTGAAAGTGGAAGAGATAAAGCATTGAACCTCCTGATGGACTCCTACAATAAAGCCAAAACAAAGTTTGATAACTACAAAGTGGACAATCAAATTAGTAAAGCATCAAGAACATTTAAAATCCCTGGTTATACAATACCATTGGTGAACATTGAAGTTTCTTCCTTCTCTGCTGAACTTCCGGCTTTTGGCTACCTAGTTCCCAAAGAAATCAATACACCAAGCTTTGTTATGCCAGTGGTTGGGTACTCTTTCCCATCTTACAATTTAGTGGTGCCTTCACTGGAAATGCCAGTCTTGCATATTCCCAACTCTCTGCGCAGACTTTCTCTTCCTAAAATAAAGCTACCAAGTGGACAGAATGGTTTAGTAATCCCAGCACTAGGAAACCTCACTTATGACTTCTTCTTCAAGTCAAATGTTATTTCGCTCACCACAAGTGCTGGAATATACAATCAATCTGATGTCTCTGCAAGAGTAAGCGCAGCCTCCACATCAGTTATTGAAGCTCTTCAATTTAATCTAGATGCAACAACAGGTCTTACTAGGAAGAGAGGCCTAAAACTGGCCACAGCAATAGCATTGAAATCAGTATTTGCTGAAGGAAAACACGAAAGCTCTATATCATTTGGAAAGAGAAACGTAGAAGCATCTGTGATAACAAATGCAAAATTGGATACCCCATTGTTAAAGAGTACATTAAAGCAAGAACTGACAGGTAACACAAAGTCGAAGGCTACTGTGTCATCCAAAATCACACTCACTTGTGATATTAACGATGACATTTTTGGAAACATGGCAAAGGGTAAGCTCGATCACACATTAAATCTTGAAGGACTTACATCCTATTTTTCAATGGAGTCAAAGATAATTGGAGATATAACTGGAACCCTTCTATCTCACCAAAGGTTTTCTGGAACATTGACTAATGATGCAAACACCTATATGAATTCAAATGGTCTTAGATCTACCATGAAACTTGTAGCCAACTCTAAGGCAGATGGCTTAGGAGTCCTGGACTTAACAGAAAGCCTTGCTGTTGAATCTTCCACCAGTAGAATCTATGCTGTTTGGGAACATAAGGGGGAGAATTATTTAAGAGTCACTCCACTGTTTACATCAACAGGACAGCAAAGTGGTAAAGCCACATTCGAACTGGCCCTTTGGAGTCTACTAGCAGACCTTCAAATGAAGATCAGCCAGCCCAATTCATTTATTGATGCAGCATCATTAAGTCAAGGCATTACATTAAATGTTAACATGGATAAGCAAGAATTTAGCATGAATGGTCAAGGTATTCTGCAATCACTCATTTTGTCTCAAAACATTAAGCTATCCAATGATCAAACCGATGCAAGAATTGAAGCTGGAGGATCATTACAAGGCCATGTGGCTTTCCTGAAATCAATCATACTTCCGGTATATGACAGAAGTCTGTGGGACGTCTTGAAACTCGATGTTACAACTCACATTGACAAAAAACAATACCTTGATGCATCAACAGCTCTGATTTACACAAAAAGTAATGATGGATTCTTCTACCCTATTCCATCTGAAAGAATTGGAAGTGGGTCTACCATAACCTTTCCAGGACTGACAACACCAGAAATTCAATTCCCCCCAGCGGACATCAAGTTGTTGTACACGACAGCAGAAGGCTCTAGTATTCCCCTTGCTGAACTGTCTGCACCACAGTATGAAATAACGATCTCCAAATACGCTCTTCCTAAAAAGGTCTTCAACTTGGATTTCAACAGCCTCTTCAACAAGATAGCAGACATCGATCTGCCCACAATTGAGATCCCAGAACAGAAGATTGTGATCCCACCAATTAAAATGAAAATGCCTGCAGGAATTTACATTCCAGCTTTTGGTTCAGTATCTGGCTCCATTCAGTTTGCTTCCCCGGTGTACAACCTTACTTGGACAAACAAGCTGGAAAACAAACCAGACTCTTTGGTAGGGATCATTGATGCCACAAGCAGTTCAACACTACGGTTTTTGGAGTTTGATCTTGATGGTGAGTTTTCATACTAGCTCATGTACTTTATACATTTTCTTGTTCTTTGATATTAAATTATATTATCTTTTTTTCCTCTTGGGACAATGCTAATATTTAATAACATGATTTACGATTGTTCTTTTTTCCATACAGCTTCATTAGCAGGTTCAATAAAGGAAAGAACGCTGAATCTTATTGGGGAAGGAAGTCTGGCACATTTGGATTTAAGTGCAAGCTGGAAGGAAGAAGCTTCGTTTAATGCCCTTGGGTAAAAAAATTATCTTTGATATTGATTCTATCTATCTATCTTGGATAAATAATTGTTATTAAAACATAATTATTCTATAAATGTAACTATTCACTATGTAACATTTCGTTGTCAGGATGTCACAACACAGCTTCCAAATGGATATTACCAGCCCCACATTCTCAAATGCCCAGATTCGTTGCCAACATGATGAAAATGGTCTATCCTCATCTGTCTCTTCACCATCCACGGGTACTCTGGGTCTGCTTCTTGAGAAAGATTCCAAGACAATCAAACTGAAAGTGTACAGTCGCTCTGCAGTAAGTATCTTAAATCTTATTTAAATATAATCTATAAGTGGGATTTTTGGTAGAAAATTCTGTTTACTTTCAGTGTTGGCCAACAGTCCTTTCGGCCTACTAGAAGAAATGACTGGAGGGGTCAACTCTGCAACAGTACACAACATATGTTTTAATTGCATCATAAAGATTGCTGGCATCACTGCACACACTGGACGTATAATCAATAAGCTGTAATAGGTTGTTTTCAAATCAACACATAGTAAATAGATCCTAGTTGCAAATAGTTCCCTTTTAAAGATAGTTCAAAATGGGATACTTTTCTGCTGGACTTTTGGGTCACACTATAGCCCTCTAGCCTGGACTCAACAAAGTATTCTTTGGTTCTCTGATGGCCAGCCGGAGCTTGTTTATATTTCTTAATATGAATACCATGAAGAATAACCATCCTGCTGTTGCAAGCCTTTGAGGTCAATGCTGTTAAGTGAAACCAATATCCAATCGCAGGGAATATGAAATTTTATGTTGCACCAGTTGAAAGCTGATCTGAGATTGTGGACCCCTCTATTACTTTAACATGCCTAAAAGGCTATAGTATAAGGATGCATTCACATGTGCGGATTTTGGTGTGGATCCGCATCGAAATCCACAGCATAATTTGTGCTGCTGACATTTGACATGGATCCGTAGCAGATATCATTTTTTCCATTGGTGCGGATTTTAGTGCACGTTTTGGTGACAATTTCTGTGCCGGAAAATCCACACCAATTCCACTAATTGTGCACATACCCTAGAACATTGTCTTAAGAACTTACTTTTAGCAAAAGGTGAACAGTTGAGCAAAAGTAATTCTGTACTTGTAATTAGGAGATGTAGTTAGTTGAAGTGTCAGTGGTAAATTCTATACTAATTGTCATATTTTCTCCATTTTCCATAGGCATCACCAGAAAAGGAAGTACTTATCCTAAAAGATGAGATATCGCTAAAAAACCCAGAAAAGATCCAAAACAAACTTAATTGGCGTGAAGATGCTGCTCAGGATGTACTCAACGGTTTAAAGGAAAGATTGCCCAAGATGTCTGATGCCATCTACAATTGTGTCAACAAATATCACAAAGAGCACTTAGGCATGGATATAAAAGAAGCTGGTCTGCAGATTAGAGAAAGCGTAAAGACAAAGGTGTCTTCATCTTACAATTCTGCATACAATCATATTGACAACCTGGAATATCAGTTTAAGTCAGCAGCAAGGGGTGCCAGTGGAAAATATGCAGATGCTGTCTCCAAAGCTCAACAGTGGTACCAAAACCCAGCAGATATGCCATTCTTAGTAAATGATGGGGAAATGTATGAAAAATCTGTAATTGCAATCAGAAAATATCAAAGCACAATGAAAGAAGTGATTGATGCAGCTATTACATTCCTAAAGAGCACAAAATTTCAGCTACCAGGCCAGAAACAGAAATATACCGGTGAAGAACAATTTGCCATGGGTTTGAAATGGGCCGTTTCTGCTATGGAGCAATGTATTCAGAAGATCCAAAAACTTCTTGACGACTTCATCCAGTCAGTTAACAATATCAGTTTCAATATTCCTGGTACAGACTTCAAAATTGAGAGCCGACAAATCATCCTTGCAGTTAAAGATTTTTTGAAAGAGCTACAACAGATCACTAAGAGGATATTCAATGATCTCCAAAACGTAAACTTTGAAAGAAAATTACAGCAACTTAAAGGATTGATCCAGGAGATTTCACAAAAATCAGAAAAGCTTATTGAAGCCTTGAAATCCAGAAATTATCAAGACATACAACTTCAAACTCAGCAAATGTATAACGATGCCATAAATTCGCAGTATGTGCAGTACCTTACCAATCTTGCCAGCGAAATCAAAAGGAGCACTAGTGAACTATTCAAAGTTTACCAAAATATCTATGACGAACTTTTAGATAAATTACGGCAGTTACTTGTTTATGTCAAGGCGCTGAGAGAAGAATATCTGGACCCAAATATCGTGGGATGGTCTGTGAAATATTACGAAATTGAAGAGAAAGTTATTCAACTCTTCAAATACATCATTGAAACGCTGAAAGAACTGCCTTCACAATACGGCATCAACGTCTCGGAGATTTCTGACCATATGAGTGAGTATTACATGCAAACTAAGGTTCTATTGACCAATGCCGAAGACAAGGGAAGGAAACAAGTGAGAGAACTTTCCATGAAAATGGAAGAAAAAGTTAGTGATTGGTCAAGAAATGCCAAACAGGCTGCAGCAGAACATTCTCAGATTTTAAAGGCAAAACTTCATGAAGCTTATGATCAACTGTCGAGTTTCTATGAGAAGTTCCATGTTGAAGCAAACCATCTCATCGATCTGCTCATCGAAAAATACAATGCCTTCATAGAGTTCCTCAATCAAATGCTGCAAAATTTCCAGAATTCTGCCAGCGAACAAGTAAAAACATACGTGTCAACGCGTAAAGGTGAGCTTAAAGTAGAAATCCCACATCCCTTCGATTGGAAATCCTTTGATGAAATGCCTCAAGTAAGAAAGGATATCATCGCTAAGAGGATGGAAATCGCACGTTCCTTGGTCCTTGAAGGTATTGAAAAAGGCTCTAAACAATGGGAAGAACTGCAAAAATACATTGAGAAACAAATTGAAGATGGAAAGCTAACTGCACAGCAAATCATTGAAAGCGTCAAAAACAGGAAAAAAAACTGAATGGACATTATGTACTGTAGCACCCCAAAAATTAGGATTTTGCTCCGGTGAATAACAGCAATCAGTGTTCATTATATATTTTTAAAGCTACTGTTTGGTTGTTTCTTGTAAATGGGGGAAAAAAAGCAAAACTATAAAAAACATGAAATTGTCATTATTTCTTTAAAGTTAACTAATAAAGATTGTTTGTTATAAGCCGGTATTACTGTAAGTAATTTTTCCCTTTTTTGGCAAAATACAAAATTAGATTGAATCATCTTATTTGCCTTCAATGACTTTTCTTTAAATAAATAGTTAAAAAAATTAAAAGATTCTGCCAATAATGTAAAGCAAGGTTTCTCAAACATTTCCAACTGTGAACTCATCCTAACAAACACCAAGTCTCATTACTGGTAAAAGGCAATGCCGTCCATTTGGTTCATTCACAAGATTCAACCACAAACAAATCCAACCATCTAAGCCAAATGCTGTGGTATATATAACATCAGTTGGACATTGTTCTTGGGGCACCAGGCTGGAATAGATACAGAGGTATTTTTAACCCCGATTGGTGGCAGTAGTGTTGAGTGAACTGAAACAGTCATACCCTGTTTCGGGTTGGACTTTTCTAACAGATCAGTTCGGCATTAACTGGAACCTTGGGGTCCATCTTGGCCAAACCCACTAAGATACCACCAACGCTCAGTTATATACCAGTTTTAATTGTGTTGGTGAAGTTCCAGTTCAGTTTGAACAAATTTGGAGTACAGTCATTATCTTCTGGGCAGACCTTTGTGATTCTGTTCCCCATAGTCATGGAGCAGATACTGCATAGATTACACTCATAATTTTTCTTCCTGAAATACACACACATTGAGGACTTTTCTGTATGACTTGAGCTGCCATTGCACAACTGGACCATGGGAGAAAAAAGTGAACCCTAAACATGGTGCAAACATATAAAGTCCATGCCTACCCTTACTATGGTCCCCAGAAAAGTGAACTAATAGTGCAGAGAGGTGACCATGCATATGCATGGTGTTTTCTATTGTAGCCTAAGGGGGACAACGAAAACTGCAAAATATAACGCCATACATCATAAGGTATAGGGAGTCTGAGGTAGTATGAAATCCACTTTCTGTCTTATTAGAGGCTGGGACTTTCTGATCTGTTCTTTCCCAATGTTGTTCAGATTGGCTGCTCTATAAGTCGAATCTCAGGTCAGTACATAAGAAGCTGATTGGCGAACTCACTAGAATAGGACAAGAGGGGCATTTCTTGAGTATAATATTATTACATGATACAGTCATTGATTGTTTTGTTTTTTGCCTTCCACTGGATCGACATTGCAGGATAATAGGCTGAACTGAATGGACCTATGTCTTTTTTAGCCTTACTTACTGTGTTACTATGTAATACGGCAAAGTTTGAACAATTAAAAATTACAAGTGACAAAATCAGCCATGAGAAACAGAAGCTCTACGAAGAATTCTGAAGATTTTGGTTCACTCTAATGGACTTGTCAACTAGTGCCAAACCCACCCTCTCCTCAGGCACCAGTACGTTGGCACACAACGGCGGTTCATTGGTCATGCTAACCCATTCTATCCCAGAATCTGGATTGTGACAGTAGTAATCAGCACCACAAGATGAAGCTTCGGACCCTCTCAACCCCACGAAAAAAAACTGATTAGATCCTAAAATTGACCGAAATAAGTCCACATTTACACATACCATTCTATCTCAGATCAAAGTATATATTTTACAACCAATAAATCATGGGAATTACAAAAGAAAACAAAAAACAGCAATTCAGTCTGCCCTGGGATCAACTCCCGGCTAATGTCACTTTTTACGATACATGAGACCACCTCAATAGAAACTTCTACAGCAAGAAGGTCATCAGAACAATATAAAAGAGGATATTGTGTTCCCCGTTTTTATGATTGTCCTCATGCGTTTTTGGCAGAGTGAGAAATTATGATAAAACTCACAGATAAATTTGTGGTTGGAAACGAAACTGAAATTGAAGAGGAAAAAAACTATAAACTACAGTATATTATCCACTTACATGTCGGTAATAACAACAAAGGTCACTAAGTCTTCAGCCGTCAAGAAACGTAGAATTCTTCAGAAAGCAGAAGGATTTCTTCATCTCGAGGAACAAGTCACATTATTCATTCGAACCCGTGGCACATGTGGCAGTTCTCCATCCAGCCGTTATGTTTCTACACAAATAAAACATGTTTTGGGGGTTACTAAGCAATGTGAAAACAACTGTATACAAACTATAAACGTGAATATATTTTATTAGCTCACTCAAGGCGCTAGATTCACCGCCTCGGTATATTACAAAAAAGTTAAATGATTTTACAGACGTTAGTTTATTTCAAAAATTAATTTTTAATGGGCCGTAAAATTCATTAGTTTCGTTTGGCTTAGTGGGGGTCTGGTTTTAACATTAAAGTATGAGGTGAAAATTGTCCTTTTTTTTTGCCTTTTTTTCATCACAAAATATGTAGATGACTGACTCAGAACACGCACAAGTTACAGTAACAAGTGACCATTGGTGAAACTATGCTGATATATTTGGGAACTTTGCTAAATCTTGGTTCCTCGATACGTAGCGGTAGTCAAAACTACACACTTGACAGGTATTCTGATAATGGTAAAATAGTGTTTAACTCTTTGCAATCCAATTTTGGAATTTAGAGTTTCCTAGGGGGCTTTCTCTTTCTGCCATTGTACAATGGCGCCATCTGCTGGCTAGAGCCAGTGCTGCGGTATGGGATATGCTGGAGAGGCCCCCGACAACAGAGCGGCCTGTAATTTACAGTAAGAATACCCTGCCGGACGTCTTCCGACATCGGAGCTGCGCAGCCTTCAATTAGAATGTCTTTAGATGTCAGACAGTGGATTGGAAAGGGTTAAAGGTAGATATGCTCTTTAACCCCGTAACGCTATACGATGTAAGTTTACACCCTGGTAGGGTTATACTTAACACACTAGGATGTAAACTTACATCATGTGGATGGCAGGGGGATCAGAAGTTAGCCCATGCCATCCTGCAGTGAGAGACTGCTGCTACTGACAGTCGCTCTCCAGCTGCAAAAACTGGGATAGATAAGAACAGCGATCCCCGCTGTTAACCCACCTATATCCCCCGACCTATGTATATCGTGGCATGTACAGGGTTCACAGATGGAGTGTCCTCACTCTGTGATGTCATCGGGCCTCCGCGATGTAGTTGCTGATAATGGCTGTTATGGTTCAAGTTCCCTATAGGGACAAAAAAAAATAATTTACATAGTGTAAAAAAACAAAAATACTTCTTTGCGCACTCCCGCCTATTTGTAAAAAAATATAAAACATCTCACATATTTTGTAACCTTGTATCCATAACAATAAATTGAATATGAAAAAAAAACTGAGGCAAAACGTTTAGGCCTCCTTCCCACGAACGGATTTCCGCCTCGTAATTCGCGGCGAAAATCCGCTGCGTTGCCCGCAGCTATTAGGTTCTATTGAACCTAATAGCTCAGGGCACACAGTGCGGAATTCCACGGCAGAATTCCGCACCGTGAAATCTCCCGTCCTCACCCTCGGCATGCTCTATTTGCCGCGGGTGTACGCGCAGACGGCTTCCATTGCAGTCAATGGAAGCCGTCCGTTCACGCTATCTCCCGCTGTAGCACAGCGGAAGATAGCGTGAAAACGCTTCCCCGCCTACCGCCGCCGCGTCATATGATGTGGCCGGTGCGTCACATGACACGACCGGCCGCGTCATATGACGCGGCCGGCGTGTCATATGACGCGGCGGCAGTGGGCGGGGAAGCGTCATGCGGGACGTAAGACGCCGGATCCGCTGGTAAGTATGGGGTCTCTGGGGGGGCGCCGGACCGTCACGGCCATGTGCAGCCGGCCTTATTTTGTTGGTTTTGCCTCCCAAAAAATGCAATAAAAGTGTTCAAAAAAATCAATGCGCACCACAAAATGATACCAATAAAAACCACAGCTCGGCACGCAAAAATCAAGCCCTCGCAGAGCTCCGTCCATGGAAGATAGGAAAGATGTAGGACTTCGAATGCAACGATGTAAAACGGAATAATAATTTTCAAAAAAATTATTGTGCACAATTGGAAAAACCTAAAAAAACTAATAGTTTTGGTATTGTCGAAACCATCATTTTGACACAGAAAAAACTTATTGTGTCATTTATGCTGCATGATTAACGCTGTGTAAATTTTTTATTTTTTTTTTGGCAAATTGATGTTTTCTCTCTGTACTCTCAAAAAAAATGTAATAAAAGTTTTACTCTACATTATATGCACCCGAAAATGGTACCAATAAAAACTACAGTTTGCCACGCAAAAAATAAGCCCTTATATGGCCACGGAAAAATAAAAAAATGTTATGGCTTTTGAAAAGTGGAGATGAAAATCCCCCAAAAATTGTTGTATCCTTATGGTAAAAATAGGCCTTGTCCTTAAGGGGTTAAGCATCTGCCTGAATGCAGTATGTTCAGGTCATTGTTTGGTTACAGGTGATGCACTTGGCTGGTGACATCATCTCTAGGTGTAGCATTGCCATTCATATTCATTAGGACAGTTAGTGTTGGGTTCCTAAATATGTCGTTTACATACACTGAATAACCACTAGATTACCAACCCCGACCACCATTGCAGCTTCCATATATAGAATTCAGACCCGTGACCATGGAGTGCCATACAAAATCAAGTGACAAGTTTTTCGTGGATCAGTTTCAGTGTGAATCCATAAGGACTAGTCATTGGTACTAGACTAGCTGGGGCCAATATTTCAAAAACTACCAACCTTAGGGCTCTGTCAGGCGGGCATTTTTATGTGCGCATGTTACTTGCGTTTGCGATCCGCATCTATATAGAACCAATGCTTGTCAATGGCAGCGGTCAGATGCCCAATATTTACCTGCGCACTAAATATAGGGCAGCGGATTTAAAAACACAAGTAACTGCAGCATCCATCTTTTTTGGATGTGAGACTCCTGGATGCTGTCACATCCAGGGGTTTCACCTTGTGCTCAGCGGGGCTGGCGGCAGCAACGCCAACCCATTTGAGAACATACATTGAAGATAGTGATCCTCTGGCACAGCTGTGACAGCTGTGGCACAGGGGCGCGATGTTCTCCCATTGAATTCAATGGAGCTAGTGCTAAACCCCCGCGAAGATGAAGAAATACTCTGTCCCAGCTGTGGCAGAGGATCGCGATCTTCTCTGTATGTCAATGGGGCCGCCACTGCTGCCCCCAGCTTCATTGACCAAAAGTGAAACCCATGGATGTGACAGCATCCAGGGGTTTCACATCCAAGGAATCCCCTGCTGCAGCTGTCACAGCCGCAGCACGGAATAGCGGGCAGTGCACTTTATGTGCGCATAAACACAGCCAAGTCCGTTTTTTTCAGCGTGATGCCCTCTTTGGTCACGCAAGTTTTTGTGCGTTTGCGTTCTGCGCACAAAAATTTGGACATAAAAACCCCCGTCTGACGGAGCCCTTATGGGGTTTTCTAAAGCAATGGTGTGGAGATTATACTGAGAATGGGTCAAAAGAGAATGTCGAGAATCGTTTTAACGAACAGATGGTACACAATCAAGCAAATTGCAGGCGCATACAACATCCGTGCAACAACTGATTCATCTGAATGCACAATTCATCGTTCCTTAGCACAGACAGGCTATAAAAGCAGACAATCAATTGCAGCGCCATTGCTGTCTAAGAGAAGTGAGACTCCAGTGGGCAAAAGAGGGCAAACATTGGATCCCTGAGCAGTGGAAAAACATCACCTGGTCCGATTAATCCAGATTTCTGTTGCTCCGTGCTGATGGGAGGTCAAAATTTGGCACAAGCAGCATGAATCGATGAACCCTTCCTGTCAGCTGATCAGAACATGTCAGCACCTCCATCTACTAGAAGCTTCCTGTCCACAGGGGCCAATATTCCTGCACCTAGTGGAATCTAAAGGAAGTCCAACGCGCTACTAAATGGGGGTCTCTAATAAAGTGGTCATTCAGTATACATTATGCAGTGCCAGCGTATGTAGGTGGTTGATGCGCAGGGATTTTACCTCTCCCTGCTTACATTTTTCTCCCTTAAGAAATAGTACCGTTGACAAGAACACACACATGCTCATCCGAGTCTGTTTCCTATGAAAGGGGCACACTGCTCTCTACTCCTCATATAAAAGACTGTTTTAACTTTTACAACCTGATCTGCTTTTTGTTCTAATACTGACAAACTTTATTATCACTGTCTGTAATAGCGGCGTTCACTAATCCTCAGGCTATAATCAGCGCCATAGCTTTAATGGCACCGTATTTCTATTTTCTCCCATAGATAGCATGCAGCAATTTATTTTATCAGCAAAGTAGAGTGATAAGTACTAATAGGAAAAGTAAGTTCTTTATATTAGGTCAATTTTCTATAGAACGGCACATGCAAATAAAAAAAGTTGAAAAACATGGACAAAGGAAGCAGAAATTGCCAGTCTCGCTTGTTGGCTGCACAGTAAAAACTTTTAAACTCATACTACTGTAGGGTTATATCGGTCAAACCCCCAGTACTTAGTCCCAGGCTCCTAGGCTGTACGAATAGCCTCCTGTTCCCAATGGAGCAGTGGGAATCTCTTATACTGTACAACGGAGTAACATCCTATGTCTTCCAAATGGCTATTTTCCAGTCCTGGCTTTCTAGGAGTAGTGTGAAAATTCTGTTGACCTAAAAACTTTTTAAATCGAGACCATTGTGTGCTAGAACTCCCTTATGGTCACGTGGGTAACATGATCCCGTGGATATTAGCCAATATGGATGTGGAAAATAAAGCTGGTGTTTTGGCGCAACTCTCCAATAAAAGTTGTGAGACAAGAGGATGAAATATCCAACTTCTCTTTTATTTTACGAACTAAAAGCAAGCAAAAGATATGTGTTTTGGGGTGAACTCCTTCATCAGTCATGGCGGGAGAAACTAATATATAGAAGGGTAGATGCAACATACGTTGCGCAGAGGGAGGAGAATGTAAAACAATTAACGATAAATAACGACATTAGATTGTATAATCGGACGAAGGAATGTAAAGAAAGAGGTAAAAGAAATAGACAGATTCTTCATGGTAACATTATACACAATATACAATGAAAGGGGGAAAAAAAACATATAATATGTATGTGTATGTATAATATGTATTTATATGTGTGCGTGTATGTATATATATATATATATATATATACATACATACACAGGGGAAAATATATGTATGTATATCATATTTATTGGTATTTGTCATTGCTTTTTCCAGTATGCACTCTAGCTCTAAATTCTGGGGGAGCCCAGAGTGGCAGTGCCAGCATAGCTCACTCTCGAGGTGCAGGACAACCTGTGGGGCTGAATCATATGGGGCATCATAATTAGGTTACAAACCTGCATGGTGCTCTGCATGTATCAGTTTGTATACCTTATCTATGTGCAAGTATATGACTAAGCAGCAACTCGACTCCAATCTGGCATCGGAATACTCCCTGGATCACCGACCCTTCTGAAGTAATCAGTGATATAATATGTAATTCTGTAATGCTCAAGAAAGGTGCCCAGGCCCCTCTTGTACTCTTCTGCTCCCCAGCAGGAAGAAAAATGGCCTTGATACTGCTTTTGCAAGTGCTCTGTTTGCGGATCTTCTCTGTGAAGTGCTGTCTTCTCTGTCCAATGAGCTCTGATTGAAAGCTATAGTGTAAGGGGTTAACCCAACTGATATGCTGTCCTACATGGTAAAGTGTATGTGTATATATATATATATATATATATATATATATATATATATATATATATACAGGCCCTTTCAGCAAGGTCATATGATTTAATTGAGCTCTGCTGTGATTAAATGAGCTGCCAGGAACTTAAACTCTTTGCTGATTGGCTAAGAGACTGAGATTATAAAAGGAGGCCCCAGAACCTTCCCGTCTGTGATACTACAGAAAAAGAGCAGAGTCCTATGCAGTCAGCTTATTAAAGTGGCGGAGGCTGTGGAGCAACCTCATCTATCCTACAAGTGATTTGATGCAGCTTACGATTTGAGTATGTAGCAGGCAGCAATATTCCAGCCTGAAAAGCAAGTGAAGCCTGTGTGGGGAAACCTTAATAGATGGGTATCTACCTCTACAGACACCTCTTTTGGGCTAAAAAGCCTTCACATAGATGGAAAGGCTGGATACCTGGCTATATACTGTCACTGAACCACCTGGGGCAGATGGGAAATGGACCTTGCATTTTTATGCAGATATTAAAGGGAACCTGTCATGATGACCTTTGAGCCCCATAAACTATGTTATGGGGCTCGAAGGTCGGGGAATGGGGTGTACAGACTGTGTTGTTTTATACTCACCGGGCACCCCGTTCTTGCACTGTGTACCTCCAAAATTCACAATGCCAATGTCCAATGCTGGGTGTGTGACTCCTTCTGCACATGCATCTCTTATTTTTTCTATACCCATAGGGGACTTGAACTTGCAACAGTTTGATCGATCTTACAGTATACTGCAATACGTTAGTAATTTGTATCTTTAGCTGTAGTCTATTAAGCCCTGTCACAAGCAGTGCTTAATTGACTGCAATACATGACAGCCCTGGAAGCCTTCACTAGGCGCTGGGCTGCCATATGAAACCATTGGTATCCCGCGATTGTGTTGTGTTGTGGGGGAAGGGGCAAGAGGGCTTAAAGGAGATGTCTCGAGGAAACAGTTAAATTTTTTTTTTTCCCAGTCCCCCCCATTAAACATACATTACTAATTACCCCTGTAAATGACATTTCTAGCTGGTTTGTACTTACCGTTCCAGCGTTTCAGCAACTTATAAAAGTTTCCTCAAGATGGCCGCCGGCTCTTTCCCCGTCGCTCGCTGCAGCCCGACGTGCGCGCTCCCGAGACGCCGCCAGCTGTGTCTCCATGGCAACCGGACGCATCGCAGCCGCCGACCAGACGCCCCGCAGCCGCCGACCAGACGCCCACCGCCAGGCAGCAGGTAACCGGCGCTAGCCCCCGGCTCCCCAGCGCTAGACCCTCAGCCCAGGTGAAGGCCCCGGAGCCCAGCGCTAGGTTCCGGAGCCCAGCGCTAGTTCCCCCGGCCTAGCGGCAGCCCCCCCCGGCCTAGCGACAGCCCCCCCATCGCAGCGACAGCCCCCCCGGCCTAGCGCTAGCTCCCCCATCACAGCGGCAGCCCCCCCCGGCGCAGCCCGGCGCAGCGGCAGCCCCCCCCCCGGCGCAGCGACAGCCCCTCCGGCGCAGCCCGGCGCAGCGGCAGCCCCCCCCCGACAAATCACTTACCTGGGAGGCTTCTCGGGGCTGCTGGGCTGGGCTGGGCTTCTCCGCTGGGCAGCTCCAGTTTCTGCACCTTCCTCTAACAGAGGATGGTGCAGAATGGCCGCTTCAGCGCGCTCCCGAGCAGTGACAGCTCGTCTGCGCATGCGCAGAAGAGCTGTAGCGGGGAGCACACTGAAGCGGCTCGTGCTGAATGGAGAAGACCGGACTGCGCAAGCGCGTCTAAAAAAGTAAGCTGCCAGTGAATTTAGACGGAACCATGGAGACGAGGACGCTAGCAACGGAGCAGGTAAGTGGAATAACTTCTGTATGGCTCATATTTAATGCACAATGTACATTACAAAGTGCATTAATATGGCCATACGGAAGTGTATAACCCCACTTGGTTTCGCGAGACCACCCCTTTAAGGATTCCCCCCTCTGACTGGCTGCTTAGATGCAAATCTGACAGCGGCATCTAAAGAGTTAACTGCAGCGATCAATTATAATCTGAAATCCAATACTGTGAATGAAGGCTCGCAGGCCAGAATGATTTTCGGCCCGCTCCGCGTCCATTTACTGAGTGATGATCGTTCCTGTCTAAAAGCACAGAAGCAATTATCACTGGGACAACCTGTTGAGCATCTGATTAGATCAGAGGGGGTCCAACTCTTGGCACCATTACCGATCTACTGCTTGAACAGGCAGGTAAGTCAGACCCCCACTGATCCAATATTGATGGCCTTTCCTAAGAAGAAGCCATCAATATTTTAACCCCAGAAAACTCCTTTTAGTGTCATAGTCACTATTGACCGTGGTATCTAAGGGGTCAAACAGCTGTGATCGGAGTTGTTCCTAAATCAGAATGGGTGGCTAGTTGTATAATATCTTTGCCTGCACAATTACTGCACACCAGATGCAGAAGCGCAGAGATTAATTAAGATCATTAATGGAACCCTCTGATTTCCAGACAAAAAAATCTGTCCAGGGACCAGAGGGTGGAAGGGTTACATTAACTGTAGTTTTTTTGTTTGGGCCATTGTTCAGTTTCACCAGTTCGGTGTTCCGTTTCCGGGGACCCAAGATGACCACCGCTATCATTAGACTAACAAATCGTCTATAGTGCATAGGTACTCTTAGCACTACAAAAGCACTATACCTGCTCTATGATTGGCCAGCGCTGGCCAATCACAGAGCAGTACTTAGTGTAATTCGAAAATGACAACTGCTATCTTCGCAACTCTAAAACAGCACCTGGAACTGGCAGAACCAAACAACAACCGACAAAATGAACTACAGGTAATGTACCCCATTTTGCCCTCTGACCCTGGGAAAGAATTTAGTTCCAAAACGGAGAGTCACTTTAATTGTTTAGCATTGATTCACTAACATTGTTCTTTGCAAAAGAGTGGTACAGAGTTGTTGTAGTCCACCAAATTATTCTCCAAGGGATTGAGGCATGACAGGATCCCTGAGGCCCAGTAAAGAAAACTGCATACACAATTGACAGAGGGGCAAATCACATAGTACTAGAGGATATTAATTGTTTACTGATTACTTGCCGGAACCCATTACTGATGATATGGCCTGCATATTTCATGATAATGATGTAGGTTATGAAGCAAAGAAAGTCAAAATCACTGATCTTTTCTAATAGGCTTAAAGGGATTTCTAGGGTCTTTAATATTGATGACCTATCCTCAAAATAGGTTATCAATAGTTGACTCGTGGACAGTCTGCTGCTCAGGATCCCCATTAATCAGCTGATCCCTGGGCGTGCTGTCGGTGTGGACAGTGCTGGAAGCAGATAGTGCTGTCCATATTGCAGTGGTCCAGTTTGCTACTGCAGGCTTAGGCACATTTAATTCCATGCAATACCAATGAGGACCACTGCAATGTTGACAGCAGTATCTACTTCCAGAGTTGTCAGCACTGACAGTGAGCCCAGCGATGAACTCAGACAAGCCCAGGACAACCTCTTTAAGTTACCTGGACCTGACACTGATAATAAAAAACAGAAACGACACCTAGACTGTTTCCTATGAAGCCAAGTGGTTCAAGGGGTAGTCCTCGTCCACCTCATCAGCCAAACTCTTTGGTGACAGATAATCTGGGAGTTCCTCTAACAAATATAACTGCAGCATTTCCGATATCGGATGTTGTTGTGCAAAAGACGGGTCACATGTCTTACCAGGAACTTGGGGACTTCGTACTGGCTGGAAAGAAGACATCATCCACTTGCTGCTTGCTCAACTTTGATTAACGAAGCAGATATGAGGATAGCTCTGGAGACTTTCAAGCTTGCATGGGGAACACCAAAGGAACAAAACCGTACAGCCACCGTCTCCGTCCCCGGATCACCTCTCCAGAATTAATAAGCTAGTTCAGCCACCACTTGCAACAAAACTCCAACATGGGGAATCGACTTCCAGTCCCTTGAGATGACTGAGCCGCACTCAAGTCCCTGTACCTAGCACGACTCTGCACTCATTGCAAATGTTCCCTTTTCTAGCAACTGAAACTACATTGTAGTAAACTTGCGGTGTCCCACAGGGGTACTTTACATCTTCAACATTATAACATTACATTAACAAAATAACATAATACTGTAGTACCCTCTTACACCTCCTGACACTATTGATATAGCTGCCCTATATGTACTGCCATGTATTTCGGGTAGTCCGTCAGCTGGTGGCACTACGGTGTAGATGTGATTCACATAACTGAAGAAAACCCTCTTATGAAATGTTCTTGTTGTGTTCCCCTGATTACCATCACAGATTTCCCTGGATACCTACCTAGCAGGGAAACTGTAACCTCTGATAATTCATATACTGATCCAGACATTGTTAGAGAAACGTTGCTAGGTGAGAGATTGCTCCATGTCAAGAATTCAAGGTTGGGAACTCGGTGAAGTGTGCAGTTTTCCCACACTAGATCTCTAAAAGGCTGTAGATCACGGCTGCATTGCTGGCCCAACATTAGGTCACTTGTCTCACTTACAACAATAATCCATTTTGATATGGGTCACATCATCACAAAGAGTCCACCTATGCTGGTTACAGTGAAGGAACATATCCCCTTTCCCTCAAACTAATTAAATTCTTAACTAGCGGGTACTTAAGTTAATAAAGTGTGCCACACATCTGCTAAAAGCCATTTGTAAAAGAAAGCCCCGGAGTTGAATGTTCACTTGAGTTGACATAAAGTGTGAGTGGGAACCTGCAGGAACTCAGCAGGTCATCAAATTAAGAAATCCAACACAATACGTGTGTGAGAAAAGACCTCTGTAAACAAAAAAGACGGAGCAAATCTCTTTAAGCTGGACAAGTATATTGAGTCGCCTCCCTTTCTAGCAACCACAAGAAAAGTTGCCTTGAAAAAGCCAAATGAATGGAGTCTAATGTACGAGTTTCAATTAAATGTCATTATCTTTGGTGTAAAGACACATTAGAATGAAGTCCATAGCGGGGATGTTGTGTAGATCTATTATGGTGTCCATCTATCATGAATAGAAGAGGTTCATGGTTGGTTGAGGGCTTGGGTGGCTTCGTATAACAACATTGCCCCTCTACTCTCAGCTCACAAAGTCCATGGTCATACGCCAGATTTTGGACTGGGGACGTATAGAAAATTCCAGAATTGGCATGAGTTAAAAGTGTCCCTTAGTAAGGCAAGCTGCGCTATTTCAGCTGGAAAATTTTTAGGTTGCTCCAAGGATGGAGCTGAAAAAAAAAGTCAAACCAGAGGCAAGTTGCAAGTGTGAATGAGGCTTGAAGGGGTTGACTGGTTACCAGAAATTTTCCCCATAGCTCCAATTGTGTTAAAATGACAAAAAAATATGTTTTAAACTTAGATTTACTAATGTAATGTAAGTCTATGTAACAATAAAAATGGTTTCTCCAAATTTAACACAAAATACCACTTCTAGGGCTTAAACAGATGGGCGCATAAACCAGTTTTTTTTTTTTTGGACTACTCAAACTCCACACTACTGCACACGAATTTGAAAAAAAAAAAAAAACCAGGAAGATAGGTCCTGCCTTATCTTTTCTCAAATGCAAAAAAAAGATGTGTGAGAAAGATAGGGCAAGTCCTATCTTTTCTCGAGCATAGTATTAACGTGCAAGAATCCCACTAGTAAAAATGAAACCATTGAGATCAATCGTTTCGTTTCGTCCCATCGTGATTTTCATGGCCGCAAAACAGGACAAAATCCCAGCCATCTGAAGAAGCCCTTAATAACTATTGGAGTCTCAGAATTATTCAACCTCTTGATTAAAATCCCTCACTTGCAAATTAGGTAGTCTATCAAGTACACCTGATACAACTAATCAAGGGCTTCATTAGTTGCATCAGGTGTGTTTGAGCTAAAACGCATTAAGTACAAGGACTGGCTAGGGCTTTGTTGACTATGATGTTTGATTGCAGAGTAGAAATATATAATATATATAAGTAACGATAGTGGTTCAAAAAGTTATGAGAAGAGATCATTGCCTTGCACAATCAAGGAAAAGGATATGAAAAAGTAGTAGTAGACATACAGTTGTTTACTGATACAAGAGGGCAGGCATATACACCATTTATCCCTCAATACCCTTTCTGTGATTTTAACTAATGTTACTATAGGGACCCACAATAAATGAGCCACGGGTTGTAGGCTCACGTATTTTGGCCAAAATATCAACTAATGCCTCGTATTTATTAATAACATGCAGTGCGGCTTTAAATGCTGGGGTAACCCAGGGTGGCAGTGCTGATGTGCTTCACCTGTGGGGTGCAGGGCCCCCGCTGGATTCAAATATGGCGTCATTAATAGGTTGTAAGCCTGCATGGTGCACTACATGTACCATGTGGTCTGACACCCTGCATCTACTTTTTTTGTATAGTAATAAGCACTGAGCAACAACCCCCCTCAATATAATGAGGTTTTGTGAGTGGCTGTTGCATCGGTGTCCTTCACATGTGTAATTTCAGTGATTTTTTTTGTTTGTTTTTTATTTCCCTTTCTGTGATTTTAGACATACAGTTGGAGGCATATAGTTCTCAAGTTTAAAGTCAAAGGAATATTAGCTACATTACCTGGACATGATAGAAAGAGGAATCTAATACCAACTGCCACCATATTCCTAAGGAGACAGGTAGAGAAAACCCCTATGTGACTGAAAAAGACCTGCAGCAAGATTTGGTGTCAGCAGGCACTGAGGTTTCTGGTTAAACAGTAAGGTGCATACTAAACCCTGAAGGTCGTCATGTCTGAATTCCAAGACATAAACCTATATTGACCTAAAAACACAAGAAAAGTCGGCTCCAATATGCTCAAAACTTTACAAATAAGCTACAGAAAATGTGTGATTCTGTTCTGTGGAGCGATAAAACAAAACTGTAACTTTTTGAGCCAATGGATCAGCAGTATTTCTGGAGGAAGAAGAACGAAGCATAAATAGAACCCCCTGCCTACCGTGAAGAATGGCGGTGGCTCGGTGATGCTCTGGGGCTGCTTTGCTTCCTCTGGAAACCTGCAGCATATGATCCAAGATGGATCCAAGATGGATCCAATTAATGTCAGGAAATCCTAGGAGAAAACGTCATGCCTTCTGTAAGGACGCTGAAGCTTGGGTATCA
This sequence comes from Eleutherodactylus coqui, assembly GCF_035609145.1. Taxonomy (NCBI): domain Eukaryota; kingdom Metazoa; phylum Chordata; class Amphibia; order Anura; family Eleutherodactylidae; genus Eleutherodactylus; species Eleutherodactylus coqui. The sequence continues at coordinate 62,994,333 of NC_089837.1, forward strand.
TTGGACCTTCCAACAGAACAATGTGCCGTGCTTGGTTCCAGAAGAAGTCCTGGAAGATTCTGAAGTGGCCATCCCAGTCATCTGACTGGAACCAAACAGAAAATCTTTGGTGAGATTTGAAAGCCGTTGCATCTCAGAAACCCAAAACTATTAATGAACCGGAGGCCATTGCCCATGAGGAATGGGCTAAAGTTCTTTAGGAATGCTGTCAGAAGCTGTTGTCTGTCTATACATCACATTTGTGGCAGGTCATAACTACAAAAGGTGCTCTACTAAGTACTAAAGACACTTGTCATGAAGGGGGTGAATAACTCTGAGACTGCAGTAGTCATTAAAAGTGGTATTCTGTGGTGAATTATAAGTTGTTGAGCTATTAAAATTGTTCTTCTTTGTTTGGGTTTTTTTTGCAAACAACTGAAAGTTTGTAAATTTGGCAAGTCAACCTCATTTGCAACTGTATAAACAGCTACTATTGCAAGTCTAAGGCTATATGATGCACATAAAAGTATGCGTTAGTACTGACAATCATAAATGCATACAGTCAGCAATGCCATGATGATAACATACCCTGAAACACGGCCGGCCCAGGAGTGACAGAGAGGCATATTTCACTACCAACTAGCTTTGTCATGGAGCCTGTGCGATGGCACTCAAAGCCCCTATGGTTCTGTATTACGGAGCTGTAGGCACTCTGAAGGGGCCTCAGACATGGAGGTACACAGTAAGTCCATAGATTTCAATCTATTTACACTCCATACTCAGAGCAGGCACAATCTGCAAATATAGAGGCGTATCTACAGGGAAATGTAAAGGTAGTAGTCCCCCTTGGGTCCTGAAGACCACATAAGAAGACATTAGCGCTATAACTTGCATATGGTCATGCGAAGCCCTGTTACACATTTTGCATTTGGGCCGAAGAGCTTCAGGTTACCTCTGGCTCTGCACAGTTGGTGAAATCCAATCCTACAACCAAAAATACATATCTAATGACCATTACAATTCAGCCTCCAAAATGCGTCACGCTCTTTCTTTATGGTTATACGACCAAAACTATTCATTAGTAATCCAAGACTGTTCAGCAGAACAATTTAGTTTAGAACATTCTACATGGGGCCACATTGCATTCTTGGTCCCTATATATACATGAGCTATCCTATTATATTATATTGGTTTTTCAATGACTTTTGTGTTTGAGTAAAGTAATAATTGCAAACAGAGATTCTCTAATACAAATGGAACAGGAATTAAGGGTTTCGGGCTAAATTCTGATTCATCTAAGGACGCACTTGACATTTAACCTCAAGAAGTAAAAACTGATTTGAAATCTTTTAATGTACTAAAGTCCAAAAATTGTGAAAAAAAAAGATTAAAGTTGGTTATTTGCATCCTAATGATGGGCAGATTGAATCAAGATGACACGAGGCTGATTCAACCCTCAGTTATGATTGCTTTCTTTCAATTGCCTGTTTGTGCACGGCTGTGTAAGGAGAAATGGCCGTACTTGTCACTTACAATGTGCATGGCTGTGGTTTTTCACATTGCTCTGACCAATACCACCCACAAAGACGAAGAATTTATAACATAGCAAAAGCCAGTTTTCCCACAGGGCTAAAGTCTGGTTCTAGCTCCGGATAATACTATAATGGGGGTTTATTTGTTGTTCTAGAATTATTTTCTATCGAGCCATGAAGAGAATTCGTACACACGCACCTCCAGTTATTTAAACTTCTAATGTGAAGTTCATTTTTTTTGGAGAAAACCAGAACTTCTTAATGGGAGGCACTTTATTTCTTAAGGCAAGAAGGAATCCGGAGAATGTCTGACAATGAGCTGATGTGCTCATTTCAGGATGATGTAGATTTTAATCTCTTACTAGGACAGGCTGCTTTAAATACCCCCATTAAGGAATTTACATTTAATAGACTAGTTTGATTTCTTAAAGAAGTATTCCAGGACTTAAAGGGGTTGTTCCAAATTATAAAATTGTCCATAGGATAGGGGGTGACTTCATGATCGGTGGGGGTCTGAACACTGGGACCCCCACCGATCCTGAGAGCAGGGGTTCAGTCGCACAGGTCACACAGCTGCGCCACTGCTCCATTTACTTCAATGATGGTGCCGGAGACTGCCGAAGTGCTTGAACTTGCTAATATTTGGAGCTGTTGTTGAAGTGAATAGAATATTCGCACGTCTGCATGACCTGTGCTCTGTTCACTCAGGGGCTGACTATTTATGAGAGTCAATATGGCATGGGCTCAGATGATAAGTCTGCTCTACACATGGCCAGTATAGGCTATCTTTGACAGCTGCCACCTGGCCACAACAATCGCAGTTTACCCCAATTGTGGCTGTTAGCCCTCTAAATGTCACAGTCAATTCTGACAGACATATAAATGGCCCGTGCAAAGGTCCCGAATGCCCCTCTACAATACGATCGCAGGGTGCCTTCCGGGTGTCATGGCACAATATGATCCACAGGATGACCTCCGGAGCTGCCATGTATTTCTGCCTATTAAGATGTGCCTGCAGCACACCCTAATAGATAGCCTGCAGATTAGGCAATTGCAAGTTCAAGTGTATGGTATCGCCGTGTCCATAAAAGTCCAATCTATTAATATAACGCTATCTTTATTCCGCATGGTGAACATTGTCACAAAAAATACACAACGCCAGAATTGCTCCTTTTCAGTCACTTGGTCTCCAAAAAAAAAATTTGGCAGATGTGGGCGTTGTCCTGCCTACTGAGTCTGCTTTACTTTGTTCCAACATCCAGGGTTACTGTGTCTGGCTTCTCCATCCAGCTAGAAGTGATTTGCAATCATCCTCCTATTTAAACCCCTCAGACATTTCCCAGGGTGCTCTGGTGTTGTTATTTTCTGTATGACTGCATGCAAGCTGCCTGTGCAGCCTTCTAGTCTGTATTCAGTTTGTTGTGTTTCCTAAACCAGGTTTCACTGTGTCTTGGTGTGTTCCCAGCTTCCTGTGTGCTTGCTGTTGGGTTTTGTTTGTCTCTCCATTCTCTGTATCTGTGATCTCTGCTCAGGACTGTCTCTGGTTTCCAGCTTATGTTCACTCCTGCATATTGGCGTGGCTCAGTGCATATGACCCTGGATTACTATCCTCACCAGGTAGGTAGGGACATCTAGGAGTCAGGGTCAGGAAAAGCGGCCTGGACCTCTCCATCTTCAGGAGTATTTCCAGGATAGGGACACCTCATCAATCTGACTACAGGGTAAGGCCCATTCTCGTTATTGTACCGAGTTCCGGCATTCTGTTCTGTCATCACCTTGGTGTCAGCTGCCCGGTGGTTCCACTTGGCAAGAAGACACAGTGGATCCACAAACATTTCGTTACAGTACTCCAAAATGGAACCAATAGAAATGTGGGTCAATCGGTAAAAAATGAGCGTTCATACAGCTGTATCAAGGGAAAAAAGTTATGGCGGTCAGAGGATGACAATAGAAAATATATTTTTTCAAGGATATTTTTTTAAAGTAGTACAACAACAACAAAAAATGTTTGGTATCATGGTAATCGTACATTAAATGGTACCATTAAAAAATCCAACTCAAAAGCAGTCCCTCAGAGAGCTACATCGACCGAAAAATCAGACTTATGATTTATTAAAAGAATCAAACAAAAACAAAACAAAAAAATGTCCGCATACTTAAAGGATTAAGACTAGAATTTAATACAATACAAAAGTACTAGAATTTGCTCTTGACTGGACCAAACAAATTTAGTATGCTGAAGACAAATGGAAAAAATGGATAGGAATGATATCATACTCATGGAGGATCTTCGTCTTCTGCACGAAATACCACAGACAGTTTTTACTCCAAAAGAAGCAGGAAAATCCATCTGGCTGCCAAGCAGGAACCACATCTGGTGTACGGACTCACCCCAGCTCGGTGTAGTAGAAGTCAGGAACTAGAAGAAATTGTCCATTAAGTTCCGTATATCAGTCCTAAACATGAAAACATTGTGTATGATTACTGTAGTTTATCTGACAGCAGATTTCAAAGGGGTTTTCTCATTAATAAATACATTGGTGACAGTAGGGGGGGTGAGTTATATCTGAATAAAATAACAATGCTCATCTCTCACTGCCACTGTGCTGATCCCCTGCCACCCTGGTGGTCGGTCTGTTTACTTCATCTGCAGCAGTGACCACCTGTTTACTCATGTGGTCACTGCCGCCAATAGGAAGTCCTGACATTCCGTGAAGAGGCAAGGACTTCTACATTAGAAGCCCATGATCACTTTATGGGACATCACTGGGCCAAAAGACCCAGCAGCGTCAAGCGTTGGATGCTTCAGTGACACAAAATCGAGTTGGGAAAGGGAGAACATTAACCCCTTTAATGCTTCCTACAATAAAGCTGCATTTATGGAATCTCACATGTGCTCAACAGTTACTTCTAGTTCCCAACGTTTTATTCCAACTAGTGTGATTGTTTCCAGCAAGAGAAACCATGTTATCTTGTAGATATGAAACCTTTTAATGGCTAACAAAAATACATGATGGTAATGCAAGCTTTTGAACCTCTCAGGGTCCTTCTTCAAGCATAATGAAATAGATCCGAAGAGGCATATATGTATACATATGCACACATACTTATGACAAGGTACAGACATGGATGTGATTAGTTTGCACTTAAAAGAATATAACAGGATGGGTAGAGAATTAAATGCAGACTTAAATAGTCCACTGATAAAGATGTGAAGGTTTTATGGTCTTTGAATTATTGTTAGGGGGTCACCAGGCTAACAGTGTTATCTGTGCTATAGATTTCTCATACTTCCCAGAATCCTCTTAAAGAATTTAACTCTCTGTTGAAAGTGTCAAAAGTTGTGACTTGAAATGAGCTGTTCATATGGTGACTTTCATGTGTTCTATGTTGTGTCCGTGACTAGAAAACTGCTCGGCCACTGATAATTCTGTCTTTCTTTCTTTAATTGTGTGGCGGTGAGATCGCTTCGTCACTTTCAGTTTTTGTTCCATTTCTCCAGCATAAAGCCCCCCAACAGAACATTTACTGCACAGGATCAGGTACACAATAAGGATGAGCGAGTATACTCGCTAAGGCACTACTCGTTCTAGTAATGTGCCTTAGACAAGTATCTCCCCGCTCGTCCTTAAAGATTCGGGGGCCGCCGCGGGGCAGGGAGCTGCGGGGGAGAGCGGGGAGGAACGGAGGGGAGATCTCTCTCTCCCTCTCTCCCGCCCGCTCTCCCCTGCTCCCCGCCGCGACTCACCTGTCAGCCGCGGCGGTCCCCGAATCTTTATGGACGAGCAGGGAGATACTCATCTAAGGCACATTACTCGAACGAGTAGTGCCTTAACGAGTATACTCGCTCATCCTTAGTACACAACATCGGATGTGGAACATGTGAATGTCCCCGGGATCTTATAGTCCTGCTGTGTGTTGGGAATTTGATCCACCTGGTATCAATGGACAACTTCCCTTGACCCTCTTACCCCTATCCCAACAGTCCTTCTCCTCTGGCCACATGTCATCCCACTTGTAGAGCTGGTTTGATTTCTCCTGCTTACCAGTAATTCCATCATTGTACCCTCCCCTGTTATACCTGAATTGAAGTGCTGTCATGGGTTAGCGGACATTCCCGGCAAGTTGTCCTGGACATTTCAAGTGATATGCTATTATTTGACTCCATTTTAGATCTACCTGATATAACTGTTAGTTTTCATGTTGCATTACCCTTGCTGCTTTGCCACTGTGATGCTGTCTGATATGTAAGAGACCGAAACAGATTAATTTGGTAACATTGATGCCATTTATGTTACTGATGTTCATTTGAGGAATATAACACTTTAAAATGATTCTATTTTTTATGTGGTAAGGTGGCGAGATGAACAGAGCACTGAAGTAGTCTCGCAAGAGGCCAAAACTGGAAGGGATAAGTTTAGAGGCACATCTTGCAAGGAAGAGTTAAGCAGTTAGGGTGAGAGAGCTGAAGTTCTGAGTTCCTGCCTGTGTGATAGAAAGAGAGGAGTAAGAAGAAGGATAAACAGGAAAAGCCAACTTTGATTATTACCCCAACACTGCAGAGGATTTCTGAATCTCCTAAAAGTGCTTCATTGCCCGTTTGTCTCCTTCACACTGCCGGGACCGGTGAGTTGCCACCATCTAGATGGCTTCTGTTTTTTTTTACCGTGAAAGATCAAACACTGGAACTGTTTAGGTTTTATTAACTAAAGCCTTTGAAAACAATATATAGCTCTTCAATACAAAATCAGACGCTCAAGTCCCCGGTACACCTACGACAGGTGGGTGTTTTATACAAATCAGGTCCTACCAAAAGTGAAGCAGTATGCAGACGAGATGTGGGCACCAGGAGTGGTGTCGGCTGGTTGATCCCAAGAACTGGAGCAGATACATAGGCACACAGGATGGGATTTGGGGTCATAATGGGCTTCTGTGGCCCTGTTTATGGAATGCATATGACCATCTTTCTATTCTAATGAGAAATTGAGCTTCTTGTGCCATTTCAGTGTATATATTGGCCTTCAGATCTTCTACTTTTCATGCTGAAGTCTTAATAGAGCGATAGAATGCACGGTATTAACAAAATATGTATCTTGCAGTTTAATATTGGAGAAATTAGAGAGGAACGCCGCTGCCAACGCTATTTAATAAACACCACATTTCTCTGTGTATTTATACAGTGACTGCGCACTTCAGCAATAACAAAGCACTTCTCTGGGGCGAGGGTCTGATATTACACCAGCAGCACTTTCGTATATTTTGTCTTGACCACAGACTGGCTGTGTGGGTGTCTAAAAAATGGGATGACATCTACAAGAGATTCTGAAGATCTTTTATCATGCTTCACAAGAGGAAGGATGAGAGCTATAACTTCTGTCTGTACTAGAGTGTAACATCCAATGGTTTACATCGTTTCTATAGCTAAAAGTCAAAAAAGGGTATCTCTTATGCTCCTGGTTTGGGGGTGGGGTGTAGCCAGAGGCGTGACTTGAACCTCCTGGACCCCAATGCAAAACTTGTAACAGGGCCCCCAACTATAATGGTTTATCCATAGTAATGGGCTCCCTATATGGAGAAAAGAGACCTTATGGGTCCCCTAAGGCTCCTGGGCCCGGTTGCAACCGCATCCCCTGCATCCCCTATAGTTACGCCAATGGGTGTAGCTATAGATGTTACAAAAGTGTATGAACAACTGTTGTCTGTGTGCTTTTACATAGAGGAGTGGTTGTTGTTCAATTTTGTGATCACTGATCGAATTGTGGGGCGTGAGGTTCTTTGGAGGGCATGTATTTGAAATTTTCACCCCTACCCAATACATTCTCATTGTTTGCTGAGTCTACTGAAAAAAAAAAAAATTATATATATATAGGCGATTGGTCATCTAGTTAACATTTGATGTTGCAGTCTCTCATTGGACCAAAACCAGCCAGAGACTATAACAACCAGCAGGGACTGTTCAGTCAAGAATCACTGAACCACTTGCATGTATTTTTGTGCATTTAGGAACCAATGAGGGCAAAATGTTTAAAAAAAAATGCAGGAGCCAATCATCATTCTGTGGGAGGTGCACACCAAACAGGCGCACACCTCCCGGCAAAGTTGTTGGTTACTTGTTGAAAGACAGCTATTCGCTGTTTACACCAGATGATAATTATAATTAAACAATCAGTAACTATTTTAAGTCAACTGAAACAAAGCAACTATATGACAAATGAATGAATCTTTGCTCATCACCCAATTGGTGGCCGTGTTTACACAGGCCAATTGTCACTTACCTTTGCTCTATTGACTGACTATTCAGATGATGGCTGTCCTTTGTAAAGTCACCCTAAGGTGAACCTGGTTACAGGCACTGTCATGTCCCCCTTATGGACATTTTGTGTGTGGTCTCGATCTCAGTCTGGTGGCCATTCTGAAGGTTTACATAACGGGGCAGGGCATCTGTGGGATGAATGGTTAGGCACAGTTGATCCTGCAGGGACATGCCTGTCGGTGCTATGAATGGCAGGCTGTAGAATGCATGAGTGAGTGTAATGCCTGGCCGTGTAGGGGAGCGATGCAAAGGGAAACTGGATGCTGTAGTGAAGTACACTGCAGAAGTGAAATGGGCAAATAAGTAAAGTGAACCGCTAAGTAAAGTTAGCTGCTATAATCCAGTGAGCTGCTGTAAAAAACGAGCCTCTGAGTCAAGTGCACCAATGTGTCAAGTGAACCGCGGGTGCAGAGCAAGTCACCATTGTGGAGAATGAAAGAGTGGGTGCAGCAGAAGAGTGTTGTAAAGAAACCCTCCTGTGGAAGCCACAACAGACCTGCTGTGTGCCAAAAGAGACTATAACTTGATCCCATGCTGGCTGATGGGCTATTACCATGTTGCCAAGTTCTAAAAACTTTGTTGCCAAGTTTAAAATATTATACTGCCATTTTGCTGTTTAAGTAAAGACTGTTATCCGTCAATGCAATGTGTGTTCTTTCGTCCCCTTATCTACCTGTGGGGGTCCCACATGTCTCTGTTCTAGTTTATGCCCCACAATCTCAACCCAGTAGCGTGTCACCAGTAGCAATAGAAGTACATTCTACTATATCTTTGTATTGTTCCCTGACAGGGCTTTATGGTGTCCCAGGTACTTTATCTCTTTGGCCCACTAATCCCCTACTCCAACCTATGGCAGAACACTGCTGTGTTTGCTCACTCACATTCACTTTTCATTCTTCAAAGAAGCATAACAAAGCCAGATTGAACCAGTCCCTGCCTCCCATTATAATACTCATGGCCCAGGTTTCATTCTGCCCATGAATAGGGGAGCAAACTAAACCTAACCCTACTTCTCCATGCAATGCTATATGACTATAGTAGATACACTTTTGATAACATTTTGAATTGTCAAGTGATCAAAAAGTGATCAAAAAGTTTGAAAACAAAAAATACTATCTTGTCATGGGAAAACATGAGTGAAACATTCCAAATCATCAGATTTATTACACTCTTTGCTCTACTGGCTAACACGGTACCAAACCTTTCCATTCCGCCTATTGTGGCGGTATCTCAATGCATGGTCAAGATGTTTCATTAAAGAGCTATTCCCATAACCATAGGATAATAGTTGTGGGTTCCTTCTTTGAGACCCTCAATAAGTGTGAAGGTCTTGTGAACACCATTTTCCTTTAACACTGGCCGCTGCTTCAACAGAATCCAATAGTTAGCTGTCAGTGCTTGCATGGGTCCATCTCTATTCATGTCCATAGTTGTTCCCATAGCAGCCATAAATAAAATGAATGTAGAGATGGTGAATACTCCTTTAATTTTTGTTATCTAATCGTCCACAGAGTCACCTGGGAATTCCATCATGAATGTGCAATAGAATTGCTGCAACTTGATACTTTCATGTCAAAAAGACCCAAGATGTCTTAGGAATGGTGCCAGCAGCCTGTAACATCTAAGATTTGAAGTATTTGGCTACATGGAAGTTAAAGTAGGTTCTAATAGTTTTACTAAGTGTCATATCCAATATCAAAGAATGTACACATTCAAACATGTTGGCACCCTCCAAAGCTGAGAAAGAACAGTCCATGGTACTGAAGAATGCCCCTGGAAAAGATGGAAAGAGATCTCTGTGACTTAAAAGGTCCTCGAATTTACTACCCTGAAGTCTCATTGATTTCAATGGCCCCTATATTTTGGAAGTTAATGCTTAATTTCTTCATTGTACAGTTGCAAGAAAAAGTAAGGGGATTTTTTGGGGAATATTACCTACATTTCTGCATTAATTACTAAGAAGGTATAGACTGATAGCTATCTATTGTATAATAGTAAAGTTGCTTGAGGAATAACTCAAATTAACCAGTCTTTCTTCAGAAGAACAGATTTGTCAGTAACCAAGCTTTGTGTGCCTTTATTTAATAGGGAAAACCCCTGTGACACCCATCTTTCCAATCTCATCTTCTTAATTAAAACACCTTTTGCCAATTAGCCTAAGTGATTACAAGGGTTCACTTACTTTTTCTCCCTTCACTGTGGATAATTACTCAGTGTGCTCAATAAAAGTCATGAACACAAGAACTGTTTGTGTGCTCTTAGTTAGATTGTGATTTAGATAATAACCAGACCGCATTTTATTAGTAATCTATGCTGAAATTCAGATAATTCAGGTCATTTCAAAGGGTTTGCTTACTTTTCCTTGCAATTGTATACCTGATAATTCTCATTGAGATGTCATAAGATAATAAACAAATGGGAAGATGGAACAATGCCTCTATAGTGGCACCTATTGGAAGGCGGCATTCCTTCAAGTCAATATCAGACTTTTTAACAAGCCTCATAACAGTGACTTGGAATTGTGAGCCAAAGCCATAATCTTCTCTATAAGGGCTCATTCACACGAGCGATGCGTTTTCATCCTGGCCGAATCACCGCCTAAAATCATGTGAATGAAGAATAGCTGCGATCAAGTCCCAAGCTTTAGCCCCATTTTCTCGTCCATTCACACGGGCTGCTGTGGCGTATTAGCAAAAATATACGCTGCAACTCGGAAATCCCTCAAATGGAAAAAATCCTCGGAATGACTTAATAGTTAAATAGAGGCACCCGTAATCATTTCGCAGCATTGGACGCAGCTCAACTCCCCTCCCTTTTATTTCACTTAGTTAACAAACTCGTTGCTCCGGCGTTATGCCAATATTATTGTACGGCTCAGAGACTTGGACCTTCCTGTCCCAAACCACTGAGCGTCTGGAGTCCTTTCACATGCAATGCCAACGCCAGATTCTCTGTGTCCGCTGGTTTGACTTCATCAGAAACAGTGAGATACAGGGTTGCATGGGGCTTGAGTCAATCACAAAAACAATAAAAAGGAGACAACTTGCACTTTTTGGTCATGTTGCACACTTGTCAGAAGCTGTTCCGACCCACGGTGCTCTAACCGCAGCAATTGCTAGGAAAATCGAGAGACAACCCCCTGCCGGATGGCGGAGGCCCCCTGCTCGTCCATGGCACTCATGGGTTCAACAGATAGGCAACAGTACCTCCTCTGACATCAACACCGAATGGAACAATGCTCTCGGTCAGGGTCATTCTAGATCGGCGCTAAACTAAACTCCTCGTCCCTTTTATTTTCAGCTCCCATAGAAGCCTACGGGAGCCTTCAGTGTATCTCGGGAAAAGGTAGGCCAAGACCTATTGTTTCACGAAGTCTGTTTTCGGTCGCCGATGTCCTATTATTCTCGGCACGACGTTTTTACAAAGCTAACAATCTCTCATCTGAATGAATACATTGGAAACCAATTATTCAGACAGTCGCAATTTTTTAAAAAGTCTGACATTGACTTGAAGGAATGCTGCCTTCCTATAGGTGGTGCTGTAGAGGTATTGCTCCATCTTCCCATTTGCATATTTCCCATAGGAGCATGGATGGCCTTATAAGTCTCTTCCCATCTTCTAGGTGTTCTCCTTAAGGGGAAACAATACCCTTCCTGACATTAGATAATTAGAAATGCTTTGAATAAATGATGGGACCGCAATAATCAAAAAAAGGGGAATAATAATAAACAGGTCCCTTGTACAGTGTCCTCTGTATTCTGTATTTGCGGCCTGTGAATACGCTTTCATTATTGTGGCGCTCCCTTACATAACTGGTTCTCTACTGTATTTCTTTCTACAAAGAGACAGATATTTCCTCCTGACATCCTATCTTCGGCTTGGGTTAATAATTACTTCTGGGTGACATAAATCTTTCTAGAGTAACTGTAGTATTTTTTCATTTGCCATTAAAGCGTTCTGCCTGTCGCATCTACCGTGCTCTAATATTAAACAAATGTCATCGGATATGTTCTTAGTCAACAAAATGACTTTTGCAGAGTCAGAAGATCATGTGAACACATCATGAAAGCACTTCCTCTCGCGTGAATGAGCATGTAGACAGATAACACTCAGCTTCCATACAGATTAGATTCAAGCTCATGCATTGTATTCACTCTTAAATGGGCTTTAATGCAATATGTCCTTGACATATACGTTAAATAGGTCCCCCTAAGTACAACACAAGAATGACATACGTTTTAAAGGGGTTGTTCGCGATTAGAAAAGAATGGCTTCTTTTTTTACAGAAACCACACCTGCCCATGGGATGTATCTGGTATTGCAGCTCAGTTTCGTTGAAGTACCTGAGCTGCAGTACCACACACAACCAATGGAGTGGCGCTGTTTTTCTTATGCTAGACAACCACTTAAATAATAAAGAAATAAATTACAGGTGTGAGAAACATTGCATCTTGTTGCAGCTCATAGTCAAAGTGTAACCATAGAGTGAAAAACAAAGGACCAATGATCACAGTTGTGGTCAAGAACATGAGGACTTTAACTGAGCACTTTGAGTAAACATCCACACTGCAGCAAAAAAAGTAAGGGAATCCTTAAAATTAATAACCTGTAAACCCCTGTCGAAACAATCCCTTCCACCAAATACATCCTGTACCTGTCAACTGGATTTGCACAACATTAATAAGTAATTTTGAATCATTCCTCCAGGCAAATGTATTTCAGTTCATCAATATTTCTGGGATGCCTTGCATGCACAGCTCTCTTCAGGTCATAACACAGCATCTCCATAGGGATAAAGTCAGGACTCAGACTTGGTCATTTCAACTATTCTTTAGGTAAACTTCTTGTGTGCTTTGAGTCGGTGTAGCACCCAATATCTTCTCAGCTTGAGGCCATGGACAGTAGCCCTTACATCCTCCAGTAAAATGTTTTGATCCGTTTGTCAAAGTCATTGTTCCCTCAATGATCTCATAGTAACATAGCATGTTAGGATGAAAAAAGACATATGTCCATCTAGTTCAACCTATCACCCCCCCTTCATTGTTGATCTAGAAGAAAAAAAATCACCAATGGGGTAGAAGCCAAATTTCCTCATTTAAGGAAAAAAATTCCCTTCTGACTCCAAGTCTGGCAATCAGAATAGTCCCTGGATCACTGACCTTTCTGAATTAATGAGTGAATGTAACATATAATATTGTAACGTGTCCAGACCCCTCTCAAATCATTGCTATCTTCCCCGCTATCTCTTTGATTGTCCTCCCACTCAGTCCCTAGGTTAAACACTCCTCCAACCTTCTAGCCATCTTCTCCCCCAGTACAACTGCACCCTCCTCACTGAGATGCAGCCCATCCCTATGGTAGAGCCCGTAGCCGACAGGAAAGCTGTCCTACTTCTCCAGAAACCCAAACCCTTCCTTCCTACAGCAACTCTGGAGCCACTTGTTTCCCTCTAATCTCCTGTTGCCTTTCTTGTGTGGCTCGTGGTACAAGTCAAATTTCAGAAAATACTACTGGAGGTCCTTGCCCTGAGCTGACATCCTATTTCCCTGAAATAATTTTTATGATCCTGCTACCTACCTCTAATTTTGTCATTAGTGCCTATGTGAACCATGACTACTGAGTCCTCACCAGCCCCTCCCAGTAATCTGTCAACCCAATCCGCGATGTGCTGAACTCGAGCGCCAGGAAGATAACACACCATTCGATGATTCCGGTCTTTGTGGCAGATTGCCCTGTCTGTCCTCCTAATAATTGAGTTTCCCACTACCAGGACCTGTCTAGTCTGCCCTGTGCTCCTATTCCCCTTCTTACTGGAGCAGACATTATGGTGGTCAGAGGGCATGCCATGCTGCAACAGGGGCATCCCTCTAATCTGCCAACTTTGCAAACATGTTGGTATGTGCCAGTTTAGAACTAGCCTCCCTGGATCTCCTCCCTCTACCTACCCCTCTTTCTAACTGTCACCCAGCTAGCTGCCTGCTCATCCTGCTCTCCTAAACTACCATAAACTCCCACCTCTACCCCAGCAAGTGCAGCTCAGTGAGCAGAAAACTCCTTTCCATGTTGTCAATGCATCTCAGTGTTGCAAGCTCCTCATTAAAGGGGTTCTGACATGAAAAAAAAAAAATTGTACTCACCTTGCCTGGCCTGGCCCGATCGCCAGGCATGTCCCCTCCAGCCGGCATCTTCTTCTGTGCCTTTAAAGCAGAGCAGGAGCGATCAAAAAGACCGCTTCCTGCTCTGGTCCGTCCGTCAGGCACTTCCGAGGTCAACGGACGGACCGCCACAGCAAGCACGTCACAAGCAGTGCTTGCTGTGGGCGGCCCGTCCGTCCGGCTGAACTCCGGAGTGCTGAGCATGCGCAGTGGAGACGCGGCCCGTCCTGACTCCTGTCAGAGGGCACCTCTCCACTGCGCATGCGCGCGATCCCGGAGCGGCGCGGCTGCTGGAGAAAGAAGACTGCCTGCCGGGAGGCATACTAGCACTTTCTGCTTAGGTTAAGCAGCGCTGCTGATTAGAGCCACCTGATTGGCTCTTCGGCACCACGTGACTGCACAGCGTGCACCAATCAGGTGGCTCTAGTCAGGCTGCTTAACCTAAGCAGAAAGTGCTAATATGCTGCCGGGAGATGACCCCCCGATGTCAACAACAACAGAAGAACAGGTAAGTGTTATCTTTTTATGCTTTAGCAGCCATTAACCCATGGGTTCCCTGGGTCCATTAGGCACACCAGGGAACAATGGCTGCTAAAGCATAAAAACATTATTCATGTCAGAACCCCTTTAAGATCCAGGATCTGGGCTTCCAAATGTGCAACATGCTCACATCTCATACAGCAGTATGCGCCCTCGTATGGCTGTTCAAAGACTGCATATGTGGTACAAGATGTAAACTGGACGGCATTGTCAATCATGGAGCACATTTTAAATGGGGATCGTCAGATTAGATAAAAGTCATATATGCAAAAATGAATAAATAAATTCAAGTGTCTCTTCCAGAGTCACTAATCCTAAATCACACACTTAAGAAACAGCACACTTTAGAAGACAGTACACAAGGGCAAAGCAGATTACACATGTGGAGGCCCACAGCAAAATATGACTGTGAGTCCAGCCAGTGGCCCTGCGTACCTTCTTTTCCTGTAATGTGGATGACCGTGGCACCTCACCATCAGTCATGTGCAGTATAGCTTTTTTTGAATGTTTGTATTTCTGCAATGATGCGCGTACCCGTGGCCCACATACAATAGAGGCCATCCGGGCGGAATCCACGGCAAAATAGAGCATGCTGCAATTTTCCCTCAACTCACAGAATATGCAATTTGTATCCATGGGTGTGAACGAAAAAGCGAGTTTACATGCTTTTCGATGCTTGCATGTTGCTGCAGATTCTCTGCGTGGATGCCAATCGTGGATTCTGCCCGTGTGAGCCCAGCCTTAGATACAGCTTGCATACTTGCTTAGGTTTACTTTATATAGCACTGATCTGTAATAGTTATGTTCCTCCTCTGTTTGGAAAGGGCACAGGAAGTTTCACAGATGCATTTTTCACACCCTGCCCCTAATTAATCACCTGTGCAAAGCAATAGAGACTAAAGTCACAAGCAGACTATATGTGCTTTTACATGTAACAATATTTAACAATATAACCCTCCAATATACCCCCTCCACACAATGCATTTAACTTCTAGGAAAAAAGACAATATATAGCATAATGTACAAGCTAAAAGATTACTATGATTTGATATAAAACACAAATTAACAAATGCAAAAAAAAGGAAAGCTGCACTCAGCAATTCCACTAATCCAAAGTCACACACTTAAAGGGGTTGTCCCGCGCCGAAACGGGTTTTTTTTTTTTTTAAACCCCCCCCCGTTCGGCGCGAGACAACCCCGATGCAGGGGTTAAAAAAACCACCCGCACAGCGCTTACCTGAATCCCGGCGGTCCGGCGTCTTCATACTCACCTGCTGAAGATGGCCGCCGGGATCCTCTGTCTTCATGGACCGCAGGGCTTCTGTGCGGTCCATTGCCGATTCCAGCCTCCTGATTGGCTGGAATCGGCACGTGACGGGGCGGAGCTACACGGAGCTACACGGAGCCCCATTCAGAAAAGAAGAAGACCCGGACTGCGCAAGCGCGGCTAATTTGGCCATCGGAGGGCGAAAATTAGTCGGCACCATGGAGACGAGGACGCCAGCAACGGAGCAGGTAAGTAAAAAACTTTTTATAACTTCTGTATGGCTCATAATTAATGCACAATGTACATTACAAAGTGCATTATTATGGCCATGCAGAAGTGTATAGACCCACTTGCTGCCTCGGGACAACCCCTTTAAGAAACAGCACACTTAGAAAGCTGCACACTTAGAATACAGCCACACTCGCTCAAAATTTCATTGTAGATGAATATGTTTTCAGTACGTGTAAAAACAATATCAGGCATATTGAGGCAAAATGGTCCATGAAGTTTTACTTTACACTTCACGTACAACCTTGGAAAAGTGCCGTACCCAACAGCAACCCACAAATTGCTAAAACAGCACTGAAGCGGGCCGCTGCCAGCTTAAAGCTCAACGTCCTTTAAACAAAAGGTGCTTCAATAATTTAATAAGGATATAACGCAAAAATAAAATTTAGCCATGACTGCCTGTAAGTCACATTGACGCGTTCTTTTACATATTTATTTTTTGTTTATAGGACAACAGATTAAGTAAATGGTTTTGGATAAAAGATTGAAATATGTAAGTTCTATGTGTGTTTTATGTATATTCTAGAACAGAAGCTGATCTACTGTACAGTATCTCTAAATTTCTTTGCCATCAATAATGTTGATGACATGTACCCTGTTTCCCTGAAAATAAGACATACCCTGAAAATAAGACATATCATGATTTTCCAGAATTTTTGAGGATGCAAAATGATTACACTGGCCAACACATATTTTGGTGCAGAGCATTTGATAGCTGATATAAGGGAAAATTTCGTGTGCAAATTTCAAATATGCCATGCATTTTTCCCTATCAGCTCTAGCTTCTGTGATATAGGCACCGACTGAATTTTATTACCCTATTCCATATTACACATACAATCAATATAATTAAACAAATACCATACAAATTAGTGTTATTTTCTACAATATCGTGATGCAAGGAACAAAACAAAGTGGACTATGTAACAATTTCCTATTCCAAATAATGAAAATGAAACCATAAATGAAACGGACATTAGTTTAGGTTTCTTTTATGGGACATTCGTGAATGAGCTTTGGTAAGAGAGTCTCTTTGCAAATTCCAGCAGTAATCAGCCATCATATGTTTATCCCATCATCCATTGCATGGTAGACCTGTTTCACGAAGTCTGATATAGGTTTTCTATTGTCTTGTAGGGTATATTCCCCACAGATGTAGCAAAATACGTTTAGGTGATTTAAACAACTTCTCGGACTGGTAGAGGCCATCATGTGTATAAACTTTCAAACAACACAACCACAGGCGTATCGCTAGGGGGAGCAAGGGTGGCAATTCCCACCCGCCCCTTGCGATCAGGGGCCCAGCGACCCCAGCGATATAGAGATTGCATGCTGAGTGCTTGGCTGGCTGGTCACCAGCAGGAAGGGATGCCAGCAGAAGATCACCCCAGGCGTCCTGGAGAGGAGAGGACAGCCGCTGCTATCACTCACCTCACAGCCGTCTCACACAGACCCCCACTGGGAGAGCCAACAACAGCATCCAGGACCTGTGATGATGTCACCAGTGTTGGAGGAGTCAGTGATCACATAGTACCCTTGTGTGTGTATACTCTAGTGTGTGTGTGAGAGTGGCCTAAGGGGCTGCAAACAAATTTTCATGTAGCGTAGGAAATGCATCATATTTGGAAAGATTACACTAAGGGGCTAGATGATGTATGGAAATTTGTTTTGCAGCTGTATGCAGCATGATTTAGGAAGGAGGGGGGGGGGCCAAGCTGAACTTTTGCACCCGGGCCCCTGAGCCTTTGGGTACGCCCCTGAACACAACGATTGTATAGTTACAACACTCCACAACACCTTGGACGATAAATGTACACAACTGTTCCTCACTACCGGTCGGGACAAAGTAAATGTACGAATAAGATTGGTGATGTGACGTGGCGTGGCTGGCCATGCACATGTGCTGAAACTATAGCTCATGGAGAGAAACTATTTGCATATTCATAAATAATAGGCCAAATATACACTAAATCAGTTGTAACATTCCCGGCACCAAAAAATGTTTTCAATTTTGTTGGCCAGTGTTATTCAGGCTTTTTGAGGATGCTTGAAATATAAGCCCTACTGCAAAATTAAGCCCTGCTAACAGTTAATTTAAAAAGTCAATTTAAATAGTGTCCAGGCAGCTATACATGTAAAAAAGTTAAACCTTTTTGAACAAAAATTAATATAAGACACTGTCTTATTTTCGGGGAAACACGGTATTAGATGATCAGTTGGGTTAATGCAGTCAAGTGAATAGGGCTGTGCTGTAATGACTGCACAAGGGTCTGTTGGTAGTGTAAAATTTGGACAAAAAAGCATGGGCCCCTTATAAAGCCTCTCAGCCTCTGGTATCCAATGGTGAACTCACTTTAATCAGACATTGATATTATAACGTATCTAAAGTATATGCCATTACTGATTAGTAAACCTTTTAAGTGTATTTCCTAGATCAGAATATCAATTTTCATATAGCCTTCTAGCCAATTCTAAGTTATTGGGGAAGCTGGTGTCCCTGTTCATAATCCTTGGCTTTTGGCTACAGTAGACAGCAGCTATCAAGAGTGTCTCTAACTCTGGAAGACCTGTTCTGTACTACATTAGACATTCAACCAATTAATTTGATTGAGCATTGTGTAATACTTCATTCCACCTCTGGTGGTGCTAAAGGGAAACAGAATACTTAGATTCTCACAGATTTCAGTTGATTACTAGGGATCTCAGTAGAGGGACAGTTTGTGACTAGTTTACTGTCAAGGAACCTTCCTAAAGGGCTTTTTTATACAGCGCATGAATCGAGCAAGAGCATTTTCCACGAAAAGTACAAACTATGAGCCCCAGATGAGCAATCGCTCATTCATCAGCTGATCAGCTCATTTATGAAAACATAAAAATGCAATCCAGTCAACCATACATTTCCTCATGTAAATGGGGAGACGTACAGCTGACTAGTGGCAGCTCTGTTGGGGCAAAGCATCGCATTAACAATTGTTCTTCCACTAATAAAGTCTTAACCAGCTTGTGGAAAGACCTGGTGCACACACACTAATCTAGTTGATGAGCACTCTTCTACCAGAGCTAATTGCTTCATTTAAAAAAACCCTAACAAATAGGAATTGTCCGAAATGGACAACCCCTTTAAGCAAATAAGATCTAGAGATATTGTTAATAACGTTCCAAGAATTTTGGTAAGTGGCTACCCTGTATCTCATTTGCTTAAAAAAGTTGTGCCAAGTTATAGTTACCCACTATACACAGGATAGGGGATAACTTTATCAATGGTGGGGATCCCCACTGGTCTTGAGAACAGGAGTCCAGTAGGTCCCAATATGAATTAAGTGGCAGTTGCGCATATGCACCTCCACTCCATTCATTTAAATGGAAGCACTGGAAATCACAAAGCATGAGCACTTAGCAACCTCTGATGCTGTAATAGTAATTCATGAATTCACCACAAGCCTACGCCATTACCACTTCATTTTTGCAGTGGCCTTTCAGACCCCTGCTCTTAGGATCACTGAAGGTCCCAGCAATCAGACCCCTAGTTATCATAAAGCTATCACCTATACTGTGGATAGGGATAATTCTATAACGTGATACAACCCCTTTAATTTACAGTATATGAGTAAAAGTCTAAATTCTCTCCTCACTACCAAAAATCAAAACTGTGGAATAGCTTCTGCCTCCTTTAAGATCAATACACTCCTCCTCTCCTGCAAATTCTATTGCTTCTTAATTTATGACACTGCCCCTATCACGTACAGTCCTGTCCACTATAATCATCTTCATAAAGAGATCACCACCTCCCACAAAATTAGCATTAACATCCACAGTACAGGTAAGAAAGTAAGTGAACATTTGTGCTTATGACATTTCCAAGCGCTAATTGGAAAACGTGTTTCAATGAAGGAAATTAGATTGAAAGTACAGGTTTTACAGGAGCTTTGGCCATTAAACAAAGGCACATCAAGCCTGGTTACTGACAAATCTATCCTTTTTTACAACTGTAGATTCAAGTAAGCATATATGTGTGTACTTAGAGATGGTAGCTGGAGTGGAGATTCTGGTTAACCGAGTGTCAGAGAATATAGCCCCATAAAAATTAATATGGCTGACAGGAAGTCGCTATTACACAGTGACTGAATATTGGAGCTTACAAGAGAAAGTTGAACACAATTACCACACATACAGAGGTTCACTTTACAAAACCTTCAGTGGCAGTGGTTATATTTGCCAGAGGTTCTGGTTAACGCTATAAACATGCTCTTTGTGTCATGTTAATTTAAGCTTATACCACTTTGCAAATATATTGCATGTGTTGTGGAAAAATAGAGCAACACCAAGTCTTCACAGCTTCAACAAATCCATTACTGAAATGCAACTCAGATTCACAAAGAAACAATCCTAACCTATAAGGAACATGCATGGATGTGTTAAGGACTAGTCACTCAAATGGTTTCACTCAAGAACGCTGAAGCTTAATGAAGACCTTCTGCAATATATACATCCAATGTTGGAATACTTGGATGAAGGAGGAAAATAAACCAAGGTTGTTTATAGATGTCAGATTCAAGTCATGACTTGTATCCAGTTTCTAGTACAGAAGGGAAAAACCCTGCACCAAGCAATGGGCAGCAGTCACGTGAATACATGAAGACTCCAGAGAAGTGGATGGCACTGTATGAGAACCATGCGTTTAGAGATTGGATGTCTCCAAACTAGACTGACCACCTGTAGTATTGATCGACCTTGATCTGACCATTCCAGGAAAAGGCAGGCTATTCTCTTGATATGCCAGATATTACAATGAACATGTTGAAAATAATAGCTTTGATAATGGAAGGTGCCATAAAAATCTTGCCTAGCAAAGGAAAATGTGAAGTTCCACTCCTGTTGGCTAAGAATAAAAATTAGAGGCTATAGTATGTACAGGCATGCCACTAACTGGATGGTTGGAGATTGGAATAACAACCATCTCCTGATATGTGAAAACATGGTTTCTGCTACAACATGGAGAAAATGAGGTCAGATTTGGAATAAACCACTTGAATTCATGGATCCATGCAGCCTGGCAGTAGTGGTGTAATGATGCAGGAAATATTAAACTGGAACATATGAGGCCATTTAATGCCAACTCAGCATTGTCTTAAATGGATTCTTTTGGTAGGTGTGCAGCTAATCTTGCTTTTAGGGTCTCCGTCAATCTGAAGATATACCTTGATGCAACTACTGCAAGTGGTCTGCAAGGGGGATGTTACATCTGAGCTGGACGCAAAATGCCTCATACAGATATGACATAATATGTTGTCCTAAAGAACGGTTATACACATAATATACTACCTTGGAGAACATAAGATATTTATAACGGAACCAAAAAGTGGAGGAGCGGGAGATCTAACCCTAACCTACTAATGTGATAGGACCCCACTTAAAAACAGAGTACTCTCCCTGATAAGGGCGACCACACATCAGGAAACTACGGCGGCCATTACTCTCTTTAGTTGGAAAATTAATAATAATGTTTGCTATAATAAGCTACAACACATGCAGAACAGATGTTAAAGAAACAGGCAATGAACCAGATACAATACAAATGCAGGAACAGCAATATTCTGAACACCAAACAGACTTATCTGACAATAGAACAAGACAGGAGACGCCAACTTGACCGGAAACAGCCTCAGACTTGAGGAGGAGCTGGAATAAATGTACACAGACTAATGCCGATTGCCTGGCTGGGCTGTCCCACCACCAGCCAACCAATCTGTCCATACACAGGAGGAGAAGTGTCACTGTTGGCATCCAACGTTGAAATGACAGTGACCATGCACCAGCTGAGGTATCTCTAGGCCAGGGCTGAGGTAGTTATGTCATCCCATTCCCGTTTCTCAGTCATAGCTGGCATGCCATGACAGAAAGCTTCTCATACAAGTGTTTGAGTCTTTGTTCAATGAACTGCTCCCCAGCTCTATTTGTAGAACCAACCAGGAAGCCAATACAGCTGTCAACCATTGCAGTGGAGAAGCTTTTTGGACTGAGAAAAAAGCGCTTGAGCAGCAAGTCCTGTTTTGCAGTGGCTGCATCAAAGCTCCTTTTCTGACTGCTGGATACCCTAAAAACAAGAATAGAGATACATTTGTACCCTCTTTCTGTCCCTAACTAGAGCTAACCATCATCAATTTTGCAATGCCATGGTTTGCCTAAATATTATTCTGGACCATGCACTTCTCTACAGTCCTTCCTTATGGTGCACAATATATTGTCCAATCATATAGTTAGATGGTGCCTAAACATTCCTATAAAGTGCCCAAATAACACTGCTAGAAAATTGCCTAAATAATACTGTCCATCAATAAAACAAGTAATGAAACTGTATCCAGTGTAGATGTCTTTTCATAGGTTCAGGTGCAATGTGTATGATCAAGGTGCCCAATGTCAGGACCTGTGGTGATAGCTTGAGGAGTGACAGATAACATGAAACTGAGCAGGACGCACCCCTAGAGTTAACTCTGAAAGCATGTATTATCTGGTGGTGACCAAGAGTTTAGTATACTCCAATGGTTGCAAAATCTCCAGATCTTAAACCCCAAGAAAGCAGTTTTGGGATATGGTGAAAATAGGGGTTTGAGCTATCAGATATTTAAAAACTACAGTATGTCAATCTGTTAATGAGCGGTTGGCACAGGCTGAGGTCCTCCTCTACCTGATGGAGAAGGGATATTTATTTACTGGCTGGAGGTTTGGGGACACTGTTGGGAGTTAGAGTCCGAGCTCTTGTAGGGTTACCATAATTCCTCTGTCAGTATACATAGGAGGTGACGCCAGTAGGATTTCATAACCAGGTTTGGGTCACACTGGTTCACCAGAGGGTCTTGAGTGGAAATAGGCCCGTGGGGTTACAGTGGCCCGAAGGTGCCTGGGAAAACTTTGAAAACTGACGGGCTCCATAATGATGCTGAGGAACTTTTTAATTGTATAAAAACGGCTTAAATAAGTAAAAAAGTAAACAACAAAAGAGTAAAAAAAAGAACTTGGGTTATAAGAGATCCATGACCCTTGTTTCCTCAGGGTTCTGACAATGTTTAGCCTGCTTCTGATCTAAGAAGTGTCTGTCTTTTCAATGGCCTTGCAATACCACTTACAAGCTGTGTTGATAACCTCAACTCTTGTACTACTGTACATGAGAACACAGGATCGCTATGCTTCATGTATCATTGAAGTGATCTATCCAACAAATTGCCAATCCATGTTCTCATTCTTTACAGTTTCCATGACAGTGGAAGCAATGACATCAGAAAAAAATTCATGGACTGCCAAGATATACAATGCAAAAATAGTCTGCTGAATTAGGAAGATAAATCATAATAATAATTGAAATCAAAGAGACTGTTTAAAAAGATTTACAGAGATCAAATGAAAAACTCATCATAGCTAAAGGTCCACTGGAATGAAATAGGTCTTGAAAAGACAGAAGGCCATTATATATAATGATGTTTACATGATCATGTGACATGAAGTAGCTAAAAATGTTTTTGAACCAGCTAATCGTTCGTACATCAAGTAAAACCAGATGTTTTTAACTTAAGGAGCTGACCAAGGTTTCACAACATTTACCATCACAGCTTCCTCACCAAGTCAAAACAATATTTCAAATATCATCCAACAATACAGTCGATTTTTCCTAAATGGCGTCATGTTCCCAGGAAACAATTGGGCTTATGTATGGATTATTTTTATCCAGAATTGTACTTCACTACCCTGTATATTTTTGATCTGATCAAATGATAGACTTTTTTGAATGTCCAAGTACCCAACACCCCTTTTGCAAACTGTTGTAAACATTTCCAAAGAAGCTTTTTCTTTCTGAGTTCACCATAAGGTTCTGACCGGTGAAGCACCAAGACAACCATTATTATGCCCACTTCAGACATAGAAGATCACACCAAACACCAAATGGTTACTTAAAGATGCTGTAGAGGTGCACTACAGAGAATGGCCTGTAGGGGGCAACAGACAGGCATTCTGGTGCCTGAGAAAAGGTAAAACGCCCATAGGTGTGGTCAGGAAGTTGGATATAAGGGTACATTCCTGCTACACCAGGGAGATGTTGGCTGAGAGCGCCAGAGAGACAGCTTGGTTGAGCTGGGAGGGCTGCTAGCCCCAGGGTCTAGTGCAGACCAGGAAGGCAGGAGGTTGACAGAGTTGACTACCCTAGCCTCAACACCCAGGTGGGGTGTGTATATGTACTTTATGTTTTACTGAAGTACGTTATATAGACTCTGTTTATGTTGTTTGTGCTGTGAATAAAGACTGGCAGGAGCCAGGTTTAAAGAAAATCCACGTCTCCAGAGAGTGTTTCTACATGGCTGGTGCCCATTCCGGTCTGGAAGTTGCCGATCTGCAGGCAAGTAGACCCCAGCTTGCCACAATGCCCATAAGCGATAGTAGCTCATTGGTCTTCCTTTGGCCTTCAAAACCACAGCAATTCATCATGACATCCATCCACAGGCGTCAGAAGACCAAGAGTGTGCCGAGAAAACAAGGAATGACGAAATTAATTTAAAGGAATAATAAATTGTGCACTTGGACATGATAGTTGGAGCACAAACACTGTATTTGGCTGCAGTTTGCTTGGCTGTAGACCACCTGTTCGTCAGAACGTTTTTGCCATTTGCTTCTGACCGCTTTTGTCAATGAGTTGTTTATGTCCACAGGATCCCCTTTCACTGGATATTTTCCTCAATCGCACTATTCTTGATATACTCTCCACACTGTTACACAAGAAAACCCTCACAAGGTTGGCAGTGTATAAAATCCTGGCTCCGGCTAATTTAGCACCATTGACCATACCTTTTTGGAAGTCGTTTAAATTGCTCAACTTTCCCATTCTAATGAACATTACCCTAAAACTGATCCACAGAAAAACTTGTTGCTTGATTTTATGTTGCACTCCGGCGTCAGGGGCCTAATTTCCAATTGTGAATGGTCCGCTGTCTCTAATAGTGCCATGGGTCTTTTATTAGCTTCTTTTCGTTAGTGCCATCTATGCATAACCCTTCACAGATATAGATAAAATTTAGTGACGTTTATTAAGTTATTTAAAAGAACATGGGTTTACACTGACACAAACACACATAAATCAAAACGAAACAAGAAAAAACCAAAGATAAAACCCTGGTTTAGAGTTAAATGGGGGATTCAGCACTTTGATAGTACGTAGAGGTAAGTATACTCATCCCTTATGGTGTATAGAGGGATAGCCCAACGGGATTAGTACAGACACGATTTGTTGAGGGATAGATGATATTAAGTACGTCGGGTCTAGGTACACAATTCGTGCTGAAATCTACTCAAACAGAGTGTGTGTATACCCTTAGATGATTGGTGACAGACCACCAATCTAGACATATAGTCATATACTAAATCCCCAATGATGCCACAATAATTATAGAGTTGTTTTTTCCGGGGTCTGGCTATGGTGCACTTAGATATTATTAGCCAGATCCCACAGAAAACAGACTCTTTGTACCTTGGTAGTATTGAATCTACCAGTACGATGCCAAGATTGGCCCTGGCGTACGGCGAGTAGAAATCTACAAATTCACCGTTTGCCGTGATGCCATGTAGTAATGTCTAAGAGATAGATTTATGCTCGGAGATGGGCTCGACGCGTTTCCCTATCCAGTTTTTTGGATAGTTCCTCAGGAGCAAAAGGTACATATACCATCAGTACATATTTTGTCCATTTACTGTGGACCAATCGACACCAGGGAAGGTGAAAGAAAAAATATCTCAATGGTAGAAATGGTTTTACGATGGATTTAACCACCAGTTTCTTGTTAGAAAAATGCCGTAAGGTACGGTTCTAAATTAAGTCTCTTGCTCTCAAAAAGGCGCATACAGTGAATCCACACTGACTGTCCGACCGACCGGTATTTGGGTATAACCGTCTGCGTTGTTATAAGATCAGTCGTTTAGTGGGATAGACTGAAGCCAGGTAACCCTCAATATATATCAGTGACTTGGCAGGAAATTGTCCCCGTTTGAGCCATCACTGATATAAACCTGGTTATTAAGGGGTTATTTTTAGCTAAGTACTCGATCTTTCCATTAAACCTGTGAGAGGTAGCGTAAGCAAAGCCCCCACAGGTTAATGATTAGCGCCTGATCTATCGATGATATGGCTGTATATCAGTCTCTAAACAGTTAATACTCCATACATCACTCGATAGTTACTCTGTAAGATTCAGAGACAAAGAGGGGAAGATGTACCCAGTTGGCTGTTTCCAAAGTTAGAACTCATCAGAGCAAATACAAAAAGAGCCTAAACAAGAAGACCACAACACCCCTAGAAGATAGTCCCATCCACAGTCAGATGGGGCCCGGGCGTGTGGTCAGAGTAAAGAGAGCAAGAGGTAATGCCTGCGGCTCTGATGGTGAGCGGCCGGCTATGAACTATTGAGGCTAATGACAGGGGTTTTAAAGGGGTAACTCCTCCTCTAGAGGGGAGGAGGGAAAAGACTAAGTGGCCTATCAGGGCCATCAGGAGGCAGTCCCTTCCACGCTGATATACTTTATTGAATTTGTTGCCAATGTTCCTCCTTTTATTTTACAGCCCCATGTTCGAGGCAAGTTTGTGGCGACCGGAACTGCAGAATCGCCGCAGTCGATCGCCACTACTGCCTCCCGATCGATATCTTCACCGCCGGTATTCTTCTTCCGCGTTCCACGCTGGAACGCTAAGTGTGATGCGCGATTACCTCATCGCGCTGATAGGGCGCCCCTCGGTGGAGCGCGATGACGTCCACAGCGTGCCGCGTCACCGTGGGCGCGGCCAAGCTGGAACGCCCGTGCAATGTCAGCGCTCCAAGCTGGAACGCATCGCACGCTGTGTGACACGTCACAGCGTCTAAGGCACCCCATGCAAGCAGCGCCGTAGCGCCGTCACCACTGCGCTCCAAGCTGGAACGCATCACGTGCTGCGCGGCAGCGTCGCCACTGCTGAATCCTAACATTTGGGTAGCGCTACAGGATAACGAACCGCCTCGATGGGCGGAGCAATCTGGTCCAGATGATGGAAAAAGGCGGATAACCGGTGGGTTATCGCCCACCCATGTAACAACTCATAGTAAGTTAGTATGCATAGTGGATGTGCCTTAGATAGAATAACGATACGAGGATACCTTTAGATAGAATATCGATACAAGGAGACATGTATGCGGGGGCGGAGTTAGTGATTATTAATAAGGCAACTTAAAATGTATAAAAGAGAGGGATAATGATATTACTTAGTCTATAGGTATAAGCCCTATTAAAGTCATCTTATAATAGCTCAATAGATGGCTCATAGATGCCATCTATGCATAACCCTCAGTTTGGATTATTATTGGCGGTATACCTGCTATAGGGATGACCTTGTCTAACTTCTCAAGCCCACTCAACTGTAATATAGTAGGTGCTGCATGAAGGCTTGGCAAGCCTAATCAATGTTCTACTGCACTCAAAGAGACAGATAATGCTTCAGAGTGATTTTAATAATCAGACAAGAATGTTCACCAGGAGCAACATTTGCCCAAACATCCTATAGCTCAATCATCAGGCCGTGTAAAAGTGTAAACTATAGGACAACAGATGAGGAAAAGCTCATTGGTGAGTGCATCGATTAATTTATGAAACCCTAAAAACATTGCAAATAAAGTCTTGGGGGCATTAAAAGAGGTATGGGGGCGAGGAACGAGAACATTATCCTCCCACTATATAAGGCACTTGTCAGGCCCCACATGGAATACTGTGTACAGTTCTGGACACCGGTGCTCAGGAAAGATATTACAGTACTGGAGGGGGTTCAAAGAAGGGCAACTAAACTAATACATGGAATGAGGGGACTGGAATACCCAGAGAGGCTATCAAAATTAGGATTATTTACCCTGGAAAAAAGACGGCTAAGGGGCGACCAAATAACTATGTATAAATACATGAGGGGACAATACAAGGATCTCTCCCATGAGCTGTTGATATCCCGGACTGCGACGGTAACAAGAGGGCATCCTCTATGACTAGAAGAAAGTAGGTTTCATCACCAACATAGAAGGGGGTTCTTTATTGTAAGAGCAATGAGACTGTGGAACTCTCTGCCTGAGGACGTGGTGACAGCAAAATCCATAGAGGAGTTTAAAAGGGGACTAGATGGCTTTCTAGAGCGCTGATATTACAGGATACAGACATTAGGTGACCAGCAGGGTTGTTGATCTCAAATGTTGATCCAGGGATTACTCTGGCTGCCATTATGGAGTCAGGAAGGAATATTTTTCCTCCAAATGAGCTAAGTTGGCTTATTGGTTTTTTTTTTTGCCTTCTCCTGGACAGACAAGCAGGGGGTTGAAACAGGCTGAACTAGATAGACATTGACTTCAATCAGCCTAACCTACTGTGTTACAATGTTATTGCTAGCTAGCTGTACATCTCCTCATGTGAACAGAGAGATATGAAGCTAGCCAATGTTAGCTCTATGGGGAATAATAATTGTATTTGTCAGAATCAGTGGATGTGGATCTATATGTACCACAAAGAGATTCGACTTTGGGACAAATCTAGAAGTGACACCTGAGCAGCCCTAGTCTTCACCCTTTTACCCCAGCAGTTGGGATCTGGGCTTCTCTGCAGGATCCCCAGGCCCTTACACTAGAAGTGATCACAGTTATATAGCTGCTGACTCAATAACAAACTAAGGTACGGTACCTGAGGGTGCAAACAGACAGAAGATCTCGAATTGAGGCAGGCAGTGTATACTTCAGCATAAGAGACAGTCCAGAGGTCAGCGCACACAGAATAGGTTCAACATGCTATCAACATTATGAAAAGGCCTGTAAATCTCAAAAAACTATGACAACAAAACACTTGTCTTAAAGCAGTCAATGCATTTTCCATTGCCTTCAGTAATTGTACTCCTGAGATCATTTCCTGCCTGCACCTCACCACAAGCTTGAATGTAAGTCATCTGCTGTTGGTTAGTCGACATACTGCATATTGAACGTATTAATTTTTATTTATATTGCCTATTGCTATTTGGTCTAATCCCACAGTAGCTGGTACGACAGCACTTCAGAAACCTTCTTGTCATGTTCAATTTGTCTCAAGTATTACCATGTACGTGATACTCACCCTGCTGTACATCCCTCTTGAGGAACGCTTTAGAAGATCCTGCCATCAACCCATTACAATATTGTTCCATTTATAGCGCAGTTTATTGATAATTCATCCCAAAATATATATTTTTCCTACAACTAGTTTCTGGTTGTTTCCCTTGGTTTACCTAAGAAAACATTTTAGATTTTGACCAGGAGCTCATGAGATACTTCGCATGCACACGTGGCAGTTTTTTTTCCAAAAGATAGACTTTTTCTTTATATGCGACATATCATTCGATAATGATGCTGTGGAAATGGTAAACTATAACCATTCAATGTCTGCAAATAAAAAAAAAATCTTGTTATTTGTATAGCGACAGCTTATTCTGCAGCACTTTCAGGTAATTTGTTTTTACCCCCCACCAAGCTGTGTACTTATTTTACTGAACTCAAAAGGATGGAAGGCTTGAGTTGGCTACCTCAACCACATAGGGATTGAACTTGCAACCTTCAGGTTATGAGCAAGAGCTTAGGACTGCATTTCTGCTGCCTTAGCACTCTGCGCCATGCAAGGCTCTATAGACCCAAACGGTATTTTGTTGGCTTTTTGCAAGAATGTTTTCCTCTAGTTTAGGCTCATAAGAATGTTCATTTCCGTTCTAATGATTGCTATGGTGTAGACCAGTCTGAGGTAAACATCTGGTATGGTTCTTCAGTTAGGCTGTATGGGACCGGTATGGGGCCTGGCCACTCCCCGACAATAGATGGTGTTTTTGGTAGGGCCCTGTATACTGTGAAGGCTTGCAGGTCACGTGCCCAGTCACAGAAGAAGGCACTCACAGCCACATTGTACCTTCCTGGATGCAACAAGAAACATGATGATACTTTTCACCAATAGCAGGAGATCTGGGAGGCTGGGGGTCACAAGAAAGCACTCCTTGCCAGGTACCCGCTTTAGCAGACAAGTGTCTCCATGTAGGTTCTTTTACGGTAAGTTCTGACTTCATCCCCATATTGGACAGTAATCCACTCATACGGCGTAGCTGAAATACTTGAACCACTTACAGCTTACTGCACTGCATGCATGTGAACTCCTTATTTATCTTGTGGCCACCTGGTTCTTGCGAGACTGCCTGCCGTGCCTTCCTGCCTCCCATAGAACATTAAAACTTTTAAAGGAACACACACTTTTTGCATATATAAACATAATAATAAAGAAATTAACATTTTTAATCAATGGCTGCCCCCTTACAATGGTGCCCTGTCTCACTGTGCACCACTAAAGGCCCATTTAGACACAACGATTATCGCTCAAAATTCGCTCAAAAGCAGTATTTTAGCGATAACCATTGTGTGTAACTGCACTGCCATTGTGCAGTTTTCGTTAAGCCATCACTCATCGTTGTCTTTCAGCGTGCTAAAAAAGACGATGATGAGTCTTATCAGCGATTCACAGCAGGATGCAGCTGATACTATTGTTTCAGCTGTATCCCGCGGGTTGAGTATGAAGAACAGAGCAGTCCAGCTCTGTTCTTCGTACCTGGCACATCTGAAAACAGATGCAGAAAACATCTGAATGCAGAAGACAAGCGGGGACACCCCACTTGTCTTCTGCATCCTCTGCTTCGAGAACCGGGCTGAACAACAACCGGCGCTCGGAGCGGAGGAACAGCTGTATGCAGAAGACAAGCGGGGACACCCCGCTTGTCTTCTGCATCCTCCACTTCGAGCGCCAGGCTGTATAACAGCAGGATGCAGAAGACAAGCGGGGACACCCTGCTTGTCTTCTGCATCCTCCACTCCGAGCGCCGGGTTGTATAACAGCCGGGTGCTCGGAGCGGGGGAACAGCTGGATGCAGAAGACAAGCGGGGACTCCCCGCTTGTCTTCTGTATCCCCCGTGGGCAGAGCAAGGTGATCATCTTGCGCTGTAAATGACACAACGATCATTGCTCAAAAGTTGCTTGAGCGACATCTTTTGAGCGATTATTATTGTGTCTAAATGGGCCTTAATAATGCCACTTCCAATTTTCATTTCTGCTACAGTGACTTCCATGAACAAGATGTCCATAAGCCTGTCCCTTTGACTTTTCTTGTTGTTGCGACTCTTCTCTATGTACACCCATGAGTATGCCCTTCCATTTTTAATTTTTGTTAAGGCGCTTCCACTGTTTCGATCATGTCTCCTTCTCTTTTACTCTTTTCCATGGTGCTTCTCTTGGACATGAGAATATATATTCCACTTTTGATTTTCTCCATGGTGCCTCCTTCAACCTATGAACACCTGTTCCATTAACCATTTAATGACACAGGCTATTTTTGTTGTACATTTTTGTTTTTTCCTTCCAACTTTCAAAAAAATCATCATATATTTTTCCATCAATGTAGCTGTCTGAAGGCTTGTTTTTTTTGCAGGAGAAGTTGCATCAAATTCTAAGTGGAGTTAAATAGAAAAGAACACACAATTCCATCATCTTTAGGGGGTCTTGCTTTTTACGGCATAAATAACATTGATAATGGATGGTCAGTACAATCATAACAATACCAAATTTATAAGTTTTTTACAAGTTTTTTTGGCTGTACGACTTAAAAAAAGATCTTTGAAAAAAATTATTTTCTGCTGCCATCTTCTAATTGTCATAACTTTTTAATTTTTCCATTACTTTAGCCGTGCCAGGGCTCATTTTTTACAATACTCTCTGTAGTTTCTACTGGCTCTATTGTGGAGTACATGTGACCTTTTGATCGCTTTTTTATTATATTTTTTTCTTGGAGAAAGGGTGACCATAAAAGCGCAATTCTGACGTGCATTTTTTTTATTCTGAGGATGAGATAAATAATACATTGCTCTGAGACAATAGTCATTTATGGATGATGTCATATCAAATGTGTTTTTGAAGTTTTTTTATTTTGATTTTTTAATTATGGGAAAGGTTTTAAAAAAAAATTCATATCCTTTATTTTTTACAATAGCAAGACTTTTTTTTCTCTTATTTTTATTCTGTTACATAGTCACCTTAGGGGACTTGAACTTGCGATCATTTGATCACATATACCATATAATGAAGTAATGCAACATGGCATCGTACTAACACAGACAACAGGCCTGTCTTAATGGGTAAAATTACATGGAGCCCAGGCAACCTTCAGAAGGCCTAGGCTGCTATGAAAAAGTGAAGGGCACCTTGTGTTTCTATTGTGTGTGCGTGCTGGGGAAGGCGGGGTTGGGACCCCCAAATGCTGTTCTGGGTATTTAAATGCTACTATCAAAATTGACAATGACACTTAAATGGTTAATAGCTGCAATCAATGTGAATGCTGATCGTGGCTGTTGCAGCCAGGTGTCAGCTGTCAAAGACAGCTTATACCAACCATGTATAGAGTGAGATTGGCAGCTGATCCAGCGCCATAGAAACTTTGCCCCCAGGACGTACATATGTATTGCCTCCTTTATTGTATAGAAGTAAGCAAACGATAAGCGATGCACCACAGGGTAATAATGTACGGACAAAAGTGAAAGCCCTGGTCAGCATGCCATGGGGGGGTTGTGCTAACATAGGCATAACTCTAGTGCAGGTAGTAAAACAAGTGGATATATGCTGTAGCTGTCCCCTACAGAGTGTGCCATGGGGACACTGTGCACATTTGGCCATTTATAGGCCCCACTCTGCTCTCTTAGTCATTTATAGGTCTCACTCTGCCCCTTTGTAATTTATAGGTCCCACTGTTCCCCCTTAGTAACCTCTATTCCCCACCGTGTCCCTTTATCAATTTATAGGCCCCACTATAGACCCTGCTCTGCCCCCTAAGTAATTAATAAGGCCACACTGTGTCCCCTAAGTCATTTATAGGCCCCACTGCAACCATTTAGCAATTAATAAGGCCCTACTATGCCCTGGCTATAAAATAACAAACTCAAACCACCTCCATCACAGTCCCACAGTATCCTCCATCCTCTTCCTTGGTCTCTTCTGACCATGATTGTGCGCAATGACATCATTGCACCTCCCGTCTGACAAAGAAGGTGTCAGAAGGCATAACGGAAAGCACTCAGCTTCCTGCAGTGCTGCTCTCTTAAGGCCTATTTACACTCAAAGATGATCGCTTAAAAGATGGCTTTTGAGCGATCATTTTGCATAAACTACTAATTGGGACTAATGCCACTTAGTAGCTTATTAATGCGTGTGAGCAGTGGGGGCTATATTCAGAGAACAGCGGGTGGTCTGTTCTATGAATACATTCAATCTGTTCTGCGGAGACAATGTTATCAGCGCTCCCTGCAAAGAGCACAGCCTGGAGTCCCTGCTATCAGCTCTTCTGCCAAACTATGGATTTTATGCCGAACATCATCGTTCGGCAGAAAAGTGAAATTTGGGCACATTTATATACAACGATTATCGCTCAAAAGATTTTGAACGAATTTTGAGCGATAATCGTTGTGTGTAGAAGGGCCTTTAGTCGATTGTATTTACATCTTAAAGACGTGGATACAATTGATTTAATAGAATAACGTCTGGATTAGAGATGAGCGCGCGTACTCACTAAGGCAAACTACTCAAGCGAGTAGTGCCTTATGCGAGTACCCGCCCGTTCATCTCAAAAGATTCGGGTGCCAACGGGGGGGCGGAGATCTCTCTCACTCTCTCCCCCCCGCTCTCAGCTGCTCACTCCCACAACTCACCGCTCTCCCCCGCTGGCACCCGAATCTTTTGAGACGAGCGGGCAAGTACTCGCATAAGGCACTACTCGCTTGCCTTAGCGAGTACGCTCGCTCATCTCTAGTCTGGATCGATTCCACCCCACAGTGGGTCGCCCAAGCTCAGTGGGCCCTGGCACTTGCCTACGTTTACCGGGTAGCGATACAGGCCCAGCATGGATCCATCGGGGCCATGCAAAAAATACTTTTGAAGCTAGACTCAGCACCTCCATTGAAGCTCTACTTTATTTTTAGCTTTTCCCCGGAGTATCACTTTAAGCCATGTTTTTTATATCTCTTCTGGAACACAACATCTTCATTTGCTTTGTGCATGTTGTGCTTTGACTTTATCTGAGGAGACAATGATTTTTTTATGGTTTCCTATCTGCTGTAAAACATACTTCGTATTTTCCTAGCCCGGCAGCGTCCACTATTTTTGATATAAAGAAGGCCTGCATGCAGCCTCACCAGACAGCTTTGTTAGGATATCTTTGAGACATCACAATAAAATTGCAAGGAAGACCATCTGCACACAGAAACAAACATCACAGGCGTAATTAATTTGTTTTATGACTTTATGACAGGAAACATAAAATATCAAATAAAAGGTTAATTGGAAGTATCTGAATTTGGCTTTGACTGAGAACAAACTGCTTTGCAGAATGTTAAGGCATCCATGTAAGAAGAAGAAAAAAATCCTATAAAATAGAGCGTTCATTTTTATTTCAACCACCCACTCACTCCATTTTTACTGATTCTGTGCATTCCGACAAAACAATCAGGTCAAGTTACTACAAACTATGGTTAGACTTTAATAATTTTCTTCACTGTTATCAGTATGTAATATCTCACTTTGCCAAAAACCTATAATTTTAGAACAAACAAGCGTTTTGCATGTCCAGTGTGCTGTTTCCTACATTTATCTGCCAAGAATGTCCCATGCAGCATCATGGGTAATGAAACCATAATTATGCTTTTGAATAGATTTACTGTAGTGTGAAGTCCATTGCTGGATCAGCAGAATAGGCTTAAAGGGTAACACTAAGACACGCATTTTTTTTCTATGAAGGAAAGAGTAAAGAGAGTCTCAGAAAATTTATATTAAAAGGTATTGTCCACTTTTAACAATCCTTTATTATTAGAAGGGTTCGATGTGACCACAGAGCAGCACACTGCTGGGATTCTTTGTGATCACCAGTAACTTGACAGCAGGTGTTCAATTTCTCTGCAGCACCAACGCAGGTGAAAATATGTATTGCAACATGTCCCTTGAAATCAATGTTACTGCAGAGATGTGCCAGGTCCTCCAGATAGAGAGACACTCTTTGTAGCTGCTCAAGTACCAGGGCCATTTTAGCCGTAGGCAAATTGCATATGTGGAACGCGTTAATAGTATGTAGGGTACGGTGGTGACGGAGGTAGCTTGTTTTCTCCAAAAAAACCTTTACTAAACTGGGAATAATATTTACATTATATAACTATATATAACAATATTTACATTATATCACCCCAAAAAAGGGTTCAGTATACTTAAACTTTGCATTGTAATATTGCTTATTGTTATTCTCCTCTTAAAACAACAGTAAGCAAATATTGCTTTCAATATCCAGCTTAAGACATCGGCCGGCATAACGTCTCTCGGGTTCTCCAAGTGGCAGCAAGGCACATGTAGTTGAAGGCCTTCTTAAATATACCCATTCTGCCTGGAATTTAGCAACTCACTTCTACATGGTTCCGATCCATAAACATACAGGCGGGGTGCTAACCATACTTTACAGTACCTTTGCTAATACTAGAAGTTGCTGGGATTCCACGTCCAACTTCCTTCTGCCATATCGTGTGGAAGCTCCTTGGCTGCTCACACTTAGGATGTAATGTGCTAAGACAGCAGAATGCAGTCCTAAGCTCTCGATCACAACCTGAAGGTTGCGAGTTCAATCCCCACTTGGTTCAGGTAGCCAGCTCAAGGTTGACTCAGCCTTCCATCCTTCCAAGATTGGTAAAATGAGTACCCAGCTTGGTGGGGAGGTAATAAATTACCTGAAAGTGCTGCGGAATAAGTTGGTGTTATATAAATAACAAGATTTTTTATTTATTTAATGTACATACCACATACAGGGACATTACATGATTTTCATGATAGGTCATCATCATTAGTTGATCAGTTGGAGTCCGCTTGGGATCTTGGCCAATTAGCTGTTCCAGCTGCTGCTGTCACTGGTAAAATACACATGGTACAGAGCAGAAGTAGATTGCTCCGACCCCTATGTAGTGGCCGGTGCTGGTAATTGCAGGTACAACTGTCATTGATTTTACAGCAGAGGATAGTTCAACAATGGTATTTCCCAGAAAAACCCTTTAATGCTCTCTTTGGTGGGAGAAGGTGGCACAATTAACTGAACGCATTTCGGGATAGTAAAATGGTTGTCACTTTTAATGGTCATTCAGTCAACGGTGAAAACTTCTAGATAGAATATATTTACTCTTCCAGCACTGACCTCTGCAAATTATACTGCCCCCTATGGTGAGAAATCCGACAGACAGGAACATTTTCTTATCTAACTGAAAGTTACCATGCAGTAGCTTTAGAAACCATGGGACTGCTAACTAACTGCTAAGTAACTGCTATATAATCTGGATTCTAAATCAACAAGACCCCCAAACAAGCATGTGTCTTTTATAATACTGGTGCCTTCATAGGCTGCCTGTCCACGGGCGAATTTTCATGGCGTTCCCCGCAGCGATAATTCAGCAGCGGGGAAACGCAGTGAACACTTTCCATAGCGTTGCTATGGAAAGCGCAGCCCCCCTGTCCACAAGCAGAGAATCATAGCGATTCTCCGGTCGCGGGCGGCAAATCACAGCATGCTGTGGTGAGCCTATCTGTCAGATAGGCTCAAAGCGGAAAACCGTCAGCTGTCTCCTGCTCCCAGGTGGCGCCTTCCGCGGCAGAGATCCGCCGCAGGATATCGCTACACCCGTGGACAGGCGGCCTTATGGGACGGAGGGACCATTGGGCTCTCCCAGGCATAGGAGCCATGGTGTAACTACTATATCTGCACTTCCCTATAGCTACACCCAGATCTCGAAAACAAAGAGGCACAGAATTGAAACTATTATGAAACAGAGGACAGCATACTTTAATGGTATCATATTTTGGGCTGTTTTCTTGGAGATTCACAGGTTTTATATGCTTTCCTATTATCATCCAATAATATTTGATAATCTGACATTAGTCGCACCTCAAAGTAAATTGTACTGTGTCTATAATATTTTACATAGATAAGTTCTATTCACAAAGCATGTAAGAGCCTGTCAAACAAACAAAATTGCAAAATTGGTCAAGTTTGGCCGATTATGCCATGCACTTGCGATTTTGGTCATGGTTGGTCAAAGTTTTCCAACTGGTTAGTCTTGCTTCCATTCTTTGTGCTGATACATTGCAGCAGAAATTGCCCCTTTTATGGCAAAGAATCATAAAAAATAACAAATGTCCAGTGAGCATGCTCAGTTCCATTATGCCAAAATTTGGTGCAAATTTTGGCATACACTGCAATTTTGGTGCCATTTTTGCTCCAGTTCATCTCAACATTAATCCACATACAGAGCTATTTTGTTCTGTTTTTAAGCAGAATGGAACCTCCAACACTGTTATGATTGTGCCCATGCCTCTATAATTTTTCAGGCACACTGGGCACAACCAGGCATGTATTTTTGTCTGTGATGTCATCACAAACACATCCATGCAAAATTGAATACTACCCAAAAGTATTTTGTTTTCTTTACCAATAATTTTATAGAAAATTTTCCAATAGTCAAAAGAATATAGTAATAGACAATGTTATACAGGCGTATCATAGTAGAGTAATTACAAAGCACTGTGTAATCTGACTAGACGAAAGATGACACAATAATAGTATTCCAGTACAGCCAGGATTTCTTCTCGCCTTTCCGTTGTTGTTTTCCCATAGAAGCGGTTCACAGAAATCAATGGCCTGGCCAGGGCCAACTTACAGGTCAAGAGGGTTGGGGAAGAGAGGAGTGAATGTTCTGGGGATGGGGCGGGATACTTCTCACTCAGAGCTGCAACCCAGAAGGGTGGGGGAACTGCAAGGCTATGTTTTGGGTATTATATTTATGGAGAGGTTGATGGGCTAACTACTGTTGCAGGGAGGGTGTACTCTATCCATGGTGTCCAAATACTGAGAAGTATGTCGTGCTTGTCTTCTGTTACTGCAGTTAATTTTTCATTGCTCAGGTACCAGATCATGAGTGTAGCATGAGGTTGAAAGCTTATGACTTAGCAGTATTAATTGTCAAGCCAGAGAGTGACCCAAACCCGGACAGTTCCGCTATACGGTTAGGGATAATGGTGTAAGGGGAGGAAATTATTGCTAATATATCATCTGCAAACATACTGATTTTATGATGGATCAAAGCAATTTCGACTCCCTTGATGTCACGGTTGTTACGAATTTTTATTGCTAGTGGTTCTATGTCTAGAATAAAAAGGATAGGGGAAAGTGGGCAACCCTGCCTTGTGCCCCGTAGGATCATAATATTATCAGAGCAGAAGCCCTTATAGCGGAAGTGTAAAAATTTGGTGGGAAACTTCCAATGTTCCAATACTGAAAACAGGTATGACCAACTTAGAGTGTGAAAGGCTTTCTAAGCATCCAAGGAGAGCAACATTGGAGGAATGCCTCTAGTTTGGCAGATGTGTGTGACGTGGGTTATTCGACGGATGCTGTCTGCAGCCTGGCAGCTGGGAATGAACCACACTTTGTCTTTTCCTATTATTGATAATAACGCTGCTTTTAGCTACGAGGCTAAGATTTTGGTAAGGAGTTTAACATCTACGTTGATTAATGATATAGGCTGGTTGCTTTGTTTATCCAATGGGTCTCTCTCAGGTTTGGAGATAATTAAAATAGCTGCTATGATGGAAGTTTGTCCCACTTGTTGTCCATCCTGTATCACATTAATGTAGTTTATGCGTATGCAAAATTGTGGAGAATATTTTTAGTAGAAGGAGGAAAAGCCATCCGGGACCGGGCGCTTATTAACTTTCGTCCTTGACCTCTTCTGGGGTAATTTTTGCTGCCAGGAGATGCAGGATAGGGCTGTAGCAAAGGGAATACGGGCCCCCTTTAAGTGGAAGCCCGTCTTGACACGGGGGGATGGATAACCGGGGAAGCAGAAGGAAAGGGTTAAAGTTTAGAGAGAATTGGGATTTTCCTGGAAGGAGGGAGGTAGTAATGCAGTAACTGGTGGCGAGAGAAGTAGGTGGGGGGTTATTTAAGGAAGCAGGTCACAGTCAGCTCTAACTTTATAGTAAGAAGATTAGCGATTAGACTCCCTCCTTATTGTTAATTTTATGGTATTTGGTGTGGTGACTTGGCTGGTGGGAGGGGCAGTAGATTCCCTCCCTTAAGATACCGTAATTGTAGCCATCCCATGGGCGGCTTGTGTTGCCCTTGAGCTTGTTGGTCTAAAATCACAGAGGTGAGGAAAAAGAAAAAAACAAACACATTATTCACTGAAAAAGCCAAAAATACAATACCTGAAGGTCTGCAAAGCAGACACGGTTGCCATAGGCACGATCGCCATAAGGCAGGCACATCGGCGATTGTATTTTTGGCTTTTTCAGTGAATAATGAGCTTGTTGGTCTGATGGGGGCAGGGTTCTTGTTTTTGATACGGTTGCACCAGGTTTTGTGGCTCCAAGTACTCCCCCTTGTATTTGGTGTTTATGATTATTGTTAATGTTTTTTATGTACAGTTTGTTAATAAATTGGCTGCTGTGGCCACTTTATCCAAAGTAGGTGTTTGTCATTATTGGGTGGGTTGACTGCAGCTGAGGTTATTCTGGCCTCCCCTGGTCAATGGATATGTCAGAGAGTGTGGGGAGTGTGATGTCTCGGGAGTATGAGGTTAGTTGCTCTGAGGGTGAATGATGTGGCTGGGAGTAGAGTTTAACCGAAAATTTTTTGAATTCTGATACTATTGTCAATGGATTTGCCATGGCTATGCCATGTCTTGTTCGGAGCCTGAAGAATGGACTTACAATGGGGTTAGCTTGGAATCTACGGGCTAAAGGTATAGATGGTTTATTGCTTAATATGTAAAACGCTGGCAGGACCAACGCAGTTTGTCCTCAACAAGTTCTGTAATGCAGAAGTCTAGTTCTGTCCTAGCCTGAGAAAGTACTCTCAAATTCTCCCGAGATGGGTATTTTTTGGCTGCAACTCCTGACTGCAGGCCTTTTTGTTCTAGTTCTAGATATTCTCTCTTTTGTTGGGCCGATATTTGGATAGGGATGCCGTGGAGTACAACCTTATGCGCTTCCCACAGTGAGATAAGCAAGCACCCAAAGTTTTACACTCTGTTTATGTCACTGGTTTTCTTTTCTAACTGGACAAATTGTATTTAAACGTTCATTTCGGCGAAAACACATTTTTCCATTCCTGCCCCTCTCACTATTACCAGTCACACTCTGAAGGTCTCCTCTGTGTATTCCAGTCCCTTCCCTACAATGTAGCCCCCTTATCAGACACCATCTTGATGCTGAAAGATTTTAGTTTCACTTTCACATCTACCCCATGATGCATCGGCATAACTATACCATTTATTTCTGCAGGGAAAGGTAGTTTAATTATCATTAGCTCCTATAATCTTCTAAATACATTACAGCCCATAAGCATACTGTCAGGAGGATGAGTGTGATCTCCTCTATTATGCCTGTGTGATCATTATCATTAACTATAATAGGAATACCTGTATACTCTTCTAGACAGTTTCAGTGGTAGATCCATGTAACAGCATCATGCAGACTGAGAAATTGACTAGAAAACAAACACATAACCCCAAGTAAATCTGAGCTGGCCAGAAATGAGATCACATGACGATCTAAGGAAAAAGGGGCTGGAAGTTTGACAAAGAAAGGAATAACTAACCAAGGTAACACTAGCTCACTTACTGTATATATACTGAGGGGATAACTACATCATTAATGTATTTTTTTTAAAATCACCGGAGTGGTCCTTGAAAGTTTCAGGTAACTGTAAAATAAACCCCTACATCTGTCTTGGAACTAGTGGGCTTTACTGTCATCACTAGCGCTAAACACTTGTATGTGAATGCCACACATTATAGAACTATGCAGTTTTGGCAGATCCCCTAAATGTACATTTCTGAGATGCCAAAGTGTATTTTATCAACAGATTAGTTTGCATTATCTTGCTGAAAAACATTTTTTTGTGCAAAGCTGGCTGAGCCAATCTACCACAAAGAG
This sequence comes from Eleutherodactylus coqui, assembly GCF_035609145.1. Lineage (NCBI taxonomy): Eukaryota > Metazoa > Chordata > Amphibia > Anura > Eleutherodactylidae > Eleutherodactylus > Eleutherodactylus coqui. The sequence continues at coordinate 63,035,505 of NC_089837.1, forward strand.
TGTCAAGCATGTATGCAGCACTTCTGTAATCCACAGAAGACAAAGAAGGAGATTAATAAATTACACATTGATATATTGGGGTAAATGCTTGTATGGGATATGTATATGTGGAATAATAATTAGTTCTCAATGTTGAGGACATTTGTAATAATGGGTTGGTTCCATCAGGACATTCCATTGGGGTATCAGTATGACTTCACATTCCCACATTAAAGGTTACATAAAGGTTCAGATTAAGTGTAGAGTTCACAGAATTAACCCACAAAAAGTTCACCAGATCCCGCTATAAGATTAGAACCTACTTACATTTCAGACTCGATATTAAAAGCCATAAATCAGACGTTTACCTGTCTATGAGGGATTGAAAGGCCACTACTTACAGGCTTTCTTTGCAGGAGAGTTGCGAGTCATGTTGACAAATGTCTAAACCACCTTCACATGGGAGCTTAAAATGTTCTTCTGACTTCTTTTCAACCAGAAAATGTAACTTTTTAAAGGTTTTATGACAGCTTTACTGACCCACATCTATACTGTACACTTCTAGTAATTCAAACCCCTTCAGCTTCTGTTCTGGTCTCTCTACCCAAGACCTCACCGTTGATGTGAGGTTGAACTCTTGAAATTCTCAAGCATTAATAAAAAATTTATGTTAACATTAGAGATGAGCGAGCGTACTCGGTTCGGGTGTTTTTGAACTCGAGCACCGCTTTTTCCGAGTAAATCACTACTCGGACGAAAAGATTCGGGGGGCGCCGGGGGTGAGCGGGGGGTTGCAGAGGGGAGTGGGGAGAGAGAGCTCCCCCCCTGTTCCCCACTGCTACCCCCGCTCCACCACGCCGCCCCCCAAATCTTTTCGCCCGAGTAGTCAGTTACTCGGAAAAAGTGGTGCTCGAGTTCAAGAACACCCGAACCGAATAGGTTCGCTCATCTCTAGTTAACATTCATATACTATAATGGACTACACTGAATGGCCACTTTGTTAGTGACACCCATCGAGTAGTAAGTTAGACCTTCTATGGCCCTCAAAGCTGCAGCAATTCGTTGTGGCATAGATTCCACTAGGTGTTGAATTCGTTCTGCAGGAATTTTGGCCCATGTGGACAGGAAGCTTCTTGTGGTTGTTACAAATTAGATGGAGGTCCTGACATACTGATAGAAAGGTTTCATGGATTCATGTTGCTTGCGCCAAATTCTGACTCCCATCAGCACAGGGCAACAGAAATCTGGATCATCTGACCAGGTGATGTTTTTCCACTACTCAGTTAAACGATTTTTGCGCCCTTTTGCCCACTAGAGTCTTGCCTTACTGTTTCTCTTAGACAGCAATGGTGCTGGAACTGGTCGTTTACTGCTGTAACCCATCCATACTAAGGAAAGGCGAATTGTGGATTCAAGCACATTAGTTAGAGCATCAGCTTTATATTCAACTTATTCAACTGCAATTTGCTGACTGTGCAACACCTGTTCATCAAAATGATTCTTGATATTGCCATCATACTCCTTTGGTCAACAGGTCGTTTAGGCCCACTTGATTCCCTTTCACAGGATACTTTTCCTTAGTTACACCATTCTTGGAATTCTCTTTGTATGAGAAAACCCTACAAGGTTGGCAGATTTTGAAATACAATCCTGCCCGTGGCTAGCCTAGCACCGATGACCATGCCTTGTTGGAAGTCGCTCAGATCACTGTTTTTTCCTATCTAATGTGGATTCACACTAAAACTGATCCAGAGAAAATGTGTCACATGATTTTATGCTGCACTCCTAGGTCACAGGGATAATTTCCATAGAGAGAAGCTCCAATCGTGAAAGGGCCGGGGGCTCTTGTAAAGTGACCATTCAATATTGGTAGAGTTGGACTGCTACCAATACCCAACATGTTTTATATAAACCTAAAGGGTGGACTTTTGATAACCTCTCCTGAGATGTTGTTGATTCAAAGAAGGTGGGTTTGACACCAGCACTCAGCATTCTGTTTTCCTGCTCCATCATTGGAGCAGGAATACAATCCTGGATCTGTCAAATGATGGAAACAGATAACTCTCATTGATTATAATGGAATCCGTCCAGTCATTGGCCTGCCAATTAGCATTTTCCGGGATAAAGTAGTGCAGCATTGTCCTAGGATTTTAATGGAAAACTCCAACAGAGTCTCCAAATTGAACCTCAGACATAGATGTGAACCCACCCTTAGGCCTCTGGCACACTAGTGTATTTGGGGTTGTGTGCTGCCCGTTTTAATCTGTGATACCACACAACTCCATTATAGTTTATGGGATTATAAATATTGATGTTTTTTCACCTAGAATCATTGTTTAGGTAAAAAAAAAAAACCTCATGGCATGTTTCATTCTTGCCAGTTTCACTGACAGAAATAGGACATGCTAATGCTCAGAGTTCATCTATATCGGACAGCACATTGGACGTCCATGGGTGTCCATGTGCTGTCCAATGCGAGTTGCTGCCGAGACTCTGGGGTGCAACTCGCATAACGACTAGTGTGCACATAACCTAACATTTATGTTTGGATAATCTTAAATAAAGACAGGTTCCGTAATTCTGTTACTAGAGCAATGATGCCATTGGGTTTGCAAATTCTGGCAAGTAGCAGTGAACCAAATGTTCATTTTTCCATTTGACTTGCTCAAAATAATATATTTACCCACAAAATCAAATTTACTTTTTTAGACAAGCAAAACACTTAGCCAATTATTCTGACTCAACCTAAGATGCCTTAACTAGAACTGGAACAGCGGATCTTCAGCGTGGATTTTCCAATGGAAAATTCATGGTGCTAAACAGTACCAGCAAAAGTAGATGAAATTCTAAAAATCTCATATACATGGCGTGGAAATTTTCCACACAAATTGCCCTGTTTTTGAAATCCGCAACATGTCAATTCCTTCTGTGGATTTTCACTGTGAATTTTATGTTTTTCAATGTCTAGGGTGATATCTGCAGCAAATCCATGAACAAATGTGAACGTAAATTCCCTCCCCTGTTGGTTTGCCAACCGGTCGTCCTGCTAGTCGACCGAAAATACAAAGAGAAATATCTGTGTGGAATATATGGTTGAATAGCAGGGAGAAGAAGGGGTAGAAGGTACGATGTCTAAATGGGAGATGCAGATGGGAAGTCATAGAGGCTGCGGACTGCTACAGAGATATAAGTGAGAAGCTGTTACTAATGAACACTGACGGAGGACTGCAACAACAGAAATGGAATCCGAAAGGACATTCTGTGCGGGGGACAGAGCCAAATAGGTTGACTCTTTGTATGCTATGTAAAGGTATGTTTTGTGTTGTGATGGTGGAAAAGAACAGAAAATGGAGATAAAGTTCAATAAAAAGATTTAATTAAAAAAATAATTCCCTCCCCTCGAAGACGTTGTCGAAATTAAATGAAATTTTCTTATACGTGATTGTAACGTCATATAAGTCAGCGATTGAAAAACTGAACACCTGAAGGGACAGCCCTTTTAACCATGAACTACTGTTTGACCCAAATAATGGCCACCTCTCACTCTCCTACGGCACGTCCACTTCCACTAGTGTGAACACTATTTCAAGCACATATTCTGTCTATTTAAACAAAGACTGGGAGCCATCTGCCATACCAACACCTGGTTTCATAAGTGGCTACGCCCTGCTTGTTCTCTTCCAAACCACTATTTACATTTTGGTCTCTAACCATAATATTTTAAGAGGTTGTGCAAGGAACGTAACCCTTGTTCATATGCACTATTAAGGCATATAAACACCATAGATTAGGGTCCTCCACTTGGGTCTCACCGTTATAACCCATTCTGGTAGACCTTGTGCCATCCTCTTATTCTTGGCATCCCTGCAAATCAGTTGATTTTACTGTTGGAAGCCGCAGTCGTCCAAGCATTTTCCCTGAAGGGGAAATGTAGTATTTCAGAATGGCCAATTCCATGAGCGGCTGCCTGTAATTGCTGGGGTAACCTTTTAAATTTAGATTTGGTAATAAGGTTAATGGGATCTAACTTCTCTCATGTGTCCAAATTAATTAACGAGGATCATCGAAGAAAGACCAAGAGACATCAACTGTGTGAAGTCACCACAGTGCTCTTTCTAAAGAGCTCAGCCCAGTTTTAACTTCATTTATAGTGAGAGCAGGCAAACACGGTATAGTGGCCTATTATGGTGGACCACCTTCCTGAACTTAACAAATCATAACAATGTTTAATGAATAATTATGTGACTCATTGCCCACAACATCCCAGTAAAGGAATGCGAACACAGTGACCAAGTATTGTCTCTAGGCAATGTCAAAATCCCCCACAATCAAGAATAGCTCAGTCAGGTCTGTGCTGCTTTAAAAGTTTCAAAAAACTTGTATTAACCCATGAATGACAAGTAACCCAAAGTATTTGGACCCCCCACACTAGTACAATGGATTGTATCTAGAGATGAGCGAGCATACTCGTCCGAGCTTGATGCTCGTTCGAGTATTAGGGCGCTCGAGATGCTCGTTACTCGAGACGAGCACCACGCGGTACTCGTCTTGATTAAACGAGCACTGACCATTGAATTCAATGGAGCCGGCAATACAGCTGGCTCTATTGAAAGCAATGGGCTGCCGGCGTACGCGGGATGAATTGTCGGGAAGAGCTTAAATATATAAGCCCTTCCCTGCAATTCATCTAGAAATGTGTAAAAATAAAAAATATATATATACTCACCTGGTCCCGGCAGAACGATGTTAGCCCATTGAATTCAATGGAGCCGGCAATACAGCCGACTCCATTGAAAGCAATGGGCTGCCGGCGATCGCGGGATGAATTGTCGGGAAGGGGTTAAATATATAAGCCCTTCCCTGCAATTCATCCAGAAATGTGTAAAAATAAAAAATATATATATACTTACCTGGTCCCGGCAGACGGAGTTCAGCGCGGCAGGCTGCAGTTCTCCTGAACTGCTCTGAACAGCTGTGAGTAGTATTCAGCAGCCGGGGATTTAAAATCCCCGCCTGCTGAATGAGATGCCTCTGATTGGTCACAGCCTGACCAATCAGAGGCATCCCTCACTCACACCCATTCATGAATTCATGAATGGGTGAGTGAGGGCTGCCTCTGAATGGCTATGGGGCAGCTCTCAGCTGTCCCTGCGCTGAGCCAATCAGAGGCAGCCCTCACTCACCCATTCATGAATTCATGAATGGGTGTGAGTGAGGGATGCCTCTGATTGGTCAGGCTGTGACCAATCAGAGGCATCTCATTCAGCAGGCGGGGATTTTAAATCCCCGGCTGCTGAATACTACTCACAGCTGTTCAGAGCAGTTCAGGAGAACTGCAGCCTGCCGCGCTGAACTCCGTCTGCCGGGACCAGGTAAGTATATATATATTTTTTATTTTTACACATTTCTGGATGAATTGCAGGGAAGGGCTTATATATTTAACCCCTTCCCGACAATTCATCCCGCGATCGCCGGCAGCCCATTGCTTTCAATGGAGTCGGCTGTATTGCCGGCTCCATTGAATTCAATGGGCTAACATCGTTCTGCCGGGACCAGGTAAGTATATATATATTTTTTATTTGTACACATTTCTGGATGAATTGCAGGGAAGGGCTTATATATTTAAGCCCTTCCCGACAATTCATCCCGCGTACGCTGGCAACCCATTGCTTTCAATAGAGCCGGCTGTATTGCTGGCTCCATTGAATTCAATGGGCTAACATCGTTCTTCTCTGCCACAGCTGTTACAGCTGTGGCAGAGGAGAACGATCTTTACGCTGACAGTGGGGGGGGGGTCTCACTCTTGCCGCTATTGTGGCTTAATAGTGGGACCTGGGAACTTGAGATGCAGCCCAAAATGTAGCTCCTCGCCTGCCCTATTCGTTTCTGTGTCGTTCCCATCACTTTCTTGTGTTTTGCAGATTTTCACAAATGAAAACCTTAGCGAGCATCGGGGATATACAAAAATGCTCGAGTCACCCATTGACTTCAATGGGGTTCGTTACTCGAAACGAACTCTCGAGCATCACTGAAAGTTCGACTCGAGTAACGAGCACCCGAGCATTTTGGTGCTCGCTCATCTCTAATTGTATCTTATTAGCATGTCAAGTGTCCTAAACCATGCTTCATAAGATGGAAACCCTTGGAGGTGTCAGCCATAGAAATGACGGGAAATACACGCTATTGGTTATGCCGCTGCACACAAGCTGTCCATTATGAAGTGCAATGCATTGTCCAGTCTACAATGGTGCAAAGAGCATTGTCATTGAACAGTTGGGCAATGGAAAAACGTTCTATGGAGTAATGAATTACTACTACTCTATCCTCAGATCAGATGGCGGAACTTGCATTTAGGGCAAGGTTGTACAAATTGGTGCAACCCCTTTAAGACCATTAGTAGATGAGACTCTTTAATCAATGAGATAAAATGTGTAGCAAAAATAGGGTGATACCGTGTTAGCCAGAAAAAATCTCTAATGTTAAATACTCTTGTATAGAAAGATAAAAGTATCATAGAACTGGTACCTATATTGGCTAACCAGAAAAATTATACATGCAAGCTTTCGAGGCTGTTTACTGCCCCTTCATCAGGCAGGGCCAGATTACAACTGAGGAAACACGTTTATACACAATAGAATAGACACAGTGTGATTGATTTGCATTGGAATAAAATGTCAGAGGTGATGATTACGGAATCACAGAAAAGGTTAATATGTGTGAAAAGTGTGACATATACCCTGAGGCAGGGGTGAAGCGAAAGGTTCACGGGCCCGGGTGCAAAAGTTTATCTTGGGGCCCCACAATTTCTCTTAACCCCTTAACGCAGAGGCGTAACTTGAAGCTCCTGGTCCCCAATGCAAAACCTGTAACAGGGCCCCCAACTATAATGCTTTATTCATAGCACTGGGCTCCCTATATGGAAAGGGGAGGCCTTATGGGCCCCCTAAGGCTTGTGGGCCCGAGTGCAACCGCATCCCCTATAGTTACGCCAGTGCCGTGAGGACAAATTAAGACAACCTATTAATGTCTGGAAGGTCCAGATTAGTCTAATCCTTTAAGGACAGGGCCTATTTTGGTCATACAGATGCAACGATTTTGGGGGGACTTTCATCTCCACTTTTTAAAAGCCATACCTTTTTTAATTTTTCCGTTGACATGGCCGTATGAGGGCTTGCTTTTTGCGTGGCGAACAGCAGTTTTTATTGGTTCTATTTTTGGGTCAGGAAAGAAAGCACATCAATTCTGTCATTGTTTTTTTTACAGTGTTAATCAAGCAGCATAAATAACATGATACATTTTTTTCTGTGGGCTGGTACGATTATGATTAGAGATGAGCGAGTATACTCATTTCGAGCAATTGCTCGATCGAGCACCGCGATTTTCGAGTATTTCAGTACTTGGGTGAAAAGATTCGGGGGGGCGCCGGGGGGCGGGGGAGGCGTGGCGGAACGGGGGGTAGTAGCGGGGAACAGGGGGGAGCCCTCTCTCTCTCCTTCTTTCCCCCACTCCCCGCTGCAACCCCCCACTCACCCACAGGGCCCCCTGAATCTTTTCGCCGAGTACGGAAGTACTTGAAAATCGCGGTGCTCGGGTGAAAAAGGGGCGTGGCCGAGTAGGCTTGCCCATCTCTAATTATGATAATACCAAAATTATTTGTTTTTTTTTTTAGGTTTTTCTACTTTTGCACAATAAAAACACTTTTTTTAAAATTATTTTTTTATGTAGTTGCTTTCAAAGCCCCGTAACTTTTTTTTATTTTTCCATGGACAGAGCTCTATGAGTTCTTGTGGAAGGCGCTCAGCTCATTTTCACAGCCTGTCCAGATTGTTAGTTGATCATCAATATACCGAGAATATGCTAGAGGTTTAACCACACAAGGGATAGAATTCTTCCTCTAGTTTGGCTGAGAAAAGGTGAGCATGTTGTGGTGACATTTTGCTTCCCATGGCACTACCCATACTCTGCAGGTTTATGTCCTTCCCAAATGAGAAGTAATGATTGGAGAATGAACCTGATCAGTTGTAGGGTTGGCTCCATGGCTAGACTATTCTTTTGGAGAAAGTACCGGCATGCGACTATGCCAGTCTTATGTGGGATGTTGGAGTAGAGGGACTCTACATCCCTAATTGACAGTATTTTGCCCTCTGGTAGTGGGCCCAAGGCTGATTTATACAGGATGTCTGTGGTCTCCTGGACATATGTTCGTGTGTGCTTCACTAGGGGTTTTAGGATATTCTTAACCCAGCCCAAGATATTCTAAGTTAGGCTTCCAATGCCAGAAATGATTGGTCTTCCTGGGTTGCCCTCTTTATGTATTTTGAATAACATGTAGAAGGTTCCCATTTTTGGATTGTCTGGTATAAGGTCTAGTAAGGAGGATAATGTTGGGGGAACATAACTGATGATGCATTGGAGTTTCTCTGTATGTTCCTTGGTAAGGTCTTCCTTTAGTAGGGTGTAGTAATTTTTTTCAGAGACTTGTCTCTCTGTTACCTGGGTGTAATCTGATGTGTTCATGATTACTACAGCTCTTCTTTTATCCGCTGCTTTAATGGTGATATCTCTGTTTGATTTTAGTGCCTTTATGGCCTTCCTCTCTTCCATATTGAGATTTTGTGTAATTTTGTAGCATTTGTCCCAAGATATCTAATTTTACGAAGTCTACGTAGTCATCCAGAGTTTGGTTGTTTCTGGAGTGCGGGGTCCAGTTTGTTTCCTTCTGCAGAACTGAGTGCTGTCAAGTGGTTTTGTGGGACAAAACATTAATCCTTTGACAGGAAGTGACATCATTGGAATGAAGATGCAGACAGGAAGATATCTTTTGGGTCAAAACTTAACTTCAAATACTATCAAAAAGCATCATTTTCAGTCCGTATAGGCTGGGACAATGTGAGAAACAATTAAGAAATTACTGCATGTCCCTTTTTTATCTGGATTTCTAAAACTTACTAGAATAACTGATGTCAGATATACTGGGTGCTCTGCCCTTACTTTGCCCTGAAGCTGCTTCTACTGCTGGGATTTCTGGAAATACCATATTTTTGTATAAATTCTGCACAGGTGTATTATTATAAGAAGGTGTCATGCCAAGAGGACTGTCTCACACATATGAAGCACAACAAGGAATCTACTGTGGTGTATGTGCTCTCAATTGAAAATGTTCAACTACAGAGAGTTAGAAATGACTATGCATAAAGTAAGTTATTGCCTCTTGTGAAGAGGAGCTCTGCCATGGCAGGGTGGCCAAACGCAATACTTGTAGGCGGATATGATACCTACTTTTTAATTAGCCAGTATTTTATATAGAATAACAGGCAGCCACCCACTTTGTTCATCATGACCGCCGCTCTTCCATATATAACACATTCATAGCCATGTATCATATTTATGATCTTCACTTATGTTTCCACAGCCACACCTGCCATCTGCTTCCACATAGTTATAGTATGTGCGAGGGTCATTCATGGGTGTAAAAATGTATAAAAACACAGTTCTTTCATGAAAGTGCCCGTGTGGATGCATTATCATAGGAATTCACTAGCAAAAGTTCATTTTGCACCAAAATAAAGTTTATTTTGTGAGTTTTAACAATTATAAATCAAATTTCATTTTACACAAATTAGAATTTTTCTTTCAATTTTTGATTGGCTTCTTTTTTGGGGGTTAGCATGTCGGGGGTATTACCCAGTTTTTGATGGAAGAGAAGTGAAAGCTGTTGTGGTCACTCAAAACAGCTTTACTCTGACAGGCAAGTAGTTACACAGGTAGATACACATGTTAGATAATACCACCTTATGACCCACTCGGATCAGGGAATAGTCTTTACAGCAGATGGTTCAGGCCTGGTGCGGCTCCTCGAACTTTCTGCATCGGTCGTGCACTTAGTCTATCACCGTAAGGGATCAGAATGCTCTCTCTTAGGATGTCCACCAGCCAGGTCACATCAATTGGTGAACCACCACTCTATAACTGGGAAGCTCCAGGCCCAGCCTACAGTTGCTCCAGCAAACTTTCTTGCCTCTCCCAACTTCAACGCAACTTCTGGCCCACTCACTCCAAAATAGGTTCATCCAAGCTCTATACTTTATGGGTTCTATGGATAATTCAGGTCATATTAGTGTTATCTGGCCTTTATTAACTCCACAGAAGGCATACTACCATGGGGCAGACCATGCAACTACTATGGGGCTCATGGAGAGAGAGGGCCCAGTGATGTTTGGTCCCACCACTTTTCCTACTAGGTGGCTAAAATCAGTGCAGGACTTCTTGCTCAAGAGGAACTGAATTGTTAAAAAACGGGAGTTAAGAATTGTCTTAAGGGTCATGAAAATGAAGTGGAGGGGAAAAGAAACACCAGACGCTTCTGTCCTGGGTGCCAAAATTCAGCACCTTAATAAGGGGCCGATTTTAATCTTTACTATGGTACCACCTCTCTGCTATGTAATCCCCTAAACTTTACCACTTGTATAATATAGACATGTCACTAATTGTACAGACGACTTGGCAACATTTGACTGGGGCAGATTTACTAATCCTGTCTAATATTCAGTGTCCAAAAATGTGCCAAATTTATTACAGTGGCTTCTTTAGTCACTTTTGTCTAACTCTGCAACACTTATTGGTTGGCTTACTTTGCACAAACATTTTTGCTCAACTTTGGTGCACGGTGTTGCATCTACTTTGATGCCTCCACCTTCTGCCAGTCACCTCACTGGATGTGCAACTACAATAGAATACAATTTAAACTTATCACTTTCATCCATAAAGCTCTCCACAGTGCAGCATCACCCAATATCTCCTCCCTCATCTCTGTCTACCACCCTACCCGTGCTCTTCATTCTGCATGACTTTTCCCAAGCCGCTCTAGTTCTCTGGAATACGCCATCCTACACAATCAGGTTGATCCCCAACCTTCACAATATTAAGCGGGCTCTAAGAACACATATCTTTAGGTGGCTTATCACATCCCACAATCTAACACTTCCCCATTTGTCCTGTTCTACACTCTTGTTCATAACCTGGCCACCTTCACCAAACTATATCCCCCACCCCCATACATCCTAATTGGAAATGAGCAAACTGTACCTGTAGAGCTGGAGTTTTGGTCGAACGTTGCTAAGAATTCATGTCGACTAGAACCCAAACCTTAGTTGGTTCATTTCTGCCAAGAAAATCCCTAAAACAAGTACCGGACAGTGGTGGTAGTAGTTGCTCAATAGATGTGACTCAGTGTTAAGTGCTGGGGCTCTGGGCTCAAATCTGAAAATTTCCATGAAACTCCATATAAATGTTGTACTTTGTCAGATTTGAACCTATACCTTCAGCACTGCAAGGAAACACTGCTAACCACTGAGCCACTACACTTCCTTTCCTAGAGAAGAAGAACAGGAAACAAATAGAGAATGTATAAACCCCATACAGATGTTATGCTTGGTCAGATTTGAACCTAGAACCATAGCACTGCAAGGTAACAGTGCAAACCACTCAGCCACCATGCTTCCTCACAGAAGGAGAAGATCTTTTTTACCCAAGGAAGAAGGAGCTTAAAGGGGTTGTCCTGCGCCGAAACAGGTTTTTTTTTTTTCAACCCCCCCCCCCGTTCGGCGCGAGACAACCCCGATGCAGGGGTTAAAAAAGAACACCGCACAGCGCTTACCTGAATCCCCGCGCTCCGGTAACTTCTTACTTACCTGCTGAAGATGGCCGCCGGGATCTTCAACCTCGGTGGACCGCAGGGCTTCTGTGCGGTCCATTGCCGATTCCAGCCTCCTGATTGGGTGGAATCGGCACGTGACGGGGCGGAGCTACACGGAGCCGGCATCCTGCACGAGCGGCCCCATTGAGAAAAGAAGAAGACCCGGACTGCGCAAGCGCGTCTAATTTGGCCATTATACGCCGAAAATTAGGCGGGCTCCATGGAAACGAGGACGCTAGCAACGGAGCAGGTAAGTGAAAAACTTCTTATAACTTCTGTACATTACAAAGTGCATTAATATGGCCATACAGAAGTGTATAGACCCACTTGCTGCCGCGGGACAACCCCTTTAATGGCTTAGTGGTTAGCACTGTTAACTTGCAGTGCTATGGTCCTAGGTTCAGATCTGACCAAGCATAACATCTGTATGGAGTTTACATGTTCTCTTTGTGCTTCTTATTCTTCTCCTCTTTTGGAGAAGGAAAATGAAGCGTGGTGTCTCAGTGATTAGTACTGCTGTCATAGAATCATAGACTGGTAGAGTTGGAAGGGACCTCCAGGGTCATCAGGTCCAAGCCCCTGCTCAGTGCAGGATTTACTAAATCATCAGATATTTGTCCAGCCTTTGTTTGAACACTTCCATTGAAGGAGAACTCACCACCTCCCGTGGTAACCTGTTCCACTCATTCATCACCCTCACTGTCAGAAAGTTCTTTCTAATATCTAATCTGTCTCCTCCCTTTCAGTTTTATCCCATTGCTTCTAGTCTTTCCTTGTGCAAATGAGAATAGGGCTGATCCCTCTGCAGTGTGACAGCCCTTCAGATATTTGCAGACAGCTATTAAGTCTCCTCTCAGCCTTCTCTTCTGCAAGCTAAACATTCCCAGATCCTTTAACCGTTCTTCATAGGACATGGCACTCACCAATGAGCCACATCCACTAAAGGACCATTGCTGCACTGTTAGGGTGACTACCCACTACAGTTTTTTTCACTTTGAAATTCGCAGCGTTTTTTTTCTGCAGGGGTCTATGGGACTTGTAATGTTAAAATTGCGCAAAATCGCAATTTACCGCAAAATCGGGATTTTAACATTACAAGTCCCATAGACCCCTGCAGAAAAAAAACCGCTGCGAATTTCGCTGTGAAAAAAAACTGCAGCGGGTAGTCACCCTTAGACAGCATTGAATACTAGTTATAGGGGTTTTAACGAGTTCCAACTAATTCATAACGAAGCAAATGTAGTGTCCCAGAACAATATCCTGGTCCCCTCCATAATTGTCTTACATGTTCTGTCTTATGTGGATGCACGGTGCAAAACTGTCATGTCAATTTTTTGTATGTATGTTGTATGTATGCTGCAGCATCTGAATGGTTAATTCCTCTAAAAATCATTGCCTGCCAGCTCTATCTGCATGCTGAATGTATCTATTCCTACTGTGTCATGTGGTACAAGTGAGGTTATAAAAGTTAGTGTCTAAGAGCGGGTTGGGAGTTCAGTCTTCTTCTTTCTGTGTTGCAGCAGGGTTCCATCTAACCTGCTGCTCGGAACTAACACAGAGCCGCATGGGAGCACCATCAGCTTCCATGTTGGTGAAGATGGAGGAAGACAAACGACTACCCGTAGCACATGTAGAGTGGATGTAATAGGAGTGAGTCCAGTCCAGAGAGAGAGAACGCACAACCCCCAACATCCTGCTTCACAAAAACTAGGTACCCGTTCACACTGCAGGCATTTATTTTCCTGTGTGGCTGTCCGCTAATAGGATCACCACACAGAGGTACGTGATTGTGACACCCACGCGAAGAATGTGTGAGGTGCATCTAGGCTAAGCCTTCTTCTAAGTGATTTCTTGCCAAAGAGTATGTGGAGAGGTTCTTGTCTTTTTACCTCTGTGGAAGTATATATATAATGTCCAGGACCGGTGACTTACAAATATAGACTATAGGGCCGTATTGTTCTGTGTATTTTTCTTTCCAACCTCTGAGCGTCTACCTGTAACTGCTGCCGTAAATGTACCTGCAATTACCCGTTTGCAAAGTTTATTCAAGTAAAGTTTTACCGGGCCTCAACCGTTCCTGAGGACCCGAGGTACAATACACTTGTCCAGTGTTTGTTACTCCGCTGTTACTTCCATAAGCATTCCCCCTGCGTTACCACTCGGCTACATCGTGACAAGGACTAGGCCTCCGGCCATACACAAGTCCAGTGGTTCATGTCCCCGTGAATTACAATTTCTGGCTTCTCATATATATATTCTACACCTTACAGCTTTATCCCGATCTCGCTGCCCATTGCACAAACTGTTTGACAATTTTCAGCAAACTTGCCGAACCAAACTTTTGAAAAGTTCACTAATAGAGATGAACGAGTATACTCGCTAAAGGCAATTGCTCGAGCGAGCATTGCCTTTAGCGAGTATCTCCCCCGCTCGAGATTGCAGGGTCGGGTGCCGGCGCGGGGGAGCGGTGAGCAGCGGCTGTCAGCAGGAGGGAGCGGGGGGGGGGGGGGGAGAGAGGGAGACAGAGATTCCCCCTCCGTTCCGCCCCGCTCTCCCCCGCAGCTCCATGCCCGCTGCCGGCACCCGGAAACGTCCAAAGAATTGACATGCTGCATTTTTAAAACCACGACGCAACAACAATTCTGCACTGCAGCCGTGCAGAAAAATTCTGTTCTGTGAGAACAACTTTTTGCCAAAACACACTGACTTTGACTTGCACTACAAATGCAGCGGTTTTGTCCTTCCTGCGGATCTGCAACGGCAACACGCAGCAAATCTGCGGCAATTCCGCCCCGTGTGAACCCAGCCTTAAGGCTTGGCTGATTAGCAAATATCTTCTGAGAACCATTCAGGCTTAAAAAGTAATTCCGCCCTACATGCACACTGTAAATTCTCTGGTGGTTTGTAAGTTTATCACTGGCTTAAAATATATGTCTTCCTTTGCAGGTAGGATGCTTGAGAACCCAACTGGATCTGCAGATGGCAGGGGACTAGGAAGGTATAATTTTGGGGTGGGGTAGACCTGCTCCCTTACACAGGCGAGTTGTGGACGAGTGCGATATTGGTCCAAGAAATTCGGACAAATCTCCTTTTAAATCGGGGGGGGGGGGTCATGCGCATATGAACATGTCCTGCCGGCTCACAAAAGTACAGGACAGGGGCGTAACTACAGGGCATGCAGGGGATGCGGTTGCACCCGGGCCCAGGAGCCTTGGGGGGCCCATAAGGCCTCTCTTCTCCATATAGGGAACCCAGTACTATGAATAAAGCATTATAGTTGGGGGCCCCGTTCCAGGTTTTGCATTGGGGCCCGGGAGCTTGCATTGGGGCCGCATCCCCTGCATCCTCTATAGTTACGCCCATGGTTAAAGCTATACATGGGAAAGATCGGGCAGCACCTTTCTTCCGGCTATTTTTTTCAAACTCCTGTGATATTGTGCAGAGAAAAAAAACCTTCTTCATGCGCAACTACGCCTAGTTTACAGTATTTTTTGCGCACACAGGGCTTGTTCATATATACACCGAATACACTCACACTGATTTAAATGGCTATTTAGCCCAATGAATTCCAGATGTGTTTTCTTTTTTTCATGGAGTTCACAACATTTTGCGCATTTTCGCACCCCCCATAGACTCCTATGGGGACCTTTGCTGCTCAAATGCGCCCAAAAATAGAGCAGTGGCTTCTATTCTCTGCGTATTGCAAATACGCTCGTATGAAGGAGTCCTTAGACAGCGATATACAGCAGTGTTCAGGACTAGTGTTGAGCGAACAATCTAGTAGAACCCTGTTTTGGGTAGAACGTTGCTAAAATCTCGGTTTGGGTTCGTGAAGTTCGATCCGAAACAGAGTTCTACTGGTTCATTTCTCTCAACACTACTAAACAATAAAAGTTTTTACTGAATAACAGCAAGCAGAGATCTTGAAAAACTGTACAGAATTGAAACAGACAGCACAGCATATGGAAAAATGGTCTAACTTTTCATTATCCAACGTATGCCATACAGTATATTTGCGGAAACTGGTAGGGGTCACCTGCGGACAGACTATTATTCCTGCACCAACTCACAGGATTTTACCATTAAATGCATTAAATAAATATTCCGTCGTCCTGTAATGACTTGATGTGTTTTATACACCATGTGAAATGAAGGATGGACCAAATAAAATGCTTTTAGCGGAGCCCTCATCCAGCCACAGCACAAGCCTTCAAAAAACTGGCTCGGTCCCAAGACAAATACTGCGATCTATGAAAAGTGTTAAAACATCAAGTGCCTATAGGAGGGGATGCTGGTGAGGAATAAACTGATTTGTTTTAAGCTGGCTGGGAAGGGTCTGCAGAGGGCTGTGCACCTGCAAAATGGTCACAAAACTGGGACCAAGCCCAGGAAAGGATTCCCGGTGGAGATAACACCTCGGCCACACACAACATCAGAAATGAACTGGGTAAATCTGAGTCAACCTCATGAAAATATTCAACCAGTGGAAGCTTAAAAAGCAACCATAAGTTAACGTTTATTCACCATTTACATATAGAATTAATCTGCACAAAAAGCTGAGTAGCTTTGCAAATACATTACATTAATTATAATGTATTAATGTAGCCAGAGCTGCATTCATAATTCTGCAGGATTCATAGTTGAAATCTCTCTGTTTTCAGCCGATTTCACATCCATGTTGGAACCAGTCGGAGGTTCCGTTACAACTCCGTCTCAAAATACCGGAAGAAAAAGTGCTCCGTGCAGCGTTCTTTCTTCTGTCCAAAAGCTGGGCAGCTTGGCAGAAAACGAACAGACCCCATTATAGCCAATAGGGTCCATCCGGGGCTGTTCGGGATTCCATTTGGCTGTGGGGATTCCCCTTTCCTACTTCCGGGATGGAACAGCAAAGCGGAACCCTGAGCATAGATGTGAAACCACCCTTTCTTGCTCTAGATATAGCACAGGTTGTTCAGGATCAGTACAAGATGGCACCATGATGTAAGCTATGGTTTAATTACCACTCCTCCACTACCAGATTGAAAATAGGGTCTTCTCATCCATCAAGGCTGGACCTGTAGTGAGAACCTCAGCTGACATCACTAAAGGGAGTGAGTTTGTATTGCATCTTTGAATGAGGTCCTGTAACACTAGACAGCAAAAGTGCACTTTGAAATGTTTAAAGTTAAAGTACCCTAATTTTGATACTCTAACTTCAAATAAAAGGACCTAATCTCGTGAACGGATTCTCTCTGTAGTCGCTTGTACTCCTTTTCCGGGATGTCTCTTGTTACCGTCCACCAGTAGTCCGCAAGCAGAGAAGCATTCGATTTTCCCTGATACCTTTGTTCCATTTTCGATATATCCTGATGGAATCGCTCTCCATGTTGGTCACTCACGGCTCTGCAGTTGTCAGGGAAGAAGTCCAGGGGAGAATGTAGAAAAAATGGATTTTGAGTGACATGTTGCAACCTAATCGATGGTACTTTTCTAGACGTTTATTCTCAATCTCAATGTAGTTGTCAACGCTTCGATTTCCCAAGAAGCCATGCACAACATCTTTAAATGCCTCCCATGCTACTTTTAATGACCCAGAAGAACTTACTCAAAGTTTTTATCTTTAAGAAGATGATGAATGTGCGGGCCAATGAAGATCCTTCTTTAACGTTAGCATCGCTGAGCTGTGGAATTTTTTTTTTTGGAGGTACTGAAAAGCTTCTCCACCACGGTTCATAACCGTTACAGAGTTCTTCATGAGTCCATGTTTTATGTGTAGAGGGGGCAAAAGAATTTTGTTTCTTTCTACCAGAGGATCATGCTGGACATTTTTCCCTCCCCGGGGCAGAGACTTTCCCTTGGGGGGCCAGACGATTATTACTCTTGTAGTGAAAAGACCTATCCTGACTGGAAAGACTACAAGCAATGGGATGAAACTGAAAGGGAGGAGACACATATTAGCTGTTAGAAAACACTTTCTGACAGTGAGGGTGATCAACGAGTGGAACAGGTTGCCACGGGAGTTGGTGGGTTCTCCTTCAATGGAAGTGTTCAAACAAAGGCAGGACAGACATCTGTCTGGGATGATTTAGGTAATCCTGCACTGAGCAGGGGGTTGGACCCGATGACCTTGGAGGTCCCTTCCAACTCTATCATTTTTTGATTCTATGACTGTCCCACTGACACAACATATAGCAGTACTTGGTGTATCCCAACTGCATGCCCAACAGTATTGCAATGACCTCAACTTTAACCCAATTGAGCATCTATGGGACCACCTCAATCATCGTGTTCACTCTCTGAATCCTCCCCCATGTACTCTCCAGCAACTGTGGGATGCACTGCAGTCAGCTTGGCTCCAGATACCTGAGACAACCTGCCAGCACCTTACTGAGTCACTCCCAGCCTGTCTAGCTGCTATCTGTGTGGTACACGGGGGTTACTCTGGATATTAGCTAGTGACCATAATAATGTGATTCTCCTGTCTGTCTGTCTCTCTCTCTCTGTATATATATATACAGCATTGGATCACTTTGATAAACTGTGACAGAGTGTCATTCTGGTATAATTTATAACTTCTTGTGATACAGTACTATTTTGAATACATTTCTATATCATGGGTTATTGATTTGCTACTTAATATTTTTTATGAACTGTGATACTGTGCCATTTTCTCCCTGATGAGTGGCTGATACTAGTCAGTGAAACATGTAAGGATGTTTATGAGGCAAGGATTTATTGAGTGTGTATCATAGTCTTATTGTTTTTTGAAAATTATTTTGGGCCATCTGGTTGTATGTAGTGCTCTGTACCATAAGTTGTTTTAAACTTTTCTGCTTCATGGTGATATTTATTCCTGACCCGGTGTTAGTCTATAGGTCTGTTTAGGATACACGAGGGTCAGGACACAGCAAGGGGTTGCCCTTTTTGGGGCAGGTGCTCCGTATTATAAGAATCCCTACAGGGCCTAATAGGGAAATGTTAGTGGGTTTTTGTTGGTGGTTTTGAAATTTCAAAATTAAGCAATAATTAAGGTTATAGTTATTATGTTTTACGTATATAGCTTTTCTGAAGTGGTAGGTATTTATTCTGTGATTTAATATTTGATTGGCTGCTGTTTTAAGATTATCCCTTCCTGGGATAATTACATGCTTCTGTGAAATTATAGAAAATTTCAGTACAAGATAAGACAAGTCAGGTACCATATTTTTCAGTCTATAGGGCACATAGGATGGTAAGACACCGCCAAGTTAGAGAGTCCAGGGCAAGTGCAGGGCTTAGGGAAGAAAAACCTTTTTGGTGATACGGTACAAGATAAACATATGGCGCTGTGGTCACCACTGGAGGACTGGTTTGAAGCCATGTATTGAAAAACAATTCTCAGGACATACAGTCACAGAGCTGGCTGTTTCTGAACCTGAGCACTTCATAAACTTGATTCTCACAGCTGACGTCTTGGAAGCAGGAGAATTGGGCAAGTGTAAGGATCTGAGCGACTTGGACAAGGGACACATTGTGCTGTCTAGATGGCTGGATCAGAGCATCCAAAATGTCAAGTCTTGTGGGGTGTTCCCAGTATGTAGCGCTTAGTATCAACTGAAAGAGGTCAAAGAAAAGACAACTGTGAATCAGCGACGAGCTCCGGGGTGCTTAAGGTTCAATGATCGGAAGCGAAGTCTAATCTTACTGGTATGATCCCACAGAAGAGCTACTATAGCACAAGTTGCTGAAGGGAGAAAAAGCTTCTGAAGAGTTTTGTGTTAATACCAAGTTAGAAGGAAGTAATTTATACTCACAAATCTAGGAGAAGAACAAAGTCCAGCTCACCTAAAACTCCAAAAAGGAGTTTTTTTCTATCTTGCTTGGTATTATCACACATCTCTGGGTACTTCCACCTTGAGTGCCTTTTCTTGCATTTGGTCTTCACATTTGGTTTGCTGCTATATGTTGCATCTGGAAGGGGCTGTTCATCTTACTAGGTTAATGGAGGGTCCACCTATGGAATAAAACCAAGTCAAAGAAGCAGTGCACGGCCATTTTTGTTTGTCCAGAATCAAAGGATCGATTTAATAATCTTATGATAATGTGACCCAATACCAATTCATAAAAAGTAGAAATTTAGAAGAAAAAGGGAAAAAGTACCCGTTGTAATGGTCACTTTAGTAAAGGAAAACATAATGTCATTTAGCTGAACACTAGAGACGCTCGAAAGGCTTTATTGACATTGGCACTTTAAAGCTTTGCATTGGGATTCTCCAATTGCAGGTTATACCTGCCTAGAATCTTGGACTTTTGTATGAGGTCATTTAGAAAACACAGTATAAAGCTAATTTGAATGTCGTTATTTGGCTTGGCATAGATATTTTCCATTTTATTTTGCAAAGAAGGTTACATTTCCATGTGATGACAGCACAGCATCTATATGTTAGCGACATTACAGTGAGACTCTGCAGCCAATATTTAAGGATGCATCATCACTGCAGCTGGCAGCCCAACCCCTTACCCATTGGGTTTACTGCCAGGAAGAACTACAAAAACATGAATATTGGATGAAGTGAAGATTCTGCAAAATCCAGATGCTTGAAATGAATTTTAAATTAGATTTGATAGTTTGCAAATGTAATTGCTGGATGTGTAGATTCCCATATGAAGTGACCACTTGTTGAGTTGACTTCAAGGGAGTAATAGCTGTGCTTGAACGCTGTTCCCTTTGAAGTCTATGGGGGTTCTGGAAAGAGCTATGTAACTCCTATAGACTTCAGTGCATGCTTCATTGAAGTCGATGCAGTAAGTAGCCATTTTGCATCAGCAAATAACCATGGGGGGATTACAAATGCTCAAGTTTGAAACGTAGCTTAAAGGGATTGTCCCACAAAATAAAGTTATTCTATTCCCTACAGGATATGGGATAACTAGCTAGCACTCAATTGTAATGAGATTGTGGTAATGATAATAATATAATAATCTTTATTTGTATAACGCCAACTTATTCCCCAGTGATGAACGAGCCTCTGAAAAGTTTGATTAGGCCAGTTCGTCAAACTTTTGCGAAAAGTTTGGTTTGGTCCGAATTTGTTCAATCCGCACTGGAAGTTCACCAAAACTCCTAAAACTGAGCTATAAAAACCCTGTATAATACTCTCACTTAGAATCTTTTACAGGGCTTCTGTGGCTCTTGGACAGTGTTATACACCAGTGTTCAGGACTAATGTTGAGCGAACCAAACCAATAGAACCCTGTTTAGAGTAGAAATTTACTAAAAGCTCAGTCCAGGTTCATGCCAAACCAAACTTATAGCAAAGTTCAACCCAAAACTGGGTTCTACTGGTTTGGTTCGCTCAACAGTAATTGCCGGAGGTAATTGAGTTCATGTGTTCCATAAGTCCCATTGAAATTAAAGGAGCGGTAGTGCGCATGCATGAGTGACCACTGCTCTATTCATTTGGGAACTTTAGGACTCCCATTCTCGTGATCTGAGTGGTCAGATCCTCACCAATCAGATCATATTGAAGGATAATTCTTTAATCATTGAATATATTGCACAATTTAAACTTACACTACTACTGAGCATGGCATCCTGCCTTCAGATACAATTCTAGTTTAGCTTAGATCCTTTAATGCATTGCACTGTGATGGAGCTGATATAGTGCAAATGATATATGAAAAATTCCTGCGCTCAGGAACCCAGAGGAATCCATAATGTTATCTTCAATCTATATAATTTATTATGCGACGCGTTTCAGCAGTACAAAATGCCTTTCTCAAGCATATAATTCACATGAAAGTATATTACATCTATATATATAGAAAAGTTTAACATTCACTTACATTCACTTACATACAAGTGATAATTTATTGCATAAGGGAGGCTCTAGTACCCTGTTGTACTGTGTCTAGCTTCGATACAAGATGTGATATGGATGGGCATGGAGGCTCTAGTACCCTGTTGTACTGCCTCTAGCTTGGATGTAAGATGTGATACAGGGCCATGGAGGCTCTTGTACCGCCTCTAGCTTGGATATAATATGTGATACGAGGAGACATTGAGGCTCTAGTTCCCTGTTGGGTCACCTCTAGCTTGGATACAAGATGTGATACAGGCGGGATGGAACCTCAAGATCGTGCAAACTCATAGGCTATCAAAGTTTTTGGTCTCATAGATGTTCTCATACATGTTCTATTGGTAATAAATCTGGTAACCATGGAAGTGTGGCAATGTTAAGGGACATTACTGTGACACCCTTGTCATGTGTGGCCGAGCATCATCCTGATGGAAAATGCCTCTTGGAAGCCCTGCAATGAGAGGCAACATATGTGGCTGCAGGATGTGGCTGCACCACTGCTAGGGATGACCAACTGTTGTATGCGATGGTCCCCGCAGACTATCATACCAGCAGTGGTGACAGTACGCCACTCCATAACAAAGGCAGGATTGAGTTGCTCACTCTTAGCTCTCCAGACATGAAAACGGTTGTCGTCAGTGATCAAACTAAGCCAAACTAGACCAAATGTCCTTAAGCCAAGCACCTGAAAATAGTTTGGACAGACATATGGGCCTGTAACTATGGTGTCAACTGTCTCTGGATGGTGAATAACAAATCAGTTGGAGCTGCTCATGCTTGCTGGACGATCACATGATCCTCTCTACTGGTGGTTTGTCAAGGGTATCCTGAGCCCAGTCGCCTTATGTGTGTGCCCTAACACATATATTGGTCCCAACAACTCGTAACAGTCTGCTCAGAACGGCCCAGGTGGCGGGCAATTCATTGATATGCCTAACCAGCTTCTCGCATCCCAATAATGTGCCTTGCAGCAAACTCTCTTAACTGGGCAAAATCTGTTGGATCGTGTCGTAGAGGCGTCTAGTGGTCAGCAAGCTCTACACAAGCAGAAGAAGAAGTCACTACAAACAAGGATCCTCCGAGAGCCTCTTATAGGCCAAGGGGGAACCACTTTGAGGTCCTCAGGGGGCAAGACCGTTCATCTAATCACATCACAACTCTCACCATTTGCATATCTGCCTGAGATGTAACTGCATGCTGAGTTTTGCAGCAAAACTTCAACTCCTTCTAGGGGCAGGGTTGTTTTTTGGCAATGAGTGTTGTAAGGGGCTAAGCCCCAATGGTTTTAATCCCAAAAAGGATAAATATACAGCAGGGTGTACTCTGACCTATTGAGGATAAGCAGTAATAAAAAAAGTACAGATGTAGCAATTCTTAGCATGACTTGCAAATTGCGATCACTTAATTTTCAGCATTGTAGTACATTGCAGTTAACACATTATGAACACGTAACATTTCCTACATTAGAAAAAATACCAATAATTGGTATCATGCCACCCCTTGTTTAATGAGATCTGTACAATCCCTAATTAGCCTGATATCAGATCATACATCAAAATGATAGCCCATAAATTGATACTTTTGAAATCATTAGGGTCACAAATATCTTGGCCATGAAGTGGTTAAAAACTACAGTTACTTGCCCATTTGTCATACCCTTCCAAGCAACGCTATACTTTACTTTAGTACACCTGTAGATCTAGGTAATCCTCATAGCCGAGGGAGCAGTTATAGTTAATACAGACTCATAAAAGCCGAGATTTTCTCAATCCACATTAATCACGCCTCTTCGGGGCTACCACCTCCCATCAGTCTTCATGCGGGAAAATGAAGTTTGTGGAGCTATGAAAATAAGATTAAGGGTACATATGGGTTCCATGCATCTGAATAGGTTTGTTTTGGCGGTAAGCATGTGAATTTCTGTAAGCGCCATTCAGATATCTGGGACAGTCTCAGAGATTTCTGCAGTTAATCTGCTTGTATGTGTATAAAGCCTAAAAGACTTCAGATTGCTTGCATGTACAATGCAAAACAGGTGTCATTGTATGGAGCGGCTCATGAGCATGCATGCATACACAGCGGGAGTTGTCTGCCTATGACAACTGACAACCGACTGCAGACGCCACGATCAGAGAACTCTGATCACAGCTTTTAATCATTCCAATGCTGCCGGCAATCACAGAAACAACATTTACATGTCCCAAACAGCACTTAAATATCCTGAACAGCTCGCCCGCAATCAATAGCCATTCAAATGTCATGGTCATAAATGTTTGCCATTTAAGCCATGCCTATGGCAGGGCCTAATAGAACGCCTGTCAAAGTACAGTGAAATGCAATACTAAAGTACTGCAGCTTATTGAATAAGCGATCAAAAGCCTGTAAGTTCGAGTCTCCGATTGGGACTTAAAAAGAAGTAAAATAAAAGACTTTTAAATTACAAACAATAAAAATATTAAAAGTTTAAAAAATATTTCCCACTATTATTTAAGGCAACAACTTTTTCCAAATTGTTGCATTAAATAATATTGATATGGCTGGGTCAGTTGATTAAAATATCACATTATTAATCTCGCATAGTAAATGCCACTAGAAATAAAATACATAATTTCAAAATCCCCCCCCCCCCCCCCAAAAAAAATGAATGAAAAGCAAAAGTTGTTTGTACCCCATGTATGATACCAATTCAAATTACAGGTTATCTTGAAACACTAGCCCTCACACAAACGCATTGACGGAAAATTAAAAAAAGCAGAGGGTGGGGGTGGGGTAAAATAATGAAAAAATAAAATATTGCCATTTAACATGTACCATGTTAAATAGTACCACAAACAAAACAAGCCCTGCTGTAGCTATAGCATCAGAAAAATAAAAGAAAATATGATTTTTTTTCAAAGAGGGGGAAAAAAATGAAACAATAACATGCTCACCTGACATCTGCATAAAAATACACAACTGGAGGCTTTTTAGCCCGAAGAGTGGTGTTTGTAGTGCCAGGAACTCATCCATCAAGGTTTGCCTGGACATGGCAGGTGGGCCCCATAGTTTGATCAAATTGTATTTTTTATATGGTTAGTATGATTGAATGTTGTGCCTTTTTATGCAGATGATAAGCATGTGTTTTTTACTGTAATTGTTGTAGCCATGCCTTGGTGTGCGTTTTCACACTTAATTTGTTTCTTGGATGTGCAGGCCTTTTCTTTGTTTGTTGCATAAGAAAAACATGAAATCACAAAAGGACTGCAGCGAGAAGGGGTCAATATGGCACCAACATATGTACATAGCAATGTATGAAGAATGAACTCACATCTTTTTTCCTTAACCCATGCATACACTAAAGGCCGGATTTGATTAAATGTACACCAGATCTTTAGTAATACTTTTGTAGTTTTTTTCCGCTTCATGTGCTACTATAACACAGCAAATGGTTTGCATCAAGGCATGGTGCAGCCTTTCTGGAAAAGAACACATTTGTTAGTGCAAGGCTTTGTGTGCCTTGATTTAATGGGCAAAGCGCCTGTGATTCCCACACTTTCAATCTAATCTCCTTGACTGAAATACCTTTTAACAATTAGCTTTTGGAGAAGGGGTTCACTTATTTTTTCTTCCTGTATTGTAGATGATTACTTCATGTGCTCAGTAAGAGACATAAGCAGTGTAACTGTTTGTGTTTTAAGGTGGTTTCACATCTGCACTCGGGTTTCCGTTTCCTGCTTAATTCGTGGAGCAGCAGAGGGGAATCGCCGTGCCCACATGGCCCGTCTTAGGACGGAATCAAACAGGGCTAAACAGACCCCATTGACTCTAATGGGGTCTGTTCAGGTTTCTGCTCAGCTGCCCGGATCTTAGCCAGAAGGAAAAGCGTTTTCTGGTATTTCCTGCCCAATCTGCGGCGGAACCTCCCAACCCCTATTGTGAGACCACCCTTATTAGTTTAGATTGTGTTTGTCTAAAATTGTACCTGAGATGACAAACAGACCATATTTTATTGGCAATTAATGCAGACATCCAGGTTATTCCAAAGTGTTCACTTACTTTTTTTGCAACTATACCTGCATCTAGGTACCCCACTGTTATCCAATCTGCCCCAGAATGTTTTTGGTTGCTCAATAAGCACTCTTACAGTAAATAGTAGTTGTAGATCCATCTATGTTTGTACTCGCATACTTCACATTCTTCTTTCCCTTCCTTAATGTTCGTACCTTTCCTTAGGGCATGTGAAGTGGATGTGAACTTAAACAAGGAATAATTTTTTGACCATGACAGACTGTTTTCTATTTCCAACAAATAGAACAGGCTTATATCCAAACCTGAACGGAGGAGTAATAAATAATAACAATATGTTAAGCACATTGTACTCGGTCCCAAGCCACCCAAAGAGCTGAAAATACAGCTAAAACACTTGTCCCCCTCAGATGTGCTTTTCAATGAACTTGAATGCTCTTACAACAGTTAAAGGCATACAATCAGTATAAAACAAAGCACTGGGGACGCTTGTTCATGGATACTCTGTATATCTGATGTGGTAAAGCTGACTTTGACATTGAACTGCTTCTTTCTTTTAACTCCTGCAGAAATTTTGCCTATTCAGAGAATCCATTGAGTTGTGTTCAGCACAAACAATGACAGAACATGCAAATGTAACACAATGTTCCTCTATATCATATTCGTCGGTAGTCTACTACGATCCAAGCAGTAGAGCTTTGTTTCAGGTCAAACTTTGCTAAAAGTTTGGTATGGCACAAATCTGAATCGAGCTTTTAGCAAATATCTACCTGAAAGAGGGTTCTGTTGGTTCGGTGCAGTCAACACCAGTTCTGAACACTGATGTATAACACAGTCTAAGAGCCATAAAAGCCCAGCATAACACTCTCAGTGTTTTGGTGAACTTAAGTTTTGGCTTGAGCCAATTCAGACCTAACTAAACTTTTTGCAAAAGTTCTGTGAAGGGGACAAAGTGAACTTTTCAAAAGTTTTCTCATCACTATTCATGGGCTGTGGTCACATGGTACAATACCTTGACCACACTATCCACAACCTCAGCCAAGCACGTCTTCTGCTTGACCTCATTGGTTAGGCCCCAATATTGTGTCAGACTTTGAATCCTGTGGAGAAACCTTTAGTTGGTCAGTCAAACCCTAGACAAGAATGTTACCTGATGTTCTCCTACGTGCACACATATTGTAGTCTAGGCCTGCAGGCAATAAGTCTCATGGGTCCATATCACTTGTCTGTGCAAAGAAAGGCAACAAAGACGCTTCATTGGAGCTATCAACCTTTGTTCTCAGCCATAGGCATGGGAGTTTAAGGACAAGACCTACCTCTTGATACTTGAACAATATCTTTTATTTTTTGAGTCATGGTCTTAAACTCACACAGGCTTTCTGGCCACAAGATGAGCAGGATCCTGTTCCAGACGCAGCAGACAAAGAGCAGGCTCAGTTAGTCCTTAAGACCAAATGACTCACGATAGGCGTCAGCAGCGGTGGAGCTTACTCAGGTCCAAAGGGTGTTTCAATGCAATTGACGCAGTCCTCACAGAATGCTGCTGGCACATCTTCATTCTCTCTTCTTTCCTTAGCACTACCTCCCTTCCCTTAGGGAGATGTGCCGTCCAATGGCTGGCTAGGCACTTAAAACAATATTACAACAGCAAACATGGAAATACTTCATCCAGCCACTAGGGGGCATACACTTCCCACTAATGTGTCTTAATGGGGGAATACGCAATTTACCATATAGAGAGGCTACCTCATTCAGTATGGAGGTAGACAGCTAAGAAGTTTTATGGAAACAATATATTTCGGGTCCAGACTGGACTCTTCATTAGGTAAGTGTTTAGATGTTAACATATGAAGCAAATGCCATTAAATCACATAGATCACATACCTGCGCTCTTCAAAAGGCCAACGTGCACCTTGGAAAGTTTTTACCTGCCACTCATAAAGTATTGGTGCTATATTAGGCATCCTTTCCTTTTAGAGTTTGTGGTCTTTTGGAACTGCTTCAGGTGCTATCTAATGTGTACTGATTTTTTTAGTTCCTGACTTCAGCTGTGTAGTGTCCCAGAGTAGGGACCCTCTCGCACTTTCTGTCTCCTGTAACGCTTATGTGTTTGTATCGTTGGATCTGATAGACTGTGTGTAGGTCATTGTCTGGTGTCTACGTCATCCTAACCCTGTGTGTCTTGTCAGTCACCCTAAGCAGACCTAGAATTGGCTAGGTAGATCACCCTATAGCTTGGTTGGGATTGGTTGGGGGAGCAACTATAAAAGGCCAGAGCATATGGGTGATAGGGGAAAAAGAGAGAGAAAAAAGAGGAAGAAGAAAAGGTGAGTTAAGTGGAATCTAAGCAAGCTGGCCTCAAATTAAGCTCAGTAGGCTAGAGTGGAGTATTTTTGGTCCCTGCTGAAAGTTGAATCCAAGACAGGGCAGACCCCTTGAAACTCAAAGGAGAGAAGTCTTTTCAAATTATATTATACGGAAGAACCCCCAGATATCGTACTACTAATTGGAAAACTGCAAAGTTGGAACTGTTTGTTGAAATCTTTTGCAAGTGTGGAGTAAACTGTGTACCTTCGGTTTACGCTATCAAAGCTGGTTGGGACTCTTTATTCTGAACCGACCAGATTGCTTCCACCTAAAGATACTGGCTTCGTGAGAGCATTTCAACTTCACCCGTCATTATTACTGTGATCTCTATTGCCACTGTGTGCTGCTGGGCCAGGCCACGTCTAGACATTCTGGAGAGAGACGGCAGAGCCACCATTGACGACCATCTTATTCCCCGCCGTCTCCAACGCAAAGGTCTGTGCTCGGCTGCCACAGCTGTTCTTGACTTCATTGCTTTCTACTCCTGACCTCAGCTTGTTTTGCTGACCATAGTAACATAGTATGCTAGGCTGAAAAAAGACAAATGTCCATCCAGTTCAGCCTGTTTCCATCCCTTTCCCCTCCCCCGTGTTGATCCAGATAAAGGCAAAAAAACCCACAAATGAGGTAGAAGCCAATTTACCCCATTTAAGGGGAAAACATTCCTTCCGAACTCCATAATGGCAGTCAGAATCACCCGTGGATCAACATTCTTCAGAGAAAAGTTCCTTCCTGACTCCAAGTCTGGCAGTCGGAAGATCCGCGGATCAACAACCCATCTGGCTATTTAATGTCTATATCCTGTAATGAGCACACTTCCATTTGCTACCTACCCCAACTTCTGGCCTGTTTGTACCATGCTGAACCCATTCTGTGTCACGCAACCTCCAGCTTGTTCCTTGTTCTGAAGTTATGCTGCCTGCCCAAACCTGGATTGTTCTGACTAAAC